>NC_092421.1:57831750-58436750 GCF_040894005.1 Engystomops pustulosus | reverse complement strand
TCTTAATCTAGACGTCCCCACCCCCAGCCTTATCAATGCAAAGTAGAATCAGCCTGGGCCGCTTGCCTCTGTCTGCTAAACACCAGTCTTTATTAATCCAGTTAAAAGTCAATCTTTTGCTTTGGAATGAAAGGTCTACATCTAGGGGAAGTGTCTGCCTGGGTGTACGACTTGCTTCATGGAGAACATTTAAGTTCCCTACATCCAACCTATTGTGCCAGTGCCCCCCTCCACTAGCCTTCTAAGTGGAACCTGTCAAAGTAGGTTATGCCAGCTTGATTTTTACAGCATTTTGCTCTAATTCCACACGTTTTTGCAACATCTAAAGGGATCATGGCAAAGTAGTTAGAAGTTGTGCAAATGGGGGTTGATGCAGATTACAAAAGATTAAAAGGGGATGGCAGCACCCCCAGCATGTGTGGCATCTATTTTCCTGGAAGGCAGTTGTCTTCTTTTTAGGAGCTTGCAAGCGCCATTTTCTGTGCATGGCAATAGAAGCTTGGCAGTGGGGTTTCAAAATGGCCGCCCCCAGAGGCAGAAAAATACAAAATGGCTGCCCGCAGAAGAAAGCATGAGGCTAGTTTGCATCCCATGGAACACTGTGCGTGTCACAGTGGTTTCCCTTGGAAACTAGGGCCATGACATCATAAAGGGCCCTGTTCTGCTGGCAGCTGTGGCTGTCTCACTGCTCATTCCAGCTCTGCAGCTCTTCAAGGAGGCAGCGGGAGATGCTGTGCACTGGGGCAGTCATCTCTGGGTTCATGGAAACCCCAGGAGGGGTAATGGCCCGTGCCAAGCAAGTTGGGCTTAGGGAAGATTTAAAGCGCATAGCAGACCATAATGCTAAAAGCACAAAAATCATGCATCATGTTCTTTTGCATGGGATTAGATGGCTGTCTTCTTTAGTCCTGCATACAGACATGTTTTTGGAGCAAAATAGCGGCAGGGCAAGTCTTAATCTAGACGTCCCCACCCCCAGCTTTATCAAAGCAAAGTAGAATCAGCCTGGGCCGCTTGCCTCTGTCTGCTAAACACCAGTCTTTATTAATCCAGTTAAAAGTCAAACTTTTGCTTTGGAATGAAAGGTCTACATCTAGGGGAAGTGTCTGCCTGGGTGTACGACTTGCTTCATGGAGAACATTTAAGTTCCCTACATCCAACCTATTGTGCCAGTGCCCCCCTCCACTAGCCTTCTAAGTGGAACCTGTCAAAGTAGGTTATGCCAGCTTGATTTTTACAGCATTTTGCTCCAATTCCACATGTTTTTGCAACATCTAAAGGGATCATGGCAAAGTAGTTAGAAGTTGTGCAAATGGGGGTTAATGCAGATTACAAAAGATTAAAAGGGGATGGCAGCACCCCCAGCATGTGTGGCATCTATTTTCCTGGAAGGCAGTTGTCTTCTTTTTCGGAGCTTGCAAGCGCCATTTTCTGTGCATGGCAATAGAAGCTTGGCAGTGGGGTTTCAAAATGGCCGCCCCCAGAGGCAGAAAAATACAAAATGGCTGCCCGCAGAAGAAAGCATGAGGCTAGTTTGCATCCCACGGAACACTGTGCGTGTCACAGTGGTTTCCCTTGGAAACTGGGACCATGACATCATAAAGGGCCCTGTTCTGCTGGCAGCTGTGGCTGTCTCACTGCTCATTCCAGCTCTGCAGCTCTTCAAGGAGGCAGCGGGAGATGCTGTGCACTGGGGCAGTCATCTCTGGGTTCATGGAAACCCCAGGAGGGGTAATGGCCCGTGCCAAGCAAGTTGGGCTTAGGGAAGATTTAAAGCGCATAGCAGACCATAATGCTAAAAGCACAAAAATCATGCATCATGTTCTTTTGCATGGGATTAGATGGCTGTCTTCTTTAGTCCTGCATACAGATATGTTTTTGGAGCATAATAGCGGCAGGGCAAGTCTTAATCTAGATGTCCCCACCCCCAGCTTTATCAAAGCAAAGTAGAATCAGCCTGGGCCGCTTGCCTCTGTCTGCTAAACACCAGTCTTTATTAATCCAGTTAAAAGTCAAACTTTTGCTTTGGAATGAAAGGTCTACATCTAGGGGAAGTGTCTGCCTGGGTGTACGACTTGCTTCATGGAGAACATTTAAGTTCCCTACATCCAACCTATTGTGCCAGTGCCCCCCTCCACTAGCCTTCTAAGTGGAACCTGTCAAAGTAGGTTATGCCAGCTTGATTTTTAAAGCATTTTGCTCCAATTCCACACGTTTTTGCAACATCTAAAGGGATCATGGCAAAGTAGTTAGAAGTTGTGCAAATGGGGGTTGATGCAGATTACAAAAGATTAAAAGGGGATGGCAGCACCCCCAGCATGTGTGGCATCTATTTTCCTGGAAGGCAGTTGTCTTCTTTTTAGGAGCTTGCAAGCGCCATTTTCTGTGCATGGCAATAGAAGCTTGGCAGTGGGGTTTCAAAATGGCCGCCCCCAGAGGCAGAAAAATACAAAATGGCTGCCCGCAGAACAAAGCATGAGGCTAGTTTGCATCCCACGGAACACTGTGCGTGTCACAGTGGTTTCCCTTGGAAACTGGGACCATGACATCATAAAGGGTCCTGTTCTGCTGGCAGCTGTGGCTGTCTCACTGCTCATTCCAGCTCTGCAGCTCTTCAAGGAGGCAGCGGGAGATGCTGTGCACTGGGGCAGTCATCTCTGGGTTCATGGAAACCCCAGGAGGGGTAATGGCCCGTGCCAAGCAAGTTGGGCTTAGGGAAGATTTAAAGCGCATAGCAGACCATAATGCTAAAAGCACAAAAATCATGCATCATGTTCTTTTGCATGGGATTAGATGGCTGTCTTCTTTAGTTCTGCATACAGATATGTTTTTGGAGCATAATAGCGGCAGGGCAAGTCTTAATTTAGACGTCCCCACCCCCAGCTTTATGAAAGCAAAGTAGAATCAGCCTGGGCCGCTTTGCCTCTGTCTGCTAAACACCAGTCTTTATTATTCCAGTTAAAAGTCAAACTTTTGCTTTGGAATGAAAGGTCTACATCTAGGGGAAGTGTCTGCCTGGGTGTACGACTTGCTTCATGGAGAACATTTAAGTTCCCTACATCCAACCTATTGTGCCAGTGCCCCCCTTCACTAGCCTTCTAAGTGGAACCTGTAAAAGTAGGTTATGCCAGCTTGATTTTTACAGCATTTTGCTCCAATTCCACACGTTTTTGCAACATCTAAAGGGATCATGGCAAAGTAGTTAGAAGTTGTGCAAATGGGGGTTGATGCAGATTACAAAAGATTAAAAGGGGATGGCAGCACCCCCAGCATGTGTGGCATCTATTTTCCTGGAAGGCAGTTGTCTTCTTTTTCGGAGCTTGCAAGCGCCATTTTCTGTGCATGGCAATAGAAGCTTGGCAGTGGGGTTTCAAAATGGCCGCCCCCAGAGGCAGAAAAATACAAAATGGCTGCCCGCAGAAGAAAGCATGAGGCTAGTTTGCATCCCATGGAACACTGTGCGTGTCACAGTGGTTTCCCTTGGAAACTGGGACCATGACATCATAAAGGGCCCTGTTCTGCTGGCAGCTGTGGCTGTCTCACTGCTCATTCCAGCTCTGCAGCTCTTCAAGGAGGCAGCAGGAGATGCTGTGCACTGGGGCAGTCATCTCTGGGTTCATGGAAACCCCAGGAGGGGTAATGGCCCGTGCCAAGCAAGTTGGGCTTAGGGAAGATTTAAAGCGCATAGCAGACCATAATGCTAAAAGCACAAAAATCATGCATCATGTTCTTTTGCATGGGATTAGATGGCTGTCTTCTTTAGTCCTGCATACAGATATGTTTTTGGAGCAAAATAGCGGCAGGGCAAGTCTTAATTTAGACGTCCCCACCCCCAGCTTTATCAAAGCAAAGTAGAATCAGCCTGGGCCGCTTTGCCTCTGTCTGCTAAACACCAGTCTTTATTAATCAACTTAAAAGTCAAACTTTTGCTTTGGAATGAAAGGTCTACATCTAGGGGAAGTGTCTGCCTGGGTGTACGACTTGCTTCATGAAGAACATTTAAGTTCCCTACATCCAACCTATTGTGCCAGTGCCCCCCTCCACTAGCCTTCTAAGTGGAACCTGTCTAAGTAGGTTATGCCAGCTTGATTTTTACAGCATTTTGCTCCAATTCCACACGTTTTTGCAACATCTAAAGGGATCATGGCAAAGTAGTTAGAAGTTGTGCAAATGGGGGTTGATGCAGATTACAAAAGATTAAAAGGGGATGGCAGCACCCCCAGCATGTGTGGCATCTATTTTCCTGGAAGGCAGTTGTCTTCTTTTTCTAAGCTTGCAAGCGCCATTTTCTGTGCATGGCAATAGAAGCTTGGCAGTGGGGTTTCAAAATGGCCGCCCCCAGAGGCAGAAAAATACAAAATGGCTGCCCGCAGAAGAAAGCATGAGGCTAGTTTGCATCCCACGGAACACTGTGCGTGTCACAGTGGTTTCCCTTGGAAACTGGGACCATGACATCATAAAGGGCCCTGTTCTGCTGGCAGCTGTGGCTGTCTCACTGCTCATTCCAGCTCTGCAGCTCTTCAAGGAGGCAGCGGGAGATGCTGTGCACTGGGGCAGTCATCTCTGGGTTCATGGAAACCCCAGGAGGGGTAATGGCCCGTGCCAAGCAAGTTGGGCTTAGGGAAGATTTAAAGCGCATAGCAGACCATAATGCTAAAAGCACAAAAATCATTCATCATGTTCTTTTGCATGGGATTAGATGGCTGTCTTCTTTAGTCCTGCATACAGATATGTTTTTGGAGCATAATAGCGGCAGGGCAAGTCTTAATCTAGACGTCCCCACCCCCAGCTTTATCAAAGCAAAGTAGAATCAGCCTGGGCCGCTTGCCTCTGTCTGCTAAACACCAGTCTTTATTAATCCAGTTAAAAGTCAAACTTTTGCTTTGGAATGAAAGGTCTACATCTAGGGGAAGTGTCTGCCTGGGTATACGACTTGCTTCATGGAGAACATTTAAGTTCCCTACATCCAACCTATTGTGCCAGTGCCCCCCTCCACTAGCCTTCTAAGTGGAACCTGTCAAAGTAGGTTATGCCAGCTTGATTTTTACAGCATTTTGCTCCAATTCCACACGTTTTTGCAACATCTAAAGGGATCATGGCAAAGTAGTTAGAAGTTGTGCAAATGGGGGTTGATGCAGATTACAAAAGATTAAAAGGGGATGGCAGCACCCCCAGCATGTGTGGCATCTATTTTCCTGGAAGGCAGTTGTCTTCTTTTTAGGAGCTTGCAAGCGCCATTTTCTGTGCATGCCAATAGAAGCTTGGCAGTGGGGTTTCAAAATGGCCGCCCCCAGAGGCAGAAAAATACAAAATGGCTGCCCGCAGAAGAAAGCATGAGGCTAGTTTGCATCCCATGGAACACTGTGCGTGTCACAGTGGTTTCCCTTGGAAACTGGGACCATGACATCATAAAGGGCCCTGTTCTGCTGGCAGCTGTGGCTGTCTCACTGCTCATTCCAGCTCTGCAGCTCTTCAAGGAGGCAGCGGGAGATGCTGTGCACTGGGGCAGTCATCTCTGGGTTCATGGAAACCCCAGGAGGGGTAATGGCCCGTGCCAAGCAAGTTGGGCTTAGGGAAGATTTAAAGCGCATAGCAGACCATAATGCTAAAAGCACAAAAATCATGCATCATGTTCTTTTGCATGGGATTAGATGGCTGTCTTCTTTAGTCCTGCATACAGATATGTTTTTGGAGCATAATAGCGGCAGGGCAAGTCTTAATCTAGACGTCCCCACCCCCAGCTTTATCAAAGCAAAGTAGAATCAGCCTGGGCCGCTTGCCTCTGTCTGCTAAACACCAGTCTTTATTAATCCAGTTAAAAGTCAAACTTTTGCTTTGGAATGAAAGGTCTACATCTAGGGGAAGTGTCTGCCTGGGTGTACGACTTGCTTCATGGAGAACATTTAAGTTCCCTACATCCAACCTATTGTGCCAGTGCCCCCCTCCACTAGCCTTCTAAGTGGAACCTGTCAAAGTAGGTTATGCCAGCTTGATTTTTACAGCATTTTGCTCCAATTCCACACGTTTTTGCAACATCTAAAGGGATCATGGCAAAGTAGTTAGAAGCTGTGCAAATCGGGGATGATGCAGATTACAAAAGATTAAAAGGGGATTGCAGCACCCCCAGCATGTGTGGCATCTATTTTCCTGGAAGGCAGTTGTCTTCTTTTTAGGAGCTTGCAAGCGCCATTTTCTGTGCATGGCAATAGAAGCTTGGCAGTGGGGTTTCAAAATGGCCGCCCCCAGAGGCAGAAAAATACAAAATGGCTGCCCGCAGAAGAAAGCATGAGGCTAGTTTGCATCCCATGGAACACTGTGCGTGTCACAGTGGTTTCCCTTGGAAACTGGGACCATGACATCATAAAGGGCCCTGTTCTGCTGGCAGCTGTGGCTGTCTCACTGCTCATTCCAGCTCTGCAGCTCTTCAAGGAGGCAGCGGGAGATGCTGTGCACTGGGGCAGTCATCTCTGGGTTCATGGAAACCCCAGGAGGGGTAATGGCCCGTGCCAAGCAAGTTGGGCTTAGGGAAGATTTAAAGCGCATAGCAGACCATAATGCTAAAAGCACAAAAATCATGCATCATGTTCTTTTGCATGGGATTAGATGGCTGTCTTCTTTAGTCCTGCATACAGATATGTTTTTGGAGCATAATAGCGGCAGGGCAAGTCTTAATCTAGACGTCCCCACCCCCAGCTTTATCAAAGCAAAGTAGAATCAGCCTGGGCCGCTTGCCTCTGTCTGCTAAACACCAGTCTTTATTAATCCTGTTAAAAGTCAAACTTTTGCTTTGGAATGAAAGGTCTACATCTAGGGGAAGTGTCTGCCTGGGTGTACGACTTGCTTCATGGAGAACATTTAAGTTCCCTACATCCAACCTATTGTGCCAGTGCCCCCCTCCACTAGCCTTCTAAGTGCAACCTGTCAAAGTAGGTTATGCCAGCTTGATTTTTACAGCATTTTGCTCCAATTCCACACGTTTTTGCAACATCTAAAGGGATCATGGCAAAGTAGTTAGAAGTTGTGCAAATGGGGGTTGATGCAGATTACAAAAGATTAAAAGGGGATGGCAGCACCCCCAGCATGTGTGGCATCTATTTTCCTGGAAGGCAGTTGTCTTCTTTTTCTAATCTTGCAAGCGCCATTTTCTGTGCATGGCAATAGAAGCTTGGCAGTGGGGTTTCAAAATGGCCGCCCCCAGAGGCAGAAAAATACAAAATGGCTGCCCGCAGAAGAAAGCATGAGGCTAGTTTGCATCCCACGGAACACTGTGCGTGTCACAGTGGTTTCCCTTGGAAACTGGGACCATGACATCATAAAGGGCCCTGTTCTGCTGGCAGCTGTGGCTGTCTCACTGCTCATTCCAGCTCTGCAGCTCTTCAAGGAGGCAGTGGGAGATGCTGTGCACTGGGGCAGTCATCTCTGAGTTCATGGAAACCCCAGGAGGGGTAATGGCCCGTGCCAAGCAAGTTGGGCTTAGGGAAGATTTAAAGCGCATAGCAGACCATAATGCTAAAAGCACAAAAATCATGCATCATGTTCTTTTGCATGGGATTAGATGGCTGTCTTCTTTAGTCCTGCATACAGATATGTTTTTGGAGCATAATAGCGGCAGGGCAAGTCTTAATCTAGACGTCCCCACCCCCAGCTTTATCAAAGCAAAGTAGAATCAGCCTGGGCCGCTTGCCTCTGTCTGCTAAACACCAGTCTTTATTAATCCAGTTAAAAGTCAAACTTTTGCTTTGGAATGAAAGGTCTACATCTAGGGGAAGTGTCTGCCTGGGTGTACGACTTGCTTCATGGAGAACATTTAAGTTCCCTACATCCAACCTATTGTGCCAGTGCCCCCCTCCACTAGCCTTCTAAGTGGAACCTGTCAAAGTAGGTTATGCCAGCTTGATTTTTACAGCATTTTGCTCCAATTCCACACGTTTTTGCAACATCTAAAGGGATCATGGCAAAGTAGTTAGAAGTTGTGCAAATGGGGGTTGATGCAGATTACAAAAGATTAAAAGGGGATGGCAGCACCCCCAGCATGTCTTGCATCTATTTTCCTGGAAGGCAGTTGTCTTCTTTTTAGGAGCTTGCAAGCGCCATTTTCTGTGCATGGCAATAGAAGCTTGGCAGTGGGGTTTCAAAATGGCCGCCCCCAGAGGCAGAAAAATACAAAATGGCTGCCCGCAGAAGAAAGCATGAGGCTAGTTTGCATCCCACGGAACACTGTGCGTGTCACAGTGGTTTCCCTTGGAAACTGGGACCATGACATCATAAAGGGCCCTGTTCTGCTGGCAGCTGTGGCTGTCTCACTGCTCATTCCAGCTCTGCAGCTCTTCAAGGAGGCAGCGGGAGATGCTGTGCACTGGGGCAGTCATCTCTGGGTTCATGGAAACCCCAGGAGGGGTAATGGCCCGTGCCAAGCAAGTTGGGCTTAGGGAAGATTTAAAGCGCATAGCAGACCATAATGCTAAAAGCACAAAAATCATGCATCATGTTCTTTTGCATGGGATTAGATGGCTGTCTTCTTTAGTCCTGCATACAGATATGTTTTTGGAGCATAATAGCGGCAGGGCAAGTCTTAATCTAGACGTCCCCACCCCCAGCTTTATCAAAGCAAAGTAGAATCAGCCTGGGCCGCTTGCCTCTGTCTGCTAAACACCAGTCTTTATAAATCCAGTTAAAAGTCAAACTTTTGCTTTGGAATGAAAGGTCTACATCTAGGGGAAGTGTCTGCCTGGGTGTACGACTTGCTTCATGGAGAACATTTAAGTTCCCTACATCCAACCTATTGTGCCAGTGCCCCCCTCCACTAGCCTTCTAAGTGGAACCTGTCAAAGTAGGTTATGCCAGCTTGATTTTTACAGCATTTTGCTCCAATTCCACACGTTTTTGCAACATCTAAAGGGATCATGGCAAAGTAGTTAGAAGCTGTGCAAATCGGGGATGATGCAGATTACAAAAGATTAAAAGGGGATTGCAGCACCCCCAGCATGTGTGGCATCTATTTTCCTGGAAGGCAGTTGTCTTCTTTTTAGGAGCTTGCAAGCGCCATTTTCTGTGCATGGCAATAGAAGCTTGGCAGTGGGGTTTCAAAATGGCCGCCCCCAGAGGCAGAAAAATACAAAATGGCTGCCCGCAGAAGAAAGCATGAGGCTAGTTTGCATCCCATGGAACACTGTGCGTGTCACAGTGGTTTCCCTTGGAAACTGGGACCATGACATCATAAAGGGCCCTGTTCTGCTGGCAGCTGTGGCTGTCTCACTGCTCATTCCAGCTCTGCAGCTCTTCAAGGAGGCAGCAGGAGATGCTGTGCACTGGGGCAGTCATCTCTGGGTTCATGGAAACCCCAGGAGGGGTAATGGCCCGTGCCAAGCAAGTTGGGCTTAGGGAAGATTTAAAGCGCATAGCAGACCATAATGCTAAAAGCACAAAAATCATGCATCATGTTCTTTTGCATGGGATTAGATGGCTGTCTTCTTTAGTCCTGCATACAGATATGTTTTTGGAGCATAATAGCGGCAGGGCAAGTCTTAATCTAGACGTCCCCACCCCCAGCTTTATCAAAGCAAAGTAGAATCAGCCTGGGCCGCTTGCCTCTGTCTGCTAAACACCAGTCTTTATTAATCCTGTTAAAAGTCAAACTTTTGCTTTGGAATGAAAGGTCTACATCTAGGGGAAGTGTCTGCCTGGGTGTACGACTTGCTTCATGGAGAACATTTAAGTTCCCTACATCCAACCTATTGTGCCAGTGCCCCCCTCCACTAGCCTTCTAAGTGCAACCTGTCAAAGTAGGTTATGCCAGCTTGATTTTTACAGCATTTTGCTCCAATTCCACACGTTTTTGCAACATCTAAAGGGATCATGGCAAAGTAGTTAGAAGTTGTGCAAATGGGGGTTGATGCAGATTACAAAAGATTAAAAGGGGATGGCAGCACCCCCAGCATGTGTGGCATCTATTTTCCTGGAAGGCAGTTGTCTTCTTTTTCTAATCTTGCAAGCGCCATTTTCTGTGCATGGCAATAGAAGCTTGGCAGTGGGGTTTCAAAATGGCCGCCCCCAGAGGCAGAAAAATACAAAATGGCTGCCCGCAGAAGAAAGCATGAGGCTAGTTTGCATCCCACGGAACACTGTGCGTGTCACAGTGGTTTCCCTTGGAAACTGGGACCATGACATCATAAAGGGCCCTGTTCTGCTGGCAGCTGTGGCTGTCTCACTGCTCATTCCAGCTCTGCAGCTCTTCAAGGAGGCAGTGGGAGATGCTGTGCACTGGGGCAGTCATCTCTGAGTTCATGGAAACCCCAGGAGGGGTAATGGCCCGTGCCAAGCAAGTTGGGCTTAGGGAAGATTTAAAGCGCATAGCAGACCATAATGCTAAAAGCACAAAAATCATGCATCATGTTCTTTTGCATGGGATTAGATGGCTGTCTTCTTTAGTCCTGCATACAGATATGTTTTTGGAGCATAATAGCGGCAGGGCAAGTCTTAATCTAGACGTCCCCACCCCCAGCTTTATCAAAGCAAAGTAGAATCAGCCTGGGCCGCTTGCCTCTGTCTGCTAAACACCAGTCTTTATTAATCCAGTTAAAAGTCAAACTTTTGCTTTGGAATGAAAGGTCTACATCTAGGGGAAGTGTCTGCCTGGGTGTACGACTTGCTTCATGGAGAACATTTAAGTTCCCTACATCCGACCTATTGTGCCAGTGCCCCCCTCCACTAGCCTTCTAAGTGGAACCTGTCAAAGTAGGTTATGCCAGCTTGATTTTTACAGCATTTTGCTCCAATTCCACACGTTTTTGCAACATCTAAAGGGATCATGGCAAAGTAGTTAGAAGTTGTGCAAATGGGGGTTGATGCAGATTACAAAAGATTAAAAGGGGATGGCAGCACCCCCAGCATGTCTTGCATCTATTTTCCTGGAAGGCAGTTGTCTTCTTTTTAGGAGCTTGCAAGCGCCATTTTCTGTGCATGGCAATAGAAGCTTGGCAGTGGGGTTTCAAAATGGCCGCCCCCAGAGGCAGAAAAATACAAAATGGCTGCCCGCAGAAGAAAGCATGAGGCTAGTTTGCATCCCACGGAACACTGTGCGTGTCACAGTGGTTTCCCTTGGAAACTGGGACCATGACATCATAAAGGGCCCTGTTCTGCTGGCAGCTGTGGCTGTCTCACTGCTCATTCCAGCTCTGCAGCTCTTCAAGGAGGCAGCGGGAGATGCTGTGCACTGGGGCAGTCATCTCTGGGTTCATGGAAACCCCAGGAGGGGTAATGGCCCGTGCCAAGCAAGTTGGGCTTAGGGAAGATTTAAAGCGCATAGCAGACCATAATGCTAAAAGCACAAAAATCATGCATCATGTTCTTTTGCATGGGATTAGATGGCTGTCTTCTTTAGTCCTGCATACAGATATGTTTTTTGGAGCATAATAGCGGCAGGGCAAGTCTTAATCTAGACGTCCCCACCCCCAGCTTTATCAAAGCAAAGTAGAATCAGCCTGGGCCGCTTGCCTCTGTCTGCTAAACACCAGTCTTTATAAATCCAGTTAAAAGTCAAACTTTTGCTTTGGAATGAAAGGTCTACATCTAGGGGAAGTGTCTGCCTGGGTGTACGACTTGCTTCATGGAGAACATTTAAGTTCCCTACATCCAACCTATTGTGCCAGTGCCCCCCTCCACTAGCCTTCTAAGTGGAACCTGTCAAAGTAGGTTATGCCAGCTTGATTTTTACAGCATTTTGCTCCAATTCCACACGTTTTTGCAACATCTAAAGGGATCATGGCAAAGTAGTTAGAAGCTGTGCAAATCGGGGATGATGCAGATTACAAAAGATTAAAAGGGGATTGCAGCACCCCCAGCATGTGTGGCATCTATTTTCCTGGAAGGCAGTTGTCTTCTTTTTAGGAGCTTGCAAGCGCCATTTTCTGTGCATGGCAATAGAAGCTTGGCAGTGGGGTTTCAAAATGGCCGCCCCCAGAGGCAGAAAAATACAAAATGGCTGCCCGCAGAAGAAAGCATGAGGCTAGTTTGCATCCCATGGAACACTGTGCGTGTCACAGTGGTTTCCCTTGGAAACTGGGACCATGACATCATAAAGGGCCCTGTTCTGCTGGCAGCTGTGGCTGTCTCACTGCTCATTCCAGCTCTGCAGCTCTTCAAGGAGGCAGCAGGAGATGCTGTGCACTGGGGCAGTCATCTCTGGGTTCATGGAAACCCCAGGAGGGGTAATGGCCCGTGCCAAGCAAGTTGGGCTTAGGGAAGATTTAAAGCGCATAGCAGACCATAATGCTAAAAGCACAAAAATCATGCATCATGTTCTTTTGCATGGGATTAGATGGCTGTCTTCTTTAGTCCTGCATACAGATATGTTTTTGGAGCATAATAGCGGCAGGGCAAGTCTTAATCTAGACGTCCCCACCCCCAGCTTTATCAAAGCAAAGTAGAATCAGCCTGGGCCGCTTGCCTCTGTCTGCTAAACACCAGTCTTTATTAATCCTGTTAAAAGTCAAACTTTTGCTTTGGAATGAAAGGTCTACATCTAGGGGAAGTGTCTGCCTGGGTGTACGACTTGCTTCATGGAGAACATTTAAGTTCCCTACATCCAACCTATTGTGCCAGTGCCCCCCTCCACTAGCCTTCTAAGTGCAACCTGTCAAAGTAGGTTATGCCAGCTTGATTTTTACAGCATTTTGCTCCAATTCCACACGTTTTTGCAACATCTAAAGGGATCATGGCAAAGTAGTTAGAAGTTGTGCAAATGGGGGTTGATGCAGATTACAAAAGATTAAAAGGGGATGGAAGCACCCCCAGCATGTGTGGCATCTATTTTCCTGGAAGGCAGTTGTCTTCTTTTTCTAATCTTGCAAGCGCCATTTTCTGTGCATGGCAATAGAAGCTTGGCAGTGGGGTTTCAAAATGGCCGCCCCCAGAGGCAGAAAAATACAAAATGGCTGCCCGCAGAAGAAAGCATGAGGCTAGTTTGCATCCCACGGAACACTGTGCGTGTCACAGTGGTTTCCCTTGGAAACTGGGACCATGACATCATAAAGGGCCCTGTTCTGCTGGCAGCTGTGGCTGTCTCACTGCTCATTCCAGCTCTGCAGCTCTTCAAGGAGGCAGTGGGAGATGCTGTGCACTGGGGCAGTCATCTCTGAGTTCATGGAAACCCCAGGAGGGGTAATGGCCCGTGCCAAGCAAGTTGGGCTTAGGGAAGATTTAAAGCGCATAGCAGACCATAATGCTAAAAGCACAAAAATCATGCATCATGTTCTTTTGCATGGGATTAGATGGCTGTCTTCTTTAGTCCTGCATACAGATATGTTTTTGGAGCATAATAGCGGCAGGGCAAGTCTTAATCTAGACGTCCCCACCCCCAGCTTTATCAAAGCAAAGTAGAATCAGCCTGGGCCGCTTGCCTCTGTCTGCTAAACACCAGTCTTTATTAATCCAGTTAAAAGTCAAACTTTTGCTTTGGAATGAAAGGTCTACATCTAGGGGAAGTGTCTGCCTGGGTGTACGACTTGCTTCATGGAGAACATTTAAGTTCCCTACATCCAACCTATTGTGCCAGTGCCCCCCTCCACTAGCCTTCTAAGTGGAACCTGTCAAAGTAGGTTATGCCAGCTTGATTTTTACAGCATTTTGCTCCAATTCCACACGTTTTTGCAACATCTAAAGGGATCATGGCAAAGTAGTTAGAAGTTGTGCAAATGGGGGTTGATGCAGATTACAAAAGATTAAAAGGGGATGGCAGCACCCCCAGCATGTCTTGCATCTATTTTCCTGGAAGGCAGTTGTCTTCTTTTTAGGAGCTTGCAAGCGCCATTTTCTGTGCATGGCAATAGAAGCTTGGCAGTGGGGTTTCAAAATGGCCGCCCCCAGAGGCAGAAAAATACAAAATGGCTGCCCGCAGAAGAAAGCATGAGGCTAGTTTGCATCCCACGGAACACTGTGCGTGTCACAGTGGTTTCCCTTGGAAACTGGGACCATGACATCATAAAGGGCCCTGTTCTGCTGGCAGCTGTGGCTGTCTCACTGCTCATTCCAGCTCTGCAGCTCTTCAAGGAGGCAGCGGGAGATGCTGTGCACTGGGGCAGTCATCTCTGGGTTCATGGAAACCCCAGGAGGGGTAATGGCCCGTGCCAAGCAAGTTGGGCTTAGGGAAGATTTAAAGCGCATAGCAGACCATAATGCTAAAAGCACAAAAATCATGCATCATGTTCTTTTGCATGGGATTAGATGGCTGTCTTCTTTAGTCCTGCATACAGATATGTTTTTTGGAGCATAATAGCGGCAGGGCAAGTCTTAATCTAGACGTCCCCACCCCCAGCTTTATCAAAGCAAAGTAGAATCAGCCTGGGCCGCTTGCCTCTGTCTGCTAAACACCAGTCTTTATTAATCCAGTTAAAAGTCAAACTTTTGCTTTGGAATGAAAGGTCTACATCTAGGGGAAGTGTCTGCCTGGGTGTACGACTTGCTTCATGGAGAACATTTAAGTTCCCTACATCCAACCTATTGTGCCAGTGCCCCCCTCCACTAGCCTTCTAAGTGGAACCTGTCAAAGTAGGTTATGCCAGCTTGATTTTTACAGCATTTTGCTCCAATTCCACACGTTTTTGCAACATCTAAAGAGATCATGGCAAAGTAGTTAGAAGCTGTGCAAATCGGGGATGATGCAGATTACAAAAGATTAAAAGGGGATTGCAGCACCCCCAGCATGTGTGGCATCTATTTTCCTGGAAGGCAGTTGTCTTCTTTTTAGGAGCTTGCAAGCGCCATTTTCTGTGCATGGCAATAGAAGCTTGGCAGTGGGGTTTCAAAATGGCCGCCCCCAGAGGCAGAAAAATACAAAATGGCTGCCCGCAGAAGAAAGCATGAGGCTAGTTTGCATCCCATGGAACACTGTGCGTGTCACAGTGGTTTCCCTTGGAAACTGGGACCATGACATCATAAAGGGCCCTGTTCTGCTGGCAGCTGTGGCTGTCTCACTGCTCATTCCAGCTCTGCAGCTCTTCAAGGAGGCAGCGGGAGATGCTGTGCACTGGGGCAGTCATCTCTGGGTTCATGGAAACCCCAGGAGGGGTAATGGCCCGTGCCAAGCAAGTTGGGCTTAGGGAAGATTTAAAGCGCATAGCAGACCATAATGCTAAAAGCACAAAAATCATGCATCATGTTCTTTTGCATGGGATTAGATGGCTGTCTTCTTTAGTCCTGCATACAGATATGTTTTTGGAGCATAATAGCGGCAGGGCAAGTCTTAATCTAGACGTCCCCACCCCCAGCTTTATCAAAGCAAAGTAGAATCAGCCTGGGCCGCTTGCCTCTGTCTGCTAAACACCAGTCTTTATTAATCCTGTTAAAAGTCAAACTTTTGCTTTGGAATGAAAGGTCTACATCTAGGGGAAGTGTCTGCCTGGGTGTACGACTTGCTTCATGGAGAACATTTAAGTTCCCTACATCCAACCTATTGTGCCAGTGCCCCCCTCCACTAGCCTTCTAAGTGCAACCTGTCAAAGTAGGTTATGCCAGCTTGATTTTTACAGCATTTTGCTCCAATTCCACACGTTTTTGCAACATCTAAAGGGATCATGGCAAAGTAGTTAGAAGTTGTGCAAATGGGGGTTGATGCAGATTACAAAAGATTAAAAGGGGATGGCAGCACCCCCAGCATGTGTGGCATCTATTTTCCTGGAAGGCAGTTGTCTTCTTTTTCTAATCTTGCAAGCGCCATTTTCTGTGCATGGCAATAGAAGCTTGGCAGTGGGGTTTCAAAATGGCCGCCCCCAGAGGCAGAAAAATACAAAATGGCTGCCCGCAGAAGAAAGCATGAGGCTAGTTTGCATCCCACGGAACACTGTGCGTGTCACAGTGGTTTCCCTTGGAAACTGGGACCATGACATCATAAAGGTCCCTGTTCTGCTGGTAGCTGTGGCTGTCTCACTGCTCATTCCAGCTCTGCAGCTCTTCAAGGAGGCAGCGGGAGATGCTGTGCACTGGGGCAGTCATCTCTGGGTTCATGGAAACCCCAGGAGGGGTAATGGCCCGTGCCAAGCAAGTTGGGCTTAGGGAAGATTTAAAGCGCATAGCAGACCATAATGCTAAAAGCACAAAAATCATGCATCATGTTCTTTTGCATGGGATTAGATGGCTGTCTTCTTTAGTCCTGCATACAGATATGTTTTTGGAGCATAATAGCGGCAGGGCAAGTCTTAATCTAGACGTCCCCACCCCCAGCTTTATCAAAGCAAAGTAGAATCAGCCTGGGCCGCTTGCCTCTGTCTGCTAAACACTAGTCTTTATTAATCCAGTTAAAAGTCAAACTTTTGCTTTGGAATGAAAGGTCTACATCTAGGGGAAGTGTCTGCCTGGGTGTACGACTTGCTTCATGGAGAACATTTAAGTTCCCTACATCCAACCTATTGTGCCAGTGCCCCCCTCCACTAGCCTTCTAAGTGGAACCTGTCAAAGTAGGTTATGCCAGCTTGATTTTTACAGCATTTTGCTCCAATTCCACACGTTTTTGCAACATCTAAAGGGATCATGGCAAAGTAGTTAGAAGTTGTGCAAATGGGGGTTGATGCAGATTACAAAAGATTAAAAGGGGATGGCAGCACCCCCAGCATGTGTGGCATCTATTTTCCTGGAAGGCAGTTGTCTTCTTTTTAGGAGCTTGCAAGCGCCATTTTCTGTGCATGCCAATAGAAGCTTGGCAGTGGGGTTTCAAAATGGCCGCCCCCAGAGGCAGAAAAATACAAAATGGCTGCCCGCAGAAGAAAGCATGAGGCTAGTTTGCATCCCACGGAACACTGTGCTTGTCACAGTGGTTTCCCTTGGAAACTGGGACCATGACATCATAAAGGGCCCTGTTCTGCTGGCAGCTGTGGCTGTCTCACTGCTCATTCCAGCTCTGCAGCTCTTCAAGGAGGCAGCGGGAGATGCTGTGCACTGGGGCAGTCATCTCTGGGTTCATGGAAACCCCAGGAGGGGTAATGGCCCGTGCCAAGCAAGTTGGGCTTAGGGAAGATTTAAAGCGCATAGCAGACCATAATGCTAAAAGCACAAAAATCATGCATCATGTTCTTTTGCATGGGATTAGATGGCTGTCTTCTTTAGTCCTGCATACAGATATGTTTTTGGAGCATAATAGCGGCAGGGCAAGTCTTAATCTAGACGTCCCCACCCCCAGCTTTATCAAAGCAAAGTAGAATCAGCCTGGGCCGCTTGCCTCTGTCTGCTAAACACCAGTCTTTATTAATCCAGTTAAAAGTCAAACTTTTGCTTTGGAATGAAAGGTCTACATCTAGGGGAAGTGTCTGCCTGGGTGTATGACTTGCTTCATGGAGAACATTTAAGTTCCCTACATCCAACCTATTGTGCCAGTGCCCCCCTCCACTAGCCTTCTAAGTGGAACCTGTCAAAGTAGGTTATGCCAGCTTGATTTTTACAGCATTTTGCTCCAATTCCACACGTTTTTGCAACATCTAAAGGGATCATGGCAAAGTAGTTAGAAGTTGTGCAAATGGGGGTTGATGCAGATTACAAAAGATTAAAAGGGGATGGCAGCACCCCCAGCATGTGTGGCATCTATTTTCCTGGAAGGCAGTTGTCTTCTTTTTAGGAGCTTGCAAGCGCCATTTTCTGTGCATGGCAATAGAAGCTTGGCAGTGGGGTTTCAAAATGGCCGCCCCCAGAGGCAGAAAAATACAAAATGGCTGCCCGCAGAAGAAAGCATGAGGCTAGTTTGCATCCCACGGAACACTGTGCTTGTCACAGTGGTTTCCCTTGGAAACTGGGACCATGACATCATAAAGGGCCCTGTTCTGCTGGCAGCTGTGGCTGTCTCACTGCTCATTCCAGCTCTGCAGCTCTTCAAGGAGGCAGCGGGAGATGCTGTGCACTGGGGCAGTCATCTCTGGGTTCATGGAAACCCCAGGAGGGGTAATGGCCCGTGCCAAGCAAGTTGGGCTTAGGGAAGATTTAAAGAGCATAGCAGACCATAATGCTAAAAGCACAAAAATCATGCATCATGTTCTTTTGCATGGGATTAGATGGCTGTCTTCTTTAGTCCTGCATACAGATATGTTTTTGGAGCATAATAGCGGCAGGGCAAGTCTTAATCTAGACGTCCCCACCCCCAGTTTTATCAAAGCAAAGTAGAATCAGCCTGGGCCGCTTGCCTCTGTCTGCTAAACACCAGTCTTTATTAATCCAGTTAAAAGTCAAACTTTTGCTTTGGAATGAAAGGTCTACATCTAGGGGAAGTGTCTGCCTGGGTGTATGACTTGCTTCATGGAGAACATTTAAGTTCCCTACATCCAACCTATTGTGCCAGTGCCCCCCTCCACTAGCCTTCTAAGTGGAACCTGTCAAAGTAGGTTATGCCAGCTTGATTTTTACAGCATTTTGCTCCAATTCCACACGTTTTTGCAACATCTAAAGGGATCATGGCAAAGTAGTTAGAAGTTGTGCAAATGGGGGTTGATGCAGATTACAAAAGATTAAAAGGGGATGGCAGCACCCCCAGCATGTGTGGCATCTATTTTCCTGGAAGGCAGTTGTCTTCTTTTTAGGAGCTTGCAAGCGCCATTTTCTGTGCATGCCAATAGAAGCTTGGCAGTGGGGTTTCAAATTGGCCGCCCCCAGAGGCAGAAAAATACAAAATGGCTGCCCGCAGAAGAAAGCATGAGGCTAGTTTGCATCCCACGGAACACTGTGCTTGTCACAGTGGTTTCCCTTGGAAACTGGGACCATGACATCATAAAGGGCCCTGTTCTGCTGGCAGCTGTGGCTGTCTCACTGCTCATTCCAGCTCTGCAGCTCTTCAAGGAGGCAGCGGGAGATGCTGTGCACTGGGGCAGTCATCTCTGGGTTCATGGAAACCCCAGGAGGGGTAATGGCCCGTGCCAAGCAAGTTGGGCTTAGGGAAGATTTAAAGCGCATAGCAGACCATAATGCTAAAAGCACAAAAATCATGCATCATGTTCTTTTGCATGGGATTAGATGGCTGTCTTCTTTAGTCCTGCATACAGATATGTTTTTGGAGCATAATAGCGGCAGGGCAAGTCTTAATCTAGACGTCCCCACCCCCAGCTTTATCAAAGCAAAGTAGAATCAGCCTGGGCCGCTTGCCTCTGTCTGCTAAACACCAGTCTTTATTAATCCAGTTAAAAGTCAAACTTTTGCTTTGGAATGAAAGGTCTACATCTAGGGGAAGTGTCTGCCTGGGTGTACGACTTGCTTCATGGAGAACATTTAAGTTCCCTATATCCAACCTATTGTGCCAGTGCCCCCCTCCACTAGCCTTCTAAGTGGAACCTGTCAAAGTAGGTTATGCCAGCTTGATTTTTACAGCATTTTGCTCCAATTCCACACGTTTTTGCAACATCTAAAGGGATCATGGCAAAGTAGTTAGAAGTTGTGCAAATGGGGGTTGATGCAGATTACAAAAGATTAAAAGGGGATGGCAGCACCCCCAGCATGTGTGGCATCTATTTTCCTGGAAGGCAGTTGTCTTCTTTTTAGGAGCTTGCAAGCGCCATTTTCTGTGCATGCCAATAGAAGCTTGGCAGTGGGGTTTCAAAATGGCCGCCCCCAGAGGCAGAAAAATACAAAATGGCTGCCCGCAGAAGAAAGCATGAGGCTAGTTTGCATCCCACGGAACACTGTGCTTGTCACAGTGGTTTCCCTTGGAAACTGGGACCATGACATCATAAAGGGCCCTGTTCTGCTGGCAGCTGTGGCTGTCTCACTGCTCATTCCAGCTCTGCAGCTCTTCAAGGAGGCAGCGGGAGATGCTGTGCACTGGGGCAGTCATCTCTGGGTTCATGGAAACCCCAGGAGGGGTAATGGCCCGTGCCAAGCAAGTTGGGCTTAGGGAAGATTTAAAGCGCATAGCAGACCATAATGCTAAAAGCACAAAAATCATGCATCATGTTCTTTTGCATGGGATTAGATGGCTGTCTTCTTTAGTCCTGCATACAGATATGTTTTTGGAGCATAATAGCGGCAGGGCAAGTCTTAATCTAGACGTCCCCACCCCCAGCTTTATCAAAGCAAAGTAGAATCAGCCTGGGCCGCTTGCCTCTGTCTGCTAAACACCAGTCTTTATTAATCCAGTTAAAAGTCAAACTTTTGCTTTGGAATGAAAGGTCTACATCTAGGGGAAGTGTCTGCCTGGGTGTACGACTTGCGTCATGGAGAACATTTAAGTTCCCTACATCCAACCTATTGTGCCAGTGCCCCCCTCCACTAGCCTTCTAAGTGGAACCTGTCAAAGTAGGTTATCCCAGCTTGATTTTTACAGCATTTTGCTCCAATTCCACACGTTTTTGCAACATCTAAAGGGATCATGGCAAAGTAGTTAGAAGTTGTGCAAATGGGGGTTGATGCAGATTACAAAAGATTAAAAGGGGATGGCAGCACCCCCAGCATGTGTGGCATCTATTTTCCTGGAAGGCAGTTGTCTTCTTTTTAGGAGCTTGCAAGCGCCATTTTCTGTGCATGCCAATAGAAGCTTGGCAGTGGGGTTTCAAATTGGCCGCCCCCAGAGGCAGAAAAATACAAAATGGCTGCCCGCAGAAGAAAGCATGAGGCTAGTTTGCATCCCACGGAACACTGTGCTTGTCACAGTGGTTTCCCTTGGAAACTGGGACCATGACATCATAAAGGGCCCTGTTCTGCTGGCAGCTGTGGCTGTCTCACTGCTCATTCCAGCTCTGCAGCTCTTCAAGGAGGCAGCGGGAGATGCTGTGCACTGGGGCAGTCATCTCTGGGTTCATGGAAACCCCAGGAGGGGTAATGGCCCGTGCCAAGCAAGTTGGGCTTAGGGAAGATTTAAAGCGCATAGCAGACCATAATGCTAAAAGCACAAAAATCATGCATCATGTTCTTTTGCATGGGATTAGATGGCTGTCTTCTTTAGTCCTGCATACAGATATGTTTTTGGAGCATAATAGCGGCAGGGCAAGTCTTAATCTAGACGTCCCCACCCCCAGCTTTATCAAAGCAAAGTAGAATCAGCCTGGGCCGCTTGCCTCTGTCTGCTAAACACCAGTCTTTATTAATCCAGTTAAAAGTCAAACTTTTGCTTTGGAATGAAAGGTCTACATCTAGGGGAAGTGTCTGCCTGGGTGTACGACTTGCTTCATGGAGAACATTTAAGTTCCCTATATCCAACCTATTGTGCCAGTGCCCCCCTCCACTAGCCTTCTAAGTGGAACCTGTCAAAGTAGGTTATGCCAGCTTGATTTTTACAGCATTTTGCTCCAATTCCACACGTTTTTGCAACATCTAAAGGGATCATGGCAAAGTAGTTAGAAGTTGTGCAAATGGGGGTTGATGCAGATTACAAAAGATTAAAATGGGATGGCAGCACCCCCAGCATGTGTGGCATCTATTTTCCTGGAAGGCAGTTGTCTTCTTTTTAGGAGCTTGCAAGCGCCATTTTCTGTGCATGCCAATAGAAGCTTGGCAGTGGGGTTTCAAAATGGCCGCCCCCAGAGGCAGAAAAATACAAAATGGCTGCCCGCAGAAGAAAGCATGAGGCTAGTTTGCATCCCACGGAACACTGTGCTTGTCACAGTGGTTTCCCTTGGAAACTGGGACCATGACATCATAAAGGGCCCTGTTCTGCTGGCAGCTGTGGCTGTCTCACTGCTCATTCCAGCTCTGCAGCTCTTCAAGGAGGCAGCGGGAGATGCTGTGCACTGGGGCAGTCATCTCTGGGTTCATGGAAACCCCAGGAGGGGTAATGGCCCGTGCCAAGCAAGTTGGGCTTAGGGAAGATTTAAAGCGCATAGCAGACCATAATGCTAAAAGCACAAAAATCATGCATCATGTTCTTTTGCATGGGATTAGATGGCTGTCTTCTTTAGTCCTGCATACAGATATGTTTTTGGAGCATAATAGCGGCAGGGCAAGTCTTAATCTAGACGTCCCCACCCCCAGCTTTATCAAAGCAAAGTAGAATCAGCCTGGGCCGCTTGCCTCTGTCTGCTAAACACCAGTCTTTATTAATCCAGTTAAAAGTCAAACTTTTGCTTTGGAATGAAAGGTCTACATCTAGGGGAAGTGTCTGCCTGGGTGTATGACTTGCTTCATGGAGAACATTTAAGTTCCCTACATCCAACCTATTGTGCCAGTGCCCCCCTCCACTAGCCTTCTAAGTGGAACCTGTCAAAGTAGGTTATGCCAGCTTGATTTTTACAGCATTTTGCTCCAATTCCACACGTTTTTGCAACATCTAAAGGGATCATGGCAAAGTAGTTAGAAGTTGTGCAAATCGGGGTTGATGCAGATTACAAAAGATTAAAAGGGGATGGCAGCACCCCCAGCATGTGTGGCATCTATTTTCCTGGAAGGCAGTTGTCTTCTTTTTAGGAGCTTGCAAGCGCCATTTTCTGTGCATGGCAATAGAAGCTTGGCAGTGGGGTTTCAAAATGGCCGCCCCCAGAGGCAGAAAAATACAAAATGGCTGCCCGCAGAAGAAAGCATGAGGCTAGTTTGCATCCCACGGAACACTGTGCTTGTCACAGTGGTTTCCCTTGGAAACTGGGACCATGACATCATAAAGGGTCCTGTTCTGCTGGCAGCTGTGGCTGTCTCACTGCTCATTCCAGCTCTGCAGCTCTTCAAGGAGGCAGCGGGAGATGCTGTGCACTGGGGCAGTCATCTCTGGGTTCATGGAAACCCCAGGAGGGGTAATGGCCCGTGCCAAGCAAGTTGGGCTTAGGGAAGATTTAAAGCGCATAGCAGACCATAATGCTAAAAGCACAAAAATCATGCATCATGTTCTTTTGCATGGGATTAGATGGCTGTCTGCTTTAGTCCTGCATACAGATATGTTTTTGGAGCAAAATAGCGGCAGGGCAAGTCTTAATTTAGACGTCCCCACCCCCAGCTTTATCAAAGCAAAGTAGAATCAGCCTGGGCCGCTTTGCCTCTGTCTGCTAAACACCAGTCTTTATTAATCCAGTTAAAAGTCAAACTTTTGCTTTGGAATGAAAGGTCTACATCTAGGGGAAGTGTCTGCCTGGGTGTACGACTTGCTTCATGAAGAACATTTAAGTTCCCTACATCCAACCTATTGTGCCAGTGCCCCCCTCCACTAGCCTTCTAAGTGGAACCTGTCAAAGTAGGTTATGCCAGCTTGATATTTACAGCATTTTGCTCCAATTCCACATGTTTTTGCAACATCTAAAGGGATCATGGCAAAGTAGTTAGAAGTTGTGCAAATGGGGGTTGATGCAGATTACAAAAGATTAAAAGGGGATGGCAGCACCCCCAGCATGTGTGGCATCTATTTTCCTGGAAGGCAGTTGTCTTCTTTTTCTAAGCTTGCAAGCGCCATTTTCTGTGCATGGCAATAGAAGCTTGGCAGTGGTGTTTCAAAATGGCCGCCCCCAGAGGCAGAAAAATACAAAATGGCTGCCCGCAGAAGAAAGCATGAGGCTAGCTTGCATCCCACGGAACACTGTGCTTGTCACAGTGGTTTCCCTTGGAAACTGGGACCATGACATCATAAAGGGCCCTGTTCTGCTGGCAGCTGTGGCTGTCTCACTGCTCATTCCAGCTCTGCAGCTCTTCAAGGAGGCAGCGGGAGATGCTGTGCACTGGGGCAGTCATCTCTGGGTTCATGGAAACCCCAGGAGGGGTAATGGCCCGTGCCAAGCAAGTTGGGCTTAGGGAAGATTTAAAGCGCATAGCAGACCATAATGCTAAAAGCACAAAAATCATGCATCATGTTCTTTTGCATGGGATTAGATGGCTGTCTTCTTTAGTCCTGCATACAGATATGTTTTTGGAGCATAATAGCGGCAGGGCAAGTCTAAATCTAGACGTCCCCATACCCAGCTTTATCAAAGCAAAGTAGAATCAGCCTGGGCCGCTTGCCTCTGTCTGCTAAACACCAGTCTTTATTAATCCAGTTAAAAGTCAAACTTTTGCTTTGGAATGAAAGGTCTACATCTAGGGGAAGTGTCTGCCTGGGTGTACGACTTGCTTCATGGAGAACATTTAAGTTCCTACATCCAACCTATTGTGCCAGTGCCCCCCTCCACTAGCCTTCTAAGTGGAACCTGTCAAAGTAGGTTATGCCAGCTTGATTTTTACAGCATTTTGCTCCAATTCCACATGTTTTTGCAACATCTAAAGGGATCATGGCAAAGTAGTTAGAAGTTGTGCAAATGGGGGTTGATGCAGATTACAAAAGATTAAAAGGGGATGGCAGCACCCCCAGCATGTGTGGCATCTATTTTCCTGGAAGGCAGTTGTCTTCTTTTTAGGAGCTTGCAAGCGCCATTTTCTGTGCATGGCAATAGAAGCTTGGCAGTGGGGTTTCAAAATGGCCGCCCCCAGAGGCAGAAAAATACAAAATGGCTGCCCGCAGAAGAAAGCATGAGGCTAGTTTGCATCCCACGGAACACTGTGCTTGTCACAGTGGTTTCCCTTGGAAACTGGGACCATGACATCATAAAGGGCCCTGTTCTGCTGGCAGCTGTGGCTGTCTCACTGCTCATTCCAGCTCTGCAGCTCTTCAAGGAGGCAGCGGTAGATGCTGTGCACTGGGGCAGTCATCTCTGGGTTCATGGAAACCCCAGGAGGGGTAATGGCCCGTGCCAAGCAAGTTGGGCTTAGGGAAGATTTAAAGCGCATAGCAGACCATAATGCTAAAAGCACAAAAATCATGCATCATGTTCTTTTGCATGGGATTAGATGGCTGTCTTCTTTAGTCCTGCATACAGATATGTTTTTGGAGCATAATAGCGGCAGGGCAAGTCTTAATCTAGACGTCCCCACCCCCAGCTTTATCAAAGCAAAGTAGAATCAGCCTGGGCCGCTTGCCTCTGTCTGCTAAACACCAGTCTTTATTAATCCAGTTAAAAGTCAAACTTTTGCTTTGGAATGAAAGGTCTACATCTAGGGGAAGTGTCTGCCTGGGTGTATGACTTGCTTCATGGAGAACATTTAAGTTCCCTACATCCAACCTATTGTGCCAGTGCCCCCCTCCACTAGCCTTCTAAGTGGAACCTGTCAAAGTAGGTTATGCCAGCTTGATTTTTACAGCATTTTGCTCCAATTCCACACGTTTTTGCAACATCTAAAGGGATCATGGCAAAGTAGTTAGAAGTTGTGCAAATCGGGGTTGATGCAGATTACAAAAGATTAAAAGGGGATGGCAGCACCCCCAGCATGTGTGGCATCTATTTTCCTGGAAGGCAGTTGTCTTCTTTTTAGGAGCTTGCAAGCGCCATTTTCTGTGCATGGCAATAGAAGCTTGGCAGTGGGGTTTCAAAATGGCCGCCCCCAGAGGCAGAAAAATACAAAATGGCTGCCCGCAGAAGAAAGCATGAGGCTAGTTTGCATCCCACGGAACACTGTGCTTGTCACAGTGGTTTCCCTTGGAAACTGGGACCATGACATCATAAAGGGTCCTGTTCTGCTGGCAGCTGTGGCTGTCTCACTGCTCATTCCAGCTCTGCAGCTCTTCAAGGAGGCAGCGGGAGATGCTGTGCACTGGGGCAGTCATCTCTGGGTTC
The DNA here is from genome assembly GCF_040894005.1 of Engystomops pustulosus. NCBI lineage: Eukaryota > Metazoa > Chordata > Amphibia > Anura > Leptodactylidae > Engystomops > Engystomops pustulosus. The sequence goes on along the minus strand of NC_092421.1, from coordinate 58,411,233 downwards.
ATGGAAACCCCAGGAGGGGTAATGGCCCGTGCCAAGCAAGTTGGGCTTAGGGAAGATTTAAAGCGCATAGCAGACCATAATGCTAAAAGCACAAAAATCATGCATCATGTTCTTTTGCATGGGATTAGATGGCTGTCTGCTTTAGTCCTGCATACAGATATGTTTTTGGAGCAAAATAGCGGCAGGGCAAGTCTTAATTTAGACGTCCCCACCCCCAGCTTTATCAAAGCAAAGTAGAATCAGCCTGGGCCGCTTTGCCTCTGTCTGCTAAACACCAGTCTTTATTAATCCAGTTAAAAGTCAAACTTTTGCTTTGGAATGAAAGGTCTACATCTAGGGGAAGTGTCTGCCTGGGTGTACGACTTGCTTCATGAAGAACATTTAAGTTCCCTACATCCAACCTATTGTGCCAGTGCCCCCCTCCACTAGCCTTCTAAGTGGAACCTGTCAAAGTAGGTTATGCCAGCTTGATATTTACAGCATTTTGCTCCAATTCCACATGTTTTTGCAACATCTAAAGGGATCATGGCAAAGTAGTTAGAAGTTGTGCAAATGGGGGTTGATGCAGATTACAAAAGATTAAAAGGGGATGGCAGCACCCCCAGCATGTGTGGCATCTATTTTCCTGGAAGGCAGTTGTCTTCTTTTTCTAAGCTTGCAAGCGCCATTTTCTGTGCATGGCAATAGAAGCTTGGCAGTGGTGTTTCAAAATGGCCGCCCCCAGAGGCAGAAAAATACAAAATGGCTGCCCGCAGAAGAAAGCATGAGGCTAGCTTGCATCCCACGGAACACTGTGCTTGTCACAGTGGTTTCCCTTGGAAACTGGGACCATGACATCATAAAGGGCCCTGTTCTGCTGGCAGCTGTGGCTGTCTCACTGCTCATTCCAGCTCTGCAGCTCTTCAAGGAGGCAGCGGGAGATGCTGTGCACTGGGGCAGTCATCTCTGGGTTCATGGAAACCCCAGGAGGGGTAATGGCCCGTGCCAAGCAAGTTGGGCTTAGGGAAGATTTAAAGCGCATAGCAGACCATAATGCTAAAAGCACAAAAATCATGCATCATGTTCTTTTGCATGGGATTAGATGGCTGTCTTCTTTAGTCCTGCATACAGATATGTTTTTGGAGCATAATAGCGGCAGGGCAAGTCTAAATCTAGACGTCCCCATACCCAGCTTTATCAAAGCAAAGTAGAATCAGCCTGGGCCGCTTGCCTCTGTCTGCTAAACACCAGTCTTTATTAATCCAGTTAAAAGTCAAACTTTTGCTTTGGAATGAAAGGTCTACATCTAGGGGAAGTGTCTGCCTGGGTGTACGACTTGCTTCATGGAGAACATTTAAGTTCCTACATCCAACCTATTGTGCCAGTGCCCCCCTCCACTAGCCTTCTAAGTGGAACCTGTCAAAGTAGGTTATGCCAGCTTGATTTTTACAGCATTTTGCTCCAATTCCACATGTTTTTGCAACATCTAAAGGGATCATGGCAAAGTAGTTAGAAGTTGTGCAAATGGGGGTTGATGCAGATTACAAAAGATTAAAAGGGGATGGCAGCACCCCCAGCATGTGTGGCATCTATTTTCCTGGAAGGCAGTTGTCTTCTTTTTAGGAGCTTGCAAGCGCCATTTTCTGTGCATGGCAATAGAAGCTTGGCAGTGGGGTTTCAAAATGGCCGCCCCCAGAGGCAGAAAAATACAAAATGGCTGCCCGCAGAAGAAAGCATGAGGCTAGTTTGCATCCCACGGAACACTGTGCTTGTCACAGTGGTTTCCCTTGGAAACTGGGACCATGACATCATAAAGGGCCCTGTTCTGCTGGCAGCTGTGGCTGTCTCACTGCTCATTCCAGCTCTGCAGCTCTTCAAGGAGGCAGCGGTAGATGCTGTGCACTGGGGCAGTCATCTCTGGGTTCATGGAAACCCCAGGAGGGGTAATGGCCCGTGCCAAGCAAGTTGGGCTTAGGGAAGATTTAAAGCGCATAGCAGACCATAATGCTAAAAGCACAAAAATCATGCATCATGTTCTTTTGCATGGGATTAGATGGCTGTCTTCTTTAGTCCTGCATACAGATATGTTTTTGGAGCATAATAGCGGCAGAGCAAGTCTTAATCTAGACGTCCCCACCCCCAGCTTTATCAAAGCAAAGTAGAATCAGCCTGGGCCGCTTGCCCCTGTCTGCTAAACACCAGTCTTTATTAATCCAGTTAAAAGTCAAACTTTTGCTTTGGAATGAAAGGTCTACATCTAGGGGAAGTGTCTGCCTGGGTAAACGACTTGCTTCATGGAGAACATTTAAGTTCCCTACATCCAACCTATTGTGCCAGTGCCCCCCTCCACTAGCCTTCTAAGTGGAACCTGTCAAAGTAGGTTATGCCAGCTTGATTTTTACAGCATTTTGCTCCAATTCCACACGTTTTTGCAACATCTAAAGGGATCATGGCAAAGTAGTTAGAAGTTGTGCAAATGGGGGTTGATGCAGATTACAAAAGATTAAAAGGGGATGGCAGCACCCCCAGCATGTGTGGCATCTATTTTCCTGGAAGGCAGTTGTCTTCTTTTTAGGAGCTTGCAAGCGCCATTTTCTGTGCATGGCAATAGAAGCTTGGCAGTGGGGTTTCAAAATGGCCGCCCCCAGAGGCAGAAAAATACAAAATGGCTGCCCGCAGAAGAAAGCATGAGGCTAGTTTGCATCCCACGGAACACTGTGCGTGTCACAGTGGTTTCCCTTGGAAACTGGGACCATGACATCATAAAGGGCCCTGTTCTGCTGGCAGCTGTGGCTGTCTCACTGCTCATTCCAGCTCTGCAGCTCTTCAAGGAGGCAGCAGGAGATGCTGTGCACTGGGGCAGTCATCTCTGGGTTCATGGAAACCCCAGGATGGGTAATGGCCCGTGCCAAGCAAGTTGGGCTTAGGGAAGATTTAAAGCGCATAGCAGACCATAATGCTAAAAGCACAAAAATCATTCATCATGTTCTTTTGCATGGGATTAGATGGCTGTCTTCTTTAGTCCTGCATACAGATATGTTTTTGGAGCAAAATAGCGGCAGGGCAAGTCTTAATCTAGACGTCCCCACCCCCAGCTTTATCAAAGCAAAGTAGAATCAGCCTGGGCCGCTTGCCTCTGTCTGCTAAACACCAGTCTTTATTAATCCAGTTAAAAGTCAAACTTTTGCTTTGGAATGAAAGGTCTACATCTAGGGGAAGTGTCTGCCTGGGTGTACGACTTGCTTCATGGAGAACATTTAAGTTCCCTACATCCAACCTATTGTGCCAGTGCCCCCCTCCATTAGCCTTCTAAGTGGAACCTGTCAAAGTAGGTTATGCCAGCTTGATTTTTACAGCATTTTGCTCCAATTCCACATGTTTTTGCAACATCTAAAGGGATCATGGCAAAGTAGTTAGAAGTTGTGCAAATGGGGGTTGATGCAGATTACAAAAAATTAAAAGGGGATGGCAGCACCCCCAGCATGTGTGGCATCTATTTTCCTGGAAGGCAGTTGTCTTCTTTTTCGGAGCTTGCAAGCGCCATTTTCTGTGCATGGCAATAGAAGCTTGGCAGTGGGGTTTCAAAATGGCCGCCCCCAGAGGCAGAAAAATACAAAATGGCTGCCCGCAGAAGAAAGCATGAGGCTAGTTTGCATCCCACGGAACACTGTGCGTGTCACAGTGGTTTCCCTTGGAAACTGGGACCATGACATCATAAAGGGCCCTGTTCTGCTGGCAGCTGTGGCTGTCTCACTGCTCATTCCAGCTCTGCAGCTCTTCAAGGAGGCAGCGGGAGATGCTGTGCACTGGGGCAGTCATCTCTGGGTTCATGGAAACCCCAGGAGGGGTAATGGCCCGTGCCAAGCAAGTTGGGCTTAGGGAAGATTTAAAGCGCATAGCAGACCATAATGCTAAAAGCACAAAAATCATGCATCATGTTCTTTTGCATGGGATTAGATGGCTGTCTTCTTTAGTCCTGCATACAGATATGTTTTTGGAGCATAATAGTGGCAGGGCAAGTCTTAATCTAGACGTCCCCACCCCCAGCTTTATCAAAGCAAAGTAGAATCAGCCTGGGCCGCTTGCCTCTGTCTGCTAAACACCAGTCTTTATTAATCCAGTTAAAAGTCAAACTTTTGCTTTGGAATGAAAGGTCTACATCTAGGGGAAGTGTCTGCCTGGGTGTACGACTTGCTTCATGGAGAACATTTAAGTTCCCTACATCCAACCTATTGTGCCAGTGCCCCCCTCCACTAGCCTTCTAAGTGGAACCTGTCAAAGTAGGTTATGCCAGCTTGATTTTTACAGCATTTTGCTCCAATTCCACACGTTTTTGCAACATCTAAAGGGATCATGGCAAAGTAGTTAGAAGTTGTGCAAATGGGGGTTGATGCAGATTACAAAAGATTAAAAGGGGATGGCAGCACCCCCAGCATGTGTGGCATCTATTTTCCTGGAAGGCAGTTGTCTTCTTTTTAGGAGCTTGCAAGCGCCATTTTCTGTGCATGGCAATAGAAGCTTGGCAGTGGGGTTTCAAAATGGCCGCCCCCAGAGGCAGAAAAATACAAAATGGCTGCCCGCAGAAGAAAGCATGAGGCTAGTTTGCATCCCACGGAACACTGTGCGTGTCACAGTGGTTTCCCTTGGAAACTGGGACCATGACATCATAAAGGGCCCTGTTCTGCTGGCAGCTGTGGCTGTCTCACTGCTCATTCCAGCTCTGCAGCTCTTCAAGGAGGCAGCGGGAGATGCTGTGCACTGGGGCAGTCATCTCTGGGTTCATGGAAACCCCAGGAGGGGTAATGGCCCGTGCCAAGCAAGTTGGGCTTAGGGAAGATTTAAAGCGCATAGCAGACCATAATGCTAAAAGCACAAAAATCATGCATCATGTTCTTTTGCATGGGATTAGATGGCTGTCTTCTTTAGTCCTGCATACAGATATGTTTTTGGAGCATAATAGCGGCAGGGCAAGTCTTAATCTAGACGTCCCCACCCCCAGCTTTATCAAAGCAAAGTAGAATCAGCCTGGGCCGCTTGCCTCTGTCTGCTAAACACCAGTCTTTATTAATCCAGTTAAAAGTCAAACTTTTGCTTTGGAATGAAAGGTCTACATCTAGGGGAAGTGTCTGCCTGGGTGTACGACTTGCTTCATGGAGAACATTTAAGTTCCCTACATCCAACCTTTTGTGCCAGTGCCCCCCTCCACTAGCCTTCTAAGTGGAACCTGTCAAAGTAGGTTATGCCAGCTTGATTTTTACAGCATTTTGCTCCAATTCCACACGTTTTTGCAACATCTAAAGGGATCATGGCAAAGTAGTTAGAAGTTGTGCAAATGGGGGTTGATGCAGATTACAAAAGATTAAAAGGGGATGGCAGCACCCCCAGCATGTGTGGCATCTATTTTCCTGGAAGGCAGTTGTCTTCTTTTTAGGAGCTTGCAAGCGCCATTTTCTGTGCATGGCAATAGAAGCTTGGCAGTGGGGTTTCAAAATGGCCGCCCCCAGAGGCAGAAAAATACAAAATGGCTGCCCGCAGAAGAAAGCATGAGGCTAGTTTGCATCCCACGGAACACTGTGCGTGTCACAGTGGTTTCCCTTGGAAACTGGGACCATGACATCATAAAGGGCCCTGTTCTGCTGGCAGCTGTGGCTGTCTCACTGCTCATTCCAGCTCTGCAGCTCTTCAAGGAGGCAGCGGGAGATGCTGTGCACTGGGGCAGTCATCTCTGGGTTCATGGAAACCCCAGGAGGGGTAATGGCCCGTGCCAAGCAAGTTGGGCTTAGGGAAGATTTAAAGCGCATAGCAGACCATAATGCTAAAAGCACAAAAATCATGCATCATGTTCTTTTGCATGGGATTAGATGGCTGTCTTCTTTAGTCCTGCATACAGATATGTTTTTGGAGCATAATAGCGGCAGGGCAAGTCTTAATCTAGACGTCCCCACCCCCAGCTTTATCAAAGCAAAGTAGAATCAGCCTGGGCCGCTTGCCTCTGTCTGCTAAACACCAGTCTTTATTAATCCAGTTAAAAGTCAAACTTTTGCTTTGGAATGAAAGGTCTACATCTAGGGGAAGTGTCTGCCTGGGTGTACGACTTGCTTCATGGAGAACATTTAAGTTCCCTACATCCAACCTATTGTGCCAGTGCCCCCCTCCACTAGCCTTCTAAGTGGAACCTGTCAAAGTAGGTTATGCCAGCTTGATTTTTACAGCATTTTGCTCCAATTCCACACGTTTTTGCAACATCTAAAGGGATCATGGCAAAGTAGTTAGAAGTTGTGCAAATGGGGGTTGATGCAGATTACAAAAGATTAAAAGGGGATGGCAGCACCCCCAGCATGTGTGGCATCTATTTTCCTGGAAGGCAGTTGTCTTCTTTTTCGGAGCTTGCAAGCGCCATTTTCTTTGCATGGCAATAGAAGCTTGGCAGTGGGGTTTCAAAATGGCCGCCCCCAGAGGCAGAAAAATACAAAATGGCTGCCCGCAGAAGAAAGCATGAGGCTAGTTTGCATCCCACGGAACACTGTGGGTGTCACAGTGGTTTCCCTTGGAAACTGGGACCATGACATCATAAAGGGCCCTGTTCTGCTGGCAGCTGTGGCTGTCTCACTGCTCATTCCAGCTCTGCAGCTCTTCAAGGAGGCAGCAGGAGATGCTGTGCACTGGGGCAGTCATCTCTGGGTTCATGGAAACCCCAGGAGGGGTAATGGCCCGTGCCAAGCAAGTTGGGCTTAGGGAAGATTTAAAGCGCATAGCAGACCATAATGCTAAAAGCACAAAAATCATGCATCATGTTCTTTTGCATGGGATTAGATGGCTGTCTTCTTTAGTCCTGCATACAGATATGTTTTTGGAGCATAATAGCGGCAGGGCAAGTCTTAATCTAGACGTCCCCACCCCCAGCTTTATCAAAGCAAAGTAGAATCAGCCTGGGCCGCTTGCCTCTGTCTGCTAAACACCATTCTTTATTAATCCAGTTAAAAGTCAAACTTTTGCTTTGGAATGAAAGGTCTACATCTAGGGGAAGTGTCTGCCTGGGTGTACGACTTGCTTCATGGAGAACATTTAAGTTCCCTACATCCAACCTATTGTGCCAGTGCCCCCCTCCACTAGCCTTCTAAGTGGAACCTGTCAAAGTAGGTTATGCCAGCTTGATTTTTACAGCATTTTGCTCCAATTCCACACGTTTTTGCAACATCTAAAGGGATCATGGCAAAGTAGTTAGAAGTTGTGCAAATGGGGGTTGATGCAGATTACAAAAGATTAAAAGGGGATGGCAGCACCCCCAGCATGTGTGGCATCTATTTTCCTGGAAGGCAGTTGTCTTCTTTTTAGGAGCTTGCAAGCGCCATTTTCTGTGCATGGCAATAGAAGCTTGGCAGTGGGGTTTCAAAATGGCCGCCCCCAGAGGCAGAAAAATACAAAATGGCTGCCCGCAGAAGAAAGCATGAGGCTAGTTTGCATCCCACGGAACACTGTGCTTGTCACAGTGGTTTCCCTTGGAAACTGGGACCATGACATCATAAAGGGCCCTGTTCTGCTGGCAGCTGTGGCTGTCTCACTGCTCATTCCAGCTCTGCAGCTCTTCAAGGAGGCAGCGGGAGATGCTGTGCACTGGGGCAGTCATCTCTGGGTTCATGGAAACCCCAGGAGGGGTAATGGCCCGTGCCAAGCAAGTTGGGCTTAGGGAAGATTTAAAGCGCATAGCAGACCATAATGCTAAAAGCACAAAAATCATGCATCATGTTCTTTTGCATGGGATTAGATGGCTGTCTTCTTTAGTCCTGCATACAGATATGTTTTTGGAGCATAATAGCGGCAGGGCAAGTCTTAATCTAGACGTCCCCACCCCCAGCTTTATCAAAGCAAAGTAGAATCAGCCTGGGCCGCTTGCCTCTGTCTGCTAAACACCAGTCTTTATTAATCCAGTTAAAAGTCAAACTTTTGCTTTGGAATGAAAGGTCTACATCTAGGGGAAGTGTCTGCCTGGGTGTACGACTTGCTTCATGGAGAACATTTAAGTTCCCTACATCCAACCTATTGTGCCAGTGCCCCCCTCCACTAGCCTTCTAAGTGGAACCTGTCAAAGTAGGTTATGCCAGCTTGATTTTTACAGCATTTTGCTCCAATTCCACACGTTTTTGCAACATCTAAAGGGATCATGGCAAAGTAGTTAGAAGTTGTGCAAATGGGGGTTGATGCAGATTACAAAAGATTAAAAGGGGATGGCAGCACCCCCAGCATGTGTGGCATCTATTTTCCTGGAAGGCAGTTGTCTTCTTTTTCGGAGCTTGCAAGCGCCATTTTCTTTGCATGGCAATAGAAGCTTGGCAGTGGGGTTTCAAAATGGCCGCCCCCAGAGGCAGAAAAATACAAAATGGCTGCCCGCAGAAGAAAGCATGAGGCTAGTTTGCATCCCACGGAACACTGTGGGTGTCACAGTGGTTTCCCTTGGAAACTGGGACCATGACATCATAAAGGGCCCTGTTCTGCTGGCAGCTGTGGCTGTCTCACTGCTCATTCCAGCTCTGCAGCTCTTCAAGGAGGCAGCAGGAGATGCTGTGCACTGGGGCAGTCATCTCTGGGTTCATGGAAACCCCAGGAGGGGTAATGGCCCGTGCCAAGCAAGTTGGGCTTAGGGAAGATTTAAAGCGCATAGCAGACCATAATGCTAAAAGCACAAAAATCATGCATCATGTTCTTTTGCATGGGATTAGATGGCTGTCTTCTTTAGTCCTGCATACAGATATGTTTTTGGAGCATAATAGCGGCAGGGCAAGTCTTAATCTAGACGTCCCCACCCCCAGCTTTATCAAAGCAAAGTAGAATCAGCCTGGGCCGCTTGCCTCTGTCTGCTAAACACCAGTCTTTATTAATCCAGTTAAAAGTCAAACTTTTGCTTTGGAATGAAAGGTCTACATCTAGGGGAAGTGTCTGCCTGGGTGTACGACTTGCTTCATGGAGAACATTTAAGTTCCCTACATCCAACCTATTGTGCCAGTGCCCCCCTCCACTAGCCTTCTAAGTGGAACCTGTCAAAGTAGGTTATGCCAGCTTGATTTTTACAGCATTTTGCTCCAATTCCACACGTTTTTGCAACATCTAAAGGGATCATGGCAAAGTAGTTAGAAGTTGTGCAAATGGGGGTTGATGCAGATTACAAAAGATTAAAAGGGGATGGCAGCACCCCCAGCATGTGTGGCATCTATTTTCCTGGAAGGCAGTTGTCTTCTTTTTAGGAGCTTGCAAGCGCCATTTTCTGTGCATGGCAATAGAAGCTTGGCAGTGGGGTTTCAAAATGGCCGCCCCCAGAGGCAGAAAAATACAAAATGGCTGCCCGCAGAAGAAAGCATGAGGCTAGTTTGCATCCCACGGAACACTGTGCGTGTCACAGTGGTTTCCCTTGGAAACTGGGACCATGACATCATAAAGGGCCCTGTTCTGCTGGCAGCTGTGGCTGTCTCACTGCTCATTCCAGCTCTGCAGCTCTTCAAGGAGGCAGCGGGAGATGCTGTGCACTGGGGCAGTCATCTCTGGGTTCATGGAAACCCCAGGAGGGGTAATGGCCCGTGCCAAGCAAGTTGGGCTTAGGGAAGATTTAAAGCGCATAGCAGACCATAATGCTAAAAGCACAAAAACACCATTTCTTTGTCATGGTTTTCTGCTGTTGTAAAACTTCTCAATAAAAATCGTTTAATGGTAAAAAATCATGCATCATGTTCTTTTGCATGGGATTAGATGGCTGTCTTCTTTAGTCCTGCATACAGATATGTTTTTGGAGCATAATAGCGGCAGGGCAAGTCTTAATCTAGACGTCCCCACCCCCAGCTTTATCAAAGCAAAGTAGAATCAGCCTGGGCCGCTTGCCTCTGTCTGCTAAACACCAGTCTTTATTAATCCAGTTAAAAGTCAAACTTTTGCTTTGGAATGAAAGGTCTACATCTAGGGGAAGTGTCTGCCTGGGTGTACGACTTGCTTCATGAAGAACATTTAAGTTCCCTACATCCAACCTATTGTGCCAGTGCCCCCCTCCACTAGCCTTCTAAGTGGAACCTGTCAAAGTAGGTTATGCCAGCTTGATTTTTACAGCATTTTGCTCCAATTCCACACGTTTTTGCAACATCTAAAGGGATCATGGCAAAGTAGTTAGAAGTTGTGCAAATGGGCGTTGATGCAGATTACAAAAGATTAAAAGGGGATGGCAGCACCCCCAGCATGTGTGGCATCTATTTTCCTGGAAGGCAGTTGTCTTCTTTTTAGGAGCTTGCAAGCGCCATTTTCTGTGCATGCCAATAGAAGCTTGACAGTGGGGTTTCAAAATGGCCGCCCCCAGAGGCAGAAAAATACAAAATGGCTGCCCGCAGAAGAAAGCATGAGGCTAGTTTGCATCCCACGGAACACTGTGCCAACACAGTGGTTTCCCTTGGAAACTGGGACCATGACATCATAAAGGGCCCTGTTCTGCTGGCAGCTGTGGCTGTCTCACTGCTCATTCCAGCTCTGCAGCTCTTCAAGGAGGCAGCGGGAGATGCTGTGCACTGGGGCAGTCATCTCTGGCTTCATGGAAACCCCAGGAGGGGTAATGGCCGTGCCAAGCAAGTTGGGCTTAGGGAAGATTTAAAGCGCATAGCAGACCATAATGCTAAAAGCACAAAAATCATGCATCATGTTCTTTTGCATGGGATTAGATGGCTGTCTTCTTTAGTCCTGCATACAGATATGTTTTTGGAGCATAATAGCGTCAGGGCAAGTCTTAATCTAGACGTCCCCACCCCCAGCTTTATCAAAGCAAAGTAGAATCAGCATGGGCCGCTTGCCTCTGTCTGCTAAACACCAGTCTTTATTAATCCAGTTAAAAGTCAAACTTTTGCTTTGGAATGAAAGGTCTACATCTAGGGGAAGTGTCTGCCTGGGTGTACGACTTGCTTCATGGAGAACATTTAAGTTCCCTACATCCAACCTATTGTGCCAGTGCCCCCCTCCACTAGCCTTCTAAGTGGAACCTGTCAAAGTAGGTTATGCCAGCTTGATTTTTACAGCATTTTGCTCCAATTCCACACGTTTTTGCAACATCTAAAGGGATCATGTCAAAGTAGTTAGAATTTGTGCAAATGGGGGTTGATGCAGATTACAAAAGATTAAAAGGGGATGGCAGCACCCCCAGCATGTGTGGCATCTATTTTCCTGGAAGGCAGTTGTCTTCTTTTTAGGAGCTTGCAAGCGCCATTTTCTGTGCATGGCAATAGAAGCTTGGCAGTGGGGTTTCAAAATGGCCGCCCCCAGAGGCAGAAAAATACAAAATGGCTGCCTGCAGAAGAAAGCATGAGGCTAGTTTGCATCCCACGGAACACTGTGCTTGTCACAGTGGTTTCCCTTGGAAACTGGGACAATGACATCATAAAGGGCCCTGTTCTGCTGGCAGCTGTGGCTGTCTCACTGCTCATTCCAGCTCTGCAGCTCTTCAAGGAGGCAGCGGGAGATGCTGTGCACTGGGGCAGTCATCTCTGGGTTCATGGAAACCCCAGGAGGGGTAATGGCCCGTGCCAAGCAAGTTGGGCTTAGGGAAGATTTAAAGCGCATAGCAGACCATAATGCTAAAAGCACAAAAATCATGCATCATGTTCTTTTGCATGGGATTAGATGGCTGTCTTCTTTAGTCCTGCATACAGATATGTTTTTGGAGCATAATAGCGGCAGGGCAAGTCTTAATCTAGACGTCCCCAGCCCCAGCTTTATCAAAGCAAAGTAGAATCAGCCTGGGCCGCTTGCCTCTGTCTGCTAAACACCAGTCTTTATTAATCCAGTTAAAAGTCAAACTTTTGCTTTGGAATGAAAGGTCTACATCTAGGGGAAGTGTCTGCCTGGGTGTATGACTTGCTTCATGGAGAACATTTAAGTTCCCTACATCCAACCTATTGTGCCAGTGCCCCCCTCCACTAGCCTTCTAAGTGGAACCTGTCAAAGTAGGTTATGCCAGCTTGATTTTTACAGCATTTTGCTCCAATTCCACACGTTTTTGCAACATCTAAAGGGATCATGGCAAAGTAGTTAGAAGTTGTGCAAATGGGGGTTGATGCAGATTACAAAAGATTAAAAGGGGATGGCAGCACCCCCAGCATGTGTGGCATCTATTTTCCTGGAAGGCAGTTGTCTTCTTTTTAGGAGCTTGCAAGCGCCATTTTCTGTGCATGGCAATAGAAGCTTGGCAGTGGGGTTTCAAAATGGCCGCCCCCAGAGGCAGAAAAATACAAAATGGCTGCCCGCAGAAGAAAGCATGAGGCTAGTTTGCATCCCACGGAACACTGTGCTTGTCACAGTGGTTTCCCTTGGAAACTGGGACCATGACATCATAAAGGGTCCTGTTCTGCTGGCAGCTGTGGCTGTCTCACTGCTCATTCCAGCTCTGCAGCTCTTCAAGGAGGCAGCGGGAGATGCTGTGCACTGGGGCAGTCATCTCTGGGTTCATGGAAACCCCAGGAGGGGTAATGGCCCGTACCAAGCAAGTTGGGCTTAGGGAAGATTTAAAGCGCATAGCAGACCATAATGCTAAAAGCACAAAAATCATGCATCATGTTCTTTTGCATGGGATTAGATGGCTGTCTTCTTTAGTCCTGCATACAGATATGTTTTTGGAGCAAAATAGCGGCAGGGCAAGTCTTAATTTAGACGTCCCCACCCCGAGCTTTATCAAAGCAAAGTAGAATCAGCCTGGGCCGCTTTGCCTCTGTCTGCTAAACACCAGTCTTTATTAATCCAGTTAAAAGTCAAACTTTTGCTTTGGAATGAAAGGTCTACATCTAGGGGAAGTGTCTGCCAGGGTGTACGACTTGCTTCATGAAGAACATTTAAGTTCCCTACATCCAACCTATTGTGCCAGTGCCCCCCTCCACTAGCCTTCTAAGTGGAACCTGTCAAAGTAGGTTATGCCAGCTTGATTTTTACAGCATTTTGCTCCAATTCCACATGTTTTTGCAACATCTAAAGGGATCATGGCAAAGTAGTTAGAAGTTGTGCAAATGGGGGTTGATGCAGATTACAAAAGATTAAAAGGGGATGGCAGCACCCCCAGCATGTGTGGCATCTATTTTCCTGGAAGGCAGTTGTCTTTTTTTTTAGGAGCTTGCAAGCGCCATTTTCTGTGCATGGCAATAGAAGCTTGGCAGTGGGGTTTCAAAATGGCCGCCCCCAGAGGCAGAAAAATACAAAATGGCTGCCCGCAGAAGAAAGCATGAGGCTAGTTTGCATCCCACGGAACACTCTGCTTGTCACAGTGGTTTCCCTTGGAAACTGGGACCATGACATCATAAAGGGCCCTGTTCTGCTGGCAGCTGTGGCTGTCTCACTGCTCATTCCAGCTCTGCAGCTCTTCAAGGAGGCAGCGGGAGATGCTGTGCACTGGGGCAGTCATCTCTGGGTTCATGGAAACCCCAAGAGGGGTAATGGCCCGTGCCAAGCAAGTTGGGCTTAGGGAAGATTTAAAGCGCATAGCAGACCATAATGCTAAAAGCACAAAAATCATTCAACATGTTCTTTTGCATGGGATTAGATGGCTGTCTTCTTTAGTCCTGCATACAGATATGTTTTTGGAGCATAATAGCGGCAGGGCAAGTCTTAATCTAGACGTCCCCACCCCCAGCTTTATCAAAGCAAAGTAGAATCAGCCTGGGCCGCTTGCCTCTGTCTGCTAAACACCAGTCTTTATTAATCCAGTTAAAAGTCAAACTTTTGCTTTGGAATGAAAGGTCTACATCTAGGGGAAGTGTCTGCCTGGGTGTACGACTTGCTTCATGAAGAACATTTAAGTTCCCTACATCCAACCTATTGTGCCAGTGCCCCCCTCCACTAGCCTTCTAAGTGGAACCTGTCAAAGTAGGTTATGCCAGCTTGATTTTTACAGCACTTTGCTCCAATTCCACACGTTTTTGCAACATCTAAAGGGATCATGGCAAAGTAGTTAGAAGTTGTGCAAATGGGGGTTGATGCAGATTACAAAAGATTAAAAGGGGATGGCAGCACCCCCAGCATGTGTGGCATCTATTTTCCTGGAAGGCAGTTGTCTTCTTTTTAGGAGCTTGCAAGCGCCATTTTCTGTGCATGGCAATAGAAGCTTGGCAGTGGGGTTTCAAAATGGCCGCCCCCAGAGGCAGAAAAATACAAAATGGCTGCCCGCAGAAGAAAGCATGAGGCTAGTTTGCATCCCACGGAACACTGTGCTTGTCACAGTGGTTTCCCTTGGAAACTGGGACCATGACATCATAAAGGGTCCTGTTCTGCTGGCAGCTGTGGCTGTCTCACTGCTCATTCCAGCTCTGCAGCTCTTCAATATGGCAGCGGGAGATGCTGTGCACTGGGGCAGTCATCTCTGGGTTCATGGAAACCCCAGGAGGGGTAATGGCCCGTACCAAGCAAGTTGGGCTTAGGGAAGATTTAAAGCGCATAGCAGACCATAATGCTAAAAGCACAAAAATCATGCATCATGTTCTTTTGCATGGGATTAGATGGCTGTCTTCTTTAGTCCTGCATACAGATATGTTTTTGGAGCAAAATAGCGGCAGGGCAAGTCTTAATTTAGACGTCCCCACCCCGAGCTTTATCAAAGCAAAGTAGAATCAGCCTGGGCCGCTTTGCCTCTGTCTGCTAAACACCAGTCTTTATTAATCCAGTTAAAAGTCAAACTTTTGCTTTGGAATGAAAGGTCTACATCTAGGGGAAGTGTCTGCCTGGGTGTACGACTTGCTTCATGAAGAACATTTAAGTTCCCTACATCCAACCTATTGTGCCAGTGCCCCCCTCCACTAGCCTTCTAAGTGGAACCTGTCAAAGTAGGTTATGCCAGCTTGATTTTTACAGCATTTTGCTCCAATTCCACATGTTTTTGCAACATCTAAAGGGATCATGGCAAAGTAGTTAGAAGTTGTGCAAATGGGGGTTGATGCAGATTACAAAAGATTAAAAGGGGATGGCAGCACCCCCAGCATGTGTGGCATCTATTTTCCTGGAAGGCAGTTGTCTTCTTTTTAGGAGCTTGCAAGCGCCATTTTCTGTGCATGGCAATAGAAGCTTGGCAGTGGGGTTTCAAAATGGCCGCCCCCAGAGGCAGAAAAATACAAAATGGCTGCCCGCAGAAGAAAGCATGAGGCTAGTTTGCATCCCACGGAACACTGTGCGTGTCACAGTGGTTTCCCTTGGAAACTGGGACCATGACATCATAAAGGTCCCTGTTCTGCTGGTAGCTGTGGCTGTCTCACTGCTCATTCCAGCTCTACAGCTCTTCAAGGAGGCAGCGGGAGATGCTGTGCACTGGGGCAGTCATCTCTGGGTTCATGGAAACCCCAGGAGGGGTAATGGCCCGTGCCAAGCAAGTTGGGCTTAGGGAAGATTTAAAGCGCATAGCAGACCATAATGCTAAAAGCACAAAAATCATTCATCATGTTCTTTTGCATGGGATTAGATGGCTGTCTTCTTTAGTCCTGCATACAGATATGTTTTTGGAGCATAATAGCGGCAGGGCAAGTCTTAATCTAGACGTCCCCACCCCCAGCTTTATCAAAGCAAAGTAGAATCAGCCTGGGCCGCTTGCCTCTGTCTGCTAAACGCCAGTCTTTATTAATCCAGTTAAAAGTCAAACTTTTGCTTTGGAATGAAAGGTCTACATCTAGGGGAAGTGTCTGCCTGGGTGTACGACTTGCTTCATGGAGAACATTTAAGTTCCCTACATCCAACCTATTGTGCCAGTGCCCCCCTCCACTAGCCTTCTAAGTGGAACCTGTCAAAGTAGGTTATGCCAGCTTGATTTTTACAGCATTTTGCTCCAATTCCACACGTTTTTGCAACATCTAAAGGGATCATGGCAAAGTAGTTAGAAGTTGTGCAAATGGGGGTTGATGCAGATTACAAAAGATTAAAAGGGGATGGCAGCACCCCCAGCATGTGTGGCATCTATTTTCCTGGAAGGCAGTTGTCTTCTTTTTAGGAGCTTGCAAGCGCCATTTTCTGTGCATGCCAATAGAAGCTTGGCAGTGGGGTTTCAAAATGGCCGCCCCCAGAGGCAGAAAAATACAAAATGGCTGCCCGCAGAAGAAAGCATGAGGCTAGTTTGCATCCCACGGAACACGCTGCTTGTCACAGTGGTTTCCCTTGGAAACTGGGACCATGACATCATAAAGGGCCCTGTTCTGCTGGCAGCTGTGGCTGTCTCACTGCTCATTCCAGCTCTGCAGCTCTTCAAGGAGGCAGCGGGAGATGCTGTGCACTGGGGCAGTCATCTCTGGGTTCATGGAAACCCCAAGAGGGGTAATGGCCCGTGCCAAGCAAGTTGGGCTTAGGGAAGATTTAAAGCGCATAGCAGACCATAATGCTAAAAGCACAAAAATCATTCAACATGTTCTTTTGCATGGGATTAGATGGCTGTCTTCTTTAGTCCTGCATACAGATATGTTTTTGGAGCATAATAGCGGCAGGGCAAGTCTTAATCTAGACGTCCCCACCCCCAGCTTTATCAAAGCAAAGTAGAATCAGCCTGGGCCGCTTGCCTCTGTCTGCTAAACACCAGTCTTTATTAATCCAGTTAAAAGTCAAACTTTTGCTTTGGAATGAAAGGTCTACATCTAGGGGAAGTGTCTGCCTGGGTGTACGACTTGCTTCATGGAGAACATTTAAGTTCCCTACATCCAACCTATTGTGCCAGTGCCCCCCTCCACTAGCCTTCTAAGTGGAACCTGTCAAAGTAGGTTATGCCAGCTTGATTTTTACAGCATTTTGCTCCAATTCCACACGTTTTTGCAACATCTAAAGGGATCATGGCAAAGTAGTTAGAAGTTGTGCAAATGGGGGTTGATGCAGATTACAAAAGATTAAAAGGGGATGGCAGCACCCCCAGCATGTGTGGCATCTATTTTCCTGGAAGGCAGTTGTCTTCTTTTTAGGAGCTTGCAAGCGCCATTTTCTGTGCATGGCAATAGAAGCTTGGCAGTGGGGTTTCAAAATGGCCGCCCCCAGAGGCAGAATAAATACAAAATGGCTGCCCGCAGAAGAAAGCATGAGGCTAGTTTGCATCCCACGGAACACTCTGCTTGTCACAGTGGTTTCCCTTGGAAACTGGGACCATGACATCATAAAGGGCCCTGTTCTGCTGGCAGCTGTGGCTGTCTCACTGCTCATTCCAGCTCTGCAGCTCTTCAAGGAGGCAGCGGGAGATGCTGTGCACTGGGGCAGTCATCTCTGGGTTCATGGAAACCCCAGGAGGGGTAATGGCCCGTGCCAAGCAAGTTGGGCTTAGGGAAGATTTAAAGCGCATAGCAGACCATAATGCTAAAAGCACAAAAATCATGCATCATGTTCTTTTGCATGGGATTAGATGGCTGTCTTCTTTAGTCCTGCATACAGATATGTTTTTGGAGCAAAATAGCGGCAGGGCAAGTCTTAATTTAGACGTCCCCACCCCGAGCTTTATCAAAGCAAAGTAGAATCAGCCTGGGCCGTTTTGCCTCTGTCTGCTAAACACCAGTCTTTATTAATCCAGTTAAAAGTCAAACTTTTGCTTTGGAATGAAAGGTCTACATCTAGGGGAAGTGTCTGCCTGGGTGTACGACTTGCTTCATGGAGAACATTTAAGTTCCCTACATCCAACCTATTGTGCCAGTGCCCACCTCCACTAGCCTTCTAAGTGGAACCTGTCAAAGTAGGTTATGCCAGCTTGATTTTTACAGCATTTTGCTCCAATTCCACACGTTTTTGCAACATCTAAAGGGATCATGGCAAAGTAGTTAGAAGTTGTGCAAATGGGGGTTGATGCAGATTACAAAAGATTAAAAGGGGATGGCAGCACCCCCAGCATGTGTGGCATCTATTTTCCTGGAAGGCAGTTGTCTTCTTTTTAGGAGCTTGCAAGCGCCATTTTCTGTGCATGGCAATAGAAGCTTGGCAGTGGGGTTTCAAAACGGCCGCCCCCAGAGGCAGAAAAATACAAAATGGCTGCCCGCAGAAGAAAGCATGAGGCTAGTTTGCATCCCACGGAACACTGTGCTTGTCACAGTGGTTTCCCTTGGAAACTGGGACCATGACATCATAAAGGGCCCTGTTCTGCTGGCAGCTGTGGCTGTCTCACTGCTCATTCCAGCTCTGCAGCTCTTCAAGGAGGCAGCGGGAGATGCTGTGCACTGGGGCAGTCATCTCTGGGTTCATGGAAACCCCAGGAGGGGTAATGGCCCGTACCAAGCAAGTTGGGCTTAGGGAAGATTTAAAGCGCATAGCAGACCATAATGCTAAAAGCACAAAAATCATGCATCATGTTCTTTTGCATGGGATTAGATGGCTGTCTTCTTTAGTCCTGCATACAGATATGTTTTTGGAGCATAATAGCGGCAGGGCAAGTCTTAATCTAGACGTCCCCACCCCCAGCTTTATCAAAGCAAAGTAGAATCAGCCTGGGCCGCTTGCCTCTGTCTGCTAAACACCAGTCTTTATTAATCCAGTTAAAAGTCAAACTTTTGCTTTGGAATGAAAGGTCTACATCTAGGGGAAGTGTCTGCCTGGGTGTACGACTTGCTTCATGGAGAACATTTAAGTTCCCTACATCCAACCTATTGTGCCAGTGCCCCCCTCCACTAGCCTTCTAAGTGGAACCTGTCAAAGTAGGTTATGCCAGCTTGATTTTTACAGCATTTTGCTCCAATTCCACACGTTTTTGCAACATCTAAAGGGATCATGGCAAAGTAGTTAGAAGTTGTGCAAATGGGGGTTGATGCAGATTACAAAAGATTAAAAGGGGATGGCAGCACCCCCAGCATGTGTGGCATCTATTTTCCTGGAAGGCAGTTGTCTTCTTTTTAGGAGCTTGCAAGCGCCATTTTCTGTGCATGGCAATAGAAGCTTGGCAGTGGGGTTTCAAAATGGCCACCCCCAGAGGCAGAAAAATACAAAATGGCTGCCCGCAGAAGAAAGCATGAGGCTAGTTTGCATCCCACGGAACACTCTGCTTGTCACAGTGGTTTCCCTTGGAAACTGGGACCATGACATCATAAAGGGCCCTGTTCTGCTGGCAGCTGTGGCTGTCTCACTGCTCATTCCAGCTCTGCAGCTCTTCAAGGAGGCAGCGGGAGATGCTGTGCACTGGGGCAGTCATCTCTGGGTTCATGGAAACCCCAGGAGGGGTAATGGCCCGTGCCAAGCAAGTTGGGCTTAGGGAAGATTTAAAGCGCATAGCAGACCATAATGCTAAAAGCACAAAAATCATGCATCATGTTCTTTTGCATGGGATTAGATGGCTGTCTTCTTTAGTCCTGCATACAGATATGTTTTTGGAGCAAAATAGCGGCAGGGCAAGTCTTAATTTAGACGTCCCCACCCCCAGCTTTATGAAAGCAAAGTAGAATCAGCCTGGGCCGCTTTGCCTCTGTCTGCTAAACACCAGTCTTTATTAATCCAGTTAAAAGTCAAACTTTTGCTTTGGAATGAAAGGTCTACATCTAGGGGAAGTGTCTGCCTGGGTGTACGACTTGCTTCATGAAGAACATTTAAGTTCCCTACATCCAACCTATTGTGCCAGTGCCCCCCTCCACTAGCCTTCTAAGTGGAACCTGTCAAAGTAGGTTATGCCAGCTTGATTTTTACAGCATTTTGCTCCAATTCCACATGTTTTTGCAACATCTAAAGGGATCATGGCAAAGTAGTTAGAAGTTGTGCAAATGGGGGTTGATGCAGATTACAAAAGATTAAAAGGGGATGGCAGCACCCCCAGCATGTGTGGCATCTATTTTCCTGGAAGGCAGTTGTCTTCTTTTTCTAAGCTTGCAAGCGCCATTTTCTGTGCATGGCAATAGAAGCTTGGCAGTGGGGTTTCAAAATGGCCGCCCCCAGAGGCAGAAAAATACAAAATGGCTGCCCGCAGAAGAAAGCATGAGGCTAGTTTGCATCCCACGGAACACTGTGCGTGTCACAGTGGTTTCCCTTGGAAACTGGGACCATGACATCATAAAGGGCCCTGTTCTGCTGGTAGCTGTGGCTGTCTCACTGCTCATTCCAGCTCTGCAGCTCTTCAAGGAGGCAGCGGGAGATGCTGTGCACTGGGGCAGTCATCTCTGGGTTCATGGAAACCCCAGGAGGGGTAATGGCCCGTGCCAAGCAAGTTGGGCTTAGGGAAGATTTAAAGCGCATAGCAGACCATAATGCTAAAAGCACAAAAATCATTCATCATGTTCTTTTGCATGGGATTAGATGGCTGTCTTCTTTAGTCCTGCATACAGATATGTTTTTGGAGCATAATAGCGGCAGGGCAAGTCTTAATCTAGACGTCCCCACCCCCAGCTTTATCAAAGCAAAGTAGAATCAGCCTGGGCCGCTTGCCTCTGTCTGCTAAACACCAGTCTTTATTAATCCAGTTAAAAGTCAAACTTTTGCTTTGGAATGAAAGGTCTACATCTAGGGGAAGTGTCTGCCTGGGTGTACGACTTGCTTCATGGAGAACATTTAAGTTCCCTACATCCAACCTATTGTGCCAGTGCCCCCCTCCACTAGCCTTCTAAGTGGAACCTGTCAAAGTAGGTTATGCCAGCTTGATTTTTACAGCATTTTGCTCCAATTCCACACGTTTTTGCAACATCTAAAGGGATCATGGCAAAGTAGTTAGAAGTTGTGCAAATGGGGGTTGATGCAGATTACAAAAGATTAAAAGGGGATGGCAGCACCCCCAGCATGTGTGGCATCTATTTTCCTGGAAGGCAGTTGTCTTCTTTTTAGGAGCTTGCAAGCGCCATTTTCTGTGCATGGCAATAGAAGCTTGGCAGTGGGGTTTCAAAATGGCCGCCCCCAGAGGCAGAAAAATACAAAATGGCTGCCTGCAGAAGAAAGCATGAGGCTAGTTTGCATCCCACGGAACACTGTGCTTGTCAAAGTGGTTTCCCTTGGAAACTGGGACCATGACATCATAAAGGGTCCTGTTCTGCTGGCAGCTGTGGCTGTCTCACTGCTCATTCCAGCTCTGCAGCTCTTCAAGGAGGCAGCGGGAGATGCTGTGCACTGGGGCAGTCATCTCTGGGTTCATGGAAACCCCAGGAGGGGTAATGGCCCGTGCCAAGCAAGTTGGGCTTAGGGAAGATTTAAAGCGCATAGCAGACCATAATGCTAAAAGCACAAAAATCATGCATCATGTTCTTTTGCATGGGATTAGATGGCTGTCTTCTTTAGTCCTGCATACAGATATGTTTTTGGAGCAAAATAGCGGCATGGCAAGTCTTAATTTAGACGTCCCCACCCCCAGCTTTATCAAAGCAAAGTAGAATCAGCCTGGGCCGCTTTGCCTCTGTCTGCTAAACACCAGTCTTTATTAATCCAGTTAAAAGTCAAACTTTTGCTTTGGAATGAAAGGTCTACATCTAGGGGAAGTGTCTGCCTGGGTGTATGACTTGCTTCATGAAGAACATTTAAGTTCCCTACATCCAACCTATTGTGTCAGTGCTCCCCTCCACTAGCCTTCTAAGTGGAACCTGTCAAAGTAGGTTATGCCAGCTTGATTTTTACAGCATTTTGCTCCAATTCCACATGTTTTTGCAACATCTAATGGGATCATGGCAAAGTAGTTAGAAGTTGTGCAAATGGGGGTTGATGCAGATTACAAAAGATTAAAAGGGGATGGCAGCACCCCCAGCATGTGTGGCATCTATTTTCCTGGAAGGCAGTTGTCTTCTTTTTCTAAGCTTGCAAGCGCCATTTTCTGTGCATGGCAATAGAAGCTTGGCAGTGGGGTTTCAAAATGGCCGCCCCCAGAGGCAGAAAAATACAAAATGGCTGCCCGCAGAAGAAAGCATGAGGCTAGTTTGCATCCCACGGAACACTGTGCGTGTCACAGTGGTTTCCCTTGGAAACTGGGACCATGACATCATAAAGGGCCCTGTTCTGCTGGTAGCTGTGGCTGTCTCACTGCTCATTCCAGCTCTGCAGCTCTTCAAGGAGGCAGCGGGAGATACTGTGCACTGGGGCAGTCATCTCTGGGTTCATGGAAACCCCAGGAGGGGTAATGGCCCGTGCCAAGCAAGTTGGGCTTAGGGAAGATTTAAAGCGCATAGCAGACCATAATGCTAAAAGCACAAAAATCATGCATCATGTTCTTTTGCATGGGATTAGATGGCTGTCTTCTTTAGTCCTGCATACAGATATGTTTTTGGAGCATAATAGCGGCAGGGCAAGTCTTAATCTAGACGTCCCCACCCCCAGCTTTATCAAAGCAAAGTAGAATCAGCCCGGGCCGCTTGCCTCTGTCTGCTAAACAACAGTCTTTATTAATCCAGTTAAAAGTCAAACTTTTGCTTTGGAATGAAAGGTCTACATCTAGGGGAAGTGTCTGCCTGGGTGTACGACTTGCTTCATGGAGAACATTTCAGTTCCTTACATCCAACCTATTGTGCCAGTGCCCCCCTCCACTAGCCTTCTAAGTGGAACCTGTCAAAGTAGGTTATGCCAGCTTGATTTTTACAGCATTTTGCTCCAATTCCACACGTTTTTGCAACATCTAAAGGGATCATGGCAAAGTAGTTAGAAGTTGTGCAAATGGGGGTTGATGCAGATTACAAAAGATTAAAAGGGGATGGCAGCACCCCCAGCATGTGTGGCATCTATTTTCCTGGAAGGCAGTTGTCTTCTTTTTAGGAGCTTGCAAGCGCCATTTTCTGTGCATGGCAATAGAAGCTTGGCAGTGGGGTTTCAAAATGGCCGCCCCCAGAGGCAGAAAAATACAAAATGGCTGCCCGCAGAAGAAAGCATGAGGCTAGTTTGCATCCCACGGAACACTGTGCGTGTCACAGTGGTTTCCCTTGGAAACTGGGACCATGACATCATAAAGGGCCCTGTTCTGCTGGTAGCTGTGGCTGTCTCACTGCTCATTCCAGCTCTGCAGCTCTTCAAGGAGGCAGCGGGAGATGCTGTGCACTGGGGCAGTCATCTCTGGGTTCATGGAAACCCCAGGAGGGGTAATGGCCCGTGCCAAGCAAGTTGGGCTTAGGGAAGATTTAAAGCGCATAGCAGACCATAATGCTAAAAGCACAAAAATCATTCATCATGTTCTTTTGCATGGGATTAGATGGCTGTCTTCTTTAGTCCTGCATACAGATATGTTTTTGGAGCATAATAGCGGCAGGGCAAGTCTTAATCTAGACGTCCCCACCCCCAGCTTTATCAAAGCAAAGTAGAATCAGCCTGGGCCGCTTGCCTCTGTCTGCTAAACACCAGTCTTTATTAATCCAGTTAAAAGTCAAACTTTTGCTTTGGAATGAAAGGTCTACATCTAGGGGAAGTGTCTGCCTGGGTGTACGACTTGCTTCATGGAGAACATTTAAGTTCCCTACATCCAACCTATTGTGCCAGTGCCCCCCTCCACTAGCCTTCTAAGTGGAACCTGTCATAGTAGGTTATGCCAGCTTGATTTTTACAGCATTTTGCTCCAATTCCACACGTTTTTGCAACATCTAAAGGGATCATGGCAAAGTAGTTAGAAGTTGTGCAAATGGGGGTTGATGCAGATTACAAAAGATTAAAAGGGGATGGCAGCACCCCCAGCATGTGTGGCATCTATTTTCCTGGAAGGCAGTTGTCTTCTTTTTAGGAGCTTGCAAGCGCCATTTTCTGTGCATGGCAATAGAAGCTTGGCAGTGGGGTTTCAAAATGGCCGCCCCCAGAGGCAGAAAAATACAAAATGGCTGCCTGCAGAAGAAAGCATGAGGCTAGTTTGCATCCCACGGAACACTGTGCTTGTCAAAGTGGTTTCCCTTGGAAACTGGGACCATGACATCATAAAGGGCCCTGTTCTGCTGGCAGCTGTGGCTGTCTCACTGCTCATTCCAGCTCTGTAGCTCTTCAAGGAGGCAGCGGGAGATGCTGTGCACTGGGGCAGTCATCTCTGGGTTCATGGAAACCCCAGGAGGGGTAATGGCCCGTGCCAAGCAAGTTGGGCTTAGGGAAGATTTAAAGCGCATAGCAGACCATAATGCTAAAAGCACAAAAATCATGCATCATGTTCTTTTGCATGGGATTAGATGGCTGTCTTCTTTAGTCCTGCATACAGATATGTTTTTGGAGCAAAATAGCGGCATGGCAAGTCTTAATTTAGACGTCCCCACCCCCAGCTTTATCAAAGCAAAGTAGAATCAGCCTGGGCCGCTTTGCCTCTGTCTGCTAAACACCAGTCTTTATTAATCCAGTTAAAAGTCAAACTTTTGCTTTGGAATGAAAGGTCTACATCTAGGGGAAGTGTCTGCCTGGGTGTATGACTTGCTTCATGAAGAACATTTAAGTTCCCTACATCCAACCTATTGTGCCAGTGCCCCCCTCCACTAGCCTTCTAAGTGGAACCTGTCAAAGTAGGTTATGCCAGCTTTGTTTTTACAGCATTTTGCTCCAATTCCACACGTTTTTGCAACATCTAAAGGGATCATGGCAAAGTAGTTAGAAGTTGTGCAAATGGGGGTTGATGCAGATTACAAAAGATTAAAAGGGGATGGCAGCACCCCCAGCATGTGTGGCATCTATTTTCCTGGAAGGCAGTTGTCTTCTTTTTAGGAGCTTGCAAGCGCCATTTTCTGTGCATGGCAATAGAAGCTTGGCAGTGGGGTTTCAAAATGGCCGCCCCCAGAGGCAGAAAAATACAAAATGGCTGCCCGCAGAAGAAAGCATGAGGCTAGTTTGCATCCCACGGAACACTGTGCTTGTCACAGTGGTTTCCCTTGGAAACTGGGACCATGACATCATAAAGGGCCCTGTTCTGCTGGCAGCTGTGGCTGTCTCACTGCTCATTCCAGCTCTGCAGCTCTTCAAGGAGGCAGCGGGAGATGCTGTGCACTGGGGCAGTCATCTCTGGGTTCATGGAAACCCCAGGAGGGGTAATGGCCCGTGCCAAGCAAGTTGGGCTTAGGGAAGATTTAAAGCGCATAGCAGACCATAATGCTAAAAGCACAAAAATCATGCATCATGTTCTTTTGCATGGGATTAGATGGCTGTCTTCTTTAGTCCTGCATACAGATATGTTTTTGGAGCATAATAGCGGCAGGGCAAGTCTTAATCTAGACGTCCCCACCCCCAGCTTTATCAAAGCAAAGTAGAATCAGCCTGGGCCGCTTGCCTCTGTCTGCTAAACACCAGTCTTTATTAATCCAGTTAAAAGTCAAACTTTTGCTTTGGAATGAAAGGTCTACATCTAGGGGAAGTGTCTGCCTGGGTGTACGACTTGCTTCATGGAGAACATTTAAGTTCCCTACATCCAACCTATTGTGCCAGTGCCCCCCTCCACTAGCCTTCTAAGTGGAACCTGTCAAAGTAGGTTATGCCAGCTTGATTTTTACAGCATTTTGCTCCAATTCCACACGTTTTTGCAACATCTAAAGGGATCATGGCAAAGTAGTTAGAAGTTGTGCAAATGGGGGTTGATGCAGATTACAAAAGATTAAAAGGGGATGGCAGCACCCCCAGCATGTGTGGCATCTATTTTCCTGGAAGGCAGTTGTCTTCTTTTTAGGAGCTTGCAAGCGCCATTTTCTGTGCATGGCAATAGAAGCTTGGCAGTGGGGTTTCAAAATGGCCGCCCCCAGAGGCAGAAAAATACAAAATGGCTGCCTGCAGAAGAAAGCATGAGGCTAGTTTGCATCCCACGGAACACTGTGCTTGTCAAAGTGGTTTCCCTTGGAAACTGGGACCATGACATCATAAAGGGCCCTGTTCTGCTGGCAGCTGTGGCTGTCTCACTGCTCATTCCAGCTCTGTAGCTCTTCAAGGAGGCAGCGGGAGATGCTGTGCACTGGGGCAGTCATCTCTGGGTTCATGGAAACCCCAGGAGGGGTAATGGCCCGTGCCAAGCAAGTTGGGCTTAGGGAAGATTTAAAGCGCATAGCAGACCATAATGCTAAAAGCACAAAAATCATGCATCATGTTCTTTTGCATGGGATTAGATGGCTGTCTTCTTTAGTCCTGCATACAGATATGTTTTTGGAGCAAAATAGCGGCATGGCAAGTCTTAATTTAGACGTCCCCACCCCCAGCTTTATCAAAGCAAAGTAGAATCAGCCTGGGCCGCTTTGCCTCTGTCTGCTAAACACCAGTCTTTATTAATCCAGTTAAAAGTCAAACTTTTGCTTTGGAATGAAAGGTCTACATCTAGGGGAAGTGTCTGCCTGGGTGTATGACTTGCTTCATGAAGAACATTTAAGTTCCCTACATCCAACCTATTGTGCCAGTGCCCCCCTCCACTAGCCTTCTAAGTGGAACCTGTCAAAGTAGGTTATGCCAGCTTGATTTTTACAGCATTTTGCTCCAATTCCACATGTTTTTGCAACATCTAATGGGATCATGGCAAAGTAGTTAGAAGTTGTGCAAATGGGGGTTGATACAGATTACAAAAGATTAAAAGGGGATGGCAGCACCCCCAGCATGTGTGGCATCTATTTTCCTGGAAGGCAGTTGTCTTCTTTTTCTAAGCTTGCAAGCGCCATTTTCTGTGCATGGCAATAGAAGCTTGGCAGTGGGGTTTCAAAATGGCCGCCCCCAGAGGCAGAAAAATACAAAATGGCTGCCCGCAGAAGAAAGCATGAGGCTAGTTTGCATCCCACGGAACACTGTGCGTGTCACAGTGGTTTCCCTTGGAAACTGGGACCATGACATCATAAAGGGCCCTGTTCTGCTGGTAGCTGTGGCTGTCTCACTGCTCATTCCAGCTCTGCAGCTCTTCAAGAAGGCAGCGGGAGATGCTGTGCACTGGGGCAGTCATCTCTGGGTTCATGGAAACCCCAGGAGGGGTAATGGCCCGTGCCAAGCAAGTTGGGCTTAGGGAAGATTTAAAGCGCATAGCAGACCATAATGAGAAAAGCACAAAAATCATTCATCATGTTCTTTTGCATGGGATTAGATGGCTGTCTTCTTTAGTCCTGCATACAGATATGTTTTTGGAGCATAATAGCGGCAGGGCAAGTCTTAATCTAGACGTCCCACCCCCAGCTTTATCAAAGCAAAGTAGAATCAGCCTGGGCCGCTTGCCTCTGTCTGCTAAACACCAGTCTTTATTAATCCAGTTAAAAGTCAAACTTTTGCTTTGGAATGAAAGGTCTACATCTAGGGGATGTGTCTGCCTGGGTGTACGACTTGCTTCATGGAGAACATTTAAGTTCCCTACATCCAACCTATTGTGCCAGTGCCCCCCTCCACTAGCCTTCTAAGTGGAACCTGTCAAAGTAGGTTATGC
This sequence comes from Engystomops pustulosus, assembly GCF_040894005.1. NCBI lineage: Eukaryota > Metazoa > Chordata > Amphibia > Anura > Leptodactylidae > Engystomops > Engystomops pustulosus. Next base: position 58,384,040 of record NC_092421.1, on the reverse strand, counting down.
CAGCTTTGTTTTTACAGCATTTTGCTCCAATTCCACACGTTTTTGCAACATCTAAAGGGATCATGGCAAAGTAGTTAGAAGTTGTGCAAATGGGGGTTGATGCAGATTACAAAAGATTAAAAGGGGATGGCAGCACCCCCAGCATGTGTTGCATCTATTTTCCTGGAAGGCAGTTGTCTTCTTTTTAGGAGCTTGCAAGCGCCATTTTCTGTGCATGGCAATAGAAGCTTGGCAGTGGGGTTTCAAAATGGCCGCCCCCAGAGGCAGAAAAATACAAAATGGCTGCCCGCAGAAGAAAGCATGAGGCTAGTTTGCATCCCACGGAACACTGTGCGTGTCACAGTGGTTTCCCTTGGAAACTGGGACCATGACATCATAAAGGGCCCTGTTCTGCTGGCAGCTGTGGCTGTCTCACTGCTCATTCCAGCTCTGCAGCTCTTCAAGGAGGCAGCGGGAGATGCTGTGCACTGGGGCAGTCATCTCTGGGTTCATGGAAACCCCAGGAGGGGTAATGGCCCGTGCCAAGCAAGTTGGGCTTAGGGAAGATTTAAAGCGCATAGCAGACCATAATGCTAAAAGCACAAAAATCATGCATCATGTTCTTTTGCATGGGATTAGATGGCTGTCTTCTTTAGTCCTGCATACAGATATGTTTTTGGAGCATAATAGCGGCAGGGCAAGTCTTAATCTAGACGTCCCCACCCCCAGCTTTATCAAAGCAAAGTAGAATCAGCCTGGGCCGCTTGCCTCTGTCTGCTAAACACCAGTCTTTATTAATCCAGTTAAAAGTCAAACTTTTGCTTTGGAATGAAAGGTCTACATCTAGGGGAAGTGTCTGCCTGGGTGTACGACTTGCTTCATGGAGAACATTTAAGTTCCCTACATCCAACCTATTGTGCCAGTGCCCCCCTCCACTAGCCTTCTAAGTGGAACCTGTCAAAGTAGGTTATGCCAGCTTGATTTTTACAGCATTTTGCTCCAATTCCACACGTTTTTGCAACATCTAAAGGGATCATGGCAAAGTAGTTAGAAGTTGTGCAAATGGGGGTTGATGCAGATTACAAAAGATTAAAAGGGGATGGCAGCACCCCCAGCATGTGTGGCATCTATTTTCCTGGAAGGCAGTTGTATTCTTTTTAGGAGCTTGCAAGCGCCATTTTCTGTGCATGCCAATAGAAGCTTGGCAGTGGGGTTTCAAAATGGCCGCCCCCAGAGGCAGAAAAATACAAAATGGCTGCCCGCAGAAGAAAGCATGAGGCTAGTTTGCATCCCACGGAACACTGTGCGTGTCACAGTGGTTTCCCTTGGAAACTGGGACCATGACATCATAAAGGGCCCTGTTCTGCTGGCAGCTGTGGCTGTCTCACTGCTCATTCCAGCTCTGCAGCTCTTCAAGGAGGCAGCGGGAGATGCTGTGCACTGGGGCAGTCATCTCTGGGTTCATGGAAACCCCAGGAGGGGTAATGGCCCGTGCCAAGCAAGTTGGGCTTAGGGAAGATTTAAAGCGCATAGCAGACCATAATGCTAAAAGCACAAAAATCATGCATCATGTTCTTTTGCATGGGATTAGATGGCTGTCTTCTTTAGTCCTGCATACAGATATGTTTTTGGAGCATAATAGCGTCAGGGCAAGTCTTAATCTAGACGTCCCCACCCCCAGCTTTATCAAAGCAAAGTAGAATCAGCCTGGGCCGCTTGCCTCTGTCTGCTAAACACCAGTCTTTATTAATCCAGTTAAAAGTCAAACTTTTGCTTTGGAATGAAAGGTCTACATCTAGGGGAAGTTTCTGCCTGGGTGTACGACTTGCTTCATGGAGAACATTTAAGTTCCCTACATCCAACCTATTGTGCCAGTGCCCCCCTCCACTAGCCTTCTAAGTGGAACCTGTCAAAGTAGGTTATGCCAGCTTGATTTTTACAGCATTTTGCTCCAATTCCACACGTTTTTGCAACATCTAAAGGGATCATGGCAAAGTAGTTAGAAGTTGTGCAAATGGGGGTTGATGCAGATTACAAAAGATTAAAAGTGGATGGCAGCACCCCCAGCATGTGTGGCATCTATTTTCCTGGAAGGCAGTTGTCTTCTTTTTAGGAGCTTGCAAGCGCCATTTTCTGTGCATGGCAATAGAAGCTTGGCAGTGGGGTTTCAAAATGGCCGCCCCCAGAGGCAGAAAAATACCAAATGGCTGCCCGCAGAAGAAAGCATGAGGCTAGTTTGCATCCCACGGAACACTGTGCGTGTCACTGTGGTTTCCCTTGGAAACTGGGACCATGACATCATAAAGAGCCCTGTTCTGCTGGTAGCTGTGGCTGTCTCACTGCTCATTCCAGCTCTGCAGCTCTTCAAGGAGGCAGCGGGAGATGCTGTGCACTGGGGCAGTCATCTCTGGGTTCATGGAAACCCCAGGAGGGGTAATGGCCCGTGCCAAGCAAGTTGGGCTTAGGGAAGATTTAAAGCGCATAGCAGACCATAATGCTAAAAGCACAAAAATCATTCATCATGTTCTTTTGCATGGGATTAGATGGCTGTCTTCTTTAGTCCTGCATACAGATATGTTTTTGGAGCATAATAGCGGCAGGGCAAGTCTTAATCTAGACGTCCCCACCCCCAGCTTTATCAAAGCAAAGTAGAATCAGCCTGGGCCGCTTGCCTCTGTCTGCTAAACACCAGTCTTTATTAATCCAGTTAAAAGTCAAACTTTTGCTTTGGAATGAAAGGTCTACATCTAGGGGAAGTGTCTGCCTGGGTGTACGACTTGCTTCATGGAGAACATTTAAGTTCCCTACATCCAACCTATTGTGCCAGTGCCCCCCTCCACTAGCCTTCTAAGTGGAACCTGTCAAAGTAGGTTATGCCAGCTTGATTTTTACAGCATTTTGCTCCAATTCCACACGTTTTTGCAACATCTAAAGGGATCATGGCAAAGTAGTTAGAAGTTGTGCAAATGGGGGTTGATGCAGATTACAAAAGATTAAAAGGGGATGGCAGCACCCCCAGCATGTGTGGCATCTATTTTCCTGGAAGGCAGTTGTCTTCTTTTTAGGAGCTTGCAAGCGCCATTTTCTGTGCATGGCAATAGAAGCTTGGCAGTGGGGTTTCAAAATGGCCGCCCCCAGAGGCAGAAAAATACAAAATGGCTGCCTGCAGAAGAAAGCATGAGGCTAGTTTGCATCCCACGGAACACTGTGCTTGTCACAGTGGTTTCCCTTGGAAACTGGGACAATGACATCATAAAGGGCCCTGTTCTGCTGGTAGCTGTGGCTGTCTCACTGCTCATTCCAGCTCTGCAGCTCTTCAAGGAGGCAGCGGGAGATGCTGTGCACTGGGGCAGTCATCTCTGGGTTCATGGAAACCCCAGGAGGGGTAATGGCCCGTGCCAAGCAAGTTGGGCTTAGGGAAGATTTAAAGCGCATAGCAGACCATAATGCTAAAAGCACAAAAATCATGCATCATGTTCTTTTGCATGGGATTAGATGGCTGTCTTCTTTAGTCCTGCATACAGATATGTTTTTGGAGCATAATAGCGGCAGGGCAAGTCTTAATCTAGACGTCCCCACCCCCAGCTTTATCAAAGCAAAGTAGAATCAGCCTGGGCCGCTTGCCTCTGTCTGCTAAACACCAGTCTTTATTAATCCAGTTAAAAGTCAAACTTTTGCTTTGGAATGAAAGGTCTACATCTAGGGGAAGTGTCTGCCTGGGTGTACGACTTGCTTCATGGAGAACATTTAAGTTCCCTACATCCAACCTATTGTGCCAGTGCCCCCCTCCACTAGCCTTCTAAGTGGAACCTGTCAAAGTAGGTTATGCCAGCTTGATTTTTACAGCATTTTGCTCCAATTCCACACGTTTTTGCAACATCTAAAGGGATCATGGCAAAGTAGTTAGAAGTTGTGCAAATGGGGGTTGATGCAGATTACAAAAGATTAAAAGGGGATGGCAGCACCCCCAGCATGTGTGGCATCTATTTTCCTGGAAGGCAGTTGTCTTCTTTTTAGGAGCTTGCAAGCGCCATTTTCTGTGCATGGCAATAGAAGCTTGGCAGTGGGGTTTCAAAATGGCCGCCCCCAGAGGCAGAAAAATACAAAATGGCTGCCCGCAGAAGAAAGCATGAGGCTAGTTTGCATCCCACGGAACACTGTGCTTGTCACAGTGGTTTCCCTTGGAAACTGGGACCATGACATCATAAAGGGTCCTGTTCTGCTGGCAGCTGTGGCTGTCTCACTGCTCATTCCAGCTCTGCAGCTCTTCAAGGAGGCTGTGCACTGGGGCAGTCATCTCTGGGTTCATGGAAACCCCAGGAGGGGTAATGGCCCGTACCAAGCAAGTTGGGCTTAGGGAAGATTTAAAGCGCATAGCAGACCATAATGCTAAAAGCACAAAAATCATGCATCATGTTCTTTTGCATGGGATTAGATGGCTGTCTTCTTTAGTCCTGCATACAGATATGTTTTTGGAGCAAAATAGCGGCAGGGCAAGTCTTAATTTAGACGTCCCCACCCCGAGCTTTATCAAAGCAAAGTAGAATCAGCCTGGGCCGCTTTGCCTCTGTCTGCTAAACACCAGTCTTTATTAATCCAGTTAAAAGTCAAACTTTTGCTTTGGAATGAAAGGTCTACATCTAGGGGAAGTGTCTGCCTGGGTGTACGACTTGCTTCATGAAGAACATTTAAGTTCCCTACATCCAACCTATTGTGCCAGTGCCCCCCTCCACTAGCCTTCTAAGTGGAACCTGTCAAAGTAGGTTATGCCAGCTTGATTTTTACAGCATTTTGCTCCAATTCCACATGTTTTTGCAACATCTAAAGGGATCATGGCAAAGTAGTTAGAAGTTGTGCAAATGGGGGTTGATGCAGATTACAAAAGATTAAAAGGGGATGGCAGCACCCCCAGCATGTGTGGCATCTATTTTCCTGGAAGGCAGTTGTCTTCTTTTTAGGAGCTTGCAAGCGCCATTTTCTGTGCATGGCAATAGAAGCTTGGCAGTGGGGTTTCAAAATGGCCGCCCCCAGAGGCAGAAAAATACAAAATGGCTGCCCGCAGAAGAAAGCATGAGGCTAGTTTGCATCCCACGGAACACTGTGCGTGTCACAGTGGTTTCCCTTGGAAACTGGGACCATGACATCATAAAGGTCCCTGTTCTGCTGGTAGCTGTGGCTGTCTCACTGCTCATTCCAGCTCTACAGCTCTTCAAGGAGGCAGCGGGAGATGCTGTGCACTGGGGCAGTCATCTCTGGGTTCATGGAAACCCCAGGAAGGGTAATGGCCCGTGCCAAGCAAGTTGGGCTTAGGGAAGATTTAAAGCGCATAGCAGACCATAATGCTAAAAGCACAAAAATCATGCATCATGTTCTTTTGCATGGGATTAGATGGCTGTCTTCTTTAGTCCTGCATACAGATATGTTTTTGGAGCATAATAGCGGCAGGGCAAGTCTTAATCTAGACGTCCCCACCCCCAGCTTTATCAAAGCAAAGTAGAATCAGCCTGGGCCGCTTGCCTCTGTCTGCTAAACACCAGTCTTTATTAATCCAGTTAAAAGTCAAACTTTTGCTTTGGAATGAAAGGTCTACATCTAGGGGAAGTGTCTGCCTGGGTGTACGACTTGCTTCATGGAGAACATTTAAGTTCCCTACATCCAACCTATTGTGCCAGTGCCCCCCTCCACTAGCCTTCTAAGTGGAACCTGTCAAAGTAGGTTATGCCAGCTTGATTTTTACAGCATTTTGCTCCAATTCCACACGTTTTTGCAACATCTAAAGGGATCATGGCAAAGTAGTTAGAAGTTGTGCAAATGGGGGTTGATGCAGATGACAAAAGATTAAAAGGGGATGGCAGCACCCCCAGCATGTGTGGCATCTATTTTCCTGGAAGGCAGTTGTCTTCTTTTTAGGAGCTTGCAAGCGCCATTTTCTGTGCATGGCAATAGAAGCTTGGCAGTGGGGTTTCAAAATGGCCGCCCCCAGAGGCAGAAAAATACAAAATGGCTGCCCGCAGAAGAAAGCATGAGGCTAGTTTGCATCCCACGGAACACTCTGCTTGTCACAGTGGTTTCCCTTGGAAACTGGGACCATGACATCATAAAGGGCCCTGTTCTGCTGGCAGCTGTGGCTGTCTCACTGCTCATTCCAGCTCTGCAGCTCTTCAAGGAGGCAGCGGGAGATGCTGTGCACTGGGGCAGTCATCTCTGGGTTCATGGAAACCCCAGGAGGGGTAATGGCCCGTGCCAAGCAAGTTGGGCTTAGGGAAGATTTAAAGCGCATAGCAGACCATAATGCTAAAAGCACAAAAATCATTCATCATGTTCTTTTGCATGGGATTAGATGGCTGTCTTCTTTAGTCCTGCATACAGATATGTTTTTGGAGCATAATAGCGGCAGGGCAAGTCTTAATCTAGACGTCCCCACCCCCAGCTTTATCAAAGCAAAGTAGAATCAGCCTGGGCCGCTTGCCTCTGTCTGCTAAACACCAGTCTTTATTAATCCAGTTAAAAGTCAAACTTTTGCTTTGGAATGAAAGGTCTACATCTAGGGGAAGTGTCTGCCTGGGTGTACGACTTGCTTCATGGAGAACATTTAAGTTCCCTACATCCAACCTATTGTGCCAGTGCCCCCCTCCACTAGCCTTCTAAGTGGAACCTGTCAAAGTAGGTTATGCCAGCTTGATTTTTACAGCATTTTGCTCCAATTCCACACGTTTTTGCAACATCTAAAGGGATCATGGCAAAGTAGTTAGAAGTTGTGCAAATGGGGGTTGATGCAGATGACAAAAGATTAAAAGGGGATGGCAGCACCCCCAGCATGTGTGGCATCTATTTTCCTGGAAGGCAGTTGTCTTCTTTTTAGGAGCTTGCAAGCGCCATTTTCTGTGCATGGCAATAGAAGCTTGGCAGTGGGGTTTCAAAATGGCCGCCCCCAGAGGCAGAAAAATACAAAATGGCTGCCCGCAGAAGAAAGCATGAGGCTAGTTTGCATCCCATGGAACACTGTGCGTGTCACAGTGGTTTCCCTTGGAAACTAGGGCCATGACATCATAAAGGGCCCTGTTCTGCTGGCAGCTGTGGCTGTCTCACTGCTCATTCCAGCTCTGCAGCTCTTCAAGGAGGCAGCGGGAGATGCTGTGCACTGGGGCAGTCATCTCTGGGTTCATGGAAACCCCAGGAGGGGTAATGGCCCGTGCCAAGCAAGTTGGGCTTAGGGAAGATTTAAAGCGCATAGCAGACCATAATGCTAAAAGCACAAAAATCATGCATCATGTTCTTTTGCATGGGATTAGATGGCTGTCTTCTTTAGTCCTGCATACAGATATGTTTTTGGAGCATAATAGCGGCAGGGCAAGTCTTAATCTAGACGTCCCCACCCCCAGCTTTATCAAAGCAAAGTAGAATCAGCCTGGGCCGCTTGCCTCTCTCTGCTAAACACCAGTCTTTATTAATCCAGTTAAAAGTCAAACTTTTGCTTTGGAATGAAAGGTCTACATCTAGGGGAAGTGTCTGCCTGGGTGTACGACTTGCTTCATGGAGAACATTTAAGTTCCCTACATCCAACCTATTGTGCCAGTGCCCCCCTCCACTAGCCTTCTAAGTGGAACCTGTCAAAGTAGGTTATGCCAGCTTGATTTTTACAGGATTTTGCTCCAATTCCACACGTTTTTGCAACATCTAAAGGGATCATGGCAAAGTAGTTAGAAGTTGTGCAAATGGGGGTTGATGCAGATTACAAAAGATTAAAAGGGGATGGCAGCACCCCCAGCATGTGTGGCATCTATTTTCCTGGAAGGCAGTTGTCTTCTTTTTAGGAGCTTGCAAGCGCCATTTTCTGTGCATGGCAATAGAAGCTTGGCAGTGGGGTTTCAAAATGGCCGCCCCCAGAGGCAGAAAAATACAAAATGGCTGCCTGCAGAAGAAAGCATGAGGCTAGTTTGCATCCCACGGAACACTGTGCGTGTCACAGTGGTTTCCCTTGGAAACTGGGACCATGACATCATAAAGGGCCCTGTTCTGCTGGCAGCTGTGGCTGTCTCACTGCTCATTCCAGCTCTGCAGCTCTTCAAGGAGGCAGCGGGAGATGCTGTGCACTGGGGCAGTCATCTCTGGGTTCATGGAAACCCCAGGAGGGGTAATGGCCCGTGCCAAGCAAGTTGGGCTTAGGGAAGATTTAAAGCGCATAGCAGACCATAATGCTAAAAGCACAAAAATCATGCATCATGTTCTTTTGCATGGGACTAGATGGCTATCTTCTTTAGTCCTGCATACAGATATGTGTTTGGAGCATAATAGCGGCAGGGCAAGTCTTAATTTAGACGTCCCCACCCCCAGCTTTATCAAAGCAAAGTAGAATCAGCCTGGGCCGCTTGCCTCTGTCTGCTAAACACCAGTCTTTATTAATCCAGTTAAAAGTCAAACTTTTGCTTTGGAATTAAAGGTCTACATCTAGGGGAAGTGTCTGCCTGGGTGTACGACTTGCTTCATGGAGAACATTTAAGTTCCCTACATCCAACCTATTGTGCCAGTGCCCCCCTCCACTAGCCTTCTAATTGGAACCTGTCAAAGTAGGTTATGCCAGCTTGATTTTTACAGCATTTTGCTCCAATTCCACACGTTTTTGCAACATCTAAAGGGATCATGGCAAAGTAGTTAGAAGTTGTGCAAATGGGGGTTGATGCAGATTACAAAAGATTAAAAGGGGATGGCAGCACCCCCAGCATGTGTGGCATCTATTTTCCTGGAAGGCAGTTGTCTTCTTTTTAGGAGCTTGCAAGCGCCATTTTCTGTGCATGCCAATAGAAGCTTGGCAGTGGGGTTTCAAAATGGCCGCTCCCCGAGGCAGAAAAATACAAAATGGCTGCCCGCAGAACAAAGCATGAGGCTAGTTTGCATCCCACGGAACACTGTGCGTGTCACAGTGGTTTCCCTTGGAAACTGGGACCATGACATCATAAAGGGCCCTGTTCTGCTGGCAGCTGTGGCTGTCTCACTGCTCATTCCAGCTCTGCAGCTCTTCAAGGAGGCAGCAGGAGATGCTGTGCACTGGGGCAGTCATCTCTGGGTTCATGGAAACCCCAGGAGGGGTAATGGCCCGTGCCAAGCAAGTTGGGCTTAGGGAAGATTTAAAGCGCATAGCAGACCATAATGCTAAAAGCACAAAAATCATGCATCATGTTCTTTTGCATGGGATTAGATGGCTGTCTTCTTTAGTCCTGCATACAGATATGTTTTTGGAGCAAAATAGCGGCAGGGCAAGTCTTAATCTAGACGTCCCCACCCCCAGCTTTATCAAAGCAAAGTAGAATCAGCCTGGGCCGCTTTGCCTCTGTCTGCTAAACACCAGTCTTTATTAATCCACTTAAAAGTCAAACTTTTGCTTTGGAATGAAAGGTCTACATCTAGGGGAAGTGTCTGCCTGGGTGTACGACTTGCTTCATGAAGAACATTTAAGTTCCCTACATCCAACCTATTGTGCCAGTGCCCCCCTCCACTAGCCTTCTAAGTGGAACCTGTCTAAGTAGGTTATGCCAGCTTGATTTTTACAGCATTTTGCTCCAATTCCACACGTTTTTGCAACATCTAAAGGGATCATGGCAAAGTAGTTAGAAGTTGTGCAAATGGGGGTTGATGCAGATTACAAAAGATTAAAAGGGGATGGCAGCACCCCCAGCATGTGTGGCATCTATTTTCCTGGAAGGCAGTTGTCTTCTTTTTCTAAGCTTGCAAGCGCCATTTTCTGTGCATGGCAATAGAAGCTTGGCAGTGGGGTTTCAAAATGGCCGCCCCCAGAGGCAGAAAAATACAAAATGGCTGCCCGCAGAAGAAAGCATGAGGCTAGTTTGCATCCCACGGAACACTGTGCTTGTCACAGTGGTTTCCCTTGGAAACTGGGACCATGACATCATAAAGGGCCCTGTTCTGCTGGCAGCTGTGGCTGTCTCACTGCTCATTCCAGCTCTGCAGCTCTTCAAGGAGGCAGCGGGAGATGCTGTGCACTGGGGCAGTCATCTCTGGGTTCATGGAAACCCCAGGAGGGGTAATGGCCCGTGCCAAGCAAGTTGGGCTTAGGGAAGATTTAAAGCGCATAGCAGACCATAACGCTAAAAGCACAAAAATCATTCATCATGTTCTTTTGCATGGGATTAGATGGCTGTCTTCTTTAGTCCTGCATACAGATATGTTTTTGGAGCATAATAGCGGCAGGGCAAGTCTTAATCTAGACGTCCCCACCCCCAGCTTTATCAAAGCAAAGTAGAATCAGCCTGGGCCGCTTGCCTCTGTCTGCTAAACACCAGTCTTTATTAATCCAGTTAAAAGTCAAACTTTTGCTTTGGAATGAAAGGTCTACATCTAGGGGAAGTGTCTGCCTGGGTATACGACTTGCTTCATGGAGAACATTTAAGTTCCCTACATCCAACCTATTGTGCCAGTGCCCCCCTCCACTAGCCTTCTAAGTGGAACCTGTCAAAGTAGGTTATGCCAGCTTGATTTTTACAGCATTTTGCTCCAATTCCACACGTTTTTGCAACATCTAAAGGGATCATGTCAAAGTAGTTAGAAGTTGTGCAAATGGGGGTTGATGCAGATTACAAAAGATTAAAAGGGGATGGCAGCACCCCCAGCATGTGTGGCATCTATTTTCCTGGAAGGCAGTTGTCTTCTTTTTAGGAGCTTGCAAGCGCCATTTTCTGTGCATGCCAATAGAAGCTTGGCAGTGGGGTTTCAAAATGGCCGCCCCCAGAGGCAGAAAAATACAAAATGGCTGCCTGCAGAAGAAAGCATGAGGCTAGTTTGCATCCCACGGAACACTGTGCTTGTCACAGTGGTTTCCCTTGGAAACTGGGACCATGACATCATAAAGGGCCCTGTTCTGCTGGCAGCTGTGGCTGTCTCACTGCTCATTCCAGCTCTGCAGCTCTTCAAGGAGGCAGCGGGAGATGCTGTGCACTGGGGCAGTCATCTCTGGGTTCATGGAAACCCCAGGAGGGGTAATGGCCCGTGCCAAGCAAGTTGGGCTTAGGGAAGATTTAAAGCGCATAGCAGACCATAATGCTAAAAGCACAAAAATCATGCATCATGTTCTTTTGCATGGGATTAGATGGCTGTCTTCTTTAGTCCTGCATACAGATATGTTTTTTGGAGCATAATAGCGGCAGGGCAAGTCTTAATCTAGACGTCCCCACCCCCAGCTTTATCAAAGCAAAGTAGAATCAGCCTGGGCCGCTTGCCTCTGTCTGCTAAACACCAGTCTTTATTAATCCAGTTAAAAGTCAAACTTTTGCTTTGGAATGAAAGGTCTACATCTAGGGGAAGTGTCTGCCTGGGTGTACGACTTGCTTCATGGAGAACATTTAAGTTCCCTACATCCAACCTATTGTGCCAGTGCCCCCCTCCACTAGCCTTCTAAGTGGAACCTGTCAAAGTAGGTTATGCCAGCTTGATTTTTACAGCATTTTGCTCCAATTCCACACGTTTTTGCAACATCTAAAGGGATCATGGCAAAGTAGTTAGAAGCTGTGCAAATCAGGGATGATGCAGATTACAAAAGATTAAAAGGGGATGGCAGCACCCCCAGCATGTGTGGCATCTATTTTCCTGGAAGGCAGTTGTCTTCTTTTTAGGAGCTTGCAAGCGCCATTTTCTGTGCATGGCAATAGAAGCTTGGCAGTGGGGTTTCAAAATGGCCGCCCCCAGAGGCAGAAAAATACAAAATGGCTGCCCGCAGAAGAAAGCATGAGGCTAGTTTGCATCCCATGGAACACTGTGCGTGTCACAGTGGTTTCCCTTGGAAACTGGGACCATGACATCATAAAGGGCCCTGTTCTGCTGGCAGCTGTGGCTGTCTCACTGCTCATTCCAGCTCTGCAGCTCTTCAAGGAGGCAGCGGGAGATGCTGTGCACTGGGGCAGTCATCTCTGGGTTCATGGAAACCCCAGGAGGGGTAATGGCCCGTGCCAAGCAAGTTGGGCTTAGGGAAGATTTAAAGCGCATAGCAGACCATAATGCTAAAAGCACAAAAATCATTCATCATGTTCTTTTGCATGGGATTAGATGGCTGTCTTCTTTAGTCCTGCATACAGATATGTTTTTTGGAGCATAATAGCGGCAGGGCAAGTCTTAATCTAGACGTCCCCACCCCCAGCTTTATCAAAGCAAAGTAGAATCAGCCTGGGCCGCTTGCCTCTGTCTGCTAAACACCAGTCTTTATTAATCCAGTTAAAAGTCAAACTTTTGCTTTGGAATGAAAGGTCTACATCTAGGGGAAGTGTCTGCCTGGGTGTACGACTTGCTTCATGGAGAACATTTAAGTTCCCTACATCCAACCTATTGTGCCAGTGCCCCCCTCCACTAGCCTTCTAAGTGGAACCTGTCAAAGTAGGTTATGCCAGCTTGATTTTTACAGCATTTTGCTCCAATTCCACACGTTTTTGCAACATCTAAAGGGATCATGGCAAAGTAGTTAGAAGCTGTGCAAATCAGGGATGATGCAGATTACAAAAGATTAAAAGGGGATGGCAGCACCCCCAGCATGTGTGGCATCTATTTTCCTGGAAGGCAGTTGTCTTCTTTTTAGGAGCTTGCAAGCGCCATTTTCTGTGCATGGCAATAGAAGCTTGGCAGTGGGGTTTCAAAATGGCCGCCCCCAGAGGCAGAAAAATACAAAATGGCTGCCCGCAGAAGAAAGCATGAGGCTAGTTTGCATCCCATGGAACACTGTGCGTGTCACAGTGGTTTCCCTTGGAAACTGGGACCATGACATCATAAAGGGCCCTGTTCTGCTGGCAGCTGTGGCTGTCTCACTGCTCATTCCAGCTCTGCAGCTCTTCAAGGAGGCAGCGGGAGATGCTGTGCACTGGGGCAGTCATCTCTGGGTTCATGGAAACCCCAGGAGGGGTAATGGCCCGTGCCAAGCAAGTTGGGCTTAGGGAAGATTTAAAGCGCATAGCAGACCATAATGCTAAAAGCACAAAAATCATGCATCATGTTCTTTTGCATGGGATTAGATGGCTGTCTTCTTTAGTCCTGCATACAGATATGTTTTTGGAGCATAATAGCGGCAGGGCAAGTCTTAATCTAGACGTCCCCACCCCCAGCTTTATCAAAGCAAAGTAGAATCAGCCTGGGCCGCTTGCCTCTGTCTGCTAAACACCAGTCTTTATTAATCCTGTTAAAAGTCAAACTTTTGCTTTGGAATGAAAGGTCTACATCTAGGGGAAGTGTCTGCCTCGGTGTACGACTTGCTTCATGGAGAACATTTAAGTTCCCTACATCCAACCTATTGTGCCAGTGCCCCCCTCCACTAGCCTTCTAAGTGGAACCTGTCAAAGTAGGTTATGCCAGCTTGATTTTTACAGCATTTTGCTCCAATTCCACACGTTTTTGCAACATCTAAAGGGATCATGGCAAAGTAGTTAGAAGTTGTGCAAATGGGGGTTGATGCAGATTACAAAAGATTAAAAGGGGATGGCAGCACCCCCAGCATGTGTGGCATCTATTTTCCTGGAAGGCAGTTGTCTTCTTTTTCTAAGCTTGCAAGCGCCATTTTCTGTGCATGGCAATAGAAGCTTGGCAGTGGGGTTTCAAAATGGCCGCCCCCAGAGGCAGAAAAATACAAAATGGCTGCCCGCTGAAGAAAGCATGAGGCTAGTTTGCATCCCACGGAACACTGTGCGTGTCACAGTGGTTTCCCTTGGAAACTGGGACCATGACATCATAAAGGGCCCTGTTCTGCTGGCAGCTGTGGCTGTCTCACTGCTCATTCCAGCTCTGCAGCTCTTCAAGGAGGCAGTGGGAGATGCTGTGCACTGGGGCAGTCATCTCTGAGTTCATGGAAACCCCAGGAGGGGTAATGGCCCGTGCCAAGCAAGTTGGGCTTAGGGAAGATTTAAAGCGCATAGCAGACCATAATGCTAAAAGCACAAAAATCATGCATCATGTTCTTTTGCATGGGATTAGATGGCTGTCTTCTTTAGTCCTGCATACAGATATGTTTTTGGAGCATAATAGCGGCAGGGCAAGTCTTAATCTAGACGTCCCCACCCCCAGCTTTATCAAAGCAAAGTAGAATCAGCCTGGGCCGCTTGCCTCTGTCTGCTAAACACCAGTCTTTATTAATCCAGTTAAAAGTCAAACTTTTGCTTTGGAATGAAAGGTCTACATCTAGGGGAAGTGTCTGCCTGGGTGTACGACTTGCTTCATGGAGAACATTTAAGTTCCCTACATCCAACCTATTGTGCCAGTGCCCCCCTCCACTAGCCTTCTAAGTGGAACCTGTCAAAGTAGGTTATGCCAGCTTGATTTTTACAGCATTTTGCTCCAATTCCACACGTTTTTGCAACATCTAAAGGGATCATGGCAAAGTAGTTAGAAGTTGTGCAAATGGGGGTTGATGCAGATTACAAAAGATTAAAAGGGGATGGCAGCACCCCCAGCATGTCTTGCATCTATTTTCCTGGAAGGGAGTTGTCTTCTTTTTAGGAGCTTGCAAGCGCCATTTTCTGTGCATGGCAATAGAAGCTTGGCAGTGGGGTTTCAAAATGGCCGCCCCCAGAGGCAGAAAAATACAAAATGGCTGCCCGCAGAAGAAAGCATGAGGCTAGTTTGCATCCCACGGAACACTGTGCGTGTCACAGTGGTTTCCCTTGGAAACTGGGACCATGACATCATAAAGGTCCCTGTTCTGCTGGTAGCTGTGGCTGTCTCACTGCTCATTCCAGCTCTGCAGCTCTTCAAGGAGGCAGCGGGAGATGCTGTGCACTGGGGCAGTCATCTCTGGGTTCATGGAAACCCCAGGAGGGGTAATGGCCCGTGCCAAGCAAGTTGGGCTTAGGGAAGATTTAAAGCGCATAGCAGACCATAATGCTAAAAGCACAAAAATCATGCATCATGCTCTTTTGCATGGGATTAGATGGCTGTCTTCTTTAGTCCTGCATACAGATATGTTTTTGGAGCATAATAGCGGCAGGGCAAGTCTTAATCTAGACGTCCCCACCCCCAGCTTTATCAAAGCAAAGTAGAATCAGCCTGGGCCGCTTGCCTCTGTCTGCTAAACACCAGTCTTTATTAATCCAGTTAAAAGTCAAACTTTTGCTTTGGAATGAAAGGTCTACATCTAGGGGAAGTGTCTGCCTGGGTGTACGACTTGCTTCATGGAGAACATTTAAGTTCCCTACATCCAACCTATTGTGCCAGTGCCCCCCTCCACTAGCCTTCTAAGTGGAACCTGTCAAAGTAGGTTATGCCAGCTTGATTTTTACAGCATTTTGCTCCAATTCCACACGTTTTTGCAACATCTTAAGGGATCATGGCAAAGTAGTTAGAAGTTGTGCAAATGGGGGTTGATGCAGATTACAAAAGATTAAAAGGGGATGGCAGCACCCCCAGCATGTGTGGCATCTATTTTCCTGGAAGGCAGTTGTCTTCTTTTTAGGAGCTTGCAAGCGCCATTTTCTGTGCATGGCAATAGAAGCTTGGCAGTGGGGTTTCAAAATGGCCGCCCCCAGAGGCAGAAAAATACAAAATGGCTGCCCGCAGAAGAAAGCATGAGGCTAGTTTGCATCCCACGGAACACTGTGCTTGTCACAGTGGTTTCCCTTGGAAACTGGGACCATGACATCATAAAGGGCCCTGTTCTGCTGGCAGCTGTGGCTGTCTCACTGCTCATTCCAGCTCTGCAGCTCTTCAAGGAGGCAGCGGGAGATGCTGTGCACTGGGGCAGTCATCTCTGGGTTCATGGAAACCCCAGGAGGGGTAATGGCCCGTGCCAAGCAAGTTGGGCTTAGGGAATATTTAAAGCGCATAGCAGACCATAATGCTAAAAGCACAAAAATCATGCATCATGTTCTTTTGCATGGGATTAGATGGCTGTCTTCTTTAGTCCTGCATACAGATATGTTTTTGGAGCATAATAGCGGCAGGGCAAGTCTTAATCTAGACGTCCCCACCCCCAGCTTTATCAAAGCAAAGTAGAATCAGCCTGGGCCGCTTGCCTCTGTCTGCTAAACACCAGTCTTTATTAATCCAGTTAAAAGTCAAACTTTTGCTTTGGAATGAAAGGTCTACATCTAGGGGAAGTGTCTGCCTGGGTGTATGACTTGCTTCATGGAGAACATTTAAGTTCCCTACATCCAACCTATTGTGCCAGTGCCCCCCTCCACTAGCCTTCTAAGTGGAACCTGTCAAAGTAGGTTATGCCAGCTTGATTTTTACAGCATTTTGCTCCAATTCCACACGTTTTTGCAACATCTAAAGGGATCATGGCAAAGTAGTTAGAAGTTGTGCAAATGGGGGTTGATGCAGATTACAAAAGATTAAAAGGGGATGGCAGCACCCCCAGCATGTGTGGCATCTATTTTCCTGGAAGGCAGTTGTCTTCTTTTTAGGAGCTTGCAAGCGCCATTTTCTGTGCATGGCAATAGAAGCTTGGCAGTGGGGTTTCAAAATGGCCGCCCCCAGAGGCAGAAAAATACAAAATGGCTGCCCGCAGAAGAAAGCATGAGGCTAGTTTGCATCCCACGGAACACTGTGCTTGTCACAGTGGTTTCCCTTGGAAACTGGGACCATGACATCATAAAGGGCCCTGTTCTGCTGGCAGCTGTGGCTGTCTCACTGCTCATTCCAGCTCTGCAGCTCTTCAAGGAGGCAGCGGGAGATGCTGTGCACTGGGGCAGTCATCTCTGGGTTCATGGAAACCCCAGGAGGGGTAATGGCCCGTGCCAAGCAAGTTGGGCTTAGGGAAGATTTAAAGCGCATAGCAGACCATAATGCTAAAAGCACAAAAATCATGCATCATGTTCTTTTGCATGGGATTAGATGGCTGTCTTCTTTAGTCCTGCATACAGATATGTTTTTGGAGCATAATAGCGGCAGGGCAAGTCTTAATCTAGACGTCCCCACCCCCAGCTTTATCAAAGCAAAGTAGAATCAGCCTGGGCCGCTTGCCTCTGTCTGCTAAACACCAGTCTTTATTAATCCAGTTAAAAGTCAAACTTTTGCTTTGGAATGAAAGGTCTACATCTAGGGGAAGTGTCTGCCTGGGTGTACGACTTGCGTCATGGAGAACATTTAAGTTCCCTACATCCAACCTATTGTGCCAGTGCCCCCCTCCACTAGCCTTCTAAGTGGAACCTGTCAAAGTAGGTTATCCCAGCTTGATTTTTACAGCATTTTGCTCCAATTCCACACGTTTTTGCAACATCTAAAGGGATCATGGCAAAGTAGTTAGAAGTTGTGCAAATGGGGGTTGATGCAGATTACAAAAGATTAAAAGGGGATGGCAGCACCCCCAGCATGTGTGGCATCTATTTTCCTGGAAGGCAGTTGTCTTCTTTTTAGGAGCTTGCAAGCGCCATTTTCTGTGCATGGCAATAGAAGCTTGGCAGTGGGGTTTCAAAATGGCCGCCCCCAGAGGCAGAAAAATACAAAATGGCTGCCCGCAGAAGAAAGCATGAGGCTAGTTTGCATCCCACGGAACACTGTGCTTGTCACAGTGGTTTCCCTTGGAAACTGGGACCATGACATCATAAAGGGCCCTGTTCTGCTGGCAGCTGTGGCTGTCTCACTGCTCATTCCAGCTCTGCAGCTCTTCAAGGAGGCAGCGGGAGATGCTGTGCACTGGGGCAGTCATCTCTGGGTTCATGGAAACCCCAGGAGGGGTAATGGCCCGTGCCAAGCAAGTTGGGCTTAGGGAAGATTTAAAGCGCATAGCAGACCATAATGCTAAAAGCACAAAAATCATGCATCATGTTCTTTTGCATGGGATTAGATGGCTGTCTTCTTTAGTCCTGCATACAGATATGTTTTTGGAGCATAATAGCGGCAGGGCAAGTCTTAATCTAGACGTCCCCACCCCCAGCTTTATCAAAGCAAAGTAGAATCAGCCTGGGCCGCTTGCCTCTGTCTGCTAAACACCAGTCTTTATTAATCCAGTTAAAAGTCAAACTTTTGCTTTGGAATGAAAGGTCTACATCTAGGGGAAGTGTCTGCCTGGGTGTACGACTTGCTTCATGGAGAACATTTAAGTTCCCTACATCCAACCTATTGTGCCAGTGCCCCCCTCCACTAGCCTTCTAAGTGGAACCTGTCAAAGTAGGTTATGCCAGCTTGATTTTTACAGCATTTTGCTCCAATTCCACATGTTTTTGCAACATCTAAAGGGATCATGGCAAAGTAGTTAGAAGTTGTGCAAATGGGGGTTGATGCAGATTACAAAAGATTAAAAGGGGATGGCAGCACCCCCAGCATGTGTGGCATCTATTTTCCTGGAAGGCAGTTGTCTTCTTTTTAGGAGCTTGCAAGCGCCATTTTCTGTGCATGGCAATAGAAGCTTGGCAGTGGGGTTTCAAAATGGCCGCCCCCAGAGGCAGAAAAATACAAAATGGCTGCCCGCAGAAGAAAGCATGAGGCTAGTTTGCATCCCACGGAACACTGTGCTTGTCACAGTGGTTTCCCTTGGAAACTGGGACCATGACATCATAAAGGGCCCTGTTCTGCTGGCAGCTGTGGCTGTCTCACTGCTCATTCCAGCTCTGCAGCTTTTCAAGGAGGCAGCGGGAGATGCTGTGCACTGGGGCAGTCATCTCTGGGTTCATGGAAACCCCAGGAGGGGTAATGGCCCGTGCCAAGCAAGTTGGGCTTAGGGAAGATTTAAAGCGCATAGCAGACCATAATGCTAAAAGCACAAAAATCATGCATCATGTTCTTTTGCATGGGATTAGATGGCTGTCTTCTTTAGTCCTGCATACAGATATGTTTTTGGAGCATAATAGCGGCAGGGCAAGTCTTAATCTAGACGTCCCCACCCCCAGCTTTATCAAAGCAAAGTAGAATCAGCCTGGGCCGCTTGCCTCTGTCTGCTAAACACCAGTCTTTATTAATCCAGTTAAAAGTCAAACTTTTGCTTTGGAATGAAAGGTCTACATCTAGGGGAAGTGTCTGCCTGGGTGTACGACTTGCGTCATGGAGAACATTTAAGTTCCCTACATCCAACCTATTGTGCCAGTGCCCCCCTCCACTAGCCTTCTAAGTGGAACCTGTCAAAGTAGGTTATCCCAGCTTGATTTTTACAGCATTTTGCTCCAATTCCACACGTTTTTGCAACATCTAAAGGGATCATGGCAAAGTAGTTAGAAGTTGTGCAAATGGGGGTTGATGCAGATTACAAAAGATTAAAAGGGGATGGCAGCACCCCCAGCATGTGTGGCATCTATTTTCCTGGAAGGCAGTTGTCTTCTTTTTAGGAGCTTGCAAGCGCCATTTTCTGTGCATGGCAATAGAAGCTTGGCAGTGGGGTTTCAAAATGGCCGCCCCCAGAGGCAGAAAAATACAAAATGGCTGCCCGCAGAAGAAAGCATGAGGCTAGTTTGCATCCCACGGAACACTGTGCTTGTCACAGTGGTTTCCCTTGGAAACTGGGACCATGACATCATAAAGGGCCCTGTTCTGCTGGCAGCTGTGGCTGTCTCACTGCTCATTCCAGCTCTGCAGCTCTTCAAGGAGGCAGCGGGAGATGCTGTGCACTGGGGCAGTCATCTCTGGGTTCATGGAAACCCCAGGAGGGGTAATGGCCCGTGCCAAGCAAGTTGGGCTTAGGGAAGATTTAAAGCGCATAGCAGACCATAATGCTAAAAGCACAAAAATCATGCATCATGTTCTTTTGCATGGGATTAGATGGCTGTCTTCTTTAGTCCTGCATACAGATATGTTTTTGGAGCATAATAGCGGCAGGGCAAGTCTTAATCTAGACGTCCCCACCCCCAGCTTTATCAAAGCAAAGTAGAATCAGCCTGGGCCGCTTGCCTCTGTCTGCTAAACACCAGTCTTTATTAATCCAGTTAAAAGTCAAACTTTTGCTTTGGAATGAAAGGTCTACATCTAGGGGAAGTGTCTGCCTGGGTGTATGACTTGCTTCATGGAGAACATTTAAGTTCCCTACATCCAACCTATTGTGCCAGTGCCCCCCTCCACTAGCCTTCTAAGTGGAACCTGTCAAAGTAGGTTATGCCAGCTTTATATTTACAGCATTTTGCTCCAATTCCACATGTTTTTGCAACATCTAAAGGGATCATGGCAAAGTAGTTAGAAGTTGTGCAAATGGGGGTTGATGCAGATTACAAAAGATTAAAAGGGGATGGCAGCACCCCCAGCATGTGTGGCATCTATTTTCCTGGAAGGCAGTTGTCTTCTTTTTCTAAGCTTGCAAGCGCCATTTTCTGTGCATGGCAATAGAAGCTTGGCAGTGGTGTTTCAAAATGGCCGCCCCCAGAGGCAGAAAAATACAAAATGGCTGCCCGCAGAAGAAAGCATGAGGCTAGCTTGCATCCCACGGAACACTGTGCTTGTCACAGTGGTTTCCCTTGGAAACTGGGACCATGACATCATAAAGGGCCCTGTTCTGCTGGCAGCTGTGGCTGTCTCACTGCTCATTCCAGCTCTGGAGCTCTTCAAGGAGGCAGCGGGAGATGCTGTGCACTGGGGCAGTCATCTCTGGGTTCATGGAAACCCCAGGAGGGGTAATGGCCCGTGCCAAGCAAGTTGGGCTTAGGGAAGATTTAAAGCGCATAGCAGACCATAATGCTAAAAGCACAAAAATCATGCATCATGTTCTTTTGCATGGGATTAGATGGCTGTCTTCTTTAGTCCTGCATACAGATATGTTTTTGGAGCATAATAGCGGCAGGGCAAGTCTAAATCTAGACGTCCCCATCCCCAGTTTTATCAAAGCAAAGTAGAATCAGCCTGGGCCGCTTGCCTCTGTCTGCTAAACACCAGTCTTTATTAATCCAGTTAAAAGTCAAACTTTTGCTTTGGAATGAAAGGTCTACATCTAGGGGAAGTGTCTGCCTGGGTGTACGACTTGCTTCATGGAGAACATTTAAGTTCCTACATCCAACCTATTGTGCCAGTGCCCCCCTCCACTAGCCTTCTAAGTGGAACCTGTCAAAGTAGGTTATGCCAGCTTGATTTTTACAGCATTTTGCTCCAATTCCACACGTTTTTGCAACATCTAAAGGGATCATGGCAAAGTAGTTAGAAGTTGTGCAAATGGGGGTTGATGCAGATTACAAAAGATTAAAAAGGGAAGGCAGCACCCCCAGCATGTGTGGCATCTATTTTCCTGGAAGGCAGTTGTCTTCTTTTTAGGAGCTTGCAAGCGCCATTTTCTGTGCATGTCAATAGAAGCTTGGCAGTGGGGTTTCAAAATGGCCGCCCCCAGAGGCAGAAAAATACAAAATGGCTGCCCGCAGAAGAAAGCATGAGGCTAGTTTGCATCCCACGGAACACTGTGCTTGTCACAGTGAATTCCCTTGGAAACTGGGACCATGACATCATAAAGGGCCCTGTTCTGCTGGCAGCTGTGGCTGTCTCACTGCTCATTCCAGCTCTGCAGCTCTTCAAGGAGGCAGCGGGAGATGCTGTGCACTGGGGCAGTCATCTCTGGGTTCATGGAAACCCCAGGAGGGGTAATGGCCCGTGCCAAGCAAGTTGGGCTTAGGGAAGATTTAAAGCGCATAGCAGACCATAATGCTAAAAGCACAAAAATCATGCATCATGTTCTTTTGCATGGGATTAGATGGCTGTCTTCTTTAGTCCTGCATACAGATATGTTTTTGGAGCAAAATAGCGTCAGGGCAAGTCTTAATTTAGACGTCCCCACCCCCAGCTTTATCAAAGCAAAGTAGAATCAGCCTGGGCCGCTTTGCCTCTGTCTGCTAAACACCAGTCTTTATTAATCCAGTTAAAAGTCAAACTTTTGCTTTGGAATGAAAGGTCTACATCTAGGGGAAGTGTCTGCCTGGGTGTACGACTTGCTTCATGAAGAACATTTAAGTTCCCTACATCCAACCTATTGTGCCAGTGCCCCCCTCCACTAGCCTTCTAAGTGGAACCTGTCAAAGTAGGTTATGCCAGCTTGATTTTTACAGCATTTTGCTCCAATTCCACATGTTTTTGCAACATCTAAAGGGATCATGGCAAAGTAGTTAGAAGTTGTGCAAATGGGGGTTGATGCAGATTACAAAAGATTAAAAGGGGATGGCAGCACCCCCAGCATGTGTGGCATCTATTTTCCTGGAAGGCAGTTGTCTTCTTTTTAGGAGCTTGCAAGCGCCATTTTCTGTGCATGGCAATAGAAGCTTGGCAGTGGGGTTTCAAAATGGCCGCCCCCAGAGGCAGAAAAATACAAAATGGCTGCCCGCAGAAGAAAGCATGAGGCTAGTTTGCATCCCACGGAACACTGTGCTTGTCACAGTGGTTTCCCTTGGAAACTGGGACCATGACATCATAAAGGGCCCTGTTCTGCTGGCAGCTGTGGCTGTCTCACTGCTCATTCCAGCTCTGCAGCTCTTCAAGGAGGCAGCGGGAGATGCTGTGCACTGGGGCAGTCATCTCTGGGTTCATGGAAACCCCAGGAGGGGTAATGGCCTGTGCCAAGCAAGTTGGGCTTAGGGAAGATTTAAAGCGCATAGCAGACCATAATGCTAAAAGCACAAAAATCATGCATCATGTTCTTTTGCATGGGATTAGATGGCTGTCTTCTTTAGTCCTGCATACAGATATGTTTTTGGAGCATAATAGCGGCATAGCAAGTCTTAATCTAGACGTCCCCACCCCCAGCTTTATCAAAGCAAAGTAGAATCAGCCTGGGCCGCTTGCCTCTGTCTGCTAAACACCAGTCTTTATTAATCCAGTTAAAAGTCAAACTTTTGCTTTGGAATGAAAGGTCTACATCTAGGGGAAGTGTCTGCCTGGGTGTACGACTTGCTTCATGGAGAACATTTAAGTTCCCTACATCCAACCTATTGTGCCAGTGCCCCCCTCCACTAGCCTTCTAAGTGGAACCTGTCAAAGTAGGTTATGCCAGCTTGATTTTTACAGCATTTTGCTCCAATTCCACACGTTTTTGCAGCATCTAAAGGGATCATGGCAAAGTAGTTAGAAGTTGTGCAAATGGGGGTTGATGCAGATTACAAAAGATTAAAAGGGGATGGCAGCACCCCCAGCATGTGTGGCATCTATTTTCCTGGAAGGCAGTTGTCTTCTTTTTAGGAGCTTGCAAGCGCCATTTTCTGTGCATGGCAATAGAAGCTTGGCAGTGGGGTTTCAAAATGGCCGCCCCCAGAGGCAGAAAAATACAAAATGGCTGCCCGCAGAAGAAAGCATGAGGCTAGTTTGCATCCCACGGAACACTGTGCGTGTCACAGTGGTTTCCCTTGGAAACTGGGACCATGACATCATAAAGGGCCCTGTTCTGCTGGCAGCTGTGGCTGTCTCACTGCTCATTCCAGCTCTGCAGCTCTTCAAGGAGGCAGCGGGAGATGCTGTGCACTGGGGCAGTCATCTCTGGGTTCATGGAAACCCCAGGAGGGGTAATGGCCCGTGCCAAGCAAGTTGGGCTTAGGGAAGATTTAAAGCGCATAGCAGACCATAATGCTAAAAGCACAAAAATCATGCATCATGTTCTTTTGCATGGGATTAGATGGCTGTCTTCTTTAGTCCTGCATACAGATATGTTTTTGGAGCATAATAGCGGCAGGGCAAGTCTTAATCTAGACGTCCCCACCCCCAGCTTTATCAAAGCAAAGTAGAATCAGCCTGGGCCGCTTGCCTCTGTCTGCTAAACACCAGTCTTTATTAATCCAGTTAAAAGTCAAACTTTTGCTTTGGAATGAAAGGTCTACATCTAGGGGAAGTGTCTGCCTGGGTGTACGACTTGCTTCATGGAGAACATTTAAGTTCCCTACATCCAACCTATTGTGCCAGTGCCCCCCTCCACTAGCCTTCTAAGTGGAACCTGTCAAAGTAGGTTATGCCAGCTTGATTTTTACAGCATTTTGCTCCAATTCCACACGTTTTTGCAACATCTAAAGGGATCATGTCAAAGTAGTTAGAAGTTGTGCAAATGGGGGTTGCTGCAGATTACAAAAGATTAAAAGGGGATGGCAGCACCCCCAGCATGTGTGGCATCTATTTTCCTGGAAGGCAGTTGTCTTTTTTTTTTTCGGAGCTTGCAAGCGCCATTTTCTGTGCATGCCAATAGAAGCTTGGCAGTGGGGTTTCAAAATGGCCGGCCCCAGAGGCAGAAAAACACAAAATGGCTGCCCGCAGAAGAAAGCATGAGGCTAGTTTGCATCCCACGGAACACTGTGCGTGTCACAGTGGTTTCCCTTGGAAACTGGGACCATGACATCATAAAGGGCCCTGTTCTGCTGGCAGCTGTGGCTGTCTCACTGCTCATTCCAGCTCTGCAGCTCTTCAAGGAGGCAGCGGGAGATGCTGTGCACTGGGGCAGTCATCTCTGGGTTCATGGAAACCCCAGGAGGGGTAATGGCCCGTGCCAAGCAAGTTGGGCTTAGGGAAGATTTAAAGCGCATAGCAGACCATAATGCTAAAAGCACAAAAATCATTCATCATGTTCTTTTGCATGGGATTAGATGGCTGTCTTCTTTAGTCCTGCATACAGATATGTTTTTGGAGCATAATAGCGGCAGGGCAAGTCTTAATCTAGACGTCCCCACCCCCAGCTTTATCAAAGCAAAGTAGAATCAGCCTGGGCCGCTTGCCTCTGTCTGCTAAACACCAGTCTTTATTAATCCAGTTAAAAGTCAAACTTTTGCTTTGGAATGAAAGGTCTACATCTAGGGGAAGTGTCTGCCTGGGTGTACGACTTGCTTCATGGAGAACATTTAAGTTCCCTACATCCAACCTATTGTGCCAGTGCCCCCCTCCACTAGCCTTCTAAGTGGAACCTGTCAAAGTAGGTTATGCCAGCTTGATTTTTACAGCATTTTGCTCCAATTCCACACGTTTTTGCAACATCTAAAGGGATCATGGCAAAGTAGTTAGAAGTTGTGCAAATGGGGGTTGATGCAGATTACAAAAGATTAAAAGGGGATGGCAGCACCCCCAGCATGTGTGGCATCTATTTTCCTGGAAGGCAGTTGTCTTCTTTTTCGGAGCTTGCAAGCGCCATTTTCTTTGCATGGCAATAGAAGCTTGGCAGTGGGGTTTCAAAATGGCCGCTCCCAGAGGCAGAAAAATACAAAATGGCTGCCCGCAGAAGAAAGCATGAGGCTAGTTTGTATCCCACGGAACACTGTGGGTGTCACAGTGGTTTCCCTTGGAAACTGGGACCATGACATCATAAAGGGCCCTGTTCTGCTGGCAGCTGTGGCTGTCTCACTGCTCATTCCAGCTCTGCAGCTCTTCAAGGAGGCAGCAGGAGATGCTGTGCACTGGGGCAGTCATCTCTGGGTTCATGGAAACCCCAGGAGGGGTAATGGCCCGTGCCAAGCAAGTTGGGCTTAGGGAAGATTTAAAGCGCATAGCAGACCATAATGCTAAAAGCACAAAAATCATGCATCATGTTCTTTTGCATGGGATTAGATGGCTGTCTGCTTTAGTCCTGCATACAGATATGTTTTTGGAGCAAAATAGCGGCAGGGCAAGTCTTAATTTAGACGTCCCCACCCCCAGCTTTATCAAAGCAAAGTAGAATCAGCCTGGGCCGCTTGCCTCTGTCTGCTAAACACCAGTCTTTATTAATCCAGTTAAAAGTCAAACTTTTGCTTTGGAATGAAAGGTCTACATCTAGGGGAAGTGTCTGCCTGGGTGTACGACTTGCTTCATGGAGAACATTTAAGTTCCCTACATCCAACCTATTGTGCCAGTGCCCCCCTCCACTAGCCTTCTAAGTGGAACCTGTCAAAGTAGGTTATGCCAGCTTGATTTTTACAGCATTTTGCTCCAATTCCACACGTTTTTGCAACATCTAAAGGGATCATGGCAAAGTAGTTAGAAGTTGTGCAAATGGGGGTTGATGCAGATTACAAAAGATTAAAAGGGGATGGCAGCACCCCCAGCATGTGTGGCATCTATTTTCCTGGAAGGCAGTTGTCTTCTTTTTAGGAGCTTGCAAGCGCCATTTTCTGTGCATGGCAATAGAAGCTTGGCAGTGGGGTTTCAAAATGGCCGCCCCCAGAGGCAGAAAAATACAAAATGGCTGCCCGCAGAAGAAAGCATGAGGCTAGTTTGCATCCCACGGAACACTGTGGGTGTCACAGTGGTTTCCCTTGGAAACTGGGACCATGACATCATAAAGGGCCCTGTTCTGCTGGCAGCTGTGGCTGTCTCACTGCTCATTCCAGCTCTGCAGCTCTTCAATGAGGCAGCGGGAGATGCTGTGCACTGGGGCAGTCATTTCTGGGTTCATGGAAACCCCAGGAGGGGTAATGGCCCGTGCCAAGCAAGTTGGGCTTAGGGAAGATTTAAAGCGCATAGCAGACCATAATGTTAAAAGCACAAAAACACCATTTCTTTGTCATGGTTTTCTGCTGTTGTAAAACTTCTCAATAAAAATCGTTTAATGGTAAAAAATCATGCATCATGTTCTTTTGCATGGGATTAGATGGCTGTCTTCTTTAGTCCTGCATACAGATATGTTTTTGGAGCATAATAGCGGCAGGGCAAGTCTTAATCTAGACGTCCCCACCCCCAGCTTTATCAAAGCAAAGTAGAATCAGCCTGGGCCGCTTGCCTCTGTCTGCTAAACACCAGTCTTTATTAATCCAGTTAAAAGTCAAACTTTTGCTTTGGAATGAAAGGTCTACATCTAGGGGAAGTGTCTGCCTGGGTGTACGACTTGCTTCATGAAGAATATTTAAGTTCCCTACATCCAACCTATTGTGCCAGTGCCCCCCTCCACTAGCCTTCTAAGTGGAACCTGTCAAAGTAGGTTATGCCAGCTTGATTTTTACAGCATTTTGCTCCAATTCCACACGTTTTTGCAACATCTAAAGGGATCATGGCAAAGTAGTTAGAAGTTGTGCAAATGGGGGTTGATGCAGATTACAAAAGATTAAAAGGGGATGGCAGCACCCCCAGCATGTGTGGCATCTATTTTCCTGGAAGGCAGTTGTCTTCTTTTTAGGAGCTTGCAAGCGCCATTTTCTGTGCATGCCAATAGAAGCTTGACAGTGGGGTTTCAAAATGGCCGCCCCCAGAGGCAGAAAAATACAAAATGGCTGCCCGCAGAAGAAAGCATGAGGCTAGTTTGCATCCCACGGAACACTGTGCCAACACAGTGGTTTCCCTTGGAAACTGGGACCATGACATCATAAAGGGCCCTGTTCTGCTGGCAGCTGTGGCTGTCTCACTGCTCATTCCAGCTCTGCAGCTCTTCAAGGAGGCAGCGGGAGATGCTGTGCACTGGGGCAGTCATCTCTGGGTTCATGGAAACCCCAGGAGGGGTAATGGCCGTGCCAAGCAAGTTGGGCTTAGGGAAGATTTAAAGCGCATAGCAGACCATAATGCTAAAAGCACAAAAATCATGCATCATGTTCTTTTGCATGGGATTAGATGGCTGTCTTCTTTAGTCCTGCATACAGATATGTTTTTGGAGCATAATAGCGGCAGGGCAAGTCTTAATCTAGACGTCCCCACCCCCAGCTTTATCAAAGCAAAGTAGAATCAGCCTGGGCCGCTTGCCTCTGTCTGCTAAACACCAGTCTTTATTAATCCAGTTAAAAGTCAAACTTTTGCTTTGGAATGAAAGGTCTACATCTAGGGGAAGTGTCTGCCTGGGTGTACGACTTGCTTCATGGAGAACATTTAAGTTCCCTACATCCAACCTATTGTGCCAGTGCCCCCCTCCACTAGCCTTCTAAGTGGAACCTGTCAAAGTAGGTTATGCCAGCTTGATTTTTACAGCATTTTGCTTTAATTCCACACGTTTTTGCAACATCTAAAGGGATCATGGCAAAGTAGTTAGAAGTTGTGCAAATGGGGGTTGATGCAGATTACAAAAGATTAAAAGGGGATGGCAGCACCCCCAGCATGTGTGGCATCTATTTTCCTGGAAGGCAGTTGTCTTCTTTTTAGGAGCTTGCAAGCGCCATTTTCTGTGCATGGCAATAGAAGCTTGGCAGTGGGGTTTCAAAATGGCCGCCCCCAGAGGCAGAAAAATACAAAATGGCTGCCCGCAGAAGAAAGCATGAGGCTAGTTTGCATCCCACGGAACACTGTGCTTGTCACAGTGGTTTCCCTTGGAAACTGGGACCATGACATCATAAAGGGTCCTGTTCTGCTGGCAGCTGTGGCTGTCTCACTGCTCATTCCAGCTCTGCAGCTCTTCAAGGAGGCAGCAGGAGATGCTGTGCACTGGGGCAGTCATCTCTGGGTTCATGGAAACCCCAGGAGGGGTAATGGCCCGTGCCAAGCAAGTTGGGCTTAGGGAAGATTTAAAGCGCATAGCAGACCATAATGCTAAAAGCACAAAAATCATGCATCATGTTCTTTTGCATGGGATTAGATGGCTGTCTTCTTTAGTCCTGCATACAGATATGTTTTTGGAGCAAAATAGCGGCAGGGCAAGTCTTAATTTAGACGTCCCCACCCCCAGCTTTATCAAAGCAAAGTAGAATCAGCCTGGGCCGCTTGCCTCTGTCTGCTAAACACCAGTCTTTATTAATCCAGTTAAAAGTCAAACTTTTGCTTTGGAATGAAAGGTCTACATCTAGGGGAAGTGTCTGCCTGGGTGTACGACTTGCTTCATGAAGAACATTTAAGTTCCCTACATCCAACCTATTGTGCCAGTGCCCCCCTCCACTAGCCTTCTAAGTGGAACCTGTCAAAGTAGGTTATGCCAGCTTGATTTTTACAGCATTTTGCTCCAATTCCACATGTTTTTGCAACATCTAAAGGGATCATGGCAAAGTAGTTAGAAGTTGTGCAAATGGGGGTTGATGCAGATTACAAAAGATTAAAAGGGGATGGCAGCACCCCCAGCATGTGTGGCATCTATTTTCCTGGAAGGCAGTTGTCTTCTTTTTAGGAGCTTGCAAGCGCCATTTTCTGTGCATGGCAATAGAAGCTTGGCAGTGGGGTTTCAAAATGGCCGCCCCCAGAGGCAGAAAAATACAAAATGGCTGCCCGCAGAAGAAAGCATGAGGCTAGTTTGCATCCCACGGAACACTGTGCGTGTCACTGTGGTTTCCCTTGGAAACTGGGACCATGACATCATAAAGGGCCCTGTTCTGCTGGTAGCTGTGGCTGTCTCACTGCTCATTCCAGCTCTGCAGCTCTTCAAGGAGGCAGCGGGAGATGCTGTGCACTGGGGCAGTCATCTCTGGGTTCATGGAAACCCCAGGAGGGGTAATGGCCCGTGCCAAGCAAGTTGGGCTTAGGGAAGATTTAAAGCGCATAGCAGACCATAATGCTAAAAGCACAAAAATCATGCATCATGTTCTTTTGCATGGGATTAGATGGCTGTCTTCTTTAGTCCTGCATACAGATATGTTTTTGGAGCATAATAGCGGCAGGGCAAGTCTTAATCTAGACGTCCCCACCCCCAGCTTTATCAAAGCAAAGTAGAATCAGCCTGGGCCGCTTGCCTCTGTCTGCTAAACACCAGTCTTTATTAATCCAGTTAAAAGTCAAACTTTTGCTTTGGAATGAAAGGTCTACATCTAGGGGAAGTGTCTGCCTGGGTGTACGACTTGCTTCATGGAGAACATTTAAGTTCCCTACATCCAACCTATTGTGCCAGTGCCCCCCTCCACTAGCCTTCTAAGTGGAACCTGTCAAAGTAGGTTATGCCAGCTTGATTTTTACAGCATTTTGCTCCAATTCCACACGTTTTTGCAACATCTAAAGGGATCATGTCAAAGTAGTTAGAAGTTGTGCAAATGGGGGTTGATGCAGATTACAAAAGATTAAAAGGGGATGGCAGCACCCCCAGCATGTGTGGCATCTATTTTCCTGGAAGGCAGTTGTCTTCTTTTTAGGAGCTTGCAAGCGCCATTTTCTGTGCATGGCAATAGAAGCTTGGCAGTGGGGTTTCAAAATGGCCGCCCCCAGAGGCAGAAAAATACAAAATGGCTGCCTGCAGAAGAAAGCATGAGGCTAGTTTGCATCCCACGGAACACTGTGCTTGTCACAGTGGTTTCCCTTGGAAACTGGGACAATGACATCATAAAGGGCCCTGTTCTGCTGGCAGCTGTGGCTGTCTCACTGCTCATTCCAGCTCTGCAGCTCTTCAAGGAGGCAGCGGGAGATGCTGTGCACTGGGGCAGTCATCTCTGGGTTCATGGAAACCCCAGGCGGGGTAATGGCCCGTGCCAAGCAAGTTGGGCTTAGGGAAGATTTAAAGCGCATAGCAGACCATAATGCTAAAAGCACAAAAATCATGCATCATGTTCTTTTGCATGGGATTAGATGGCTGTCTTCTTTAGTCCTGCATACAGATATGTTTTTGGAGCATAATAGCGGCAGGGCAAGTCTTAATCTAGACGTCCCCACCCCCAGCTTTATCAAAGCAAAGTAGAATCAGCCTGGGCCGCTTGCCTCTGTCTGCTAAACACCAGTCTTTATTAATCCAGTTAAAAGTCAAACTTTTGCTTTGGAATGAAAGGTCTACATCTAGGGGAAGTGTCTGCCTGGGTGTACGACTTGCTTCATGGAGAACATTTAAGTTCCCTACATCCAACCTATTGTGCCAGTGCCCCCCTCCACTAGCCTTCTAAGTGGAACCTGTCAAAGTAGGTTATGCCAGCTTGATTTTTACAGCATTTTGCTCCAATTCCACACGTTTTTGCAACATCTAAAGGGATCATGGCAAAGTAGTTAGAAGTTGTGCAAATGGGGGTTGATGCAGATTACAAAAGATTAAAAGGGGATGGCAGCACCCCCAGCATGTGTGGCATCTATTTTCCTGGAAGGCAGTTGTCTTCTTTTTAGGAGCTTGCAAGCGCCATTTTCTGTGCATGGCAATAGAAGCTTGGCAGTGGGGTTTCAAAATGGCCGCCCCCAGAGGCAGAAAAATACAAAATGGCTGCCCGCAGAAGAAAGCATGAGGCTAGTTTGCATCCCACGGAACACTGTGCTTGTCACAGTGGTTTCCCTTGGAAACTGGGACCATGACATCATAAAGGGCCCTGTTCTGCTGGCAGCTGTGGCTGTCTCACTGCTCATTCCAGCTCTGCAGCTCTTCAAGGAGGCAGCGGGAGATGCTGTGCACTGGGGCAGTCATCTCTGGGTTCATGGAAACCCCAGGAGGGGTAATGGCCCGTGCCAAGCAAGTTGGGCTTAGGGAAGATTTAAAGCGCATAGCAGACCATAATGCTAAAAGCACAAAAATCATGCATCATGTTCTTTTGCATGGGATTAGATGGCTGTCTTCTTTAGTCCTGCATACAGATATGTTTTTGGAGCATAATAGCGGCAGGGCAAGTCTTAATCTAGACGTCCCCACCCCCAGCTTTATCAAAGCAAAGTAGAATCAGCCTGGGCCGCTTGCCTCTGTCTGCTAAACACCAGTCTTTATTAATCCAGTTAAAAGTCAAACTTTTGCTTTGGAATGAAAGGTCTACATCTAGGGGAAGTGTCTGCCTGGGTGTATGACTTGCTTCATGGAGAACATTTAAGTTCCCTACATCCAACCTATTGTGCCAGTGCCCCCCTCCACTAGCCTTCTAAGTGGAACCTGTCAAAGTAGGTTATGCCAGCTTTATATTTACAGCATTTTGCTCCAATTCCACATGTTTTTGCAACATCTAAAGGGATCATGGCAAAGTAGTTAGAAGTTGTGCAAATGGGGGTTGATGCAGATTACAAAAGATTAAAAGGGGATGGCAGCACCCCCAGCATGTGTGGCATCTATTTTCCTGGAAGGCAGTTGTCTTCTTTTTCTAAGCTTGCAAGCGCCATTTTCTGTGCATGGCAATAGAAGCTTGGCAGTGGTGTTTCAAAATGGCCGCCCCCAGAGGCAGAAAAATACAAAATGGCTGCCCGCAGAAGAAAGCATGAGGCTAGCTTGCATCCCACGGAACACTGTGCTTGTCACAGTGGTTTCCCTTGGAAACTGGGACCATGACATCATAAAGGGCCCTGTTCTGCTGGCAGCTGTGGCTGTCTCACTGCTCATTCCAGCTCTGGAGCTCTTCAAGGAGGCAGCGGGAGATGCTGTGCACTGGGGCAGTCATCTCTGGGTTCATGGAAACCCCAGGAGGGGTAATGGCCCGTGCCAAGCAAGTTGGGCTTAGGGAAGATTTAAAGCGCATAGCAGACCATAATGCTAAAAGCACAAAAATCATGCATCATGTTCTTTTGCATGGGATTAGATGGCTGTCTTCTTTAGTCCTGCATACAGATATGTTTTTGGAGCATAATAGCGGCAGGGCAAGTCTAAATCTAGACGTCCCCATCCCCAGTTTTATCAAAGCAAAGTAGAATCAGCCTGGGCCGCTTGCCTCTGTCTGCTAAACACCAGTCTTTATTAATCCAGTTAAAAGTCAAACTTTTGCTTTGGAATGAAAGGTCTACATCTAGGGGAAGTGTCTGCCTGGGTGTACGACTTGCTTCATGGAGAACATTTAAGTTCCTACATCCAACCTATTGTGCCAGTGCCCCCCTCCACTAGCCTTCTAAGTGGAACCTGTCAAAGTAGGTTATGCCAGCTTGATTTTTACAGCATTTTGCTCCAATTCCACACGTTTTTGCAACATCTAAAGGGATCATGGCAAAGTAGTTAGAAGTTGTGCAAATGGGGGTTGATGCAGATTACAAAAGATTAAAAAGGGAAGGCAGCACCCCCAGCATGTGTGGCATCTATTTTCCTGGAAGGCAGTTGTCTTCTTTTTAGGAGCTTGCAAGCGCCATTTTCTGTGCATGTCAATAGAAGCTTGGCAGTGGGGTTTCAAAATGGCCGCCCCCAGAGGCAGAAAAATACAAAATGGCTGCCCGCAGAAGAAAGCATGAGGCTAGTTTGCATCCCACGGAACACTGTGCTTGTCACAGTGAATTCCCTTGGAAACTGGGACCATGACATCATAAAGGGCCCTGTTCTGCTGGCAGCTGTGGCTGTCTCACTGCTCATTCCAGCTCTGCAGCTCTTCAAGGAGGCAGCGGGAGATGCTGTGCACTGGGGCAGTCATCTCTGGGTTCATGGAAACCCCAGGAGGGGTAATGGCCCGTGCCAAGCAAGTTGGGCTTAGGGAAGATTTAAAGCGCATAGCAGACCATAATGCTAAAAGCACAAAAATCATGCATCATGTTCTTTTGCATGGGATTAGATGGCTGTCTTCTTTAGTCCTGCATACAGATATGTTTTTGGAGCAAAATAGCGTCAGGGCAAGTCTTAATTTAGACGTCCCCACCCCCAGCTTTATCAAAGCAAAGTAGAATCAGCCTGGGCCGCTTTGCCTCTGTCTGCTAAACACCAGTCTTTATTAATCCAGTTAAAAGTCAAACTTTTGCTTTGGAATGAAAGGTCTACATCTAGGGGAAGTGTCTGCCTGGGTGTACGACTTGCTTCATAAAGAACATTTAAGTTCCCTACATCCAACCTATTGTGCCAGTGCCCCCCTCCACTAGCCTTCTAAGTGGAACCTGTCAAAGTAGGTTATGCCAGCTTGATTTTTACAGCATTTTGCTCCAATTCCACATGTTTTTGCAACATCTAAAGGGATCATGGCAAAGTAGTTAGAAGTTGTGCAAATGGGGGTTGATGCAGATTACAAAAGATTAAAAGGGGATGGCAGCACCCCCAGCATGTGTGGCATCTATTTTCCTGGAAGGCAGTTGTCTTCTTTTTAGGAGCTTGCAAGCGCCATTTTCTGTGCATGGCAATAGAAGCTTGGCAGTGGGGTTTCAAAATGGCCGCCCCCAGAGGCAGAAAAATACAAAATGGCTGCCCGCAGAAGAAAGCATGAGGCTAGTTTGCATCCCACGGAACACTGTGCTTGTCACAGTGGTTTCCCTTGGAAACTGGGACCATGACATCATAAAGGGCCCTGTTCTGCTGGCAGCTGTGGCTGTCTCACTGCTCATTCCAGCTCTGCAGCTCTTCAAGGAGGCAGCGGGAGATGCTGTGCACTGGGGCAGTCATCTCTGGGTTCATGGAAACCCCAGGAGGGGTAATGGCCTGTGCCAAGCAAGTTGGGCTTAGGGAAGATTTAAAGCGCATAGCAGACCATAATGCTAAAAGCACAAAAATCATGCATCATGTTCTTTTGCATGGGATTAGATGGCTGTCTTCTTTAGTCCTGCATACAGATATGTTTTTGGAGCATAATAGCGGCATAGCAAGTCTTAATCTAGACGTCCCCACCCCCAGCTTTATCAAAGCAAAGTAGAATCAGCCTGGGCCGCTTGCCTCTGTCTGCTAAACACCAGTCTTTATTAATCCAGTTAAAAGTCAAACTTTTGCTTTGGAATGAAAGGTCTACATCTAGGGGAAGTGTCTGCCTGGGTGTACGACTTGCTTCATGGAGAACATTTAAGTTCCCTACATCCAACCTATTGTGCCAGTGCCCCCCTCCACTAGCCTTCTAAGTGGAACCTGTCAAAGTAGGTTATGCCAGCTTGATTTTTACAGCATTTTGCTCCAATTCCACACGTTTTTGCAGCATCTAAAGGGATCATGGCAAAGTAGTTAGAAGTTGTGCAAATGGGGGTTGATGCAGATTACAAAAGATTAAAAGGGGATGGCAGCACCCCCAGCATGTGTGGCATCTATTTTCCTGGAAGGCAGTTGTCTTCTTTTTAGGAGCTTGCAAGCGCCATTTTCTGTGCATGGCAATAGAAGCTTGGCAGTGGGGTTTCAAAATGGCCGCCCCCAGAGGCAGAAAAATACAAAATGGCTGCCCGCAGAAGAAAGCATGAGGCTAGTTTGCATCCCACGGAACACTGTGCGTGTCACAGTGGTTTCCCTTGGAAACTGGGACCATGACATCATAAAGGGCCCTGTTCTGCTGGCAGCTGTGGCTGTCTCACTGCTCATTCCAGCTCTGCAGCTCTTCAAGGAGGCAGCGGGAGATGCTGTGCACTGGGGCAGTCATCTCTGGGTTCATGGAAACCCCAGGAGGGGTAATGGCCCGTGCCAAGCAAGTTGGGCTTAGGGAAGATTTAAAGCGCATAGCAGACCATAATGCTAAAAGCACAAAAATCATGCATCATGTTCTTTTGCATGGGATTAGATGGCTGTCTTCTTTAGTCCTGCATACAGATATGTTTTTGGAGCATAATAGCGGCAGGGCAAGTCTTAATCTAGACGTCCCCACCCCCAGCTTTATCAAAGCAAAGTAGAATCAGCCTGGGCCGCTTGCCTCTGTCTGCTAAACACCAGTCTTTATTAATCCAGTTAAAAGTCAAACTTTTGCTTTGGAATGAAAGGTCTACATCTAGGGGAAGTGTCTGCCTGGGTGTACGACTTGCTTCATGGAGAACATTTAAGTTCCCTACATCCAACCTATTGTGCCAGTGCCCCCCTCCACTAGCCTTCTAAGTGGAACCTGTCAAAGTAGGTTATGCCAGCTTGATTTTTACAGCATTTTGCTCCAATTCCACACGTTTTTGCAACATCTAAAGGGATCATGTCAAAGTAGT
This sequence comes from Engystomops pustulosus, assembly GCF_040894005.1. Lineage (NCBI taxonomy): Eukaryota > Metazoa > Chordata > Amphibia > Anura > Leptodactylidae > Engystomops > Engystomops pustulosus. The sequence continues at coordinate 58,348,679 of NC_092421.1, read as the reverse complement.
TAGAAGTTGTGCAAATGGGGGTTGCTGCAGATTACAAAAGATTAAAAGGGGATGGCAGCACCCCCAGCATGTGTGGCATCTATTTTCCTGGAAGGCAGTTGTCTTTTTTTTTTTCGGAGCTTGCAAGCGCCATTTTCTGTGCATGCCAATAGAAGCTTGGCAGTGGGGTTTCAAAATGGCCGGCCCCAGAGGCAGAAAAACACAAAATGGCTGCCCGCAGAAGAAAGCATGAGGCTAGTTTGCATCCCACGGAACACTGTGCGTGTCACAGTGGTTTCCCTTGGAAACTGGGACCATGACATCATAAAGGGCCCTGTTCTGCTGGCAGCTGTGGCTGTCTCACTGCTCATTCCAGCTCTGCAGCTCTTCAAGGAGGCAGCGGGAGATGCTGTGCACTGGGGCAGTCATCTCTGGGTTCATGGAAACCCCAGGAGGGGTAATGGCCCGTGCCAAGCAAGTTGGGCTTAGGGAAGATTTAAAGCGCATAGCAGACCATAATGCTAAAAGCACAAAAATCATTCATCATGTTCTTTTGCATGGGATTAGATGGCTGTCTTCTTTAGTCCTGCATACAGATATGTTTTTGGAGCATAATAGCGGCAGGGCAAGTCTTAATCTAGACGTCCCCACCCCCAGCTTTATCAAAGCAAAGTAGAATCAGCCTGGGCCGCTTGCCTCTGTCTGCTAAACACCAGTCTTTATTAATCCAGTTAAAAGTCAAACTTTTGCTTTGGAATGAAAGGTCTACATCTAGGGGAAGTGTCTGCCTGGGTGTACGACTTGCTTCATGGAGAACATTTAAGTTCCCTACATCCAACCTATTGTGCCAGTGCCCCCCTCCACTAGCCTTCTAAGTGGAACCTGTCAAAGTAGGTTATGCCAGCTTGATTTTTACAGCATTTTGCTCCAATTCCACACGTTTTTGCAACATCTAAAGGGATCATGGCAAAGTAGTTAGAAGTTGTGCAAATGGGGGTTGATGCAGATTACAAAAGATTAAAAGGGGATGGCAGCACCCCCAGCATGTGTGGCATCTATTTTCCTGGAAGGCAGTTGTCTTCTTTTTCGGAGCTTGCAAGCGCCATTTTCTTTGCATGGCAATAGAAGCTTGGCAGTGGGGTTTCAAAATGGCCGCTCCCAGAGGCAGAAAAATACAAAATGGCTGCCCGCAGAAGAAAGCATGAGGCTAGTTTGTATCCCACGGAACACTGTGGGTGTCACAGTGGTTTCCCTTGGAAACTGGGACCATGACATCATAAAGGGCCCTGTTCTGCTGGCAGCTGTGGCTGTCTCACTGCTCATTCCAGCTCTGCAGCTCTTCAAGGAGGCAGCAGGAGATGCTGTGCACTGGGGCAGTCATCTCTGGGTTCATGGAAACCCCAGGAGGGGTAATGGCCCGTGCCAAGCAAGTTGGGCTTAGGGAAGATTTAAAGCGCATAGCAGACCATAATGCTAAAAGCACAAAAATCATGCATCATGTTCTTTTGCATGGGATTAGATGGCTGTCTGCTTTAGTCCTGCATACAGATATGTTTTTGGAGCAAAATAGCGGCAGGGCAAGTCTTAATTTAGACGTCCCCACCCCCAGCTTTATCAAAGCAAAGTAGAATCAGCCTGGGCCGCTTGCCTCTGTCTGCTAAACACCAGTCTTTATTAATCCAGTTAAAAGTCAAACTTTTGCTTTGGAATGAAAGGTCTACATCTAGGGGAAGTGTCTGCCTGGGTGTACGACTTGCTTCATGGAGAACATTTAAGTTCCCTACATCCAACCTATTGTGCCAGTGCCCCCCTCCACTAGCCTTCTAAGTGGAACCTGTCAAAGTAGGTTATGCCAGCTTGATTTTTACAGCATTTTGCTCCAATTCCACACGTTTTTGCAACATCTAAAGGGATCATGGCAAAGTAGTTAGAAGTTGTGCAAATGGGGGTTGATGCAGATTACAAAAGATTAAAAGGGGATGGCAGCACCCCCAGCATGTGTGGCATCTATTTTCCTGGAAGGCAGTTGTCTTCTTTTTAGGAGCTTGCAAGCGCCATTTTCTGTGCATGGCAATAGAAGCTTGGCAGTGGGGTTTCAAAATGGCCGCCCCCAGAGGCAGAAAAATACAAAATGGCTGCCCGCAGAAGAAAGCATGAGGCTAGTTTGCATCCCACGGAACACTGTGGGTGTCACAGTGGTTTCCCTTGGAAACTGGGACCATGACATCATAAAGGGCCCTGTTCTGCTGGCAGCTGTGGCTGTCTCACTGCTCATTCCAGCTCTGCAGCTCTTCAATGAGGCAGCGGGAGATGCTGTGCACTGGGGCAGTCATCTCTGGGTTCATGGAAACCCCAGGAGGGGTAATGGCCCGTGCCAAGCAAGTTGGGCTTAGGGAAGATTTAAAGCGCATAGCAGACCATAATGTTAAAAGCACAAAAACACCATTTCTTTGTCATGGTTTTCTGCTGTTGTAAAACTTCTCAATAAAAATCGTTTAATGGTAAAAAATCATGCATCATGTTCTTTTGCATGGGATTAGATGGCTGTCTTCTTTAGTCCTGCATACAGATATGTTTTTGGAGCATAATAGCGGCAGGGCAAGTCTTAATCTAGACGTCCCCACCCCCAGCTTTATCAAAGCAAAGTAGAATCAGCCTGGGCCGCTTGCCTCTGTCTGCTAAACACCAGTCTTTATTAATCCAGTTAAAAGTCAAACTTTTGCTTTGGAATGAAAGGTCTACATCTAGGGGAAGTGTCTGCCTGGGTGTACGACTTGCTTCATGAAGAATATTTAAGTTCCCTACATCCAACCTATTGTGCCAGTGCCCCCCTCCACTAGCCTTCTAAGTGGAACCTGTCAAAGTAGGTTATGCCAGCTTGATTTTTACAGCATTTTGCTCCAATTCCACACGTTTTTGCAACATCTAAAGGGATCATGGCAAAGTAGTTAGAAGTTGTGCAAATGGGGGTTGATGCAGATTACAAAAGATTAAAAGGGGATGGCAGCACCCCCAGCATGTGTGGCATCTATTTTCCTGGAAGGCAGTTGTCTTCTTTTTAGGAGCTTGCAAGCGCCATTTTCTGTGCATGCCAATAGAAGCTTGACAGTGGGGTTTCAAAATGGCCGCCCCCAGAGGCAGAAAAATACAAAATGGCTGCCCGCAGAAGAAAGCATGAGGCTAGTTTGCATCCCACGGAACACTGTGCCAACACAGTGGTTTCCCTTGGAAACTGGGACCATGACATCATAAAGGGCCCTGTTCTGCTGGCAGCTGTGGCTGTCTCACTGCTCATTCCAGCTCTGCAGCTCTTCAAGGAGGCAGCGGGAGATGCTGTGCACTGGGGCAGTCATCTCTGGGTTCATGGAAACCCCAGGAGGGGTAATGGCCGTGCCAAGCAAGTTGGGCTTAGGGAAGATTTAAAGCGCATAGCAGACCATAATGCTAAAAGCACAAAAATCATGCATCATGTTCTTTTGCATGGGATTAGATGGCTGTCTTCTTTAGTCCTGCATACAGATATGTTTTTGGAGCATAATAGCGGCAGGGCAAGTCTTAATCTAGACGTCCCCACCCCCAGCTTTATCAAAGCAAAGTAGAATCAGCCTGGGCCGCTTGCCTCTGTCTGCTAAACACCAGTCTTTATTAATCCAGTTAAAAGTCAAACTTTTGCTTTGGAATGAAAGGTCTACATCTAGGGGAAGTGTCTGCCTGGGTGTACGACTTGCTTCATGGAGAACATTTAAGTTCCCTACATCCAACCTATTGTGCCAGTGCCCCCCTCCACTAGCCTTCTAAGTGGAACCTGTCAAAGTAGGTTATGCCAGCTTGATTTTTACAGCATTTTGCTCCAATTCCACACGTTTTTGCAACATCTAAAGGGATCATGGCAAAGTAGTTAGAAGTTGTGCAAATGGGGGTTGATGCAGATTACAAAAGATTAAAAGGGGATGGCAGCACCCCCAGCATGTGTGGCATCTATTTTCCTGGAAGGCAGTTGTCTTCTTTTTAGGAGCTTGCAAGCGCCATTTTCTGTGCATGGCAATAGAAGCTTGGCAGTGGGGTTTCAAAATGGCCGCCCCCAGAGGCAGAAAAATACAAAATGGCTGCCCGCAGAAGAAAGCATGAGGCTAGTTTGCATCCCACGGAACACTGTGCTTGTCACAGTGGTTTCCCTTGGAAACTGGGACCATGACATCATAAAGGGTCCTGTTCTGCTGGCAGCTGTGGCTGTCTCACTGCTCATTCCAGCTCTGCAGCTCTTCAAGGAGGCAGCAGGAGATGCTGTGCACTGGGGCAGTCATCTCTGGGTTCATGGAAACCCCAGGAGGGGTAATGGCCCGTGCCAAGCAAGTTGGGCTTAGGGAAGATTTAAAGCGCATAGCAGACCATAATGCTAAAAGCACAAAAATCATGCATCATGTTCTTTTGCATGGGATTAGATGGCTGTCTTCTTTAGTCCTGCATACAGATATGTTTTTGGAGCAAAATAGCGGCAGGGCAAGTCTTAATTTAGACGTCCCCACCCCCAGCTTTATCAAAGCAAAGTAGAATCAGCCTGGGCCGCTTGCCTCTGTCTGCTAAACACCAGTCTTTATTAATCCAGTTAAAAGTCAAACTTTTGCTTTGGAATGAAAGGTCTACATCTAGGGGAAGTGTCTGCCTGGGTGTACGACTTGCTTCATGAAGAACATTTAAGTTCCCTACATCCAACCTATTGTGCCAGTGCCCCCCTCCACTAGCCTTCTAAGTGGAACCTGTCAAAGTAGGTTATGCCAGCTTGATTTTTACAGCATTTTGCTCCAATTCCACATGTTTTTGCAACATCTAAAGGGATCATGGCAAAGTAGTTAGAAGTTGTGCAAATGGGGGTTGATGCAGATTACAAAAGATTAAAAGGGGATGGCAGCACCCCCAGCATGTGTGGCATCTATTTTCCTGGAAGGCAGTTGTCTTCTTTTTAGGAGCTTGCAAGCGCCATTTTCTGTGCATGGCAATAGAAGCTTGGCAGTGGGGTTTCAAAATGGCCGCCCCCAGAGGCAGAAAAATACAAAATGGCTGCCCGCAGAAGAAAGCATGAGGCTAGTTTGCATCCCACGGAACACTGTGCGTGTCACTGTGGTTTCCCTTGGAAACTGGGACCATGACATCATAAAGGGCCCTGTTCTGCTGGTAGCTGTGGCTGTCTCACTGCTCATTCCAGCTCTGCAGCTCTTCAAGGAGGCAGCGGGAGATGCTGTGCACTGGGGCAGTCATCTCTGGGTTCATGGAAACCCCAGGAGGGGTAATGGCCCGTGCCAAGCAAGTTGGGCTTAGGGAAGATTTAAAGCGCATAGCAGACCATAATGCTAAAAGCACAAAAATCATGCATCATGTTCTTTTGCATGGGATTAGATGGCTGTCTTCTTTAGTCCTGCATACAGATATGTTTTTGGAGCATAATAGCGGCAGGGCAAGTCTTAATCTAGACGTCCCCACCCCCAGCTTTATCAAAGCAAAGTAGAATCAGCCTGGGCCGCTTGCCTCTGTCTGCTAAACACCAGTCTTTATTAATCCAGTTAAAAGTCAAACTTTTGCTTTGGAATGAAAGGTCTACATCTAGGGGAAGTGTCTGCCTGGGTGTACGACTTGCTTCATGGAGAACATTTAAGTTCCCTACATCCAACCTATTGTGCCAGTGCCCCCCTCCACTAGCCTTCTAAGTGGAACCTGTCAAAGTAGGTTATGCCAGCTTGATTTTTACAGCATTTTGCTCCAATTCCACACGTTTTTGCAACATCTAAAGGGATCATGTCAAAGTAGTTAGAAGTTGTGCAAATGGGGGTTGATGCAGATTACAAAAGATTAAAAGGGGATGGCAGCACCCCCAGCATGTGTGGCATCTATTTTCCTGGAAGGCAGTTGTCTTCTTTTTAGGAGCTTGCAAGCGCCATTTTCTGTGCATGGCAATAGAAGCTTGGCAGTGGGGTTTCAAAATGGCCGCCCCCAGAGGCAGAAAAATACAAAATGGCTGCCTGCAGAAGAAAGCATGAGGCTAGTTTGCATCCCACGGAACACTGTGCTTGTCACAGTGGTTTCCCTTGGAAACTGGGACAATGACATCATAAAGGGCCCTGTTCTGCTGGCAGCTGTGGCTGTCTCACTGCTCATTCCAGCTCTGCAGCTCTTCAAGGAGGCAGCGGGAGATGCTGTGCACTGGGGCAGTCATCTCTGGGTTCATGGAAACCCCAGGCGGGGTAATGGCCCGTGCCAAGCAAGTTGGGCTTAGGGAAGATTTAAAGCGCATAGCAGACCATAATGCTAAAAGCACAAAAATCATGCATCATGTTCTTTTGCATGGGATTAGATGGCTGTCTTCTTTAGTCCTGCATACAGATATGTTTTTGGAGCATAATAGCGGCAGGGCAAGTCTTAATCTAGACGTCCCCACCCCCAGCTTTATCAAAGCAAAGTAGAATCAGCCTGGGCCGCTTGCCTCTGTCTGCTAAACACCAGTCTTTATTAATCCAGTTAAAAGTCAAACTTTTGCTTTGGAATGAAAGGTCTACATCTAGGGGAAGTGTCTGCCTGGGTGTACGACTTGCTTCATGGAGAACATTTAAGTTCCCTACATCCAACCTATTGTGCCAGTGCCCCCCTCCACTAGCCTTCTAAGTGGAACCTGTCAAAGTAGGTTATGCCAGCTTGATTTTTACAGCATTTTGCTCCAATTCCACACGTTTTTGCAACATCTAAAGGGATCATGGCAAAGTAGTTAGAAGTTGTGCAAATGGGGGTTGATGCAGATTACAAAAGATTAAAAGGGGATGGCAGCACCCCCAGCATGTGTGGCATCTATTTTCCTGGAAGGCAGTTGTCTTCTTTTTAGGAGCTTGCAAGCGCCATTTTCTGTGCATGCCAATAGAAGCTTGGCAGTGGGGTTTCAAAATGGCCGCCCCCAGAGGCAGAAAAATACAAAATGGCTGCCCGCAGAAGAAAGCATGAGGCTAGTTTGCATCCCACGGAACACTCTGCTTGTCACAGTGGTTTCCCTTGGAAACTGGGACCATGACATCATAAAGGGCCCTGTTCTGCTGGCAGCTGTGGCTGTCTCACTGCTCATTCCAGCTCTGCAGCTCTTCAAGGAGGCAGCGGGAGATGCTGTGCACTGGGGCAGTCATCTCTGGGTTCATGGAAACCCCAAGAGGGGTAATGGCCCGTGCCAAGCAAGTTGGGCTTAGGGAAGATTTAAAGCGCATAGCAGACCATAATGCTAAAAGCACAAAAATCATTCATCATGTTCTTTTGCATGGGATTAGATGGCTGTCTTCTTTAGTCCTGCATACAGATATGTTTTTGGAGCATAATAGCGGCAGGGCAAGTCTTAATCTAGACGTCCCCTCCCCCAGCTTTATCAAAGCAAAGTAGAATCAGCCTGGGCCGCTTGCCTCTGTCTGCTAAACACCAGTCTTTATTAATCCAGTTAAAAGTCAAACTTTTGCTTTGGAATGAAAGGTCTACATCTAGGGGAAGTGTCTGCCTGGGTGTACGACTTGCTTCATGGAGAACATTTAAGTTCCCTACATCCAACCTATTGTGCCAGTGCCCCCCTCCACTAGCCTTCTAAGTGGAACCTGTCAAAGTAGGTTATGCCAGCTTGATTTTTACAGCATTTTGCTCCAATTCCACACGTTTTTGCAACATCTAAAGGGATCATGGCAAAGTAGTTAGAAGTTGTGCAAATGGGGGTTGATGCAGATTACAAAAGATTAAAAGGGGATGGCAGCACCCCCAGCATGTGTGGCATCTATTTTCCTGGAAGGCAGTTGTCTTCTTTTTAGGAGCTTGCAAGCGCCATTTTCTGTGCATGGCAATAGAAGCTTGGCAGTGGGGTTTCAAAATGGCCGCCCCCAGAGGCAGAAAAATACAAAATGGCTGCCCGCAGAAGAAAGCATGAGGCTAGTTTGCATCCCACGGAACACTGTGCTTGTCACAGTGGTTTCCCTTGGAAACTGGGACCATGACATCATAAAGGGCCCTGTTCTGCTGGCAGCTGTGGCTGTCTCACTGCTCATTCCAGCTCTGCAGCTCTTCAAGGAGGCAGCGGGAGATGCTGTGCACTGGGGCAGTCATCTCTGGGTTCATGGAAACCCCAGGAGGGGTAATGGCCCCTACCAAGCAAGTTGGGCTTAGGGAAGATTTAAAGCGCATAGCAGATAGAGATGAGCGAGCACTAAAATGCTCGAGTGCTCGTTATTCGAGACGAACTTTTCCAGATGCTCGAGTGCTCATCTCGAATAACGAGCCCCATTGAAGTCAATGGGAGACTCGAGCATTTTTCAAAGGGACCATGGTTCGGGAATAAAATGTGTTAATTAATTGAAAAAGAATGTCTTCTGATAAGTTAGCAGATGTATGCAAACATCTGCAATCTATTCTTCACTGTTCCGCGCGTATATTATCTCCCGACAAGTTAACAGATGTGAAGAACAGTGAAGAATAGAATAAAAACAGTGAACACAGGATCATTTAAGTGAAAAACACAGTGAAGAATAGATTACAGATGTTCTGCACATCTGCTTACTTGTCGGGAGATACGCTGTCCCGGGATCCGCTGCTCTTCTTCCACTGAAGTCTCCCCGATGTCTCCGTGCCCCTCGATGTCTCCGTGCCCCTCGATGTCTCCGTGCCCCTCGATATCTCCGTGCCCCTCGATGTCTCCGTGCCCCTCGATGTCTCCGTGCCCCTCGATGTCTCCGTGCCCCTCGATGTCTCCGTGCCCCTCGATGTCTCCGTGCCCCTCGATGTCTCTGTGCCCCTCGATGTCTCCGTGCCCCGATGTCTCCGTGCCCCGATGTCTCCGTGCCCCTCGATGTCTCCGTGCCCCGATGTCTCCGTGCCCCGATGTCTCCGTGCCGCTCCCTGATGTCTCCGTGCCGCTGCCCGATGTCTCTGTGCTGCCGCTGCCCCATGTCTCCGTGCCCCGCTGCTCTCCGTGCCCCGCTGCTCTCCGTGCCCATGTCTCCGTGCCCCATGTCTCCGTGCCCCGCTGCTCTCCGTGCCCATGTCTCCGTGCCCCATGTCTCCGTGCCCCGCTGCTCTCCGTGCCCCGCTGCTCTCCGTGCCCCATGTCTCCGTGCCCCGCTGCTCTCCGTGCCCATGTCTCCGTGCCCCATGTCTCCGTGCCCCATGTCTCCGTGCTGCCGCTGCCCCATGTCTCCGTGCTGCCGCTGCCCCATGTCTCCGTGCTGCTCCCCGGTGTCTCTGTGCTGCTCCCTTGTGTCTCCGTCCTGCTCACCGTGTTCTGCAATGTCTTCTTCACACATATATATTGTTCTTCACATGCTATTTTGTTCGCACCGTTCCGCGCGTATCTCCCGACAAGTAAGCAGATGTGCCGAACATCTGTAATCTATTCTTCACTGTGTTCTTCACTGTGTTTTTCACTTAAATGATCCTGTGTTCACTGTGTTCACTGTTTTTATTCTATTCTTCATTGTTCTTCACTGTGTTTTTTTAATTAACCCCTTAAGGACGGAGGGTTTTCCGGCTCATTTCTCGCTCTCCAACTTCAAAAATCCATAACTTTTTCATTTTTCCGTGTACAGACCTGTGTGAGGGCTTATTTTGTGCGTAACAAATTTTACTTTCCCGTAATGTTATTTATTTTAACATGCCGTGTACTGCGAAGCTGAAAAAAAATTCCAAATGTGGAAAAATTGAAAAAAAACCGCACGTGCGTCACGTTCTTGTGGGCTCAGTTTTTACGACTTTCACTCTTCGCTCCAAATAACACGCCTACTTTATTCTTTGGTTCGGTGCGATCGCGGTGATACCAAACTTATATAGGTTTTATTGTGTTTTAATACATTTTCAAAAATTAAACGAATGTGTACAAAAAAGAAAAAAAATTTTTTGCCATCTTCTGACGCTAATAACTTTTTCATACTTTGGCGCACGGAAATGTGTGAGGGGTCATTTTTTGCGAAATGAGGCGACGTTTTCATTGCTACCATTTTGAGGTCTGTGCAACATTTTGATCATTTTTTATTTCATTTTTTATGTTATGTAAAAAGGTGTAAAAGTCGCATTTCGGACATTTGGGCGCCATTTCCCGCCTCGGAGGTCACCGCCGGCCGTAACCGTTTTTATATTTTGATAGATCGGGCATTTTGGGACGCGGCGATACCTAATATGTCTGTGATTTTTACTGTTTGTTATGTTTTATATCCGTTCTAGGGAAAGGGGGGTGATTTGAACTTTTAATATTTTATTAATTTTTTTTATTTTTTAAACTTTTTTTTTTCTTTTTTTTTTCACTATTTTTTAGACCATCTAGGGTACAATAACCCTAGATGATCAGATCGCTCCTACCATATACTGCAATACTACAGTATTGCAATATATGGCGTTTTTGCAGGTCTTACATTACAATGAGCCACTGGCTCATTGTAGCGAACCTGCATAAACCATGTAGCCTCGTGTCAAGAGAAGACCCGAGGCTACCATGGTAACCGATCGCCGCCCCCCGATGACGTTCGGGGGCGTGGCGATCGAAAAAAAGATGGCGGCGCCCGCGCGCCGCCGTCTTTTAAACGCCGCCCGCGACTTTGCGGGCGGCGTTTAGAGGGTTAATAGCCGCGATCGGTGCAAGCACCGACCGCGGTTATTAGCGGTGGGGGTTTTGTGCAAAATGCAAAAACCCCCACCTCTGTATGAAGAGGACTCAGCCCGTGAGCCCTCTTCATACTTCCCTTATACCTCTGCGCCGTAGAGCTACGGCGCAGAGCGTTAAGGGGTTAAATGCTCGATCTCGAGCAGGGGAAATACTCGTCCGAGCAACGAGCCGTCTCGAGTACCTTAATGCTCGAACGAGCATCAAGCTCGGACGAGCATGTTCGCTCATCTCTAATAGCAGACCATAATGCTAAAAGCACAAAAATCATGCATCATGTTCTTTTGCATGGGATTAGATGGCTGTCTTCTTTAGTCCTGCATACAGATATGTTTTTGGAGCATAATAGCGGCAGGGCAAGTCTTAATCTAGACGTCCCCACCCCCAGCTTTATCAATGCAAAGTAGTGTCAGCCTGGGCCGCTTGCCCCTGTCTGCTAAACACCAGTCTTTATTAATCCTGTTAAAAGTCAAACTTTTGCTTTGGAATGAAAGGTCTACATCTAGGGGAAGTGTCTACCTGGGTGTAAGACTTGCTTCATGGAGAACATTTAAGTTCCCTACATCCAACCTATTGTGCCAGTGCCCCCCTCCACTAGCCTTCTAAGTGGAACCTGTCAAAGTAGGTTATGCCAGCTTGATTTTTACAGCATTTTGCTCCAATTCCACACGTTTTTGCAACATCTAAAGGGATCATGGCAAAGTAGTTAGAAGTTGTGCAAATGGGGGTTGATGCAGATTACAAAAGATTAAAAGGGGATGGCAGCACCCCCAGCATGTGTGGCATCTATTTTCCTGGAAGGCAGTTGTCTTCTTTTTAGGAGCTTGCAAGCGCCATTTTCTGTGCATGGCAATAGAAGCTTGGCAGTGGGGTTTCAAAATGGCCGCCCCCAGAGGCAGAAAAATACAAAATGGCTGCCCGCAGAAGAAAGCATGAGGCTAGTTTGCATCCCACGGAACACTGTGCTTGTCACAGTGGTTTCCCTTGGAAACTGGGACCATGACATCATAAAGGGCCCTGTTCTGCTGGCAGCTGTGGCTGTCTCACTGCTCATTCCAGCTCTGCAGCTCTTCAAGGAGGCAGCGGGAGATGCTGTGCACTGGGGCAGTCATCTCTGGGTTCATGGAAACCCCAGGAGGGGTAATGGCCCGTACCAAGCAAGTTGGGCTTAGGGAAGATTTAAAGCGCATAGCAGACCATAATGCTAAAAGCACAAAAATCATGCATCATGTTCTTTTGCATGGGATTAGATGGCTGTCTTCTTTAGTCCTGCATACAGATATGTTTTTGGAGCATAATAGCGGCAGGGCAAGTCTTAATCTAGACGTCCCCACCCCCAGCTTTATCAAAGCAAAGTAGAATCAGCCTGGGCCGCTTGCCTCTGTCTGCTAAACACCAGTCTTTATTAATCCAGTTAAAAGTCAAACTTTTGCTTTGGAATGAAAGGTCTACATCTAGGGGAAGTGTCTGCCTGGGTGTACGACTTGCTTCATGGAGAACATTTAAGTTCCCTACATCCAACCTATTGTGCCAGTGCCCCCCTCCACTAGCCTTCTAAGTGGAACCTGTCAAAGTAGGTTATGCCAGCTTGATTTTTACAGCATTTTGCTCCAATTTCACACATTTTTGCAACATCTAAAGGGATCATGGCAAAGTAGTTAGAAGTTGTGCAAATGGGGGTTGATGCAGATTACAAAAGATTAAAAGGGGATGGCAGCACCCCCAGCATGTGTGGCATCTATTTTCCTGGAAGGCAGTTGTCTTCTTTTTAGGAGCTTGCAAGCGCCATTTTCTGTGCATGGCAATAGAAGCTTGGCAGTGGGGTTTCAAAATGGCCGCCCCCAGAGGCAGAAAAATACAAAATGGCTGCCCGCAGAAGAAAGCATGAGGCTAGTTTGCATCCCACGGAACACTCTGCTTGTCACAGTGGTTTCCCTTGGAAACTGGGACCATGACATCATAAAGGGCCCTGTTCTGCTGGCAGCTGTGGCTGTCTCACTGCTCATTCCAGCTCTGCAGCTCTTCAAGGAGGCAGCGGGAGATGCTGTGCACTGGGGCAGTCATCTCTGGGTTCATGGAAACCCCAGGAGGGGTAATGGCCCGTGCCAAGCAAGTTGGGCTTAGGGAAGATTTAAAGCGCATAGCAGACCATAATGCTAAAAGCACAAAAATCATGCATCATGTTCTTTTGCATGGGATTAGATGGCTGTCTTCTTTAGTCCTGCATACAGATATGTTTTTGGAGCATAATAGCGGCAGGGCAAGTCTTAATCTAGACGTCCCCACCCCCAGCTTTATCAAAGCAAAGTAGAATCAGCCTGGGCCGCTTGCCTCTGTCTGCTAAACACCAGTCTTTATTAATCCAGTTAAAAGTCAAACTTTTGCTTTGGAATGAAAGGTCTACATCTAGGGGAAGTGTCTGCCTGGGTGTACGACTTGCTTCATGAAGAACATTTAAGTTCCCTACATCCAACCTATTGTGCCAGTGCCCCCCTCCACTAGCCTTCTAAGTGGAACCTGTCAAAGTAGGTTATGCCAGCTTGATTTTTACAGCATTTTGCTCCAATTCCACATGTTTTTGCAACATCTAAAGGGATCATGGCAAAGTAGTTAGAAGTTGTGCAAATGGGGGTTGATGCAGATTACAAAAGATTAAAAGGGGATGGCAGCACCCCCAGCATGTGTGGCATCTATTTTCCTGGAAGGCAGTTGTCTTCTTTTTCTAAGCTTGCAAGCGCCATTTTCTGTGCATGGCAATAGAAGCTTGGCAGTGGGGTTTCAAAATGGCCGCCCCCAGAGGCAGAAAAATACAAAATGGCTGCCCGCAGAAGAAAGCATGAGGCTAGTTTGCATCCCACGGAACACTGTGCGTGTCACTGTGGTTTCCCTTGGAAACTGGGACCATGACATCATAAAGGGCCCTGTTCTGCTGGTAGCTGTGGCTGTCTCACTGCTCATTCCAGCTCTGCAGCTCTTCAAGGAGGCAGCGGGAGATACTGTGCACTGGGGCAGTCATCTCTGGGTTCATGGAAACCCCAGGAGGGGTAATGGCCCGTGCCAAGCAAGTTGGGCTTAGGGAAGATTTAAAGCGCATAGCAGACCATAATGCTAAAAGCACAAAAATCATGCATCATGTTCTTTTGCATGGGATTAGATGGCTGTCTTCTTTAGTCCTGCATACAGATATGTTTTTGGAGCATAATAGCGGCAGGGCAAGTCTTAATCTAGACGTCCCCACCCCCAGCTTTATCAAAGCAAAGTAGAATCAGCCTGGGCCGCTTGCCTCTGTCTGCTAAACACCAGTCTTTATTAATCCAGTTAAAAGTCAAACTTTTGCTTTGGAATGAAAGGTCTACATCTAGGGGAAGTGTCTGCCTGGGTGTACGACTTGCTTCATGGAGAACATTTAAGTTCCCTACATCCAACCTATTGTGCCAGTGCCCCCCTCCACTAGCCTTCTAAGTGGAACCTGTCAAAGTAGGTTATGCCAGCTTGATTTTTACAGCATTTTGCTCCAATTCCACACGTTTTTGCAACATCTAAAGGGATCATGGCAAAGTAGTTAGAAGTTGTGCAAATGGGGGTTGATGCAGATTACAAAAGATTAAAAGGGGATGGCAGCACCCCCAGCATGTGTGGCATCTATTTTCCTGGAAGGCAGTTGTCTTCTTTTTAGGAGCTTGCAAGCGCCATTTTCTGTGCATGGCAATAGAAGCTTGGCAGTGGGGTTTCAAAATGGCCGCCCCCAGAGGCAGAAAAATACAAAATGGCTGCCTGCAGAAGAAAGCATGAGGCTAGTTTGCATCCCACGGAACACTGTGCTTGTCAAAGTGGTTTCCCTTGGAAACTGGGACCATGACATCATAAAGGGCCCTGTTCTGCTGGCAGCTGTGGCTGTCTCACTGCTCATTCCAGCTCTGCAGCTCTTCAAGGAGGCAGCGGGAGATGCTGTGCACTGGGGCAGTCATCTCTGGGTTCATGGAAACCCCAGGAGGGGTAATGGCCCGTGCCAAGCAAGTTGGGCTTAGGGAAGATTTAAAGCGCATAGCAGACCATAATGCTAAAAGCACAAAAATCATGCATCATGTTCTTTTGCATGGGATTAGATGGCTGTCTTCTTTAGTCCTGCATACAGATATGTTTTTGGAGCAAAATAGCGGCATGGCAAGTCTTAATTTAGACGTCCCCACCCCCAGCTTTATCAAAGCAAAGTAGAATCAGCCTGGGCCGCTTTGCCTCTGTCTGCTAAACACCAGTCTTTATTAATCCAGTTAAAAGTCAAACTTTTGCTTTGGAATGAAAGGTCTACATCTAGGGGAAGTGTCTGCCTGGGTGTACGACTTGCTTCATGAAGAACATTTAAGTTCCCTACATCCAACCTATTGTGCCAGTGCCCCCCTCCACTAGCCTTCTAAGTGGAACCTGTCAAAGTAGGTTATGCCAGCTTGATTTTTACAGCATTTTGCTCCAATTCCACATGTTTTTGCAACATCTAAAGGGATCATGGCAAAGTAGTTAGAAGTTGTGCAAATGGGGGTTGATGCAGATTACAAAAGATTAAAAGGGGATGGCAGCACCCCCAGCATGTGTGGCATCTATTTTCCTGGAAGGCAGTTGTCTTCTTTTTAGGAGCTTGCAAGCGCCATTTTCTGTGCATGGCAATAGAAGCTTGGCAGTGGGGTTTCAAAATGGCCGCCCCCAGAGGCAGAAAAATACAAAATGGCTGCCCGCAGAAGAAAGCATGAGGCTAGTTTGCATCCCATGGAACACTGTGCGTGTCACTGTGGTTTCCCTTGGAAACTGGGACCATGACATCATAAAGAGCCCTGTTCTGCTGGCAGCTGTGGCTGTCTCACTGCTCATTCCAGCTCTGCAGCTCTTCAAGGAGGCAGCGGGAGATGCTGTGCACTGGGGCAGTCATCTCTGGGTTCATGGAAACCCCAGGAGGGGTAATGGCCCCTACCAAGCAAGTTGGGCTTAGGGAAGATTTAAAGCGCATAGCAGACCATAATGCTAAAAGCACAAAAATCATGCATCATGTTCTTTTGCATGGGATTAGATGGCTGTCTTCTTTAGTCCTGCATACAGATATGTTTTTGGAGCAAAATAGCGGCAGGGCAAGTCTTAATTTAGACGTCCCCACCCCGAGCTTTATCAAAGCAAAGTAGAATCAGCCTGGGCCGCTTTGCCTCTGTCTGCTAAACACCAGTCTTTATTAATCCAGTTAAAAGTCAAACTTTTGCTTTGGAATGAAAGGTCTACATCTAGGGGAAGTGTCTGCCTGGGTGTACGACTTGCTTCATGAAGAACATTTAAGTTCCCTACATCCAACCTATTGTGCCAGTGCCCCCCTCCACTAGCCTTCTAAGTGGAACCTGTCAAAGTAGGTTATGCCAGCTTGATTTTTACAGCATTTTGCTCCAATTCCACACGTTTTTGCAACATCTAAAGGGATCATGGCAAAGTAGTTAGAAGTTGTGCAAATAGGGGTTGATGCAGATTACAAAAGATTAAAAGGGGATGGCAGCACCCCCAGCATGTGTGGCATCTATTTTCCTGGAAGGCAGTTGTCTTCTTTTTAGGAGCTTGCAAGCGCCATTTTCTGTGCATGGCAATAGAAGCTTGGCAGTGGGGTTTCAAAATGGCCGCCCCCAGAGGCAGAAAAATACAAAATGGCTGCCCGCAGAAGAAAGCATGAGGCTAGTTTGCATCCCACGGAACACTGTGCTTGTCACAGTGGTTTCCCTTGGAAACTGGGACCATGACATCTTAAAGGGCCCTGTTCTGCTGGCAGCTGTGGCTGTCTCACTGCTCATTCCAGCTCTGCAGCTCTTCAAGGAGGCAGCGGGAGATGCTGTGCACTGGGGCAGTCATCTCTGGGTTCATGGAAACCCCAGGAGGGGTAATGGCCCGTACCAAGCAAGTTGGGCTTAGGGAAGATTTAAAGCGCATAGCAGACCATAATGCTAAAAGCACAAAAATCATGCATCATGTTCTTTTGCATGGGATTAGATGGCTGTCTTCTTTAGTCCTGCATACAGATATGTTTTTGGAGCATAATAGCGGCAGGGCAAGTCTTAATCTAGACGTCCCCACCCCCAGCTTTATCAAAGCAAAGTAGAATCAGCCTGGGCCGCTTGCCTCTGTCTGCTAAACACCAGTCTTTATTAATCCAGTTAAAAGTCAAACTTTTGCTTTGGAATGAAAGGTCTACATCTAGGGGATGTGTCTGCCTGGGTGTACGACTTGCTTCATGGAGAACATTTAAGTTCCCTACATCCAACCTATTGTGCCAGTGCCCCCCTCCACTAGCCTTCTAAGTGGAACCTGTCAAAGTAGGTTATGCCAGCTTGATTTTTACAGCATTTTGCTCCAATTCCACACGTTTTTGCAACATCTAAAGGGATCATGGCAAAGTAGTTAGAAGTTGTGCAAATGGGGGTTGATGCAGATTACAAAAGATTAAAAGGGGATGGCAGCACCCCCAGCATGTGTGGCATCTATTTTCCTGGAAGGCAGTTGTCTTCTTTTTAGGAGCTTGCAAGCGCCATTTTCTGTGCATGGCAATAGAAGCTTGGCAGTGGGGTTTCAAAATGGCCGCCCCCAGAGGCAGAAAAATACAAAATGGCTGCCTGCAGAAGAAAGCATGAGGCTAGTTTGCATCCCACGGAACACTGTGCTTGTCACAGTGGTTTCCCTTGGAAACTGGGACAATGACATCATAAAGGGCCCTGTTCTGCTGGCAGCTGTGGCTGTCTCACTGCTCATTCCAGCTCTGCAGCTCTTCAAGGAGGCAGCGGGAGATGCTGTGCACTGGGGCAGTCATCTCTGGGTTCATGGAAACCCCAGGAGGGGTAATGGCCCGTGCCAAGCAAGTTGGGCTTAGGGAAGATTTAAAGCGCATAGCAGACCATAATGCTAAAAGCACAAAAATCATGCATCATGTTCTTTTGCATGGGATTAGATGGCTGTCTTCTTTAGTCCTGCATACAGATATGTTTTTGGAGCATAATAGCGGCAGGGCAAGTCTTAATCTAGACGTCCCCACCCCCAGCTTTATCAAAGCAAAGTAGAATCAGCCTGGGCCGCTTGCCTCTGTCTGCTAAACACCAGTCTTTATTAATCCAGTTAAAAGTCAAACTTTTGCTTTGGAATGAAAGGTCTACATCTAGGGGAAGTGTCTGCCTGGGTGTACGACTTGCTTCATGGAGAACATTTAAGTTCCCTACATCCAACCTATTGTGCCAGTGCCCCCCTCCACTAGCCTTCTAAGTGGAACCTGTCAAAGTAGGTTATGCCAGCTTGATTTTTACAGCATTTTGCTCCAATTCCACACGTTTTTGCAACATCTAAAGGAATCATGGCAAAGTAGTTAGAAGTTGTGCAAATAGGGGTTGATGCAGATTACAAAAGATTAAAAGGGGATGGCAGCACCCCCAGCATGTGTGGCATCTATTTTCCTGGAAGGCAGTTGTCTTCTTTTTAGGAGCTTGCAAGCGCCATTTTCTGTGCATGGCAATAGAAGCTTGGCAGTGGGGTTTCAAAATGGCCGCCCCCAGAGGCAGAAAAATACAAAATGGCTGCCCGCAGAAGAAAGCATGAGGCTAGTTTGCATCCCACGGAACACTGTGCTTGTCACAGTGGTTTCCCTTGGAAACTGGGACCATGACATCATAAAGGGTCCTGTTCTGCTGGCAGCTGTGGCTGTCTCACTGCTCATTCCAGCTCTGCAGCTCTTCAAGGAGGCAGCGGGAGATGCTGTGCACTGGGGCAGTCATCTCTGGGTTCATGGAAACCCCAGGAGGGGTAATGGCCCGTGCCAAGCAAGTTGGGCTTAGGGAAGATTTAAAGCGCATAGCAGACCATAATGCTAAAAGCACAAAAATCATGCATCATGTTCTTTTGCATGGGATTAGATGGCTGTCTTCTTTAGTCCTGCATACAGATATGTTTTTGGAGCAAAATAGCGGCAGGGCAAGTCTTAATTTAGACGTCCCCACCCCCAGCTTTATGAAAGCAAAGTAGAATCAGCCTGGGCCGCTTTGCCTCTGTCTGCTAAACACCAGTCTTTATTAATCCAGTTAAAAGTCAAACTTTTGCTTTGGAATGAAAGGTCTACATCTAGGGGAAGTGTCTGCCTGGGTGTACGACTTGCTTCATGAAGAACATTTAAGTTCCCTACATCCAACCTATTGTGCCAGTGCCCCCCTCCACTAGCCTTCTAAGTGGAACCTGTCAAAGTAGGTTATGCCAGCTTGATTTTTACAGCATTTTGCTCCAATTCCACATGTTTTTGCAACATCTAAAGGGATCATGGCAAAGTAGTTAGAAGTTGTGCAAATGGGGGTTGATGCAGATTACAAAAGATTAAAAGGGGATGGCAGCACCCCCAGCATGTGTGGCATCTATTTTCCTGGAAGGCAGTTGTCTTCTTTTTCTAAGCTTGCAAGCGCCATTTTCTGTGCATGGCAATAGAAGCTTGGCAGTGGGGTTTCAAAATGGCCGCCCCCAGAGGCAGAAAAATACAAAATGGCTGCCCGCAGAAGAAAGCATGAGGCTAGTTTGCATCCCACGGAACACTGTGCGTGTCACTGTGGTTTCCCTTGGAAACTGGGACCATGACATCATAAAGGGCCCTGTTCTGCTGGTAGCTGTGGCTGTCTCACTGCTCATTCCAGCTCTGCAGCTCTTCAAGGAGGCAGCGGGAGATACTGTGCACTGGGCAGTCATCTCTGGGTTCATGGAAACCCCAGGAGGGGTAATGGCCCGTGCCAAGCAAGTTGGGCTTAGGGAAGATTTAAAGCGCATAGCAGACCATAATGCTAAAAGCACAAAAATCATGCATCATGTTCTTTTGCATGGGATTAGATGGCTGTCTTCTTTAGTCCTGCATACAGATATGTTTTTGGAGCATAATAGCGGCAGGGCAAGTCTTAATCTAGACGTCCCCACCCCCAGCTTTATCAAAGCAAAGTAGAATCAGCCCGGGCCGCTTGCCTCTGTCTGCTAAACACCAGTCTTTATTAATCCAGTTAAAAGTCAAACTTTTGCTTTGGAATGAAAGGTCTACATCTAGGGGAAGTGTCTGCCTGGGTGTACGACTTGCTTCATGGAGAACATTTAAGTTCCCTACATCCAACCTATTGTGCCAGTGCCCCCCTCCACTAGCCTTCTAAGTGGAACCTGTCAAAGTAGGTTATGCCAGCTTGATTTTTACAGCATTTTGCTCCAATTCCACACGTTTTTGCAACATCTAAAGGGATCATGGCAAAGTAGTTAGAAGTTGTGCAAATGGGGGTTGATGCATATTACAAAAGATTAAAAGGGGATGGCAGCACCCCCAGCATGTGTGGCATCTATTTTCCTGGAAGGCAGTTGTCTTCTTTTTAGGAGCTTGCAAGCGCCATTTTCTGTGCATGGCAATAGAAGCTTGGCAGTGGGGTTTCAAAATGGCCGCCCCCAGAGGCAGAAAAATACAAAATGGCTGCCCGCAGAAGAAAGCATGAGGCTAGTTTGCATCCCACGGAACACTCTGCTTGTCACAGTGGTTTCCCTTGGAAACTGGGACCATGACATCATAAAGGGCCCTGTTCTGCTGGCAGCTGTGGCTGTCTCACTGCTCATTCCAGCTCTGCAGCTCTTCAAGGAGGCAGCGGGAGATGCTGTGCACTGGGGCAGTCATCTCTGGGTTCATGGAAACCCCAGGAGGGGTAATGGCCCGTGCCAAGCAAGTTGGGCTTAGGGAAGATTTAAAGCGCATAGCAGACCATAATGCTAAAAGCACAAAAATCATGCATCATGTTCTTTTGCATGGGATTAGATGGCTGTCTTCTTTAGTCCTGCATACAGATATGTTTTTGGAGCATAATAGCGGCAGGGCAAGTCTTAATCTAGACGTCCCCACCCCCAGCTTTATCAAAGCAAAGTAGAATCAGCCTGGGCCGCTTGCCTCTGTCTGCTAAACACCAGTCTTTATTAATCCAGTTAAAAGTCAAACTTTTGCTTTGGAATGAAAGGTCTACATCTAGGGGAAGTGTCTGCCTGGGTGTACAACTTGCTTCATGGAGAACATTTAAGTTCCCTACATCCAACCTATTGTGCCAGTGCCCCCCTCCACTAGCCTTCTAATTGGAACCTGTCAAAGTAGGTTATGCCAGCTTGATTTTTACAGCATTTTGCTCCAATTCCACACGTTTTTGCAACATCTAAAGGGATCATGGCAAAGTAGTTAGAAGTTGTGCAAATGGGGGTTGATGCAGATTACAAAAGATTAAAAGGGGATGGCAGCACCCCCAGCATGTGTGGCATCTATTTTCCTGGAAGGCAGTTGTCTTCTTTTTAGGAGCTTGCAAGCGCCATTTTCTGTGCATGGCAATAGAAGCTTGGAAGTGGGGTTTCAAAATGGCCGCCCCCAGAGGCAGAAAAATACAAAATGGCTGCCCGCAGAAGAAAGCATGAGGCTAGTTTGCATCCCACGGAACACTGTGCGTGTCACAGTGGTTTCCCTTGGAAACTGGGACCATGACATCATAAAGGGTCCTGTTCTGCTGGCAGCTGTGGCTGTCTCACTGCTCATTCCAGCTCTGCAGCTCTTCAAGGAGGCAGCGGGAGATGCTGTGCACTGGGGCAGTCATCTCTGGGTTCATGGAAACCCCAGGAGGGGTAATGGCCCGTGCCAAGCAAGTTGGGCTTAGGGAAGATTTAAAGCGCATAGCAGACCATAATGCTAAAAGCACAAAAATCATGCATCATGTTCTTTTGCATGGGATTAGATGGCTGTCTGCTTTAGTCCTGCATACAGATATGTTTTTGGAGCAAAATAGCGGCATAGCAAGTCTTAATTTAGACGTCCCCACCCCCAGCTTTATCAAAGCAAAGTAGAATCAGCCTGGGCCGCTTGCCTCTGTCTGCTAAACACCAGTCTTTATTAATCCAGTTAAAAGTCAAACTTTTGCTTTGGAATGAAAGGTCTACATCTAGGGGAAGTGTCTGCCTGGGTGTATGACTTGCTTCATGAAGAACATTTAAGTTCCCTACATCCAACCTATTGTGCCAGTGCCCCCCTCCACTAGCCTTCTAAGTGGAACCTGTCAAAGTAGGTTATGCCAGCTTGATTTTTACAGCATTTTGCTCCAATTCCACATGTTTTTGCAACATCTAATGGGATCATGGCAAAGTAGTTAGAAGTTGTGCAAATGGGGGTTGATGCAGATTACAAAAGATTAAAAGGGGATGGCAGCACCCCCAGCATGTGTGGCATCTATTTTCCTGGAAGGCAGTTGTCTTCTTTTTCTAAGCTTGCAAGCGCCATTTTCTGTGCATGGCAATAGAAGCTTGGCAGTGGGGTTTCAAAATGGCCGCCCCCAGAGGCAGAAAAATACAAAATGGCTGCCCGCAGAAGAAAGCATGAGGCTAGTTTGCATCCCACGGAACACTGTGCTTGTCACAGTGGTTTCCCTTGGAAACTGGGACCATGACATCATAAAGGGCCCTGTTCTGCTGGCAGCTGTGGCTGTCTCACTGCTCATTCCAGCTCTGCAGCTCTTCAAGGAGGCAGCGGGAGATGCTGTGCACTGGGGCAGTCATCTCTGGGTTCATGGAAACCCCAGGAGGGGTAATGGCCCGTGCCAAGCAAGTTGGGCTTAGGGAAGATTTAAAGCGCATAGCAGACCATAATGCTAAAAGCACAAAAATCATGCATCATGTTCTTTTGCATGGGATTAGATGGCTGTCTTCTTTAGTCCTGCATACAGATATGTTTTTGGAGCATAATAGCGGCAGGGCAAGTCTTAATTTAGACATCCCCACCCCCAGCTTTATCAAAGCAAAGTAGAATCAGCCTGGGCCGCTTGCCTCTGTCTGCTAAACACCAGTCTTTATTAATCCAGTTAAAAGTCAAACTTTTGCTTTGGAATGAAAGGTCTACATCTAGGGGAAGTGTCTGCCTGGGTGTACGACTTGCTTCATGGAGAACATTTAAGTTCCCTACATCCAACCTATTGTGCCAGTGCCCCCCTCCACTAGCCTTCTAAGTGGAACCTGTCAAAGTAGGTTATGCCAGCTTGATTTTTACAGCATTTTGCTCCAATTCCACACGTTTTTGCAACATCTAAAGGGATCATGGCAAAGTAGTTAGAAGTTGTGCAAATGGGGGTTGATGCAGATTACAAAAGATTAAAAGGGAATGGCAGCACCCTCAGCATGTGTGGCATCTATTTTCCTGGAAGGCAGTTGTCTTCTTTTTCGGAGCTTGCAAGCGCCATTTTCTGTGCATGGCAATAGAAGCTTGGCAGTGGGGTTTCAAAATGGCCACCCCCAGAGGCAGAAAAATACAAAATGGCTGCCCGCAGAAGAAAGCATGAGGCTAGTTTGCATCCCACGGAACACTGTGCGTGTCACAGTGGTTTCCCTTGGAAACTGGGACCATGACATCATAAAGGGCCCTGTTCTGCTGGCAGCTTTGGCTGTCTCACTGCTCATTCCAGCTCTGCAGCTCTTCAAGGAGGCAGCAGGAGATGCTGTGCACTGGGGCAGTCATCTCTGGGTTCATGGAAACCCCAGGAGGGGTAATGGCCCGTGCCAAGCAAGTTGGGCTTAGGGAAGATTTAAAGCGCATAGCAGACCATAATGCTAAAAGCACAAAAATCATGCATCATGTTCTTTTGCATGGGATTAGATGGCTGTCTTCTTTAGTCCTGCATACAGATATGTTTTTGGAGCATAATAGCGGCAGGGCAAGTCTTAATCTAGACGTCCCACCCCCAGCTTTATCAAAGCAAAGTAGAATCAGCCTGGGCCGCTTGCCTCTGTCTGCTAAACACCAGTCTTTATTAATCCAGTTAAAAGTCAAACTTTTGCTTTGGAATGAAAGGTCTACATCTAGGGGAAGTGTCTGCCTGGGTGTACGACTTGCTTCATGGAGAACATTTAAGTTCCCTACATCCAACCTATTGTGCCAGTGCCCCCCTCCACTAGCCTTCTAAGTGGAACCTGTCAAAGTAGGTTATGCCAGCTTGATTTTTACAGCATTTTGCTCCAATTCCACACGTTTTTGCAACATCTAAAGGGATCATGGCAAAGTAGTTAGAAGTTGTGCAAATGGGGGTTGATGCAGATTACAAAAGATTAAAAGGGGATGGCAGCACCCCCAGCATGTGTGGCATCTATTTTCCTGGAAGGCAGTTGTCTTCTTTTTAGGAGCTTGCAAGCGCCATTTTCTGTGCATGGCAATAGAAGCTTGGCAGTGGGGTTTCAAAATGGCCGCCCCCAGAGGCAGAAAAATACAAAATGGCTGCCCGCAGAAGAAAGCATGAGGCTAGTTTGCATCCCACGGAACACTGTGCTTGTCACAGTGGTTTCCCTTGGAAACTGGGACCATGACATCATAAAGGGCCCTGTTCTGCTGGTAGCTGTGGCTGTCTCACTGCTCATTCCAGCTCTGCAGCTCTTCAAGGAGGCAGCGGGAGATGCTGTGCACTGGGGCAGTCATCTCTGGGTTCATGGAAACCCCAGGAGGGGTAATGGCCCGTGCCAAGCAAGTTGGGCTTAGGGAAGATTTAAAGCGCATAGCAGACCATAATGCTAAAAGCACAAAAATCATGCATCATGTTCTTTTGCATGGGATTAGATGGCTGTCTTCTTTAGTCCTGCATACAGATATGTTTTTGGAGCATAATAGCGGCAGGGCAAGTCTTAATTTAGACATCCCCACCCCCAGCTTTATCAAAGCAAAGTAGAATCAGCCTGGGCCGCTTGCCTCTGTCTGCTAAACACCAGTCTTTATTAATCCAGTTAAAAGTCAAACTTTTGCTTTGGAATGAAAGGTCTACATCTAGGGGAAGTGTCTGCCTGGGTGTACGACTTGCTTCATGGAGAACATTTAAGTTCCCTACATCCAACCTATTGTGCCAGTGCCCCCCTCCACTAGCCTTCTAAGTGGAACCTGTCAAAGTAGGTTATGCCAGCTTGATTTTTACAGCATTTTGCTCCAATTCCACACGTTTTTGCAACATCTAAAGGGATCATGGCAAAGTAGTTAGAAGTTGTGCAAATGGGGGTTGATGCAGATTACAAAAGATTAAAAGGGAATGGCAGCACCCTCAGCATGTGTGGCATCTATTTTCCTGGAAGGCAGTTGTCTTCTTTTTCGGAGCTTGCAAGCGCCATTTTCTGTGCATGGCAATAGAAGCTTGGCAGTGGGGTTTCAAAATGGCCACCCCCAGAGGCAGAAAAATACAAAATGGCTGCCCGCAGAAGAAAGCATGAGGCTAGTTTGCATCCCACGGAACACTGTGCGTGTCACAGTGGTTTCCCTTGGAAACTGGGACCATGACATCATAAAGGGCCCTGTTCTGCTGGCAGCTTTGGCTGTCTCACTGCTCATTCCAGCTCTGCAGCTCTTCAAGGAGGCAGCAGGAGATGCTGTGCACTGGGGCAGTCATCTCTGGGTTCATGGAAACCCCAGGAGGGGTAATGGCCCGTGCCAAGCAAGTTGGGCTTAGGGAAGATTTAAAGCGCATAGCAGACCATAATGCTAAAAGCACAAAAATCATGCATCATGTTCTTTTGCATGGGATTAGATGGCTGTCTTCTTTAGTCCTGCATACAGATATGTTTTTGGAGCAAAATAGCGGCAGGGCAAGTCTTAATTTAGACGTCCCCACCCCCAGCTTTATCAAAGCAAAGTAGAATCAGCCTGGGCCGCTTTGCCTCTGTCTGCTAAACACCAGTCTTTATTAATCCAGTTAAAAGTCAAACTTTTGCTTTGGAATGAAAGGTCTACATCTAGGGGAAGTGTCTGCCTGGGTGTACGACTTGCTTCATGAAGAACATTTAAGTTCCCTACATCCAACCTATTGTGCCAGTGCCCCCCTCCACTAGCCTTCTAAGTGGAACCTGTCAAAGTAGGTTATGCCAGCTTGATTTTTACAGCATTTTGCTCCAATTCCACACGTTTTTGCAACATCTAAAGGGATCATGGCAAAGTAGTTAGAAGTTGTGCAAATGGGGGTTGATGCAGATTACAAAAGATTAAAAGGGGATGGCAGCACCCCCAGCATGTGTGGCATCTATTTTCCTGGAAGGCAGTTGTCTTCTTTTTAGGAGCTTGCAAGCGCCATTTTCTGTGCATGGCAATAGAAGCTTGGCAGTGGGGTTTCAAAATGGCCGCCCCCAGAGGCAGAAAAATACAAAATGGCTGCCCGCAGAAGAAAGCATGAGGCTAGTTTGCATCCCACGGAACACTGTGCTTGTCACAGTGGTTTCCCTTGGAAACTGGGACCATGACATCATAAAGGGCCCTGTTCTGCTGGCAGCTGTGGCTGTCTCACTGCTCATTCCAGCTCTGCAGCTCTTCAAGGAGGCAGCGGGAGATGCTGTGCACTGGGGCAGTCATCTCTGGGTTCATGGAAACCCCAGGAGGGGTAATGGCCCGTGCCAAGCAAGTTGGGCTTAGGGAAGATTTAAAGCGCATAGCAGACCATAATGCTAAAAGCACAAAAATCATTCATCATGTTCTTTTGCATGGGATTAGATGGCTGTCTTCTTTAGTCCTGCATACAGATATGTTTTTGGAGCATAATAGCGGCAGGGCAAGTCTTAATCTAGACGTCCCCACCCCCAGCTTTATCAAAGCAAAGTAGAATCAGCCTGGGCCGCTTGCCTCTGTCTGCTAAACACCAGTCTTTATTAATCCAGTTAAAAGTCAAACTTTTGCTTTGGAATGAAAGGTCTACATCTAGGGGAAGTGTCTGCCTGGGTGTACGACTTGCTTCATGGAGAACATTTAAGTTCCCTACATCCAACCTATTGTGCCAGTGCCCCCCTCCACTAGCCTTCTAAGTGGAACCTGTCAAAGTAGGTTATGCCAGCTTGATTTTTACAGCATTTTGCTCCAATTCCACACGTTTTTGCAACATCTAAAGGGATCATGGCAAAGTAGTTAGAAGTTGTGCAAATGGGGGTTGATGCAGATTACAAAAGATTAAAAGGGGATGGCAGCACCCCCAGCATGTGTGGCATCTATTTTCCTGGAAGGCAGTTGTCTTCTTTTTAGGAGCTTGCAAGCGCCATTTTCTGTGCATGGCAATAGAAGCTTGGCAGTGGGGTTTCAAAATGGCCGCCCCCAGAGGCAGAAAAATACAAAATGGCTGCCCGCAGAAGAAAGCATGAGGCTAGTTTGCATCCCACGGAACACTGTGCGTCACAGTGGTTTCCCTTGGAAACTGGGACCATGACATCATAAAGGGCCCTGTTCTGCTGGTAGCTGTGGCTGTCTCACTGCTCATTCCAGCTCTGCAGCTCTTCAAGGAGGCAGCGGGAGATGCTGTGCACTGGGGCAGTCATCTCTGGGTTCATGGAAACCCCAGGAGGGGTAATGGCCCGTGCCAAGCAAGTTGGGCTTAGGGAAGATTTAAAGCGCATAGCAGACCATAATGCTAAAAGCACAAAAATCATGCATCATGTTCTTTTGCATGGGATTAGATGGCTGTCTTCTTTAGTCCTGCATACAGATATGTTTTTGGAGCAAAATAGCGGCAGGGCAAGTCTTAATTTAGACGTCCCCACCCCCAGCTTTATCAAAGCAAAGTAGAATCAGCCTGGGCCGCTTTGCCTCTGTCTGCTAAACACCAGTCTTTATTAATCCAGTTAAAAGTCAAACTTTTGCTTTGGAATGAAAGGTCTACATCTAGGGGAAGTGTCTGCCTGGGTGTACGACTTGCTTCATGAAGAACATTTAAGTTCCCTACATCCAACCTATTGTGCCAGTGCCCCCCTCCACTAGCCTTCTAAGTGGAACCTGTCAAAGTAGGTTATGCCAGCTTGATTTTTACAGCATTTTGCTCCAATTCCACACGTTTTTGCAACATCTAAAGGGATCATGGCAAAGTAGTTAGAAGTTGTGCAAATGGGGGTTGATGCAGATTACAAAAGATTAAAAGGGGATGGCAGCACCCCCAGCATGTGTGGCATCTATTTTCCTGGAAGGCAGTTGTCTTCTTTTTAGGAGCTTGCAAGCGCCATTTTCTGTGCATGGCAATAGAAGCTTGGCAGTGGGGTTTCAAAATGGCCGCCCCCAGAGGCAGAAAAATACAAAATGGCTGCCCGCAGAAGAAAGCATGAGGCTAGTTTGCATCCCACGGAACACTGTGCTTGTCACAGTGGTTTCCCTTGGAAACTGGGACCATGACATCATAAAGGGCCCTGTTCTGCTGGCAGCTGTGGCTGTCTCACTGCTCATTCCAGCTCTGCAGCTCTTCAAGGAGGCAGCGGGAGATGCTGTGCACTGGGGCAGTCATCTCTGGGTTCATGGAAACCCCAGGAGGGGTAATGGCCCGTGCCAAGCAAGTTGGGCTTAGGGAAGATTTAAAGCGCATAGCAGACCATAATGCTAAAAGCACAAAAATCATGCATCATGTTCTTTTGCATGGGATTAGATGGCTGTCTTCTTTAGTCCTGCATACAGATATGTTTTTGGAGCAAAATAGCGGCAGGGCAAGTCTTAATTTAGACGTCCCCACCCCCAGCTTTATGAAAGCAAAGTAGAATCAGCCTGGGCCGCTTTGCCTCTGTCTGCTAAACACCAGTCTTTATTAATCCAGTTAAAAGTCAAACTTTTGCTTTGGAATGAAAGGTCTACATCTAGGGGAAGTGTCTGCCTGGGTGTACGACTTGCTTCATGGAGAACATTTAAGTTCCCTACATCCAACCTATTGTGCCAGTGCCCCCCTCCACTAGCCTTCTAAGTGGAACCTGTCAAAGTAGGTTATGCCAGCTTGATTTTTACAGCATTTTGCTCCAATTCCACACGTTTTTGCAACATCTAAAGGGATCATGGCAAAGTAGTTAGAAGTTGTGCAAATGGGGGTTGATGCAGATTACAAAAGATTAAAAGGGGATGGCAGCACCCCCAGCATGTGTGGCATCTATTTTCCTGGAAGGCAGTTGTCTTCTTTTTAGGAGCTTGCAAGCGCCATTTTCTGTGCATGGCAATAGAAGCTTGGCAGTGGGGTTTCAAAATGGCCGCCCCCAGAGGCAGAAAAATACAAAATGGCTGCCCGCAGAAGAAAGCATGAGGCTAGTTTGCATCCCACGGAACACTGTGCGTGTCACAGTGGTTTCCCTTGGAAACTGGGACCATGACATCATAAAGGGTCCTGTTCTGCTGGCAGCTGTGGCTGTCTCACTGCTCATTCCAGCTCTGCAGCTCTTCAAGGAGGCAGCGGGAGATGCTGTGCACTGGGGCAGTCATCTCTGGGTTCATGGAAACCCCAGGAGGGGTAATGGCCCGTGCCAAGCAAGTTGGGCTTAGGGAAGATTTAAAGCGCATAGCAGACCATAATGCTAAAAGCACAAAAATCATGCATCATGTTCTTTTGCATGGGATTAGATGGCTGTCTGTTTTAGTCCTGCATACAGATATGTTTTTGGAGCAAAATAGCGGCATGGCAAGTTTTAATTTAGACGTCCCCACCCCCAGCTTTATCAAAGCAAAGTAGAATCAGCCTGGGCCGCTTTGCCTCTGTCTGCTAAACACCAGTCTTTATTAACCTCTTAACGCTCAGCGTCCGATATATCGGACGCTGAGCGCAGTGACTTAGCGCTCAGCGTCCGATATATCGGACGCTGAGCTGATGCCGGTTCAGCTCAAGATCTGAGCCGAACCGGCATCGGGAAAGACGGGGTGCCGGCTGTGACTGATAGCCGGCACCCCAGTGTAACACCCGCGATCGGAGTTGTCTCCGATCGCGGGTGCTTAACCCGTTAAATGCCGCGGTCAGCGCGACCGCGGCATCTAACATGTATCTGGGGGGTCTTTCCCCCACGATCGGCCCCCCCGAACCGTTTTCGGGGGGCGCCGATCGTTGCTATAGTAACTCTGGGGTCCGATCTGGACCCCAGAGTTACCTGCAAGAATTGCCAGTAAGATGGCGTCTGTGACGTCATCTTACTGGCACAGTGCCAGCCTATGCAAGTGTATAGGCTGACACTGATAATACTCTGCAATACATCAGTATTGCAGAATATTATCATGAAGAAGCAATCAGATGATTGCTTCTTCATGTCCCATGGTGGAAAAAGTGAAAAAGTAAAAAAAAAAGTTATTCAATAAAAAAATAAAGTCATAAATCACTAAAAATGCCCCAAATCCCCAAAACATATAAAGAGACATATAACTAAAAAAAAAAGTCTAAATCATAAGACAAACCCCACATATATAGTATCACCGCGTCCGTAACAACCCGTAGAATAAAAGTAAATCATTATTGAACCCGCACGATAAACGCCGTAAAAAAAAACTGTTACAAACCCTCCAAAAATTATGATTTTTACCTTTTCAATCCCACAAAAAATGCTATAAAATGTGATCAAAAAACCATATGTACTGCGACATGATACTGGTGCAAAGTACAACATGTCCCGCAAAAAACAAGCCATCAACCAGCTCCGTAGCCAAAAAAGTAACAATGTTATGCCACTTGGAAGACGGCAATACATAAATGATAGATTTTTTCCCACATTAGGGTTTTGTTTGACAAATTTAGTAAAACGTAAGAAAAAATATTCATGTCTGGTATCCCCGTAATTGTATCAACCCATAGAATAAAGATAACAGGATTATTAGTCTATACGGTGAACACCAAAAAAAAAAAGAAGTAAAAAATCCAGTACAGAATTGATGCTTTTCTACTCCTGTCCTCAAAAAAAGTTCCTAAATTTTCAACAATAGGTGATACAAACCCCAAAATGGTAACATTGGAAAAAGCATCTCATCTCGCAAAAAAAATGGCATCACATGGCTTCAATAACGAAAAAGCGAAAATTTTATAGCCTTCAAAAGGGGCCAATGAGGAAACTAAAATCCTGGCAGCTGCAGCGCCCTCCTTCCCTTCTGCACCTCGCTGTGCCCCCATAACACAAGTCACAGCCACATGTGGGGGGTCTTTGTACTCAGGAGAAATTGCAGAACAAATTGTATGGTGGGTTTTCTCTTTTTATCTTTTGGAAATGTGTAAATTTTAGGGCTAAATGAACGTATAAGGGAACAATATGACCATTCTAAATTTCACCTCTTTTTTGATTCAATTACTATGAAGATCTCAAGGGGTTAACAATCTTCGTAAAAGCTGTTTCTGATAGCTTGAGGGGTGCAGATTTGAAAATGGGTTGGTTATATAGGGGCTTTTGATGCTAAATATGTAAAATTTCATTCAAAACTGTATTTATCCCCAAAATAGTCAATTCTGGAAATCCGGAAAAGCGATATTCTATTTGTAAGCCGCGCGACGGCAAAATAAATTATCCAGACATTTCAGAAATTATGAAAATGTAAAGTAGACAAATGGGAAATGTTATTCAGCAACTTATTTAGGTGGTAAATCGATCTGCCTGAAAACGCAATGATTTTGAATTTCGAAAATGGCAAATTTTTCCAAAAATTTATCATATTTTCTTTTTTTTGTAAATAAACGCAAAACTTATCTGCCAAAATTTACCACTAAAATGAAGTACAACATGTGGGGAAAAAACAATCTCAGAATCGCTTTGATAAGTAACAGTGTTCAAAAGTTATAACCGTATAAAGAGACGCAGGTCAGAATCCAAAAAATCGGGCTGAGCCTTAAGCTACAAAATGGCTGCGTCCTTAAGGGGTTAATCCAGTTAAAAGTCAAACTTTTGCTTTGGAATGAAAGGTCTACATCTAGGGGAAGTGTCTGCCTGGGTGTACGACTTGCTTCATGGAGAACATTTAAGTTCCCTACATCCAACCTATTGTGCCAGTGCCCCCCTCCACTAGCCTTCTAAGTGGAACCTGTCAAAGTAGGTTATGCCAGCTTGATTTTTACAGCATTTTGCTCCAATTCCACACGTTTTTGCAACATCTAAAGGGATCATGGCAAAGTAGTTAGAAGTTGTGCAAATGGGGGTTGATGCAGATTACAAAAGATTAAAAGGGGATGGCAGCACCCCCAGCATGTGTGGCATCTATTTTCCTGGAAGGCAGTTGTCTTCTTTTTAGGAGCTTGCAAGCGCCATTTTCTGTGCATGGCAATAGAAGCTTGGCAGTGGGGTTTCAAAATGGCCGCCCCCAGAGGCAGAAAAATACAAAATGGCTGCCCGCAGAAGAAAGCATGAGGCTAGTTTGCATCCCACGGAACACTGTGCTTGTCACAGTGGTTTCCCTTGGAAACTGGGACCATGACATCATAAAGGGTCCTGTTCTGCTGGCAGCTGTGGCTGTCTCACTGCTCATTCCAGCTCTGCAGCTCTTCAAGGAGGCAGCGGGAGATGCTGTGCACTGGGGCAGTCATCTCTGGGTTCATGGAAACCCCAGGAGGGGTAATGGCCCGTACCAAGCAAGTTGGGCTTAGGGAAGATTTAAAGCGCATAGCAGACCATAATGCTAAAAGCACAAAAATCATGCATCATGTTCTTTTGCATGGGATTAGATGGCTGTCTTCTTTAGTCCTGCATACAGATATGTTTTTGGAGCAAAATAGCGGCAGGGCAAGTCTTAATTTAGACGTCCCCACCCCGAGCTTTATCAAAGCAAAGTAGAATCAGCCTGGGCCGCTTTGCCTCTGTCTGCTAAACACCAGTCTTTATTAATCCAGTTAAAAGTCAAACTTTTGCTTTGGAATGAAAGGTCTACATCTAGGGGAAGTGTCTGCCTGGGTGTACGACTTGCTTCATGAAGAACATTTAAGTTCCCTACATCCAACCTATTGTGCCAGTGCCCCCCTCCACTAGCCTTCTAAGTGGAACCTGTCAAAGTAGGTTATGCCAGCTTGATTTTTACAGCATTTTGCTCCAATTCCACATGTTTTTGCAACATCTAAAGGGATCATGGCAAAGTAGTTAGAAGTTGTGCAAATGGGGGTTGATGCAGATTACAAAAGATTAAAAGGGGATGGCAGCACCCCCAGCATGTGTGGCATCTATTTTCCTGGAAGGCAGTTGTCTTCTTTTTAGGAGCTTGCAAGCGCCATTTTCTGTGCATGGCAATAGAAGCTTGGCAGTGGGGTTTCAAAATGGCCGCCCCCAGAGGCAGAAAAATACAAAATGGCTGCCCGCAGAAGAAAGCATGAGGCTAGTTTGCATCCCACGGAACACTGTGCGTGTCACAGTGGTTTCCCTTGGAAACTGGGACCATGACATCATAAAGGTCCCTGTTCTGCTGGTAGCTGTGGCTGTCTCACTGCTCATTCCAGCTCTACAGCTCTTCAAGGAGGCAGCGGGAGATGCTGTGCACTGGGGCAGTCATCTCTGGGTTCATGGAAACCCCAGGAGGGGTAATGGCCCGTGCCAAGCAAGTTGGGCTTAGGGAAGATTTAAAGCGCATAGCAGACCATAATGCTAAAAGCACAAAAATCATGCATCATGTTCTTTTGCATGGGATTAGATGGCTGTCTTCTTTAGTCCTGCATACAGATATGTTTTTGGAGCATAATAGCGGCAGGGCAAGTCTTAATCTAGACGTCCCCACCCCCAACTTTATCAAAGCAAAGTAGAATCAGCCTGGGCCGCTTGCCTCTGTCTGCTAAACACCAGTCTTTATTAATCCAGTTAAAAGTCAAACTTTTGCTTTGGAATGAAAGGTCTACATCTAGGGGAAGTGTCTGCCTGGGTGTACGACTTGCTTCATGGAGAACATTTAAGTTCCCTACATCCAACCTATTGTGCCAGTGCCCCCCTCCACTAGCCTTCTAAGTGGAACCTGTCAAAGTAGGTTATGCCAGCTTGATTTTTACAGCATTTTGCTCCAATTCCACACGTTTTTGCAACATCTAAAGGGATCATGGCAAAGTAGTTAGAAGTTGTGCAAATGGGGGTTGATGCAGATTACAAAAGATTAAAAGGGGATGGCAGCACCCCCAGCATGTGTGGCATCTATTTTCCTGGAAGGCAGTTGTCTTCTTTTAGGAGCTTGCAAGCGCCATTTTCTGTGCATGGCAATAGAAGCTTGGCAGTGGGGTTTCAAAATGGCCGCCCCCAGAGGCAGAAAAATACAAAATGGCTGCCCGCAGAAGAAAGCATGAGGCTAGTTTGCATCCCACGGAACACTATGCTTGTCACAGTGGTTTCCCTTGGAAACTGGGACCATGACATCATAAAGGGCCCTGTTCTGCTGGCAGCTGTGGCTGTCTCACTGCTCATTCCAGCTCTGCAGCTCTTCAAGGAGGCAGCGGGAGATGCTGTGCACTGGGGCAGTCATCTCTGGGTTCATGGAAACCCCAGGAGGGGTAATGGCCCGTGCCAAGCAAGTTGGGCTTAGGGAAGATTTAAAGCGCATAGCAGACCATAATGCTAAAAGCACAAAAATCATTCATCATGTTCTTTTGCATGGGATTAGATGGCTGTCTTCTTTAGTCCTGCATACAGATATGTTTTTGGAGCATAATAGCGGCAGGGCAAGTCTTAATTTAGACGTCCCCACCCCGAGCTTTATCAAAGCAAAGTAGAATCAGCCTGGGCCGCTTTGCCTCTGTCTGCTAAACACCAGTCTTTATTAATCCAGTTAAAAGTCAAACTTTTGCTTTGGAATGAAAGGTCTACATCTAGGGGAAGTGTCTGCCTGGGTGTACGACTTGCTTCATGAAGAACATTTAAGTTCCCTACATCCAACCTATTGTGCCAGTGCCCCCCTCCACTAGCCTTCTAAGTGGAACCTGTCAAAGTAGGTTATGCCAGCTTGATTTTTACAGCATTTTGCTCCAATTCCACACGTTTTTGCAACATCTAAAGGGATCATGGCAAAGTAGTTAGAAGTTGTGCAAATGGGGGTTGATGCAGATTACAAAAGATTAAAAGGGGATGGCAGCACCCCCAGCATGTGTGGCATCTATTTTCCTGGAAGGCAGTTGTCTTCTTTTTAGGAGCTTGCAAGCGCCATTTTCTGTGCATGGCAATAGAAGCTTGGCAGTGGGGTTTCAAAATGGCCGCCCCCAGAGGCAGAAAAATACAAAATGGCTGCCCGCAGAAGAAAGCATGAGGCTAGTTTGCATCCCACGGAACACTGTGCTTGTCACAGTGGTTTCCCTTGGAAACTGGGACCATGACATCATAAAGGGCCCTGTTCTGCTGGCAGCTGTGGCTGTCTCACTGCTCATTCCAGCTCTGCAGCTCTTCAAGGAGGCAGCGGGAGATGCTGTGCACTGGGGCAGTCATCTCTGGGTTCATGGAAACCCCAGGAGGGGTAATGGCCCGTGCCAAGCAAGTTGGGCTTAGGGAAGATTTAAAGCGCATAGCAGACCATAATGCTAAAAGCACAAAAATCATGCATCATGTTCTTTTGCATGGGATTAGATGGCTGTCTTCTTTAGTCCTGCATACAGATATGTTTTTGGAGCATAATAGCGGCAGGGCAAGTCTTAATCTAGACGTCCCCACCCCCAGCTTTATCAAAGCAAAGTAGAATCAGCCTGGGCCGCTTGCCTCTGTCTGCTAAACACCAGTCTTTATTAATCCAGTTAAAAGTCAAACTTTTGCTTTGGAATGAAAGGTCTACATCTAGGGGAAGTGTCTGCCTGGGTGTACGACTTGCTTCATGGAGAACATTTAAGTTCCCTACATCCAACCTATTGTGCCAGTGCCCCCCTCCACTAGCCTTCTAAGTGGAACCTGTCAAAGTAGGTTATGCCAGCTTGATTTTTACAGCATTTTGCTCCAATTCCACACGTTTTTGCAACATCTAAAGGAATCATGGCAAAGTAGTTAGAAGTTGTGCAAATGGGGGTTGATGCAGATTACAAAAGATTAAAAGGGGATGGCAGCACCCCCAGCATGTGTGGCATCTATTTTCCTGGAAGGCAGTTGTCTTCTTTTTAGGAGCTTGCAAGCGCCATTTTCTGTGCATGGCAATAGAAGCTTGGCAGTGGGGTTTCAAAATGGCCGCCCCCAGAGGCAGAAAAATACAAAATGGCTGCCCGCAGAAGAAAGCATGAGGCTAGTTTGCATCCCACGGAACACTGTGCTTGTCACAGTGGTTTCCCTTGGAACCTGGGACCATGACATTATAAAGGGTCCTGTTCTGCTGGCAGCTGTGGCTGTCTCACTGCTCATTCCAGCTCTGCAGCTCTTCAAGGAGGCAGCGGGAGATGCTGTGCACTGGGGCAGTCATCTCTGGGTTCATGGAAACCCCAGGAGGGGTAATGGCCCGTACCAAGCAAGTTGGGCTTAGGGAAGATTTAAAGCGCATAGCAGACCATAATGCTAAAAGCACAAAAATCATGCATCATGTTCTTTTGCATGGGATTAGATGGCTGTCTTCTTTAGTCCTGCATACAGATATGTTTTTGGAGCAAAATAGCGGCAGGGCAAGTCTTAATTTAGACGTCCCCACCCCGAGCTTTATCAAAGCAAAGTAGAATCAGCCTGGGCCGCTTTGCCTCTGTCTGCTAAACACCAGTCTTTATTAATCCAGTTAAAAGTCAAACTTTTGCTTTGGAATGAAAGGTCTACATCTAGGGGAAGTGTCTGCCTGGGTGTACGACTTGCTTCATGAAGAACATTTAAGTTCCCTACATCCAACCTATTGTGCCAGTGCCCCCCTCCACTAGCCTTCTAAGTGGAACCTGTCAAAGTAGGTTATGCCAGCTTGATTTTTACAGCATTTTGCTCCAATTCCACATGTTTTTGCAACATCTAAAGGGATCATGGCAAAGTAGTTAGAAGTTATGCAAATGGGGGTTGATGCAGATTACAAAAGATTAAAAGGGGATGGCAGCACCCCCAGCATGTGTGGCATCTATTTTCCTGGAAGGCAGTTGTCTTCTTTTTAGGAGCTTGCAAGCGCCATTTTCTGTGCATGCCAATAGAAGCTTGGCAGTGGGGTTTCAAAATGGCCGCCCCCAGAGGCAGAAAAATACAAAATGGCTGCCCGCAGAAGAAAGCATGAGGCTAGTTTGCATCCCACGGAACACTGTGCGTGTCACAGTGGTTTCCCTTGGAAACTGGGACCATGACATCATAAAGGTCCCTGTTCTGCTGGTAGCTGTGGCTGTCTCACTGCTCATTCCAGCTCTACAGCTCTTCAAGGAGGCAGCGGGAGATGCTGTGCACTGGGGCAGTCATCTCTGGGTTCATGGAAACCCCAGGAGGGGTAATGGCCCGTGCCAAGCAAGTTGGGCTTAGGGAAGATTTAAAGCGCATAGCAGACCATAATGCTAAAAGCACAAAAATCATGCATCATGTTCTTTTGCATGGGATTAGATGGCTGTCTTCTTTAGTCCTGCATACAGATATGTTTTTGGAGCATAATAGCGGCAGGGCAAGTCTTAATCTAGACGTCCCCACCCCCAGCTTTATCAAAGCAAAGTAGAATCAGCCTGGGCCGCTTGCCTCTGTCTGCTAAACACCAGTCTTTATTAATCCAGTTAAAAGTCAAACTTTTGCTTTGGAATGAAAGGTCTACATCTAGGGGAAGTGTCTGCCTGGGTGTACGACTTGCTTCATGGAGAACATTTAAGTTCCCTACATCCAACCTATTGTGCCAGTGCCCCCCTCCACTAGCCTTCTAAGTGGAACCTGTCAAAGTAGGTTATGCCAGCTTGATTTTTACAGCATTTTGCTCCAATTCCACACGTTTTTGCAGCATCTAAAGGGATCATGGCAAAGTAGTTAGAAGTTGTGCAAATGGGGGTTGATGCAGATTACAAAAGATTAAAAGGGGATGGCAGCACCCCCAGCATGTGTGGCATCTATTTTCCTGGAAGGCAGTTGTCTTCTTTTTAGGAGCTTGCAAGCGCCATTTTCTGTGCATGCCAATAGAAGCTTGGCAGTGGGGTTTCAAAATGGCCGCCCCCAGAGGCAGAAAAATACAAAATGGCTGCCCGCAGAAGAAAGCATGAGGCTAGTTTGCATCCCACGGAACACTGTGCTTGTCACAGTGGTTTCCCTTGGAAACTGGGACCATGACATCATAAAGGGCCCTGTTCTGCTGGCAGCTGTGGCTGTCTCACTGCTCATTCCAGCTCTGCAGCTCTTCAAGGAGGCAGCGGGAGATGCTGTGCACTGGGGCAGTCATCTCTGGGTTCATGGAAACCCCAGGAGGGGTAATGGCCCGTGCCAAGCAAGTTGGGCTTAGGGAAGATTTAAAGCGCATAGCAGACCATAATGCTAAAAGCACAAAAATCATGCATCATGTTCTTTTGCATGGGATTAGATGGCTGTCTTCTTTAGTCCTGCATACAGATATGTTTTTGGAGCATAATAGCGGCAGGGCAAGTCTTAATCTAGACGTCCCCACCCCCAGCTTTATCAAAGCAAAGTAGAATCAGCCTGGGCCGCTTGCCTCTGTCTGCTAAACACCAGTCTTTATTAATCCAGTTAAAAGTCAAACTTTTGCTTTGGAATGAAAGGTCTACATCTAGGGGAAGTGTCTGCTTGGGTGTACAACTTGCTTCATGGAGAACATTTAAGTTCCCTACATCCAACCTATTGTGCCAGTGCCCCCCTCCACTAGCCTTCTAAGTGGAACCTGTCAAAGTAGGTTATGCCAGCTTGATTTTTACAGCATTTTGCTCCAATTCCACACGTTTTTGCAACATCTAAAGGGATCATGGCAAAGTAGTTAGAAGTTGTGCAAATGGGGGTTGATGCAGATTACAAAAGATTAAAAGGGGATGGCAGCACCCCCAGCATGTGTGGCATCTATTTTCCTGGAAGGCAGTTGTCTTCTTTTTAGGAGCTTGCAAGCGCCATTTTCTGTGCATGGCAATAGAAGCTTGGCAGTGGGGTTTCAAAATGGCCGCCCCCAGAGGCAGAAAAATACAAAATGGCTGCCCGCAGAAGAAAGCATGAGGCTAGTTTGCATCCCACGGAACACTGTGCGTGTCACAGTGGTTTCCCTTGGAAACTGGGACCATGACATCATAAAGGGTCCTGTTCTGCTGGCAGCTGTGGCTGTCTCACTGCTCATTCCAGCTCTGCAGCTCTTCAAGGAGGCAGCGGGAGATGCTGTGCACTGGGGCAGTCATCTCTGGGTTCATGGAAACCCCAGGAGGGGCAATGGCCCGTGCCAAGCAAGTTGGGCTTAGGGAAGATTTAAAGCGCATAGCAGACCATAAAGGAGCAATGAAGTGAATGCAATGTAGCGCAATAGCGGCATGACAAGGGGTTAAATTGGAGCTATCTATGGGGTTAGGTGAAGGTCAGAGATGGGAGGGGGAGATATTTACAGTAAGTCTGGAGCAGTCACGTACAGGGGAGGGTTTGGGAATATTTGTAAATATACTGACACGAGGTAGTGTCAGTCTGTCACTGGAATCTGGGGAGAAAAGAACAATTTTTCCCGCCCGCCCCTTTAACATAAGGGATGGAGATGGGGGGGCCCAAAGACTAATGTCGCAGCGGCGGATTTAGGAGGGGTTCTCGGGGGCAAAAAGGAGATGTTGAGACGGGGGAGCTGGCAACACGGGGGGTGTCCAGTCCCCCGAATAGTTGTTTAACAGAGATATGGTGAATTCCTGGGAGCAAGGATCTCAGGAGGTGCGGAAGTCTCCATTTTGGGTCCCTGGTCAGGCGCATAAACGGCTGGGGACAAGTGAGACTTCCTGGCAACGGTGAAAATTATAATGTTATGCAATGTTATTGATTTTATGATGATGTTTTGTTATAATAAATGCGGCCGCTGTGGCCTTGACACCCAACAACTGTGTACGCCCATTAATGAGTGAAAGGGGGGTTTGGGGTTGGGTTGTTCACAGCGGTAATTTTAAGTCCCAAAGTCATGCTAAAAGCACAAAAATCATGCATCATGTTCTTTTGCATGGGATTAGATGGCTGTCTTCTTTAGTCCTGCATACAGATATGTTTTTGGAGCATAATAGCGGCAGGGCAAGTCTTAATCTAGACGTCCCCACCCCCAGCTTTATCAAAGCAAAGTAGAATCAGCCTGGGCCGCTTGCCTCTGTCTGCTAAACACCAGTCTTTATTAATCCAGTTAAAAGTCAAACTTTTGCTTTGGAATGAAAGGTCTACATCTAGGGGAAGTGTCTGCCTGGGTGTATGACTTGCTTCATGGAGAACATTTAAGTTCCCTACATCCAACCTATTGTGCCAGTGCCCCCCTCCACTAGCCTTCTAAGTGGAACCTGTCAAAGTAGGTTATGCCAGCTTGATTTTTACAGCATTTTGCTCCAATTCCACACGTTTTTGCAACATCTAAAGGGATCATGGCAAAGTAGTTAGAAGTTGTGCAAATGGGGGTTGATGCAGATTACAAAAGATTAAAAGGGGATGGCAGCACCCCCAGCATGTGTGGCATCTATTTTCCTGGAAGGCAGTTGTCTTCTTTTTAGGAGCTTGCAAGCGCCATTTTCTGTGCATGGCAATAGAAGCTTGGCAGTGGGGTTTCAAAATGGCCGCCCCCAGAGGCAGAAAAATACAAAATGGCTGCCCGCAGAAGAAAGCATGAGGCTAGTTTGCATCCCACGGAACACTGTGCGTGTCACTGTGGTTTCCCTTGGAAACTGGGACCATGACATCATAAAGGGCCCTGTTCTGCTGGCAGCTGTGGCTGTCTCACTGCTCATTCCAGCTCTGCAGCTCTTCAAGGAGGCAGAGGGAGATGCTGTGCACTGGGGCAGTCATCTCTGGGTTCATGGAAACCCCAGGAGGGGTAATGGCCCGTACCAAGCAAGTTGGGCTTAGGGAAGATTTAAAGCGCATAGCAGACCATAATGCTAAAAGCACAAAAATCATGCATCATGTTCTTTTGCATGGGATTAGATGGCTGTCTTCTTTAGTCCTGCATACAGATATGTTTTTGGAGCAAAATAGCGGCAGGGCAAGTCTTAATTTAGACGTCCCCACCCCCAGCTTTATCAAAGCAAAGTAGAATCAGCCTGGGCCGCTTGCCTCTGTCTGCTAAACACCAGTCTTTATTAATCCAGTTAAAAGTCAAACTTTTGCTTTGGAATGAAAGGTCTACATCTAGGGGAAGTGTCTGCCTGGGTGTACGACCTGCTTCATGAAGAACATTTAAGTTCCCTACATCCAACCTATTGTGCCAGTGCCCCCCTCCACTAGCCTTCTAAGTGGAACCTGTCAAAGTAGGTTATGCCAGCTTGATTTTTACAGCATTTTGCTCCAATTCCACATGTTTTTGCAACATCTAAAGGGATCATGGCAAAGTAGTTAGAAGTTGTGCAAATGGGGGTTGATGCAGATTACAAAAGATTAAAAGGGGATGGCAGCACCCCCAGCATGTGTGGCATCTATTTTCCTGGAAGGCAGTTGTCTTCTTTTTAGGAGCTTGCAAGCGCCATTTTCTGTGCATGGCAATAGAAGCTTGGCAGTGGGGTTTCAAAATGGCCGCCCCCAGAGGCAGAAAAATACAAAATGGCTGCCCGCAGAAGAAAGCATGAGGCTAGTTTGCATCCCACGGAACACTGTGCTTGTCACAGTGGTTTCCCTTGGAAACTGGGACCATGACATCATAAAGGGCCCTGTTCTGCTGGCAGCTGTGGCTGTCTCACTGCTCATTCCAGCTCTGCAGCTCTTCAAGGAGGCAGCGGGAGATGCTGTGCACTGGGGCAGTCATCTCTGGGTTCATGGAAACCCCAGGAGGGGTAATGGCCCGTGCCAAGCAAGTTGGGCTTAGGGAAGATTTAAAGCGCATAGCAGACCATAATGCTAAAAGCACAAAAATCATGCATCATGTTCTTTTGCATGGGATTAGATGGCTGTCTTCTTTAGTCCTGCATACAGATATGTTTTTGGAGCATAATAGCGGCAGGGCAAGTCTTAATCTAGACGTCCCCACCCCCAGCTTTATCAAAGCAAAGTAGAATCAGCCTGGGCCGCTTGCCTCTGTCTGCTAAACACCAGTCTTTATTAATCCAGTTAAAAGTCAAACTTTTGCTTTGGAATGAAAGGTCTACATCTAGGGGAAGTGTCTGCCTGGGTGTACAACTTGCTTCATGGAGAACATTTAAGTTCCCTACATCCAACCTATTGTGCCAGTGCCCCCCTCCACTAGCCTTCTAAGTGGAACCTGTCAAAGTAGGTTATGCCAGCTTGATTTTTACAGCATTTTGCTCCAATTCCACACGTTTTTGCAACATCTAAAGGGATCATGGCAAAGTAGTTAGAAGTTGTGCAAATGGGGGTTGATGCAGATTACAAAAGATTAAAAGGGGATGGCAGCACCCCCAGCATGTGTGGCATCTATTTTTCTGGAAGGCAGTTGTCTTCTTTTTAGGAGCTTGCAAGCGCCATTTTCTGTGCATGGCAATAGAAGCTTGGCAGTGGGGTTTCAAAATGGCCGCCCCCAGAGGCAGAAAAATACAAAATGGCTGCCCGCAGAAGAAAGCATGAGGCTAGTTTGCATCCCACGGAACACTGTGCGTGTCACAGTGGTTTCCCTTGGAAACTGGGACCATGACATCATAAAGGGCCCTGTTCTGCTGGCAGCTGTGGCTGTCTCACTGCTCATTCCAGCTCTGCAGCTCTTCAAGGAGGCAGCGGGAGATGCTGTGCACTGGGGCAGTCATCTCTGGGTTCATGGAAACCCCAGGAGGGGTAATGGCCCGTGCCAAGCAAGTTGGGCTTAGGGAAGATTTAAAGCGCATAGCAGACCATAATGCTAAAAGCACAAAAATCATGCATCATGTTCTTTTGCATGGGATTAGATGGCTGTCTTCTTTAGTCCTGCATAC
Organism: Engystomops pustulosus; assembly: GCF_040894005.1. NCBI lineage: Eukaryota > Metazoa > Chordata > Amphibia > Anura > Leptodactylidae > Engystomops > Engystomops pustulosus. The sequence goes on along the minus strand of NC_092421.1, from coordinate 58,306,385 downwards.
AGATATGTTTTTGGAGCATAATAGCGGCAGGGCAAGTCTTAATCTAGACGTCCCCACCCCCAGCTTTATCAAAGCAAAGTAGAATCAGCCTGGGCCGCTTGCCTCTGTCTGCTAAACACCAGTCTTTATTAATCCAGTTAAAAGTAAAACTTTTGCTTTGGAATGAAAGGTCTACATCTAGGGGAAGTGTCTGCCTGGGTGTACGACTTGCTTCATGGAGAACATTTAAGTTCCCTACATCCAACCTATTGTGCCAGTGCCCCCCTCCACTAGCCTTCTAAGTGGAACCTGTCAAAGTAGGTTATGCCAGCTTGATTTTTACAGCATTTTGCTCCAATTCCACACGTTTTTGCAACATCTAAAGGGATCATGGCAAAGTAGTTAGAAGTTGTGCAAATGGGGGTTGATGCAGATTACAAAAGATTAAAAGGGGATGGCAGCACCCCCAGCATGTGTGGCATCTATTTTCCTGGAAGGCAGTTGTCTTCTTTTTAGGAGCTTGCAAGCGCCATTTTCTGTGCATGGCAATAGAAGCTTGGCAGTGGGGTTTCAAAATGGCCGCCCCCAGAGGCAGAAAAATACAAAATGGCTGCCCGCAGAAGAAAGCATGAGGCTAGTTTGCATCCCACAGAACACTGTGCGTGTCACAGTGGTTTCCCTTGGAAACTGGGACCATGACATCATAAAGGGTCCTGTTCTGCTGGCAGCTGTGGCTGTCTCACTGCTCATTCCAGCTCTGCAGCTCTTCAAGGAGGCAGCGGGACATGCTGTGCACTGGGGCAGTCATCTCTGGGTTCATGGAAACCCCAGGAGGGGTAATGGCCCGTGCCAAGCAAGTTGGGCTTAGGGAAGATTTAAAGCGCATAGCAGACCATAATGCTAAAAGCACAAAAATCATGCATCATGTTCTTTTGCATGGGATTAGATGGCTTTCTTCTTTAGTCCTGCATACAGATATGTTTTTGGAGCATAATAGCGGCAGGGCAAGTCTTAATCTAGACGTCCCCACCCCCAGCTTTATCAAAGCAAAGTAGAATCAGCCTGGGCCGCTTGCCTCTGTCTGCTAAACACCAGTCTTTATTAATCCAGTTAAAAGTCAAACTTTTGCTTTGGAATGAAAGGTCTACATCTAGGGGAAGTGTCTGCCTGGGTGTACGACTTGCTTCATGGAGAACATTTAAGTTCCCTACATCCAACCTATTGTGCCAGTGCCCCCCTCCACTAGCCTTCTAAGTGGAACCTGTCAAAGTAGGTTATGCCAGCTTGATTTTTACAGCATTTTGCTCCAATTCCACACGTTTTTGCAACATCTAAAGGGATCATGGCAAAGTAGTTAGAAGTTGTGCAAATGGGGGTTGATGCAGATTACAAAAGATTAAAAGGGGATGGCAGCACCCCCAGCATGTGTGGCATCTATTTTCCTGGAAGGCAGTTGTCTTCTTTTTCGGAGCTTGCAAGCGCCATTTTCTGTGCATGGCAATAGAAGCTTGGCAGTGGGGTTTCAAAATGGCCGCCCCCAGAGGCAGAAAAATACAAAATGGCTGCCCGCAGAAGAAAGCATGAGGCTAGTTTGCATCCCACGGAACACTGTGCGTGTCACAGTGGTTTCCCTTGGAAACTGCGACCATGACATCATAAAGGGCCCTGTTCTGCTGGCAGCTGTGGCTGTCTCACTGCTCATTCCAGCTCTGCAGCTCTTCAAGGAGGCAGCAGGAGATGCTGTGCACTGGGGCAGTCATCTCTGGGTTCATGGAAACCCCAGGAGGGGTAATAGCCCGTGCCAAGCAAGTTGGGCTTAGGGAAGATTTAAAGCGCATAGCAGACCATAATGCTAAAAGCACAAAAATCATGCATCATGTTCTTTTGCATGGGATTAGATGGCTGTCTGCTTTAGTCCTGCATACAGATATGTTTTTGGAGCAAAATAGCGGCAGGGAAAGTCTTAATTTAGACGTCCCCACCCCCAGCTTTATCAAAGCAAAGTAGAATCAGCCTGGGCCGCTTGCCTCTGTCTGCTAAACACCAGTCTTTATTAATCCAGTTAAAAGTCAAACTTTTGCTTTGGAATGAAAGGTCTACATCTAGGGGAAGTGTCTGCCTGGGTGTACGACTTGCTTCATGGAGAACATTTAAGTTCCCTACATCCAACCTATTGTGCCAGTGCCCCCCTCCACTAGCCTTCTAAGTGGAACCTGTCAAAGTAGGTTATGCCAGCTTGATTTTTACAGCATTTTGCTCCAATTCCACACGTTTTTGCAACATCTAAAGGGATCATGGCAAAGTAGTTAGAAGTTGTGCAAATGGGGGTTGATGCAGATTACAAAAGATTAAAAGGGGATGGCAGCACCCCCAGCATGTGTGGCATCTATTTTCCTGGAAGGCAGTTGTCTTCTTTTTAGGAGCTTGCAAGCGCCATTTTCTGTGCATGCCAATAGAAGCTTGGCAGTGGGGTTTCAAAATGGCCGCCCCCAGAGGCAGAAAAATACAAAATGGCTGCCCGCAGAAGAAAGCATGAGGCTAGTTTGCATCCCACGGAACACTGTGCGTGTCACAGTGGTTTCCCTTGGAAACTGGGACCATGACATCATAAAGGGCCCTGTTCTGCTGGCAGCTGTGGCTGTCTCACTGCTCATTCCAGCTCTGCAGCTCTTCAAGGAGGCAGCGGGAGATGCTGTGCACTGGGGCAGTCATCTCTGGGTTCATGGAAACCCCAGGAGGGGTAATGGCCCGTGCCAAGCAAGTTGGGCTTAGGGAAGATTTAAAGCGCATAGCAGACCATAATGCTAAAAGCACAAAAATCATGCATCATGTTCTTTTGCATGGGATTAGATGGCTGTCTTCTTTAGTCCTGCATACAGATATGTTTTTGGAGCATAATAGCGGCAGGGCAAGTCTTAATCTAGACGTCCCCACCCCCAGCTTTATCAAAGCAAAGTAGAATCAGCCTGGGCCGCTTGCCTCTGTCTGCTAAACACCAGTCTTTATTAATCCAGTTAAAAGTCAAACTTTTGCTTTGGAATGAAAGGTCTACATCTAGGGGAAGTGTCTGCTTGGGTGTACAACTTGCTTCATGGAGAACATTTAAGTTCCCTACATCCAACCTATTGTGCCAGTGCCCCCCTCCACTAGCCTTCTAAGTGGAACCTGTCAAAGTAGGTTATGCCAGCTTGATTTTTACAGCATTTTGCTCCAATTCCACACGTTTTTGCAGCATCTAAAGGGATCATGGCAAAGTAGTTAGAAGTTGTGCAAATGGGGGTTGATGCAGATTACAAAAGATTAAAAGGGGATGGCAGCACCCCCAGCATGTGTGGCATCTATTTTCCTGGAAGGCAGTTGTCTTCTTTTTAGGAGCTTGCAAGCGCCATTTTCTGTGCATGGCAATAGAAGCTTGGCAGTGGGGTTTCAAAATGGCCGCCCCCAGAGGCAGAAAAATACAAAATGGCTGCCCGCAGAAGAAAGCATGAGGCTAGTTTGCATCCCACGGAACACTGTGCGTGTCACAGTGGTTTCCCTTGGAAACTGGGACCATGACATCATAAAGGGTCCTGTTCTGCTGGCAGCTGTGGCTGTCTCACTGCTCATTCCAGCTCTGCAGCTCTTCAAGGAGGCAGCGGGAGATGCTGTGCACTGGGGCAGTCATCTCTGGGTTCATGGAAACCCCAGGAGGGGCAATGGCCCGTGCCAAGCAAGTTGGGCTTAGGGAAGATTTAAAGCGCATAGCAGACCATAAAGGAGCAATGAAGTGAATGCAATGTAGCGCAATAGCGGCATGACAAGGGGTTAAATTGGAGCTATCTATGGGGTTAGGTGAAGGTCAGAGATGGGAGGGGGAGATATTTACAGTAAGTCTGGAGCAGTCACGTACAGGGGAGGGTTTGGGAATATTTGTAAATATACTGACACGAGGTAGTGTCAGTCTGTCACTGGAATCTGGGGAGAAAAGAACAATTTTTCCCGCCCGCCCGCCCCTTTAACATAAGGGATGTAGATGGGGGGGCCCAAAGACTAATGTTGCAGCGGCGGATTTAGGAGGGGTTCTCGGGGGCAAAAAGGAGATGTTGAGACGGGGGAGCTGGCAACACGGGGGGTGTCCAGTCCCCCGAATAGTTGTTTAACAGAGATATGGTGAATTCCTGGGAGCAAGGATCTCAGGAGGTGCGGAAGTCTCCATTTTGGGTCCCTGCTCAGGCGCATAAACGGCTGGGGACAAGTGAGACTTCCTGGCAACGGTTAAAATTATAATGTTATGCAATGTTATTGATTTTATGATGATGTTTTGTTATAATAAATGCGGCCGCTGTGGCCTTGACACCCAACAACTGTGTACGCCCATTAATGAGTGAAAGGGGGGTTTGGGGTTGGGTTGTTCACAGCGGTAATTTTAAGTCCCAAAGTCATGCTAAAAGCACAAAAATCATGCATCATGTTCTTTTGCATGGGATTAGATGGCTGTCTTCTTTAGTCCTGCATACAGATATGTTTTTGGAGCATAATAGCGGCAGGGCAAGTCTTAATCTAGACGTCCCCACCCCCAGCTTTATCAAAGCAAAGTAGAATCAGCCTGGGCCGCTTGCCTCTGTCTGCTAAACACCAGTCTTTATTAATCCAGTTAAAAGTCAAACTTTTGCTTTGGAATGAAAGGTCTACATCTAGGGGAAGTGTCTGCCTGGGTGTATGACTTGCTTCATGGAGAACATTTAAGTTCCCTACATCCAACCTATTGTGCCAGTGCCCCCCTCCACTAGCCTTCTAAGTGGAACCTGTCAAAGTAGGTTATGCCAGCTTGATTTTTACAGCATTTTGCTCCAATTCCACACGTTTTTGCAACATCTAAAGGGATCATGGCAAAGTAGTTAGAAGTTGTGCAAATGGGGGTTGATGCAGATTACAAAAGATTAAAAGGGGATGGCAGCACCCCCAGCATGTGTGGCATCTATTTTCCTGGAAGGCAGTTGTCTTCTTTTTAGGAGCTTGCAAGCGCCATTTTCTGTGCATGGCAATAGAAGCTTGGCAGTGGGGTTTCAAAATGGCCGCCCCCAGAGGCAGAAAAATACAAAATGGCTGCCCGCAGAAGAAAGCATGAGGCTAGTTTGCATCCCACAGAACACTGTGCTTGTCACAATGGTTTCCCTTGGAAACTGGGACCATGACATCATAAAGGGCCCTGTTCTGCTGGCAGCTGTGGCTGTCTCACTGCTCATTCCAGCTCTGCAGCTCTTCAAGGAGGCAGAGGGAGATGCTGTGCACTGGGGCAGTCATCTCTGGGTTCATGGAAACCCCAGGAGGGGTAATGGCCCGTACCAAGCAAGTTGGGCTTAGGGAAGATTTAAAGCGCATAGCAGACCATAATGCTAAAAGCACAAAAATCATGCATCATGTTCTTTTGCATGGGATTAGATGGCTGTCTTCTTTAGTCCTGCATACAGATATGTTTTTGGAGCAAAATAGCGGCAGGGCAAGTCTTAATTTAGACGTCCCCACCCCCAGCTTTATCAAAGCAAAGTAGAATCAGCCTGGGCCGCTTTGCCTCTGTCTGCTAAACACCAGTCTTTATTAATCCAGTTAAAAGTCAAACTTTTGCTTTGGAATGAAAGGTCTACATCTAGGGGAAGTGTCTGCCTGGGTGTACGACTTGCTTCATGGAGAACATTTAAGTTCCCTACATCCAACCTATTGTGCCAGTGCCCCCCTCCACTAGCCTTCTAAGTGGAACCTGTCAAAGTAGGTTATGCCAGCTTGATTTTTACAGCATTTTGCTCCAATTCCACATGTTTTTGCAACATCTAAAGGGATCATGGCAAAGTAGTTAGAAGTTGTGCAAATGGGGGTTGATGCAGATTACAAAAGATTAAAAGGGGATGGCAGCACCCCCAGCATGTGTGGCATCTATTTTCCTGGAAGGCAGTTGTCTTCTTTTTAGGAGCTTGCAAGCGCCATTTTCTGTGCATGGCAATAGAAGCTTGGCAGTGGGGTTTCAAAATGGCCGCCCCCAGAGGCAGAAAAATACAAAATGGCTGCCCGCAGAAGAAAGCATGAGGCTAGTTTGCATCCCACGGAACACTGTGCTTGTCACAGTGGTTTCCCTTGGAAACTGGGACCATGACATCATAAAGGGCCCTGTTCTGCTGGCAGCTGTGGCTGTCTCACTGCTCATTCCAGCTCTGCAGCTCTTCAAGGAGGCAGCGGGAGATGCTGTGCACTGGGGCAGTCATCTCTGGGTTCATGGAAACCCCAGGAGGGGTAATGGCCCGTGCCAAGCAAGTTGGGCTTAGGGAAGATTTAAAGCGCATAGCAGACCATAATGCTAAAAGCACAAAAATCATGCATCATGTTCTTTTGCATGGGATTAGATGGCTGTCTCATTTAGTCCTGCATACAGATATGTTTTTGGAGCATAATAGCGGCAGGGCAAGTCTTAATCTAGACGTCCCCACCCCCAGCTTTATCAAAGCAAAGTAGAATCAGCCTGGGCCGCTTGCCTCTGTCTGCTAAACACCAGTCTTTATTAATCCAGTTAAAAGTCAAACTTTTGCTTTGGAATGAAAGGTCTACATCTAGGGGAAGTGTCTGCCTGGGTGTACAACTTGCTTCATGGAGAACATTTAAGTTCCCTACATCCAACCTATTGTGCCAGTGCCCCCCTCCACTAGCCTTCTAAGTGGAACCTGTCAAAGTAGGTTATGCCAGCTTGATTTTTACAGCATTTTGCTCCAATTCCACACGTTTTTGCAACATCTAAAGGGATCATGGCAAAGTAGTTAGAAGTTGTGCAAATGGGGGTTGATGCAGATTACAAAAGATTAAAAGGGGATGGCAGCACCCCCAGCATGTGTGGCATCTATTTTTCTGGAAGGCAGTTGTCTTCTTTTTAGGAGCTTGCAAGCGCCATTTTCTGTGCATGGCAATAGAAGCTTGGCAGTGGGGTTTCAAAATGGCCGCCCCCAGAGGCAGAAAAATACAAAATGGCTGCCCGCAGAAGAAAGCATGAGGCTAGTTTGCATCCCACGGAACACTGTGCGTGTCACAGTGGTTTCCCTTGGAAACTGGGACCATGACATCATAAAGGGCCCTGTTCTGCTGGCAGCTGTGGCTGTCTCACTGCTCATTCCAGCTCTGCAGCTCTTCAAGGAGGCAGCGGGAGATGCTGTGCACTGGGGCAGTCATCTCTGGGTTCATGGAAACCCCAGGAGGGGTAATGGCCCGTGCCAAGCAAGTTGGGCTTAGGGAAGATTTAAAGCGCATAGCAGACCATAATGCTAAAAGCACAAAAATCATGCATCATGTTCTTTTGCATGGGATTAGATGGCTGTCTTCTTTAGTCCTGCATACAGATATGTTTTTGGAGCATAATAGCGGCAGGGCAAGTCTTAATCTAGACGTCCCCACCCCCAGCTTTATCAAAGCAAAGTAGAATCAGCCTGGGCCGCTTGCCTCTGTCTGCTAAACACCAGTCTTTATTAATCCAGTTAAAAGTCAAACTTTTGCTTTGGAATGAAAGGTCTACATCTAGGGGAAGTGTCTGCCTGGGTGTACAACTTGCTTCATGGAGAACATTTAAGTTCCCTACATCCAACCTATTGTGCCAGTGCCCCCCTCCACTAGCCTTCTAAGTGGAACCTGTCAAAGTAGGTTATGCCAGCTTGATTTTTACAGCATTTTGCTCCAATTCCACACGTTTTTGCAACATCTAAAGGGATCATGGCAAAGTAGTTAGAAGTTGTGCAAATGGGGGTTGATGCAGATTACAAAAGATTAAAAGGGGATGGCAGCACCCCCAGCATGTGTGGCATCTATATTCCTGGAAGGCAGTTGTCTTCTTTTTAGGAGCTTGCAAGCGCCATTTTCTGTGCATGGCAATAGAAGCTTGGCAGTGGGGTTTCAAAATGGCCGCCCCCAGAGGCAGAAAAATACAAAATGGCTGCCCGCAGAAGAAAGCATGAGGCTAGTTTGCATCCCACGGAACACTGTGCGTGTCACAGTGGTTTCCCTTGGAAACTGGGACCATGACATCATAAAGGGTCCTGTTCTGCTGGCAGCTGTGGCTGTCTCACTGCTCATTCCAGCTCTGCAGCTCTTCAAGGAGGCAGCGGGACATGCTGTGCACTGGGGCAGTCATCTCTGGGTTCATGGAAACCCCAGGAGGGGTAATGGCCCGTGCCAAGCAAGTTGGGCTTAGGGAAGATTTAAAGCGCATAGCAGACCATAATGCTAAAAGCACAAAAATCATGCATCATGTTCTTTTGCATGGGATTAGATGGCTGTCTTCTTTAGTCCTGCATACAGATATGTTTTTGGAGCATAATAGCGGCAGGGCAAGTCTTAATCTAGACGTCCCCACCCCCAGCTTTATCAAAGCAAAGTAGAATCAGCCTGGGCCGCTTGCCTCTGTCTGCTAAACACCAGTCTTTATTAATCCAGTTAAAAGTCAAACTTTTGCTTTGGAATGAAAGGTCTACATCTAGGGGAAGTGTCTGCCTGGGTGTACGACTTGCTTCATGGAGAACATTTAAGTTCCCTACATCCAACCTATTGTGCCAGTGCCCCCCTCCACTAGCCTTCTAAGTGGAACCTGTCAAAGTAGGTTATGCCAGCTTGATTTTTACAGCATTTTGCTCCAATTCCACACGTTTTTGCAACATCTAAAGGGATCATGGCAAAGTAGTTAGAAGTTGTGCAAATGGGGGTTGATGCAGATTACAAAAGATTAAAAGGGGATGGCAGCACCCCCAGCATGTGTGGCATCTATTTTCCTGGAAGGCAGTTGTCTTCTTTTTAGGAGCTTGCAAGCGCCATTTTCTGTGCATGGCAATAGAAGCTTGGCAGTGGGGTTTCAAAATGGCCGCCCCCAGAGGCAGAAAAATACAAAATGGCTGCCCGCAGAAGAAAGCATGAGGCTAGTTTGCATCCCACGGAACACTGTGCTTGTCACAGTGGTTTCCCTTGGAAACTGGGACCATGACATCATAAAGGGCCCTGTTCTGCTGGCAGCTGTGGCTGTCTCACTGCTCATTCCAGCTCTGCAGCTCTTCAAGGAGGCAGCGGGAGATGCTGTGCACTGGGGCAGTCATCTCTGGGTTCATGGAAACCCCAGGAGGGGTAATGGCCCGTGCCAAGCAAGTTGGGCTTAGGGAAGATTTAAAGCGCATAGCAGACCATAATGCTAAAAGCACAAAAATCATGCATCATGTTCTTTTGCATGGGATTAGATGGCTTTCTTCTTTAGTCCTGCATACAGATATGTTTTTGGAGCATAATAGCGGCAGGGCAAGTCTTAATCTAGACGTCCCCACCCCCAGCTTTATCAAAGCAAAGTAGAATCAGCCTGGGCCGCTTGCCTCTGTCTGCTAAACACCAGTCTTTATTAATCCAGTTAAAAGTAAAACTTTTGCTTTGGAATGAAAGGTCTACATCTAGGGGAAGTGTCTGCCTGGGTGTACGACTTGCTTCATGGAGAACATTTAAGTTCCCTACATCCAACCTATTGTGCCAGTGCCCCCCTCCACTAGCCTTCTAAGTGGAACCTGTCAAAGTAGGTTATGCCAGCTTGATTTTTACAGCATTTTGCTCCAATTCCACACGTTTTTGCAACATCTAAAGGGATCATGGCAAAGTAGTTAGAAGTTGTGCAAATGGGGGTTGATGCAGATTACAAAAGATTAAAAGGGGATGGCAGCACCCCCAGCATGTGTGGCATCTATTTTCCTGGAAGGCAGTTGTCTTCTTTTTCGGAGCTTGCAAGCGCCATTTTCTGTGCATGGCAATAGAAGCTTGGCAGTGGGGTTTCAAAATGGCCGCCCCCAGAGGCAGAAAAATACAAAATGGCTGCCCGCAGAAGAAAGCATGAGGCTAGTTTGCATCCCACGGAACACTGTGCGTGTCACAGTGGTTTCCCTTGGAAACTGGGACCATGACATCATAAAGGGCCCTGTTCTGCTGGCAGCTGTGGCTGTCTCACTGCTCATTCCAGCTCTGCAGCTCTTCAAGGAGGCAGCAGGAGATGCTGTGCACTGGGGCAGTCATCTCTGGGTTCATGGAAACCCCAGGAGGGGTAATGGCCCGTGCCAAGCAAGTTGGGCTTAGGGAAGATTTAAAGCGCATAGCAGACCATAATGCTAAAAGCACAAAAATCATGCATCATGTTCTTTTGCATGGGATTAGATGGCTGTCTGCTTTAGTCCTGCATACAGATATGTTTTTGGAGCAAAATAGCGGCAGGGCAAGTCTTAATTTAGACGTCCCCACCCCCAGCTTTATCAAAGCAAAGTAGAATCAGCCTGGGCCGCTTGCCTCTGTCTGCTAAACACCAGTCTTTATTAATCCAGTTAAAAGTCAAACTTTTGCTTTGGAATGAAAGGTCTACATCTAGGGGAAGTGTCTGCCTGGGTGTACGACTTGCTTCATGGAGAACATTTAAGTTCCCTACATCCAACCTATTGTGCCAGTGCCCCCCTCCACTAGCCTTCTAAGTGGAACCTGTCAAAGTAGGTTATGCCAGCTTGATTTTTACAGCATTTTGCTCCAATTCCACACGTTTTTGCAACATCTAAAGGGATCATGGCAAAGTAGTTAGAAGTTGTGCAAATGGGGGTTGATGCAGATTACAAAAGATTAAAAGGGGATGGCAGCACCCCCAGCATGTGTGGCATCTATTTTCCTGGAAGGCAGTTGTCTTCTTTTTAGGAGCTTGCAAGCGCCATTTTCTGTGCATGCCAATAGAAGCTTGGCAGTGGGGTTTCAATATGGCCGCCCCCAGAGGCAGAAAAATACAAAATGGCTGCCCGTAGAAGAAAGCATGAGGCTAGTTTGCATCCCACGGAACACTGTGCTTGTCACAGTGGTTTCCCTTGGAAACTGGGACCATGACATCATAAAGGGCCCTGTTCTGCTGGCAGCTGTGGCTGTCTCACTGCTCATTCCAGCTCTGCAGCTCTTCAAGGAGGCAGCGGGAGATGCTGTGCACTGGGGCAGTCATCTCTGGGTTCATGGAAACCCCAGGAGGGGTAATGGCCCGTGCCAAGCAAGTTGGGCTTAGGGAAGATTTAAAGCGCATAGCAGACCATAATGCTAAAAGCACAAAAATCATGCATCATGTTCTTTTGCATGGGATTAGATGGCTGTCTTCTTTAGTCCTGCATACAGATATGTTTTTGGAGCATAATAGCGGCAGGGCAAGTCTTAATCTAGACGTCCCCACCCCCAGCTTTATCAAAGCAAAGTGGAATCAGCCTGGGCCGCTTGCCTCTGTCTGCTAAACACCAGTCTTTATAAATCCAGTTAAAAGTCAAACTTTTGCTTTGGAATGAAAGGTCTACATCTAGGGGAAGTGTCTGCCTGGGTGTACGACTTGCTTCATGGAGAACATTTAAGTTCCCTACATCCAACCTATTGTGCCAGTGCCCCCCTCCACTAGCCTTCTAAGTGGAACCTGTCAAAGTAGGTTATGCCAGCTTGATTTTTACAGCATTTTGCTCCAATTCCACACGTTTTTGCAACATCTAAAGGGATCATGGCAAAGTAGTTAGAAGTTGTGCAAATGGGGGTTGATGCAGATTACAAAAGATTAAAAGGGGATGGCAGCACCCCCAGCATGTGTGGCATCTATTTTCCTGGAAGGCAGTTGTCTTCTTTTTCGGAGCTTGCAAGCGCCATTTTCTGTGCATGGCAATAGAAGCTTGGCAGTGGGGTTTCAAAATGGCCGCCCCCAGAGGCAGAAAAATACAAAATGGCTGCCCGCAGAAGAAAGCATGAGGCTAGTTTGCATCCCACGGAACACTGTGCGTGTCACAGTGGTTTCCCTTGGAAACTGGGACCATGACATCATAAAGGGCCCTGTTCTGCTGGCAGCTGTGGCTGTCTCACTGCTCATTCCAGCTCTGCAGCTCTTCAAGGAGGCAGCAGGAGATGCTGTGCACTGGGGCAGTCATCTCTGGGTTCATGGAAACCCCAGGAGGGGTAATGGCCCGTGCCAAGCAAGTTGGGCTTAGGGAAGATTTAAAGCGCATAGCAGACCATAATGCTAAAAGCACAAAAATCATGCATCATGTTCTTTTGCATGGGATTAGATGGCTGTCTTCTTTAGTCCTGCATACAGATATGTTTTTGGAGCATAATAGCGGCAGGGCAAGTCTTAATCTAGACGTCCCCACCCCCAGCTTTATCAAAGCAAAGTAGAATCAGCCTGGGCCGCTTGCCTCTGTCTGCTAAACACCAGTCTTTATTAATCCAGTTAAAAGTCAAACTTTTGCTTTGGAATGAAAGGTCTACATCTAGGGGAAGTGTCTGCCTGGGTGTACGACTTGCTTCATGGAGAACATTTAAGTTCCCTACATCCAACCTATTGTGCCAGTGCCCCCCTCCACTAGCCTTCTAAGTGGAACCTGTCAAAGTAGGTTATGCCAGCTTGATTTTTACAGCATTTTGCTCCAATTCCACACGTTTTTGCAACATCTAAAGGGATCATGGCAAAGTAGTTAGAAGTTGTGCAAATGGGGGTTGATGCAGATTACAAAAGATTAAAAGGGGATGGCAGCACCCCCAGCATGTGTGGCATCTATTTTCCTGGAAGGCAGTTGTCTTCTTTTTCGGAGCTTGCAAGCGCCATTTTCTGTGCATGGCAATAGAAGCTTGGCAGTGGGGTTTCAAAATGGCCGCCCCCAGAGGCAGAAAAATACAAAATGGCTGCCCGCAGAAGAAAGCATGAGGCTAGTTTGCATCCCACGGAACACTGTGCGTGTCACAGTGGTTTCCCTTGGAAACTGGGACCATGACATCATAAAGGGCCCTGTTCTGCTGGCAGCTGTGGCTGTCTCACTGCTCATTCCAGCTCTGCAGCTCTTCAAGGAGGCAGCGGGAGATGCTGTGCACTGGGGCAGTCATCTCTGGGTTCATGGAAACCCCAGGAGGGGTAATGGCCCGTGCCAAGCAAGTTGGGCTTAGGGAAGATTTAAAGCGCATAGCAGACCATAATGCTAAAAGCACAAAAATCATGCATCATGTTCTTTTGCATGGGATTAGATGGCTGTCTGCTTTAGTCCTGCATACAGATATGTTTTTGGAGCAAAATAGCGGCAGGGCAAGTCTTAATTTAGACGTCCCCACCCCCAGCTTTATCAAAGCAAAGTAGAATCAGCCTGGGCCGCTTGCCTCTGTCTGCTAAACACCAGTCTTTATTAATCCAGTTAAAAGTCAAACTTTTGCTTTGGAATGAAAGGTCTACATCTAGGGGAAGTGTCTGCCTGGGTGTACGACTTGCTTCATGGAGAACATTTAAGTTCCCTACATCCAACCTATTGTGCCAGTGCCCCCCTCCACTAGCCTTCTAAGTGGAACCTGTCAAAGTAGGTTATGCCAGCTTGATTTTTACAGCATTTTGCTCCAATTCCACACGTTTTTGCAACATCTAAAGGGATCATGGCAAAGTAGTTAGAAGTTGTGCAAATGGGGGTTGATGCAGATTACAAAAGATTAAAAGGGGATGGCAGCACCCCCAGCATGTGTGGCATCTATTTTCCTGGAAGGCAGTTGTCTTCTTTTTAGGAGCTTGCAAGCGCCATTTTCTGTGCATGTCAATAGAAGCTTGGCAGTGGGGTTTCAAAATGGCCGCCCCCAGAGGCAGAAAAATACAAAATGGCTGCTCGCAGAAGAAAGCATGAGGCTAGTTTGCATCCCAAGGAACACTGTGCTTGTCACAGTGGTTTCCCTTGGAAACTGGGACCATGACATCATAAAGGGCCCTGTTCTGCTGGCAGCTGTGGCTGTCTCACTGCTCATTCCAGCTCTGCAGCTCTTCAAGGAGGCAGCGGGAGATGCTGTGCACTGGGGCAGTCATCTCTGGGTTCATGGAAACCCCAGGAGGGGTAATGGCCCGTGCCAAGCAAGTTGGGCTTAGGGAAGATTTAAAGCGCATAGCAGACCATAATGCTAAAAGCACAAAAATCATGCATCATGTTCTTTTGCATGGGATTAGATGGCTGTCTTCTTTAGTCCTGCATACAGATATGTTTTTGGAGCATAATAGCGGCAGGGCAAGTCTTAATCTAGACGTCCCCACCCCCAGCTTTATCAAAGCAAAGTAGAATCAGCCTGGGCCGCTTGCCTCTGTCTGCTAAACACCAGTCTTTATTAATCCAGTTAAAAGTCAAACTTTTGCTTTGGAATGAAAGGTCTACATCTAGGGGAAGTGTCTGCCTGGGTGTACGACTTGCTTCATGGAGAACATTTAAGTTCCCTACATCCAACCTATTGTGCCAGTGCCCCCCTCCACTAGCCTTCTAAGTGGAACCTGTCAAAGTAGGTTATGCCAGCTTGATTTTTACAGCATTTTGCTCCAATTCCACACGTTTTTGCAACATCTAAAGGGATCATGGCAAAGTAGTTAAAAGTTGTGCAAATGGGGGTTGATGCAGATTACAAAAGATTAAAAGGGGATGGCAGCACCCCCAGCATGTGTGGCATCTATTTTCCTGGAAGGCAGTTGTCTTCTTTTTCGGAGCTTGCAAGCGCCATTTTCTGTGCATGGCAATAGAAGCTTGGCAGTGGGGTTTCAAAATGGCCGCCCCCAGAGGCAGAAAAATACAAAATGGCTGCCCGCAGAAGAAAGCATGAGGCTAGTTTGCATCCCACGGAACACTGTGCGTGTCACAGTGGTTTCCCTTGGAAACTGGGACCATGACATCATAAAGGGCCCTGTTCTGCTGGCAGCTGTGGCTGTCTCACTGCTCATTCCAGCTCTGCAGCTCTTCAAGGAGGCAGCAGGAGATGCTGTGCACTGGGGCAGTCATCTCTGGGTTCATGGAAACCCCAGGAGGGGTAATGGCCCGTGCCAAGCAAGTTGGGCTTAGGGAAGATTTAAAGCGCATAGCAGACCATAATGCTAAAAGCACAAAAATCATGCATCATGTTCTTTTGCATGGGATTAGATGGCTGTCTGCTTTAGTCCTGCATACAGATATGTTTTTGGAGCAAAATAGCGGCAGGGCAAGTCTTAATTTAGACGTCCCCACCCCCAGCTTTATCAAAGCAAAGTAGAATCAGCCTGGGCCGCTTGCCTCTGTCTGCTAAACACCAGTCTTTATTAATCCAGTTAAAAGTCAAACTTTTGCTTTGGAATGAAAGGTCTACATCTAGGGGAAGTGTCTGCCTGGGTGTACGACTTGCTTCATGGAGAACATTTAAGTTCCCTACATCCAACCTATTGTGCCAGTGCCCCCCTCCACTAGCCTTCTAAGTGGAACCTGTCAAAGTAGGTTATGCCAGCTTGATTTTTACAGCATTTTGCTCCAATTCCACACGTTTTTGCAACATCTAAAGGGATCATGGCAAAGTAGTTAGAAGTTGTGCAAATGGGGGTTGATGCAGATTACAAAAGATTAAAAGGGGATGGCAGCACCCCCAGCATGTGTGGCATCTATTTTCCTGGAAGGCAGTTGTCTTCTTTTTCTAAGCTTGCAAGCGCCATTTTCTGTGCATGGCAATAGAAGCTTGGCAGTGGGGTTTCAAAATGGCCGCCCCCAGAGGCAGAAAAATACAAAATGGCTGCCCGCAGAAGAAAGCATGAGGCTAGTTTGCATCCCACGGAACACTGTGCGTGTCACAGTGGTTTCCCTTGGAAACTGGGACCATGACATCATAAAGGGCCCTGTTCTGCTGGTAGCTGTGGCTGTCTCACTGCTCATTCCAGCTCTGCAGCTCTTCAAGGAGGCAGCGGGAGATGCTGTGCACTGGGGCAGTCATCTCTGGGTTCATGGAAACCCCAGGAGGGGTAATGGCCCGTGCCAAGCAAGTTGGGCTTAGGGAAGATTTAAAGCGCATAGCAGACCATAATGCTAAAAGCACAAAAATCATGCATCATGTTCTTTTGCATGGGATTAGATGGCTGTCTTCTTTAGTCCTGCATACAGATATGTTTTTGGAGCATAATAGTGGCAGGGCAAGTCTTAATCTAGACGTCCCCACCCCCAGCTTTATCAAAGCAAAGTAGAATCAGCCTGGGCCGCTTGCCTCTGTCTGCTAAACACCAGTCTTTATTAATCCAGTTAAAAGTAAAACTTTTGCTTTGGAATGAAAGGTCTACATCTAGGGGAAGTGTCTGCCTGGGTGTACGACTTGCTTCATGGAGAACATTTAAGTTCCCTACATCCAACCTATTGTGCCAGTGCCCCCCTCCACTAGCCTTCTAAGTGGAACCTGTCAAAGTAGGTTATGCCAGCTTGATTTTTACAGCATTTTGCTCCAATTCCACACGTTTTTGCAACATCTGAGGCCCCTTCCACACTAGCGAGTGTGATGCGATGAACTCGCATCACACTCGCAACGCAAGCTGCCGGGAACGCACGGCCCGAACGCTGCACCGCGGGAGTGAACTCAGCATGTCAGTTCACTCCCGCGGTGCAGCGTTCGGGCCGTGCGTTCCCGGCAGCTTGCGTTGCGAGTGTGATGCGAGTTCATCGCATCACACTCGCTAGTGTGGAAGGGGCCTAAAGGGATCATGGCAAAGTAGTTAGAAGTTGTGCAAATGGGGGTTGATGCAGATTACAAAAGATTAAAAGGGGATGGCAGCACCCCCAGCATGTGTGGCATCTATTTTCCTGGAAGGCAGTTGTCTTCTTTTTAGGAGCTTGCAAGCGCCATTTTCTGTGCATGTCAATAGAAGCTTGGCAGTGGGGTTTCAAAATGGCCGCCCCCAGAGGCAGAAAAATACAAAATGGCTGCCCGCAGAAGAAAGCATGAGGCTAGTTTGCATCCCACGGAACACTGTGCGTGTCACAGTGGTTTCCCTTGGAAACTGGGACCATGACATCATAAAGGGCCCTGTTCTGCTGGCAGCTGTGGCTGTCTCACTGCTCATTCCAGCTCTGCAGCTCTTCAAGGAGGCAGCAGGAGATGCTGTGCACTGGGGCAGTCATCTCTGGGTTCATGGAAACCCCAGGAGGGGTAATGGCCCGTGCCAAGCAAGTTGGGCTTAGGGAAGATTTAAAGCGCATAGCAGACCATAATGCTAAAAGCACAAAAATCATGCATCATGTTCTTTTGCATGGGATTAGATGGCTGTCTGCTTTAGTCCTGCATACAGATATGTTTTTGGAGCAAAATAGCGGCAGGGCAAGTCTTAATTTAGACGTCCCCACCCCCAGCTTTATCAAAGCAAAGTAGAATCAGCCTGGGCCGCTTGCCTCTGTCTGCTAAACACCAGTCTTTATTAATCCAGTTAAAAGTCAAACTTTTGCTTTGGAATGAAAGGTCTACATCTAGGGGAAGTGTCTGCCTGGGTGTACGACTTGCTTCATGGAGAACATTTAAGTTCCCTACATCCAACCTATTGTGCCAGTGCCCCCCTCCACTAGCCTTCTAAGTGGAACCTGTCAAAGTAGGTTATGCCAGCTTGATTTTTACAGCATTTTGCTCCAATTCCACACGTTTTTGCAACATCTAAAGGGATCATGGCAAAGTAGTTAGAAGTTGTGCAAATGGGGGTTGATGCAGATTACAAAAGATTAAAAGGGGATGGCAGCACCCCCAGCATGTGTGGCATCTATTTTCCTGGAAGGCAGTTGTCTTCTTTTTCTAAGCTTGCAAGCGCCATTTTCTGTGCATGGCAATAGAAGCTTGGCAGTGGGGTTTCAAAATGGCCGCCCCCAGAGGCAGAAAAATACAAAATGGCTGCCCGCAGAAGAAAGCATGAGGCTAGTTTGCATCCCACGGAACACTGTGCGTGTCACAGTGGTTTCCCTTGGAAACTGGGACCATGACATCATAAAGGGCCCTGTTCTGCTGGTAGCTGTGGCTGTCTCACTGCTCATTCCAGCTCTGCAGCTCTTCAAGGAGGCAGCGGGAGATGCTGTGCACTGGGGCAGTCATCTCTGGGTTCATGGAAACCCCAGGAGGGGTAATGGCCCGTGCCAAGCAAGTTGGGCTTAGGGAAGATTTAAAGCGCATAGCAGACCATAATGCTAAAAGCACAAAAATCATGCATCATGTTCTTTTGCATGGGATTAGATGGCTGTCTTCTTTAGTCCTGCATACAGATATGTTTTTGGAGCATAATAGTGGCAGGGCAAGTCTTAATCTAGACGTCCCCACCCCCAGCTTTATCAAAGCAAAGTAGAATCAGCCTGGGCCGCTTGCCTCTGTCTGCTAAACACCAGTCTTTATTAATCCAGTTAAAAGTCAAACTTTTGCTTTGGAATGAAAGGTCTACATCTAGGGGAAGTGTCTGCCTGGGTGTACGACTTGCTTCATGGAGAACATTTAAGTTCCCTACATCCAACCTATTGTGCCAGTGCCCCCCTCCACTAGCCTTCTAAGTGGAACCTGTCAAAGTAGGTTATGCCAGCTTGATTTTTACAGCATTTTGCTCCAATTCCACACGTTTTTGCAACATCTAAAGGGATCATGGCAAAGTAGTTAGAAGTTGTGCAAATGGGGGTTGATGCAGATTACAAAAGATTAAAAGGGGATGGCAGCACCCCCAGCATGTGTGGCATCTATTTTCCTGGAAGGCAGTTGTCTTCTTTTTAGGAGCTTGCAAGCGCCATTTTCTGTGCATGTCAATAGAAGCTTGGCAGTGGGGTTTCAAAATGGCCGCCCCCAGAGGCAGAAAAATACAAAATGGCTGCTCGCAGAAGAAAGCATGAGGCTAGTTTGCATCCCAAGGAACACTGTGCTTGTCACAGTGGTTTCCCTTGGAAACTGGGACCATGACATCATAAAGGGCCCTGTTCTGCTGGCAGCTGTGGCTGTCTCACTGCTCATTCCAGCTCTGCAGCTCTTCAAGGAGGCAGCGGGAGATGCTGTGCACTGGGGCAGTCATCTCTGGGTTCATGGAAACCCCAGGAGGGGTAATGGCCCGTGCCAAGCAAGTTGGGCTTAGGGAAGATTTAAAGCGCATAGCAGACCATAATGCTAAAAGCACAAAAATCATGCATCATGTTCTTTTGCATGGGATTAGATGGCTGTCTTCTTTAGTCCTGCATACAGATATGTTTTTGGAGCATAATAGCGGCAGGGCAAGTCTTAATCTAGACGTCCCCACCCCCAGCTTTATCAAAGCAAAGTAGAATCAGCCTGGGCCGCTTGCCTCTGTCTGCTAAACACCAGTCTTTATTAATCCAGTTAAAAGTCAAACTTTTGCTTTGGAATGAAAGGTCTACATCTAGGGGAAGTGTCTGCCTGGGTGTACGACTTGCTTCATGGAGAACATTTAAGTTCCCTACATCCAACCTATTGTGCCAGTGCCCCCCTCCACTAGCCTTCTAAGTGGAACCTGTCAAAGTAGGTTATGCCAGCTTGATTTTTACAGCATTTTGCTCCAATTCCACACGTTTTTGCAACATCTAAAGGGATCATGGCAAAGTAGTTAGAAGTTGTGCAAATGGGGGTTGATGCAGATTACAAAAGATTAAAAGGGGATGGCAGCACCCCCAGCATGTGTGGCATCTATTTTCCTGGAAGGCAGTTGTCTTCTTTTTAGGAGCTTGCAAGCGCCATTTTCTGTGCATGCCAATAGAAGCTTGGCAGTGGGGTTTCAAAATGGCCGCCCCCAGAGGCAGAAAAATACAAAATGGCTGCCCGCAGAAGAAAGCATGAGGCTAGTTTGCATCCCACAGAACACTGTGCTTGTAACAGTGGTTTCCCTTGGAAACTGGGACCATGACATCATAAAGGGCCCTGTTCTGCTGGCAGCTGTGGCTGTCTCACTGCTCATTCCAGCTCTGCAGCTCTTCAAGGAGGCAGCGGGAGATGCTGTGCACTGGGGCAGTCATCTCTGGGTTCATGGAAACCCCAGGAGGGGTAATGGCCCGTGCCAAGCAAGTTGGGCTTAGGGAAGATTTAAAGCGCATAGCAGACCATAATGCTAAAAGCACAAAAATCATGCATCATGTTCTTTTGCATGGGATTAGATGGCTGTCTTCTTTAGTCCTGCATACAGATATGTTTTTGGAGCATAATAGCGGCAGGGCAAGTCTTAATCTAGACGTCCCCACCCCCAGCTTTATCAAAGCAAAGTAGAATCAGCCTGGGCCGCTTGCCTCTGTCTGCTAAACACCAGTCTTTATTAATCCAGTTAAAAGTCAAACTTTTGCTTTGGAATGAAAGGTCTACATCTAGGGGAAGTGTCTGCCTGGGTGTACGACTTGCTTCATGGAGAACATTTAAGTTCCCTACATCCAACCTATTGTGCCAGTGCCCCCCTCCACTAGCCTTCTAAGTGGAACCTGTCAAAGTAGGTTATGCCAGCTTGATTTTTACAGCATTTTGCTCCAATTCCACACGTTTTTGCAACATCTAAAGGGATCATGGCAAAGTAGTTAGAAGTTGTGCAAATGGGGGTTGATGCAGATTACAAAAGATTAAAAGGGGATGGCAGCACCCCCAGCATGTGTGGCATCTATTTTCCTGGAAGGCAGTTGTCTTCTTTTTCGGAGCTTGCAAGCACCATTTTCTGTGCATGGCAATAGAAGCTTGGCAGTGGGGTTTCAAAATGGCCGCCCCCAGAGGCAGAAAAATACAAAATGGCTGCCCGCAGAAGAAAGCATGAGGCTAGTTTGCATCCCACGGAACACTGTGCGTGTCACAGTGGTTTCCCTTGGAAACTGGGACCATGACATCATAAAGGGCCCTGTTCTGCTGGCAGCTGTGGCTGTCTCACTGCTCATTCCAGCTCTGCAGCTCTTCAAGGAGGCAGCAGGAGATGCTGTGCACTGGGGCAGTCATCTCTGGGTTCATGGAAACCCCAGGAGGGGTAATGGCCCGTGCCAAGCAAGTTGGGCTTAGGGAAGATTTAAAGCGCATAGCAGACCATAATGCTAAAAGCACAAAAATCATGCATCATGTTCTTTTGCATGGGATTAGATGGCTGTCTTCTTTAGTCCTGCATACAGATATGTTTTTGGAGCATAATAGCGGCAGGGCAAGTCTTAATCTAGACGTCCCCACCCCCAGCTTTATCAAAGCAAAGTGGAATCAGCCTGGGCCGCTTGCCTCTGTCTGCTAAACACCAGTCTTTATTAATCCAGTTAAAAGTCAAACTTTTGCTTTGGAATGAAAGGTCTACATCTAGGGGAAGTGTCTGCCTGGGTGTACGACTTGCTTCATGGAGAACATTTAAGTTCCCTACATCCAACCTATTGTGCCAGTGCCCCCCTCCACTAGCCTTCTAAGTGGAACCTGTCAAAGTAGGTTATGCCAGCTTGATTTTTACAGCATTTTGCTCCAATTCCACACGTTTTTGCAACATCTAAAGGGATCATGGCAAAGTAGTTAGAAGTTGTGCAAATGGGGGTTGATGCAGATTACAAAAGATTAAAAGGGGATGGCAGCACCCCTAGCATGTGTGGCATCTATTTTCCTGGAAGGCAGTTGTCTTCTTTTTCGGAGCTTGCAAGCGCCATTTTCTGTGCATGGCAATAGAAGCTTGGCAGTGGGGTTTCAAAATGGCCGCCCCCAGAGGCAGAAAAATACAAAATGGCTGCCCGCAGAAGAAAGCATGAGGCTAGTTTGCATCCCACGGAACACTGTGCGTGTCACAGTGGTTTCCCTTGGAAACTGGGACCATGACATCATAAAGGGCCCTGTTCTGCTGGCAGCTGTGGCTGTCTCACTGCTCATTCCAGCTCTGCAGCTCTTCAAGGAGGCAGCAGGAGATGCTGTGCACTGGGGCAGTCATCTCTGGGTTCATGGAAACCCCAGGAGGGGTAATGGCCCGTGCCAAGCAAGTTGGGCTTAGGGAAGATTTAAAGCGCATAGCAGACCATAATGCTAAAAGCACAAAAATCATGCATCATGTTCTTTTGCATGGGATTAGATGGCTGTCTTCTTTAGTCCTGCATACAGATATGTTTTTGGAGCATAATAGCGGTAGGGCAAGTCTTAATCTAGACGTCCCCACCCCCAGCTTTATCAAAGCAAAGTAGAATCAGCCTGGGCCGCTTGCCTCTGTCTGCTAAACACCAGTCTTTATTAATCCAGTTAAAAGTCAAACTTTTGCTTTGGAATGAAAGGTCTACATCTAGGGGAAGTGTCTGCCTGGGTGTACGACTTGCTTCATGGAGAACATTTAAGTTCCCTACATCCAACCTATTGTGCCAGTGCCCCCCTCCACTAGCCTTCTAAGTGGAACCTGTCAAAGTAGGTTATGCCAGCTTGATTTTTACAGCATTTTGCTCCAATTCCACACGTTTTTGCAACATCTAAAGGGATCATGGCAAAGTAGTTAGAAGTTGTGCAAATGGGGGTTGATGCAGATTACAAAAGATTAAAAGGGGATGGCAGCACCCCCAGCATGTGTGGCATCTATTTTCCTGGAAGGCAGTTGTCTTCTTTTTAGGAGCTTGCAAGCGCCATTTTCTGTGCATGCCAATAGAAGCTTGGCAGTGGGGTTTCAAAATGGCCGCCCCCAGAGGCAGAAAAATACAAAATGGCTGCCCGCAGAAGAAAGCATGAGGCTAGTTTGCATCCCACGGAACACTGTGCTTGTCACAGTGGTTTCCCTTGGAAACTGGGACCATGACATCATAAAGGGTCCTGTTCTGCTGGCAGCTGTGGCTGTCTCACTGCTCATTCCAGCTCTGCAGCTCTTCAAGGAGGCAGCAGGAGATGCTGTGCACTGGGGCAGTCATCTCTGGGTTCATGGAAACCCCAGGAGGGGTAATGGCCCGTGCCAAGCAAGTTGGGCTTAGGGAAGATTTAAAGCGCATAGCAGACCATAATGCTAAAAGCACAAAAATCATGCATCATGTTCTTTTGCATGGGATTAGATGGCTGTCTTCTTTAGTCCTGCATACAGATATGTTTTTGGAGCAAAATAGCGGCAGGGCAAGTCTTAATTTAGACGTCCCCACCCCCAGCTTTATCAAAGCAAAGTAGAATCAGCCTGGGCCGCTTGCCTCTGTCTGCTAAACACCAGTATTTATTAATCCAGTTAAAAGTCAAACTTTTGCTTTGGAATGAAAGGTCTACATCTAGGGGAAGTGTCTGCCTGGGTGTACGACTTGCTTCATGAAGAACATTTAAGTTCCCTACATCCAACCTATTGTGCCAGTGCCCCCCTCCACTAGCCTTCTAAGTGGAACCTGTCAAAGTAGGTTATGCCAGCTTGATTTTTACAGCATTTTGCTCCAATTCCACATGTTTTTGCAACATCTAAAGGGATCATGGCAAAGTAGTTAGAAGTTGTGCAAATGGGGGTTCATGCAGATTACAAAAGATTAAAAGGGGATGGCAGCACCCCCAGCATGTGTGGCATCTATTTTCCTGGAAGGCAGTTGTCTTCTTTTTCTAAGCTTGCAAGCGCCATTTTCTGTGCATGGCAATAGAAGCTTGGCAGTGGGGTTTCAAAATGGCCGCCCCCAGAGGCAGAAAAATACAAAATGGCTGCCCGCAGAAGAAAGCATGAGGCTAGTTTGCATCCCACGGAACACTGTGCGTGTCACTGTGGTTTCCCTTGGAAACTGGGACCATGACATCATAAAGGGCCCTGTTCTGCTGGTAGCTGTGGCTGTCTCACTGCTCATTCCAGCTCTGCAGCTCTTCAAGGAGGCAGCGGGAGATGCTGTGCACTGGGGCAGTCATCTCTGGGTTCATGGAAACCCCAGGAGGGGTAATGGCCCGTGCCAAGCAAGTTGGGCTTAGGGAAGATTTAAAGCGCATAGCAGACCATAATGCTAAAAGCACAAAAATCATTCATCATGTTCTTTTGCATGGGATTAGATGGCTGTCTTCTTTAGTCCTGCATACAGATATGTTTTTGGAGCATAATAGCGGCAGGGCAAGTCTTAATCTAGACGTCCCCACCCCCAGCTTTATCAAAGCAAAGTAGAATCAGCCTGGGCCGCTTGCCTCTGTCTGCTAAACACCAGTATTTATTAATCCAGTTAAAAGTCAAACTTTTGCTTTGGAATGAAAGGTCTACATCTAGGGGAAGTGTCTGCCTGGGTGTACGACTTGCTTCATGAAGAACATTTAAGTTCCCTACATCCAACCTATTGTGCCAGTGCCCCCCTCCACTAGCCTTCTAAGTGGAACCTGTCAAAGTAGGTTATGCCAGCTTGATTTTTACAGCATTTTGCTCCAATTCCACATGTTTTTGCAAATCTAAAGGGATCATGGCAAAGTAGTTAGAAGTTGTGCAAATGGGGGTTGATGCAGATTACAAAAGATTAAAAGGGGATGGCAGCACCCCCAGCATGTGTGGCATCTATTTTCCTGGAAGGCAGTTGTCTTCTTTTTAGGAGCTTGCAAGCGCCATTTTCTGTGCATGGCAATAGAACCTTGGCAGTGGGGTTTCAAAATGGCCGCCCCCAGAGGCAGAAAAATACAAAATGGCTGCCCGCAGAAGAAAGCATGAGGCTAGTTTGCATCCCACGGAACACTGTGCGTGTCACAGTGGTTTCCCTTGGAAACTGGGACCATGACATCATAAAGGTCCCTGTTCTGCTGGTAGCTGTGGCTGTCTCACTGCTCATTCCAGCTCTGCAGCTCTTCAATGAGGCAGCGGGAGATGCTGTGCACTGGGGCAGTCATCTCTGGGTTCATGGAAACCCCAGGAGGGGCAATGGCCCGTGCCAAGCAAGTTGGGCTTAGGGAAGATTTAAAGCGCATAGCAGACCATAATGCTAAAAGCACAAAAATCATGCATCATGTTCTTTTGCATGGGATTAGATGGCTGTCTTCTTTAGTCCTGCATACAGATATGTTTTTGGAGCATAATAGCGGCAGGGCAAGTCTTAATCTAGACGTCCCCACCCCCAGCTTTATCAAAGCAAAGTAGAATCAGCCTGGGCCGCTTGCCTCTGTCTGCTAAACACCAGTCTTTATTAATCCAGTTAAAAGTCAAACTTTTGCTTTGGAATGAAAGGTCTACATCTAGGGGAAGTGTCTGCCTGGGTGTACGACTTGCTTCATGGAGAACATTTAAGTTCCCTACATCCAACCTATTGTGCCAGTGCCCCCCTCCACTAGCCTTCTAAGTGGAACCTGTCAAAGTAGGTTATGCCAGCTTGATTTTTACAGCATTTTGCTCCAATTCCACACGTTTTTGCAACATCTAAAGGGATCATGGCAAAGTAGTTAGAAGTTGTGCAAATGGGGGTTGATGCAGATTACAAAAGATTAAAAGGGGATGGCAGCACCCCCAGCATGTGTGGCATCTATTTTCCTGGAAGGCAGTTGTCTTCTTTTTAGGAGCTTGCAAGCGCCATTTTCTGTGCATGGCAATAGAAGCTTGGCAGTGGGGTTTCAAAATGGCCGCCCCCAGAGGCAGAAAAATACAAAATGGCTGCCCGCAGAAGAAAGCATGAGGCTAGTTTGCATCCCACGGAACACTGTGCTTGTCACAGTGGTTTCCCTTGGAAACTGGGACCATGACATCATAAAGGGCCCTGTTCTGCTGGCAGCTGTGGCTGTCTCACTGCTCATTCCAGCTCTGCAGCTCTTCAAGGAGGCAGCGGGAGATGCTGTGCACTGGGGCAGTCATCTCTGGGTTCATGGAAACCCCAGGAGGGGTAATGGCCCGTGCCAAGCAAGTTGGGCTTAGGGAATATTTAAAGCGCATAGCAGACCATAATGCTAAAAGCACAAAAATCATGCATCATGTTCTTTTGCATGGGATTAGATGGCTGTCTTCTTTAGTCCTGCATACAGATATGTTTTTGGAGCATAATAGCGGCAGGGCAAGTCTTAATCTAGACGTCCCCACCCCCAGCTTTATCAAAGCAAAGTAGAATCAGCCTGGGCCGCTTGCCTCTGTCTGCTAAACACCAGTCTTTATTAATCCAGTTAAAAGTCAAACTTTTGCTTTGGAATGAAAGGTCTACATCTAGGGGAAGTGTCTGCCTGGGTGTACAACTTGCTTCATGGAGAACATTTAAGTTCCCTACATCCAACCTATTGTGCCAGTGCCCCCCTCCACTAGCCTTCTAAGTGGAACCTGTCAAAGTAGGTTATGCCAGCTTGATTTTTACAGCATTTTGCTCCAATTCCACACGTTTTTGCAACATCTAAAGGGATCATGGCAAAGTAGTTAGAAGTTGTGCAAATGGGGGTTGATGCAGATTACAAAAGATTAAAAGGGGATGGCAGCACCCCCAGCATGTGTGGCATCTATTTTCCTGGAAGGCAGTTGTCTTCTTTTTAGGAGCTTGCAAGCGCCATTTTCTGTGCATGGCAATAGAAGCTTGGCAGTGGGGTTTCAAAATGGCCGCCCCCAGAGGCAGAAAAATACAAAATGGCTGCCCGCAGAAGAAAGCATGAGGCTAGTTTGCATCCCACGGAACACTGTGCGTGTCACAGTGGTTTCCCTTTGAAACTGGGACCATGACATCATAAAGGGTCCTGTTCTGCTGGCAGCTGTGGCTGTCTCACTGCTCATTCCAGCTCTGCAGCTCTTCAAGGAGGCAGCGGGAGATGCTGTGCACTGGGGCAGTCATCTCTGGGTTCATGGAAACCCCAGGAGGGGTAATGGCCCGTGCCAAGCAAGTTGGGCTTAGGGAAGATTTAAAGCGCATAGCAGACCATAATGCTAAAAGCACAAAAATCATGCATCATGTTCTTTTGCATGGGATTAGATGGCTGTCTTCTTTAGTCCTGCATACAGATATGTTTTTGGAGCATAATAGCGGCAGGGCAAGTCTTAATCTAGACGTCCCCACCCCCAGCTTTATCAAAGCAAAGTAGAATCAGCCTGGGCCGCTTGCCTCTGTCTGCTAAACACCAGTCTTTATTAATCCAGTTAAAAGTCAAACTTTTGCTTTGGAATGAAAGGTCTACATCTAGGGGAAGTGTCTGCCTGGGTGTACGACTTGCTTCATGGAGAACATTTAAGTTCCCTACATCCAACCTATTGTGCCAGTGCCCCCCTCCACTAGCCTTCTAAGTGGAACCTGTCAAAGTAGGTTATGCCAGCTTGATTTTTACAGCATTTTGCTCCAATTCCACACGTTTTTGCAACATCTAAAGGGATCATGGCAAAGTAGTTAGAAGTTGTGCAAATGGGGGTTGATGCAGATTACAAAAGATTAAAAGGGGATGGCAGCACCCCCAGCATGTGTGGCATCTATTTTCCTGGAAGGCAGTTGTCTTCTTTTTAGGAGCTTGCAAGCGCCATTTTCTGTGCATGGCAATAGAAGCTTGGCAGTGGGGTTTCAAAATGGCCGCCCCCAGAGGCAGAAAAATACAAAATGGCTGCCCGCAGAAGAAAGCATGAGGCTAGTTTGCATCCCACGGAACACTGTGCTTGTCACAGTGGTTTCCCTTGGAAACTGGGACCATGACATCATAAAGGGCCCTGTTCTGCTGGCAGCTGTGGCTGTCTCACTGCTCATTCCAGCTCTGCAGCTCTTCAAGGAGGCAGCGGGAGATGCTGTGCACTGGGGCAGTCATCTCTGGGTTCATGGAAACCCCAGGAGGGGTAATGGCCCGTGCCAAGCAAGTTGGGCTTAGGGAAGATTTAAAGCGCATAGCAGACCATAATGCTAAAAGCACAAAAATCATGCATCATGTTCTTTTGCATGGGATTAGATGGCTGTCTTCTTTAGTCCTGCATACAGATATGTTTTTGGAGCATAATAGCGGCAGGGCAAGTCTTAATCTAGACGTCCCCACCCCCAGCTTTATCAAAGCAAAGTAGAATCAGCCTTGGCCGCTTGCCTCTGTCTGCTAAACACCAGTCTTTATTAATCCAGTTAAAAGTCAAACTTTTGCTTTGGAATGAAAGGTCTACATCTAGGGGAAGTGTCTGCCTGGGTGTACAACTTGCTTCATGGAGAACATTTAAGTTCCCTACATCCAACCTATTGTGCCAGTGCCCCCCTCCACTAGCCTTCTAAGTGGAACCTGTCAAAGTAGGTTATGCCAGCTTGATTTTTACAGCATTTTGCTCCAATTCCACACATTTTTGCAACATCTAAAGGGATCATGGCAAAGTAGTTAGAAGTTGTGCAAATGGGGGTTGATGCAGATTACAAAAGATTAAAAGGGGATGGCAGCACCCCCAGCATGTGTGGCATCTATTTTCCTGGAAGGCAGTTGTCTTCTTTTTAGGAGCTTGCAAGCGCCATTTTCTGTGCATGGCAATAGAAGCTTGGCAGTGGGGTTTCAAAATGGCCGCCCCCAGAGGCAGAAAAATACAAAATGGCTGCCCGCAGAAGAAAGCATGAGGCTAGTTTGCATCCCACGGAACACTGTGCTTGTCACAGTGGTTTCCCTTGGAAACTGGGACCATGACATCATAAAGGGCCCTGTTCTGCTGGCAGCTGTGGCTGTCTCACTGCTCATTCCAGCTCTGCAGCTCTTCAAGGAGGCAGCGGGAGATGCTGTGCACTGGGGCAGTCATCTCTGGGTTCATGGAAACCCCAGGAGGGGTAATGGCCCGTGCCAAGCAAGTTGGGCTTAGGGAAGATTTAAAGCGCATAGCAGACCATAATGCTAAAAGCACAAAAATCATGCATCATGTTCTTTTGCATGGGATTAGATGGCTGTCTTCTTTAGTCCTGCATACAGATATGTTTTTGGAGCATAATAGCGGCAGGGCAAGTCTTAATCTAGACGTCCCCACCCCCAGCTTTATCAAAGCAAAGTAGAATCAGCCTGGGCCGCTTGCCTCTGTCTGCTAAACACCAGTCTTTATTAATCCAGTTAAAAGTCAAACTTTTGCTTTGGAATGAAAGGTCTACATCTAGGGGAAGTGTCTGCCTGGGTGTACGACTTGCTTCATGGAGAACATTTAAGTTCCCTACATCCAACCTATTGTGCCAGTGCCCCCCTCCACTAGCCTTCTAAGTGGAACCTGTCAAAGTAGGTTATGCCAGCTTGATTTTTACAGCATTTTGCTCCAATTCCACACGTTTTTGCAACATCTAAAGGGATCATGGCAAAGTAGTTAGAAGTTGTGCAAATGGGGGTTGATGCAGATTACAAAAGATTAAAAGGGGATGGCAGCACCCCCAGCATGTGTGGCATCTATTTTCCTGGAAGGCAGTTGTCTTCTTTTTAGGAGCTTGCAAGCGCCATTTTCTGTGCATGGCAATAGAAGCTTGGCAGTGGGGTTTCAAAATGGACGCCCCCAGAGGCAGAAAAATACAAAATGGCTGCCCGCAGAAGAAAGCATGAGGCTAGTTTGCATCCCACGGAACACTGTGCTTGTCACAGTGGTTTCCCTTGGAAACTGGGACCATGACATCATAAAGGGCCCTGTTCTGCTGGCAGCTGTGGCTGTCTCACTGCTCATTCCAGCTCTGCAGCTCTTCAAGGAGGCAGCGGGAGATGCTGTGCACTGGGGCAGTCATCTCTGGGTTCATGGAAACCCCAGGAGGGGTAATGGCCCGTGCCAAGCAAGTTGGGCTTAGGGAAGATTTAAAGCGCATAGCAGACCATAATGCTAAAAGCACAAAAATCATGCATCATGTTCTTTTGCATGGGATTAGATGGCTGTCTTCTTTAGTCCTGCATACAGATATGTTTTTGGAGCATAATAGCGGCAGGGCAAGTCTTAATCTAGACGTCCCCACCCCCAGCTTTATCAAAGCAAAGTAGAATCAGCCTGGGCCGCTTGCCTCTGTCTGCTAAACACCAGTCTTTATTAATCCAGTTAAAAGTCAAACTTTTGCTTTGGAATGAAAGGTCTACATCTAGGGGAAGTGTCTGCCTGGGTGTACAACTTGCTTCATGGAGAACATTTAAGTTCCCTACATCCAACCTATTGTGCCAGTGCCCCCCTCCACTAGCCTTCTAAGTGGAACCTGTCAAAGTAGGTTATGCCAGCTTGATTTTTACAGCATTTTGCTCCAATTCCACACGTTTTTGCAACATCTAAAGGGATCATGGCAAAGTAGTTAGAAGTTGTGCAAATGGGGGTTGATGCAGATTACAAAAGATTAAAAGGGGATGGCAGCACCCCCAGCATGTGTGGCATCTATTTTCCTGGAAGGCAGTTGTCTTCTTTTTAGGAGCTTGCAAGCGCCATTTTCTGTGCATGCCAATAGAAGCTTGGCAGTGGGGTTTCAAAATGGCCGCCCCCAGAGGCAGAAAAATACAAAATGGCTGCCCGCAGAAGAAAGCATGAGGCTAGTTTGCATCCCACGGAACACTGTGCTTGTCACAGTGGTTTCCCTTGGAAACTGGGACCATGACATCATAAAGGGCCCTGTTCTGCTGGCAGCTGTGGCTGTCTCACTGCTCATTCCAGCTCTGCAGCTCTTCAAGGAGGCAGCGGGAGATGCTGTGCACTGGGGCAGTCATCTCTGGGTTCATGGAAACCCCAGGAGGGGTAATGGCCCGTGCCAAGCAAGTTGGGCTTAGGGAAGATTTAAAGCGCATAGCAGACCATAATGCTAAAAGCACAAAAATCATGCATCATGTTCTTTTGCATGGGATTAGATGGCTGTCTTCTTTAGTCCTGCATACAGATATGTTTTTGGAGCAAAATAGCGGCAGGGCAAGTCTTAATTTAGACGTCCCCACCCCCAGCTTTATCAAAGCAAAGTAGAATCAGCCTGGGCCGCTTGCCTCTGTCTGCTAAACACCAGTCTTTATTAATCCAGTTAAAAGTCAAACTTTTGCTTTGGAATGAAAGGTCTACATCTAGGGGAAGTGTCTGCCTGGGTGTACGACTTGCTTCATGGAGAACATTTAAGTTCCCTACATCCAACCTATTGTGCCAGTGCCCCCCTCCACTAGCCTTCTAAGTGGAACCTGTCAAAGTAGGTTATGCCAGCTTGATTTTTACAGCATTTTGCTCCAATTCCACACGTTTTTGCAACATCTAAAGGGATCATGGCAAAGTAGTTAGAAGTTGTGCAAATGGGGGTTGATGCAGATTACAAAAGATTAAAAGGGGATGGCAGCACCCCCAGCATGTGTGGCATCTATTTTCCTGGAAGGCAGTTGTCTTCTTTTTAGGAGCTTGCAAGCGCCATTTTCTGTGCATGGCAATAGAAGCTTGGCAGTGGGGTTTCAAAATGGCCGCCCCCAGAGGCAGAAAAATACAAAATGGCTGCCCGCAGAAGAAAGCATGAGGCTAGTTTGCATCCCACGGAACACTGTGCTTGTCACAGTGGTTTCCCTTGGAAACTGGGACCATGACATCATAAAGGGCCCTGTTCTGCTGGCAGCTGTGGCTGTCTCACTGCTCATTCCAGCTCTGCAGCTCTTCAAGGAGGCAGCGGAAGATGCTGTGCACTGGGGCAGTCATCTCTGGGTTCATGGAAACCCCAGGAGGGGTAATGGCCCGTGCCAAGCAAGTTGGGCTTAGGGAAGATTTAAAGCGCATAGCAGACCATAATGCTAAAAGCACAAAAATCATTCATCATGTTCTTTTGCATGGGATTAGATGGCTGTCTTCTTTAGTCCTGCATACAGATATGTTTTTGGAGCATAATAGCGGCAGGGCAAGTCTTAATCTAGACGTCCCCACCCCCAGCTTTATCAAAGCAAAGTAGAATCAGCCTGGGCCGCTTGCCTCTGTCTGCTAAACACCAGTCTTTATTAATCCAGTTAAAAGTCAAACTTTTGCTTTGGAATGAAAGGTCTACATCTAGGGGAAGTGTCTGCCTGGGTGTACGACTTGCTTCATGGAGAACATTTAAGTTCCCTACATCCAACCTATTGTGCCAGTGCCCCCCTCCACTAGCCTTCTAAGTGGAACCTGTCAAAGTAGGTTATGCCAGCTTGATTTTTACAGCATTTTGCTCCAATTCCACATGTTTTTGCAACATCTAAAGGGATCATGGCAAAGTAGTTAGAAGTTGTGCAAATGGGGGTTGATGCAGATTACAAAAGATTAAAAGGGGATGGCAGCACCCCCAGCATGTGTGGCATCTATTTTCCTGGAAGGCAGTTGTCTTCTTTTTAGGAGCTTGCAAGCGCCATTTTCTGTGCATGGCAATAGAAGCTTGGCAGTGGGGTTTCAAAATGGCCGCCCCCAGAGGCAGAAAAATACAAAATGGCTGCCCGCAGAAGAAAGCATGAGGCTAGTTTGCATCCCACGGAACACTGTGCTTGTCACAGTGGTTTCCCTTGGAAACTGGGACCATGACATCATAAAGGGCCCTGTTCTGCTGGCAGCTGTGGCTGTCTCACTGCTCATTCCAGCTCTGCAGCTCTTCAAGGAGGCAGCGGAAGATGCTGTGCACTGGGGCAGTCATCTCTGGGTTCATGGAAACCCCAGGAGGGGTAATGGCCCGTGCCAAGCAAGTTGGGCTTAGGGAAGATTTAAAGCGCATAGCAGACCATAATGCTAAAAGCACAAAAATCATGCATCATGTTCTTTTGCATGGGATTAGATGGCTGTCTTCTTTAGTCCTGCATACAGATATGTTTTTGGAGCATAATAGCGGCAGGGCAAGTCTTAATCTAGACGTCCCCACCCCCAGCTTTATCAAAGCAAAGTAGAATCAGCCTGGGCCGCTTGCCTCTGTCTGCTAAACACCAGTCTTTATTAATCCAGTTAAAAGTCAAACTTTTGCTTTGGAATGAAAGGTCTACATCTAGGGGAAGTGTCTGCCTGGGTGTACGACTTGCTTCATGGAGAACATTTAAGTTCCCTACATCCAACCTATTGTGCCAGTGCCCCCCTCCACTAGCCTTCTAAGTGGAACCTGTCAAAGTAGGTTATGCCAGCTTGATTTTTACAGCATTTTGCTCCAATTCCACACGTTTTTGCAACATCTAAAGGGATCATGGCAAAGTAGTTAGAAGTTGTGCAAATGGGGGTTGATGCAGATTACAAAAGATTAAAAGGGGATGGCAGCACCCCCAGCATGTGTGGCATCTATTTTCCTGGAAGGCAGTTGTCTTCTTTTTAGGAGCTTGCAAGCGCCATTTTCTGTGCATGGCAATAGAAGCTTGGCAGTGGGGTTTCAAAATGGCCGCCCCCAGAGGCAGAAAAATACAAAATGGCTGCCCGCAGAAGAAAGCATGAGGCTAGTTTGCATCCCACGGAACACTCTGCTTGTCACAGTGGTTTCCCTTGGAAACTGGGACCATGACATCATAAAGGGCCCTGTTCTGCTGGTAGCTGTGGCTGTCTCACTGCTCATTCCAGCTCTGCAGCTCTTCAAGGAGGCAGCGGGAGATGCTGTGCACTGGGGCAGTCATCTCTGGGTTCATGGAAACCCCAGGAGGGGTAATGGCCCGTGCCAAGCAAGTTGGGCTTAGGGAAGATTTAAAGCGCATAGCAGACCATAATGCTAAAAGCACAAAAATCATTCATCATGTTCTTTTGCATGGGATTAGATGGCTGTCTTCTTTAGTCCTGCATACAGATATGTTTTTGGAGCATAATAGCGGCAGGGCAAGTCTTAATCTAGACGTCCCCACCCCCAGCTTTATCAAAGCAAAGTAGAATCAGCCTGGGCCGCTTGCCTCTGTCTGCTAAACACCAGTCTTTATTAATCCAGTTAAAAGTCAAACTTTTGCTTTGGAATGAAAGGTCTACATCTAGGGGAAGTGTCTGCCTGGGTGTACGACTTGCTTCATGGAGAACATTTAAGTTCCCTACATCCAACCTATTGTGCCAGTGCCCCCCTCCACTAGCCTTCTAAGTGGAACCTGTCAAAGTAGGTTATGCCAGCTTGATTTTTACAGCATTTTGCTCCAATTCCACATGTTTTTGCAACATCTAAAGGGATCATGGCAAAGTAGTTAGAAGTTGTGCAAATGGGGGTTGATGCAGATTACAAAAGATTAAAAGGGGATGGCAGCACCCCCAGCATGTGTGGCATCTATTTTCCTGGAAGGCAGTTGTCTTCTTTTTAGGAGCTTGCAAGCGCCATTTTCTGTGCATGGCAATAGAAGCTTGGCAGTGGGGTTTCAAAATGGCCGCCCCCAGAGGCAGAAAAATACAAAATGGCTGCCCGCAGAAGAAAGCATGAGGCTAGTTTGCATCCCACGGAACACTGTGCGTGTCACAGTGGTTTCCCTTGGAAACTGGGACCATGACATCATAAAGGTCCCTGTTCTGCTGGTAGCTGTGGCTGTCTCACTGCTCATTCCAGCTCTGCAGCTCTTCAATGAGGCAGCGGGAGATGCTGTGCACTGGGGCAGTCATCTCTGGGTTCATGGAAACCCCAGGAGGGGTAATGGCCCGTGCCAAGCAAGTTGGGCTTAGGGAAGATTTAAAGCGCATAGCAGACCATAATGCTAAAAGCACAAAAATCATGCATCATGTTCTTTTGCATGGGATTAGATGGCTGTCTTCTTTAGTCCTGCATACAGATATGTTTTTGGAGCATAATAGCGGCAGGGCAAGTCTTAATCTAGACGTCCCCACCCCCAGCTTTATCAAAGCAAAGTAGAATCAGCCTGGGCCGCTTGCCTCTGTCTGCTAAACACCAGTCTTTATTAATCCAGTTAAAAGTCAAACTTTTGCTTTGGAATGAAAGGTCTACATCTAGGGGAAGTGTCTGCCTGGGTGTACGACTTGCTTCATGGAGAACATTTAAGTTCCCTACATCCAACCTATTGTGCCAGTGCCCCCCTCCACTAGCCTTCTAAGTGGAACCTGTCAAAGTAGGTTATGCCAGCTTGATTTTTACAGCATTTTGCTCCAATTCCACACGTTTTTGCAACATCTAAAGGGATCATGGCAAAGTAGTTAGAAGTTGTGCAAATGGGGGTTGATGCAGATTACAAAAGATTAAAAGGGGATGGCAGCACCCCCAGCATGTGTGGCATCTATTTTCCTGGAAGGCAGTTGTCTTCTTTTTAGGAGCTTGCAAGCGCCATTTTCTGTGCATGGCAATAGAAGCTTGGCAGTGGGGTTTCAAAATGGCCGCCCCCAGAGGCAGAAAAATACAAAATGGCTGCCCGCAGAAGAAAGCATGAGGCTAGTTTGCATCCCACGGAACACTCTGCTTGTCACAGTGGTTTCCCTTGGAAACTGGGACCATGACATCATAAAGGGCCCTGTTCTGCTGGCAGCTGTGGCTGTCTCACTGCTCATTCCAGCTCTGCAGCTCTTCAAGGAGGCAGCGGGAGATGCTGTGCACTGGGGCAGTCATCTCTGGGTTCATGGAAACCCCAGGAGGGGTAATGGCCCGTGCCAAGCAAGTTGGGCTTAGGGAAGATTTAAAGCGCATAGCAGACCATAATGCTAAAAGCACAAAAATCATTCATCATGTTCTTTTGCATGGGATTAGATGGCTGTCTTCTTTAGTCCTGCATACAGATATGTTTTTGGAGCATAATAGCGGCAGGGCAAGTCTTAATCTAGACGTCCCCACCCCCAGCTTTATCAAAGCAAAGTAGAATCAGCCTGGGCCGCTTGCCTCTGTCTGCTAAACACCAGTCTTTATTAATCCAGTTAAAAGTCAAACTTTTGCTTTGGAATGAAAGGTCTACATCTAGGGGAAGTGTCTGCCTGGGTGTACGACTTGCTTCATGAAGAACATTTAAGTTCCCTACATCCAACCTATTGTGCCAGTGCCCCCCTCCACTAGCCTTCTAAGTGGAACCTGTCAAAGTAGGTTATGCCAGCTTGATTTTTACAGCATTTTGCTCCAATTCCACACGTTTTTGCAACATCTAAAGGGATCATGGCAAAGTAGTTAGAAGTTGTGCAAATGGGGGTTGATGCAGATTACAAAAGATTAAAAGGGGATGGCAGCACCCCCAGCATGTGTGGCATCTATTTTCCTGGAAGGCAGTTGTCTTCTTTTTAGGAGCTTGCAAGCGCCATTTTCTGTGCATGCCAATAGAAGCTTGACAGTGGGGTTTCAAAATGGCCGCCCCAGAGGCAGAAAAATACAAAATGGCTGCCCGCAGAAGAAAGCATGAGGCTAGTTTGCATCCCACGGAACACTGTGCTTGTCACAGTGGTTTCCCTTGGAAACTGGGACCATGACATCATAAAGGGTCCTGTTCTGCTGGCAGCTGTGGCTGTCTCACTGCTCATTCCAGCTCTGCAGCTCTTCAAGGAGGCAGCAGGAGATGCTGTGCACTGGGGCAGTCATCTCTGGGTTCATGGAAACCCCAGGAGGGGTAATGGCCCGTGCCAAGCAAGTTGGGCTTAGGGAAGATTTAAAGCGCATAGCAGACCATAATGCTAAAAGCACAAAAATCATGCATCATGTTCTTTTGCATGGGATTAGATGGCTGTCTTCTTTAGTCCTGCATACAGATCTGTTTTTGGAGCATAATAGCGGCAGGGCAAGTCTTAATCTAGACGTCCCCACCCCCAGCTTTATCAAAGCAAAGTAGAATCAGCCTGGGCCGCTTGCCTCTGTCTGCTAAACACCAGTCTTTATTAATCCAGTTAAAAGTCAAACTTTTGCTTTGGAATGAAAGGTCTACATCTAGGGGAAGTGTCTGCCTGGGTGTACGACTTGCTTCATGGAGAACATTTAAGTTCCCTACATCCAACCTATTGTGCCAGTGCCCCCCTCCACTAGCCTTCTAAGTGGAACCTGTCAAAGTAGGTTATGCCAGCTTGATTTTTACAGCATTTTGCTCCAATTCCACACGTTTTTGCAACATCTAAAGGGATCATGGCAAAGTAGTTAGAAGTTGTGCAAATGGGGGTTGATGCAGATTACAAAAGATTAAAAGGGGATGGCAGCACCCCCAGCATGTGTGGCATCTATTTTCCTGGAAGGCAGTTGTCTTCTTTTTCGGAGCTTGCAAGCGCCATTTTCTGTGCATGGCAATAGAAGCTTGGCAGTGGGGTTTCAAAATGGCCGCCCCCAGAGGCAGAAAAATACAAAATGGCTGCCCGCAGAAGAAAGCATGAGGCTAGTTTGCATCCCACGGAACACTGTGCGTGTCACAGTGGTTTCCCTTGGAAACTGGGACCATGACATCATAAAGGTCCCTGTTCTGCTGGTAGCTGTGGCTGTCTCACTGCTCATTCCAGCTCTGCAGCTCTTCAAGGAGGCAGCAGGAGATGCTGTGCACTGGGGCAGTCATCTCTGGGTTCATGGAAACCCCAGGAGGGGTAATGGCCCGTGCCAAGCAAGTTGGGCTTAGGGAAGATTTAAAGCGCATAGCAGACCATAATGCTAAAAGCACAAAAATCATGCATCATGTTCTTTTGCATGGGATTAGATGGCTGTCTTCTTTAGTCCTGCATACAGATATGTTTTTGGAGCATAATAGCGGCAGGGCAAGTCTTAATCTAGACGTCCCCACCCCCAGCTTTATCAAAGCAAAGTAGAATCAGCCTGGGCCGCTTTCCTCTGTCTGCTAAACACCAGTCTTTATTAATCCAGTTAAAAGTCAAACTTTTGCTTTGGAATGAAAGGTCTACATCTAGGGGAAGTGTCTGCCTGGGTGTACGACTTGCTTCATGGAGAACATTTAAGTTCCCTACATCCAACCTATTGTGCCAGTGCCCCCCTCCACTAGCCTTCTAAGTGGAACCTGTCAAAGTAGGTTATGCCAGCTTGATTTTTACAGCATTTTGCTCCAATTCCACACGTTTTTGCAACATCTAAAGGGATCATGGCAAAGTAGTTAGAAGTTGTGCAAATTGGGGTTGATGCAGATTACAAAAGATTAAAAGGGGATGGCAGCACCCCCAGCATGTGTGGCATCTATTTTCCTGGAAGGCAGTTGTCTTCTTTTTAGGAGCTTGCAAGCGCCATTTTCTGTGCATGGCAATAGAAGCTTGGCAGTGGGGTTTCAAAATGGCCGCCCCCAGAGGCAGAAAAATACAAAATGGCTGCCCGCAGAAGAAAGCATGAGGCTAGTTTGCATCCCACGGAACACTCTGCTTGTCACAGTGGTTTCCCTTGGAAACTGGGACCATGACATCATAAAGTGCCCTGTTCTGCTGGCAGCTGTGGCTGTCTCACTGCTCATTCCAGCTCTGCAGCTCTTCAAGGAGGCAGCGGGAGATGCTGTGCACTGGGGCAGTCATCTCTGGGTTCATGGAAACCCCAGGAGGGGTAATGGCCCGTGCCAAGCAAGTTGGGCTTAGGGAAGATTTAAAGCGCATAGCAGACCATAATGCTAAAAGCACAAAAATCATTCATCATGTTCTTTTGCATGGGATTAGATGGCTGTCTTCTTTAGTCCTGCATACAGATATGTTTTGGAGCATAATAGCGGCAGGGCAAGTCTTAATCTAGACGTCCCCACCCCCAGCTTTATCAAAGCAAAGTAGAATCAGCCTGGGCCGCTTGCCTCTGTCTGCTTAACACCAGTCTTTATTAATCCAGTTAAAAGTCAAACTTTTGCTTTGGAATGAAAGGTCTACATCTAGGGGAAGTGTCTGCCTGGGTGTACGACTTGCTTCATGGAGAACATTTAAGTTCCCTACATCCAACCTATTGTGCCAGTGCCCCCCTCCACTAGCCTTCTAAGTGGAACCTGTCAAAGTAGGTTATGCCAGCTTGATTTTTACAGCATTTTGCTCCAATTCCACACGTTTTTGCAACATCTAAAGGGATCATGGCAAAGTAGTTAGAAGTTGTGCAAATGGGGGTTGATGCAGATTACAAAAGATTAAAAGGGGATGGCAGCACCCCCAGCATGTGTGGCATCTATTTTCCTGGAAGGCAGTTGTCTTCTTTTTAGGAGCTTGCAAGCGCCATTTTCTGTGCATGGCAATAGAAGCTTGGCAGTGGGGTTTCAAAATGGCCGCCCCCAGAGGCAGAAAAATACAAAATGGCTGCCCGCAGAAGAAAGCATGAGGCTAGTTTGCATCCCACGGAACACTGTGCTTGTCACAGTGGTTTCCCTTGGAAACTGGGACCATGACATCATAAAGGGCCCTGTTCTGCTGGCAGCTGTGGCTGTCTCACTGCTCATTCCAGCTCTGCAGCTCTTCAAGGAGGCAGCGGGAGATGCTGTGCACTGGGGCAGTCATCTCTGGGTTCATGGAAACCCCAGGAGGGGTAATGGCCCGTGCCAAGCAAGTTGGGCTTAGGGAAGATTTAAAGCGCATAGCAGACCATAATGCTAAAAGCACAAAAATCATGCATCATGTTCTTTTGCATGGGATTAGATGGCTGTCTTCTTTAGTCCTGCATACAGATATGTTTTTGGAGCAAAATAGCGGCAGGGCAAGTCTTAATTTAGACGTCCCCACCCCCAGCTTTATCAAAGCAAAGTAGAATCAGCCTGGGCCGCTTGCCTCTGTCTGCTAAACACCAGTCTTTATTAATCCAGTTAAAAGTCAAACTTTTGCTTTGGAATGAAAGGTCTACATCTAGGGGAAGTGTCTGCCTGGGTGTACGACTTGCTTCATGAAGAACATTTAAGTTCCCTACATCCAACCTATTGTGCCAGTGCCCCCCTCCACTAGCCTTCTAAGTGGAACCTGTCAAAGTAGGTTATGCCAGCTTGATTTTTACAGCATTTTGCTCCAATTCCACATGTTTTTGCAACATCTAAAGGGATCATGGCAACGGGCGTGGCTTACCTATGGAGGCGAGCAGACGTGCCACTCACTAGCTCCTGCTCCGTTACGGGCCCCATGGTACCTCAAGCGTCACCCAGCACCCGGTCACCGACAGATATGGGCCCAAAGAAGAAGGGAAGCCTCCCTCACCCTACTCCGACCCAGCCTCGGGCCGCTTCAAGGGGTATATCCCGTTACCTCACCGCGGCAGCGGAGACTCCCGCGACTACAAAGATGGCGGGGGCGAGACAAGAGCTCCCGACCCCGGCGGGCCGGAGCTCCAGCGGCTCTTCGAAAGCGGCGGGAGACACTAGCGGAGGTCTCCGAGGCATTCCGGTGCTCCCCTTGTCCGCCGCCAGGAACACTCCGTCTCCCGACGTAGGCGCTCGGCCACGTGCATCCCCAGGAATGGCCGCCGGACAAGTGGCGCAGCCTGCGCCAGAACGCGCCACACTCACAAGGAAGGACATGGCGGCAGCTGAAAGAGGCGCAGCTGGGTCAGTCGCAGCCCTGCGACACACCACGGCACCACCAATGGAAACTGCCACCTGCAGCATGGAGAAGGAACCAAACGGAAGGGCAATGAACATATCAGGTCAGCCAGCCCTCGCCTCGCTTGTAGCCCCAGCCCCAACCCCTGATTGTGAGCTAGGGGAAGACACAACC
This sequence comes from Engystomops pustulosus, assembly GCF_040894005.1. Taxonomy (NCBI): domain Eukaryota; kingdom Metazoa; phylum Chordata; class Amphibia; order Anura; family Leptodactylidae; genus Engystomops; species Engystomops pustulosus. The sequence continues at coordinate 58,266,385 of NC_092421.1, read as the reverse complement.
ACCCAGCCCCAGGTGCCTGCTGTTCCTGCACAGTCCATGATCACTCCGGGGCGCACTATACAAGTGGTAGCGGAGGTCCATCAGTCTGCCTCCCCAGTCAGTTCTCTGACGCTAGGGGACCGATCCCAAAGCCCGCTTGCCCCCCTCTCCCCAAGACGGCAGCTTTGGGGCAACTCCAACCAGGGGGTTTCCTCCCCCCAAATGACGACCTTTCCCGGGAGGGTCAAGATAGACGTGGCCCCCCCTCCTCAGGCCACTGATGCCGGGCCCCTGGAAGTGCCTCAGTCACTCTCGCACCCATTTGGCCCACTCCGGCTCTCAACTAGCCCAGACCCACAGTTGGTCTTCCATCCTCCAGCCAAGCAAGAAGACCCCGCGGTCTCCCCTAATTTCCCTTACTTCCACCAGCCGGATCCGCTCATGCCTTGGAGCATTGTATCTCAACCCCATATCTTACATTCTCCGGCCCTATCCCCAAGGGTATTTGTAGCCTCTCAGACACCGGAGAGAAATACATCACCTCTTGCCTTTAGCCCTGAGGGCCCAGGAACCTCCCCTATGCCCATGTTCGTTGCTTCGGAAGCTCACCAGTCATTTTTATTCGCCCAAGCCCTGGAGGGCCTAGCGGAGTTGAGTTCACTTAAGGCGCACTTGAAGGCCATACCAACCAAGGAGGATATGGAGTGCTATGTATCTCGTCTCGAGCAGTCCTACAGTGCTGAGATAACGGTACTACGGGAGGAAGTACACCAAATGCAAGCCAGAACGTCTGCTGTGGAAAATACACAGGCAAACATGCAGGCACAAGTTGACAACCACTCAGCGACACTTGCCGCTCACTCCTTCCAACTCCAACAGCTCACAGACCAGCTTGACGATGCGGAGAACAGGGGCAGACGGAACAATATCCGTATCCGAGGGCTCCCGGAAACTGTAGAATCGAGCCAGCTTCACTCAGAGCTCCGTCTTCTCTTCAACTCGGTCCTGGAAGTACCAGGCGATTCTCCAGTGGAGCTTGATCGAGCTCATCGCGCTCTACAGCCTCGCCCCGCTCCCAACGAACCCCCGCGGGATGTCATATGCCGGGTACACCGCTACCAACTGAAAGAATCTATCATGTTCAAGGCAAGAGCAGCAGATCAGATCCTATTTCAAGAAACCCCGGTACAACTTTTGCCTGATCTCTCTCGATTGACCCTTCTTAAACGGAAAGCTCTTCGCCCGTTCCTGGAAGTCTTAAGGCAACGTAATATCCCCTACACATGGGGCTTCCCGTTCCGCCTTCAAGTGAGGCGAGAGGGTACCACCTACATCATCCGCCATCCCAAAGACATTCCCATGGTAGCGGCTGCGCTCGGGGTCCTAGCCCCTGAGATACCCGACTGGCCGCGGCTCCCAACCCCTCCTGGGCCGGTAGATCGGCCTCGCCCCCAGCGTCCCCCTGGCGGGAGGGCAGAGGGCGACCGCGGAGGGCATCGCAGGAGAAGACGTCGGCCAGACAATCCTTAAGGGCGGAGAACACGGCCCATGACGGCCAACGTGCATGGGAACCCACCATATGTATCCTTTGTCATCTTGTAAGAGGACTCTATCCCATGGACATTCTAACAGTCCTTTAGTTTACAGTTGTGTTATATCATAGAAGTTAGTGCTGGGTGACGCCTGCTGTTGATCTTCCAGTAATTCCTTTATTTCTTTCTAGGTACAGGGGCCCTAGACACGGGCTCCCTTTGTAGTAGGTCCACGTTCCACCTGAGGGAGCGTATTCAGCTGGTCTGTATACGTAGCTCATATTCCCTCGCCTACGTGCTAGGGTTCGGTGTTTGAACCCGTCACACTTCCCGTGTTTTATTTTTAATAGTGTAGTTGTTATTGTTCCCCCTCCCATACTCACCCCTCCCTCTTTCCTTCCTATTTGTCTGTGTTCCCCTCTCGGGTGGCTACCCCTCCCCCCCCCCCACCTCTCCTACTCCACGAGTACACCCGGTCAGCTCCCATCCAGCCATGGAGTCTATAAAACTGGGTTCCCTGAATGCCAGGGGTCTAAATACTCCCCAAAAACGCTCTCAAATATTATACGGCATGCATAAGCAAGGAGTTAAGATCTTATTTTTTCAGGAGACGCACTTCAAAACCAGTCACATCCCACCACTTAGAGACCGGTACTTCCAGACCTGGTTCCACAGCACTAATCCGGAGTCACGCTCCAAAGGAGCGTCCATCGCTATTCACCGTTCACTACCGCACGTGGTCCTTGGCGAGGAAGTAGACGAAGCAGGTAGATATGTTTTCCTTAAACTCCTGATTCATGGGCAAACATTCACTTTCGCTAACATGTATCTACCAAATCACTCCCCTGTAGCGGCATGCAGGCGAATACTATCGACTCTCTCAGAGTTCTCGGAGGGGATGCTAATAGTGGGGGGGGATTTCAACTTCCCGCTAGACGCCAGGTTCGACACATCCTCAGGGAAGAGTCACATTCCATTTCACCAACTGGTACCCCTCATGAGGGATCTACAGGGTCTGCAGTTAGTGGACATATGGCGAATACTCCACCCAAAAGACAGGGATTTTACATATTTTTCTCCGGCCCACAACTCATACAGTCGCATCGACTTCTTCCTCCTTCAGCACAGGGGACTAGCCTGGGAGCCGTCCGCTTCAATAGGAAACATAGTACTATCGGATCACGCCCCAATCTATCTCACGTTGGAATTACCACCTGCTCATTCGCGCCAGTGGGCCTGGCGTCTTAACGACAACCTGCTTAAGGACGCTCTCTGCACACAGGACATAAAGGACACAGTGGCTACCTTCATGCAGACCCACGATCTTTCTCCCACATTGCTCCCGATGAAGTGGGAAGCACTCAAATGTGAGATAAGAAGCCGGTTTATAGACCACGGAGTAAGACTAAAAAGAGAGAACTCCGCTAAATTGTCCTCCCTGCTCCAACAATTAAACTCTCTAGAAAGGAGACATAAACTATCTCAAACCCCGGGAGACCTGGCGGAATTAGTTTTAGTCCGTGACGCTATCCGGACCTTACTAGACCAGAAATCCATGGCCAACTACTTGCGATTTAAGAGTAGACTTTATGAACGGTCCAATAAATGCGGGAGACCTTTGGCCCGTCTACTACACCCCCGAGAGAACACGTCCCATATCCCACGTATCTCGTCCTTGAAAGGTATAATTCATAATCCCGTCGACATCAGCGCGGAGTTTGGGACATACTACTCCCGGCTATATAACATCAAAGGGCAGACCCTGGATCATCATCCAGGGGACCTGAGCGACCGCATAAAGGCTTACATAGCGGAAACGCCACTCCCAAGTCTGGAAGCGAAGGCAGTAGAAGAACTAGAGTCGGAATTCACCGAGACAGAGATCTCTGAGGCCATTAAAAAATCCCCCTCTGGGAAAAGCCCGGGACCGGACGGTTACACACCGGCCTTTTATAAAATTTTCAGAGACACGCTAGCCCCCCTTATGACAAGATTTTTTAACGCCATTACCCCTACGACAGCCTTCCACCCTCAGTCGCTAGAAGCCAACATTAGCGTCCTTTTGAAGCCAGGGAAGGACCCATTAGCTACTGCGAGTTACAGGCCTATATCGCTCTTGAATGTTGACCTGAAATTGTTCTCCAAGATATTGGCAGACCGACTGGCACCACATCTCCCCAATGTCATCCATACAGACCAAGTGGGGTTCGTGAGGGGCAGGGAGGCAAGAGATAATCTAAATAAAACTTTCCTCCTCATAGCACATGCTCGTAAACGCTCAACTCCTTCCTGTCTCTTATCAATAGATGCAGAGAAGGCCTTTGATAGGGTCCACTGGGAATTCATGTCAGCAGCACTCACACAGCTGGGGATAGGGCAGTCATTCTTAGGGAAGATTCTCGCTCTATATACCATCCCTACAGCCAGGGTTAGAATTAACAGATTTTTCTCCCCACCCATCGCTATCCGTAATGGAACACGCCAGGGGTGCCCCTTATCGCCGCTGTTATACATTATAGTCATGGAACACCTGGCGTGTGCCATCCGGAATTACCCGAGTATACATGGAATACAAGTAGGCCAACGACAGTATAAGACGGCATTGTTTGCTGATGATATTCTGCTGTATGTGCAACAACCAAGAATCTCATTCCCCTCGCTGATCGCGGAACTGGAGAGGTATGGTCAGTTGAGCAATTTTAAAATCAACTATGGTAAATCGGAAGCACTGAATGTCTCACTGCCATCCTCCGAAGTTCAGTCCCTCAAAGATGCCTTCCCCTTCCGCTGGCGCTCGGATGCAATAACCTACCTAGGCATAAGGGTTCCCAGTGATCCAGCGAAACTATACTCCTTGAATTACCTTCCACTCCTGGAAAGTACACTGAAAGCCATTTCCTCCTATGACAAAAAATCCCTGTCCTGGTTTGGTCGGATTAATACGATTAAAATGGACATTTTACCCCGGTTCCTCTACCTGTTCCAGGGAGTACCGATCCAGCCACCTGCTTCCTTCTTTAAATCCATCCGCTCAGCTCTTCTTCGTTTCGTTTGGGGTTCAACCCATCCAAGGATAGGATGGAGATTTCTCATTCGCCCAAAAACAGCCGGGGGGGTGGGCTTGCCCGACCTACGACTCTATCACCAGGCATGCTCCATGGTGAGACTACTGGACTGGCACCATCACCATACTTCTAAACAGTGGGTCCGGATCGAGCAATATAGCTCTACGATCCCACTACGACTACTCCCCTGGGTGCCCTTCCGACAAATAGACTTGGAACCGCAGACCCCTTTTCTAGCACAGACCTTGAAATCATGGGACTCCCTCAACAGGCGGAAAATCTTATCTAGACCACACAGCCCTTTGACACCCCTATTCAGGAATCCAGAATTCCCACCCGCCTTCTCTAGATCCATTTTTCTGGGGCGATCGGCTCATGAAGAGCTTCGTATGAGAGACCTCTTGGGAGAAGCCCCGATTCCCTCACTCAAGGAGCTGATCTCGAGGCCGGAGACGTCCCATCTTTCATGGCTAGAAATATCTCAGCTACACGCCTTCCTCAGTCGCCTGGGCCCAGAATCCGCTCTCAACGCCCCCTTGACTCCTTTTGAAGAACTCTTTCGCCTAGCATCCCCGCCAGAACATTGTATTTCACAAATATATAGGCTCCTGGTACAGGAGTCGGACCCCTCAAGCTTGCCATATGTTGCTGCTTGGGAAAGAGAGTTGGGAGTTACATTGTCGGCAGAAGACTGGAAAAAGGCTTTCCTGTTATCACACAAGCTCTCAGTTGCAAGTTCGATGCAGGAACGCAGCTATAAAATTTTATCAAGATGGTATAGGGTTCCGACCCTCCTGCATTCGATCTACCCCTCGCTACCGGACACGTGCTGGAGGTGTGGCGTGGAGAAAGGAAACATGCTCCACATATGGTGGTCATGTAGTAAACTCCTCCCATTTTGGGACCAGGTCTGTGAGATTTCTAAAACTCATCTTAACGCCCAGATCATGGGCGGACCGGAAAGTGCCTTGCTCTCCATCTTATCAGGGGAGATTAAGAAAATAAAGCGCAGTTTACTTCCATTTGTCTTATTAGCAGCCCGTTCAGTAATCCCCAGAAAGTGGCGATCCCCCAGCCCTCCTTCAATCTCTGACTGGTTACAGGAAATGATGCAGATCTTCCGCATGGAAGAGATAATGGCAGACATCAATTGCTCTTCAGTCAAATTCCTCAAACTATGGCAGCCTTGGGTGGTGTTCAGGGACACCCCAACATTTAGAGGGCTATTGGGGTCTGGGTGAGGTGGGGACGGGGGAGGGAGGCCCGTGTTGGCCCTGGCTTCCTGGAACAACCCCCTACCCTGCGTCCATCATTTCTTTCCTACCTGTATCCCCTAACTATCCCTCCTTGTCGCCCCAATCCCCCTGTCAGTCTCCCCTGTTATGTGATCTTCGTTAACACGCTATGTCTGATCTCCCGCCTAGAATGTGGTCTGGAAAATTGTACCGAGATTACGGGGGGACGTCGCTTATAAGCCAGTACCTAATAGCCTTGCATACCCTTCATGGTGGAGATTATTTTAGATAACCAAAGGGTACAAATCATCTGATGATCAGCCCAAATGGGAAATTGACAGCAAATAAACTCTGGTCCCTTGACGACATAGACACCTAAGCATAACTCCGGAATAACTATATGGCGCAAGGAATCTAATTGTTTCTCCAATGTATATATAGTACTTATGATGCACAAATATTGGAACATAAAAATTGGGCACCCTTGAGTTGACGATGGAGACTACAGCAGACATAGCTTATTGTCATCTGTTTATTTTGTATCTGTTTTTTCTCAATTTATAATATGTTTATTTGGAAAATGTAAAATTTCAATAAAATTGATTGAACATAAAGGGATCATGGCAAAGTAGTTAGAAGTTGTGCAAATGGGGGTTGATGCAGATTACAAAAGATTAAAAGGGGATGGCAGCACCCCCAGCATGTGTGGCATCTATTTTCCTGGAAGGCAGTTGTCTTCTTTTTAGGAGCTTGCAAGCGCCATTTTCTGTGCATGGCAATAGAAGCTTGGCAGTGGGGTTTCAAAATGGCTGCCCCCAGAGGCAGAAAAATACAAAATGGCTGCCCGCAGAAGAAAGCATGAGGCTAGTTTGCATCCCACGGAACACTGTGCGTGTCACTGTGGTTTCCCTTGTAAACTGGGACCATGACATCATAAAGGGCCCTGTTCTGCTGGTAGCTGTGGCTGTCTCACTGCTCATTCCAGCTCTGCAGCTCTTCAAGGAGGCAGCGGGAGATGCTGTGCACTGGGGCAGTCATCTCTGGGTTCATGGAAACCCCAGGAGGGGTAATGGCCCGTGCCAAGCAAGTTGGGCTTAGGGAAGATTTAAAGCGCATAGCAGACCATAATGCTAAAAGCACAAAAATCATTCATCATGTTCTTTTGCATGGGATTAGATGGCTGTCTTCTTTAGTCCTGCATACAGATATGTTTTTGGAGCATAATAGCGGCAGGGCAAGTCTTAATCTAGACGTCCCCACCCCCAGCTTTATCAAAGCAAAGTAGAATCAGCCTGGGCCGCTTGCCTCTGTCTGCTAAACACCAGTCTTTATTAATCCAGTTAAAAGTCAAACTTTTGCTTTGGAATGAAAGGTCTACATCTAGGGGAAGTGTCTGCCTGGGTGTACGACTTGCTTCATGGAGAACATTTAAGTTCCCTACATCCAACCTATTGTGCCAGTGCCCCCCTCCACTAGCCTTCTAAGTGGAACCTGTCAAAGTAGGTTATGCCAGCTTGATTTTTACAGCATTTTGCTCCAATTCCACACGTTTTTGCAACATCTAAAGGGATCATGGCAAAGTAGTTAGAAGTTGTGCAAATGGGGGTTGATGCAGATTACAAAAGATTAAAAGGGGATGGCAGCACCCCCAGCATGTGTGGCATCTATTTTCCTGGAAGGCAGTTGTCTTCTTTTTAGGAGCTTGCAAGCGCCATTTTCTGTGCATGGCAATAGAAGCTTGGCAGTGGGGTTTCAAAATGGCCGCCCCCAGAGGCAGAAAAATACAAAATGGCTGCCCGCAGAAGAAAGCATGAGGCTAGTTTGCATCCCACGGAACACTGTGCTTGTCACAGTGGTTTCCCTTGGAAACTGGGACCATGACATCATAAAGGGTCCTGTTCTGCTGGCAGCTGTGGCTGTCTCACTGCTCATTCCAGCTCTGCAGCTCTTCAAGGAGGCAGCAGGAGATGCTGTGCACTGGGGCAGTCATCTCTGGGTTCATGGAAACCCCAGGAGGGGTAATGGCCCGTGCCAAGCAAGTTGGGCTTAGGGAAGATTTAAAGCGCATAGCAGACCATAATGCTAAAAGCACAAAAATCATGCATCATGTTCTTTTGCATGGGATTAGATGGCTGTCTTCTTTAGTCCTGCATACAGATATGTTTTTGGAGCAAAATAGCGGCAGGGCAAGTCTTAATTTAGAAGTCCCCACCCCCAGCTTTATCAAAGCAAAGTAGAATCAGCCTGGGCCGCTTGCCTCTGTCTGCTAAACACCAGTCTTTATTAATCCAGTTAAAAGTCAAACTTTTGCTTTGGAATGAAAGGTCTACATCTAGGGGAAGTGTCTGCCTGGGTGTACGACTTGCTTCATGAAGAACATTTAAGTTCCCTACATCCAACCTATTGTGCCAGTGCCCCCCTCCACTAGCCTTCTAAGTGGAACCTGTCAAAGTAGGTTATGCCAGCTTGATTTTTACAGCATTTTGCTCCAATTCCAGACGTTTTTGCAACATCTAAAGGGATCATGTCAAAGTAGTTAGAAGTTGTGCAAATGGGGGTTGATGCAGATTACAAAAGATTAAAAGGGGATGGCTGCACCCCCAGCATGTGTGGCATCTATTTTCCTGGAAGGCAGTTGTCTTCTTTTTAGGAGCTTGCAAGCGCCATTTTCTGTGCATGGCAATAGAAGCTTGGCAGTGGGGTTTCAAAATGGCCGCCCCCAGAGGCAGAAAAATACAAAATGGCTGCCTGCAGAAGAAAGCATGAGGCTAGTTTGCATCCCACGGAACACTGTGCTTGTCACAGTGGTTTCCCTTGGAAACTGGGACAATGACATCATAAAGGGCCCTGTTCTGCTGGCAGCTGTGGCTGTCTCACTGCTCATTCCAGCTCTGCAGCTCTTCAAGGAGGCAGCGGGAGATGCTGTGCACTGGGGCAGTCATCTCTGGGTTCATGGAAACCCCAGGAGGGGTAATGGCCCGTGCCAAGCAAGTTGGGCTTAGAGAAGATTTAAAGCGCATAGCAGACCATAATGCTAAAAGCACAAAAATCATGCATCATGTTCTTTTGCATGGGATTAGATGGCTGTCTTCTTTAGTCCTGCATACAGATATGTTTTTGGAGCATAATAGCGGCAGGGCAAGTCTTAATCTAGACGTCCCCACCCCCAGCTTTATCAAAGCAAAGTAGAATCAGCCTGGGCCGCTTGCCTCTGTCTGCTAAACACCAGTCTTTATTAATCCAGTTAAAAGTCAAACTTTTGCTTTGGAATGAAAGGTCTACATCTAGGGGAAGTGTCTGCCTGGGTGTACGACTTGCTTCATGGAGAACATTTAAGTTCCCTACATCCAACCTATTGTGCCAGTGCCCCCCTCCACTAGCCTTCTAAGTGGAACCTGTCAAAGTAGGTTATGCCAGCTTGATTTTTACAGCATTTTGCTCCAATTCCACACGTTTTTGCAACATCTAAAGGGATCATGGCAAAGTAGTTAGAAGTTGTGCAAATGGGGGTTGATTCAGATTACAAAAGATTAAAAGGGGATGGCAGCACCCCCAGCATGTGTGGCATCTATTTTCCTGGAAGGCAGTTGTCTTCTTTTTAGGAGCTTGCAAGCGCCATTTTCTGTGCATGGCAATAGAAGCTTGGCAGTGGGGTTTCAAAATGGCCGCCCCCAGAGGCAGAAAAATACAAAATGGCTGCCCGCAGAAGAAAGCATGAGGCTAGTTTGCATCCCACGGAACACTGTGCTTGTCACAGTGGTTTCCCTTGGAAACTGGGACCATGACATCATAAAGGGTCCTGTTCTGCTGGCAGCTGTGGCTGTCTCACTGCTCATTCCAGCTCTGCAGCTCTTCAAGGAGGCAGCGGGAGATGCTGTGCACTGGGGCAGTCATCTCTGGGTTCATGGAAACCCCAGGAGGGGTAATGGCCCGTACCAAGCAAGTTGGGCTTAGGGAAGATTTAAAGCGCATAGCAGACCATAATGCTAAAAGCACAAAAATCATGCATCATGTTCTTTTGCATGGGATTAGATGGCTGTCTTCTTTAGTCCTGCATACAGATATGTTTTTGGAGCAAAATAGCGGCAGGGCAAGTCTTAATTTAGACGTCCCCACCCCGAACTTTATCAAAGCAAAGTAGAATCAGCCTGGGCCGCTTTGCCTCTGTCTGCTAAACACCAGTCTTTATTAATCCAGTTAAAAGTCAAACTTTTGCTTTGGAATGAAAGGTCTACATCTAGGGGAAGTGTCTGCCTGGGTGTACGACTTGCTTCATGGAGAACATTTAAGTTCCCTACATCCAACCTATTGTGCCAGTGCCCCCCTCCACTAGCCTTCTAAGTGGAACCTGTCAAAGTAGGTTATGCCAGCTTGATTTTTACAGCATTTTGCTCCAATTCCACACGTTTTTGCAACATCTAAAGGGATCATGGCAAAGTAGTTAGAAGTTGTGCAAATGGGGGTTGATGCAGATTACAAAAGATTAAAAGGGGATGGCAGCACCCCCAGCATGTGTGGCATCTATTTTCCTGGAAGGCAGTTGTCTTCTTTTTAGGAGCTTGCAAGCGCCATTTTCTGTGCATGGCAATAGAAGCTTGGCAGTGGGGTTTCAAAATGGCCGCCCCCAGAGGCAGAAAAATACAAAATGGCTGCCCGCAGAAGAAAGCATGAGGCTAGTTTGCATCCCACGGAACACTGTGCTTGTCACAGTGGTTTCCCTTGGAAACTGGGACCATGACATCATAAAGGGTCCTGTTCTGCTGGCAGCTGTGGCTGTCTCACTGCTCATTCCAGCTCTGCAGCTCTTCAAGGAGGCAGCGGGAGATGCTGTGCACTGGGGCAGTCATCTCTGGGTTCATGGAAACCCCAGGAGGGGTAATGGCCCGTACCAAGCAAGTTGGGCTTAGGGAAGATTTAAAGCGCATAGCAGACCATAATGCTAAAAGCACAAAAATCATGCATTATGTTCTTTTGCATGGGATTAGATGGCTGTCTTCTTTAGTCCTGCATACAGATATGTTTTTGGAGCAAAATAGCGGCAGGGCAAGTCTTAATTTAGACGTCCCCACCCCGAGCTTTATCAAAGCAAAGTAGAATCAGCCTGGGCCGCTTTGCCTCTGTCTGCTAAACACCAGTCTTTATTAATCCAGTTAAAAGTCAAACTTTTGCTTTGGAATGAAAGGTCTACATCTAGGGGAAGTGTCTGCCTGGGTGTACGACTTGCTTCATGAAGAACATTTAAGTTCCCTACATCCAACCTATTGTGCCAGTGCCCCCCTCCACTAGCCTTCTAAGTGGAACCTGTCAAAGTAGGTTATGCCAGCTTGATTTTTACAGCATTTTGCTCCAATTCCACACGTTTTTGCAACATCTAAAGGGATCATGGCAAAGTAGTTAGAAGTTGTGCAAATGGGGGTTGATGCAGATTACAAAAGATTAAAAGGGGATGGCAGCACCCCCAGCATGTGTGGCATCTATTTTCCTGGAAGGCAGTTGTCTTCTTTTTAGGAGCTTGCAAGCGCCATTTTCTGTGCATGGCAATAGAAGCTTGGCAGTGGGGTTTCAAAATGGCCGCCCCAGAGGCAGAAAAATACAAAATGGCTGCCCGCAGAAGAAAGCATGAGGCTAGTTTGCATCCCACGGAACACTGTGCTTGTCACAGTGGTTTCCCTTGGAAACTGGGACCATGACATCATAAAGGGCCCTGTTCTGCTTGCAGCTGTGGCTGTCTCACTGCTCATTCCAGCTCTGCAGCTCTTCAAGGAGGCAGCGGGAGATGCTGTGCACTGGGGCAGTCATCTCTGGGTTCATGGAAACCCCAGGAGGGGTAATGGCCCGTACCAAGCAAGTTGGGCTTAGGGAAGATTTAAAGCGCATAGCAGACCATAATGCTAAAAGCACAAAAATCATGCATCATGTTCTTTTGCATGGGATTAGATGGCTGTCTTCTTTAGTCCTGCATACAGATATGTTTTTGGAGCATAATAGCGGCAGGACAAGTCTTAATCTAGACGTCCCCACCCCCAGCTTTATCAAAGCAAAGTAGAATCAGCCTGGGCCGCTTGCCTCTGTCTGCTAAACACCAGTCTTTATTAATCCAGTTAAAAGTCAAACTTTTGCTTTGGAATGAAAGGTCTACATCTAGGGGAAGTGTCTGCCTGGGTGTACGACTTGCTTCATGAAGAACATTTAAGTTCCCTACATCCAACCTATTGTGCCAGTGCCCCCCTCCACTAGCCTTCTAAGTGGAACCTGTCAAAGTAGGTTATGCCAGCTTGATTTTTACAGCATTTTGCTCCAATTCCACATGTTTTTGCAACATCTAAAGGGATCATGGCAAAGTAGTTAGAAGTTGTGCAAATGGGGGTTGATGCAGATTACAAAAGATTAAAAGGGGATGGCAGCACCCCCAGCATGTGTGGCATCTATTTTCCTGGAAGGCAGTTGTCTTCTTTTTCTAAGCTTGCAAGCGCCATTTTCTGTGCATGGCAATAGAAGCTTGGCAGTGGGGTTTCAAAATGGCCGCCCCCAGAGGCAGAGAAATACAAAATGGCTGCCCGCAGAAGAAAGCATGAGGCTAGTTTGCATCCCACGGAACACTGTGCGTGTCACTGTGGTTTCCCTTGGAAACTGGGACCATGACATCATAAAGGGCCCTGTTCTGCTGGCAGCTGTGGCTGTCTCACTGCTCATTCCAGCTCTGCAGCTCTTCAAGGAGGCAGCGGGAGATACTGTGCACTGGGGCAGTCATCTCTGGGTTCATGGAAACCCCAGGAGGGGTAATGGCCCGTGCCAAGCAAGTTGGGCTTAGGGAAGATTTAAAGCGCATAGCAGACCATAATGCTAAAAGCACAAAAATCATGCATCATGTTCTTTTGCATGGGATTAGATGGCTGTCTTCTTTAGTCCTGCATACAGATATGTTTTTGGAGCATAATAGCGGCAGGGCAAGTCTTAATCTAGACGTCCCCACCCCCAGCTTTATCAAAGCAAAGTAGAATCAGCCCGGGCCGCTTGCCTCTGTCTGCTAAACAACAGTCTTTATTAATCCAGTTAAAAGTCAAACTTTTGCTTTGGAATGAAAGGTCTACATCTAGGGGAAGTGTCTGCCTGGGTGTACGACTTGCTTCATGGAGAACATTTAAGTTCCCTACATCCAACCTATTGTGCCAGTGCCCCCCTCCACTAGCCTTCTAAGTGGAACCTGTCAAAGTAGGTTATGCCAGCTTGATTTTTACAGCATTTTGCTCCAATTCCACACGTTTTTGCAACATCTAAAGGGATCATGGCAAAGTAGTTAGAAGTTGTGCAAATGGGGGTTGATGCAGATTACAAAAGATTAAAAGGGGATGGCAGCACCCCCAGCATGTGTGGCATCTATTTTCCTGGAAGGCAGTTGTCTTCTTTTTAGGAGCTTGCAAGCGCCATTTTCTGTGCATGGCAATAGAAGCTTGGCAGTGGGGTTTCAAAATGGCCGCCCCCAGAGGCAGAAAAATACAAAATGGCTGCCCGCAGAAGAAAGCATGAGGCTAGTTTGCATCCCACGGAACACTGTGCGTGTCACAGTGGTTTCCCTTGGAAACTGGGACCATGACATCATAAAGGGCCCTGTTCTGCTGGTAGCTGTGGCTGTCTCACTGCTCATTCCAGCTCTGCAGCTCTTCAAGGAGGCAGCGGGAGATGCTGTGCACTGGGGCAGTCATCTCTGGGTTCATGGAAACCCCAGGAGGGGTAATGGCCCGTGCCAAGCAAGTTGGGCTTAGGGAAGATTTAAAGCGCATAGCAGACCATAATGCTAAAAGCACAAAAATCATTCATCATGTTCTTTTGCATGGGATTAGATGGCTGTCTTCTTTAGTCCTGCATACAGATATGTTTTTGGAGCATAATAGCGGCAGGGCAAGTCTTAATCTAGACGCCCCCACCCCCAGCTTTATCAAAGCAAAGTAGAATCAGCCTGGGCCGCTTGCCTCTGTCTGCTAAACACCAGTCTTTATTAATCCAGTTAAAAGTCAAACTTTTGCTTTGGAATGAAAGGTCTACATCTAGGGGAAGTGTCTGCCTGGGTGTACGACTTGCTTCATGGAGAACATTTAAGTTCCCTACATCCAACCTATTGTGCCAGTGCCCCCCTCCACTAGCCTTCTAAGTGGAACCTGTCAAAGTAGGTTATGCCAGCTTGATTTTTACAGCATTTTGCTCCAATTCCACACGTTTTTGCAACATCTAAAGGGATCATGGCAAAGTAGTTAGAAGTTGTGCAAATGGGGGTTGATGCAGATTACAAAAGATTAAAAGGGGATGGCAGCACCCCCAGCATGTGTGGCATCTATTTTCCTGGAAGGCAGTTGTCTTCTTTTTCGGAGCTTGCAAGCGCCATTTTCTGTGCATGCCAATAGAAGCTTGGCAGTGGGGTTTCAAAATGGCCGCCCCCAGAGGCAGAAAAATACAAAATGGCTGCCCGCAGAAGAAAGCATGAGGCTAGTTTGCATCCCACGGAACACTGTGCGTGTCACAGTGGTTTCCCTTGGAAACTGGGACCATGACATCATAAAGGGCCCTGTTCTGCTGGCAGCTGTGGCTGTCTCACTGCTCATTCCAGCTCTGCAGCTCTTCAAGGAGGCAGCGGGAGATGCTGTGCACTGGGGCAGTCATCTCTGGGTTCATGGAAACCCCAGGAGGGGTAATGGCCCGTGCCAAGCAAGTTGGGCTTAGGGAAGATTTAAAGCGCATAGCAGACCATAATGCTAAAAGCACAAAAATCATGCATCATGTTCTTTTGCATGGGATTAGATGGCGGTCTTCTTTAGTCCTGCATACAGATATGTTTTTGGAGCATAATAGCGGCAGGGCAAGTCTTAATCTAGACGTCCCCACCCCCAGCTTTATCAAAGCAAAGTAGAATCAGCCTGGGCCGCTTGCCTCTGTCTGCTAAACACCAGTCTTTATTAATCCAGTTAAAAGTCAAACTTTTGCTTTGGAATGAAAGGTCTACATCTAGGGGAAGTGTCTGCCTGGGTGTACGACTTGCTTCATGGAGAACATTTAAGTTCCCTACATCCAACCTATTGTGCCAGTGCCCCCCTCCACTAGCCTTCTAAGTGGAACCTGTCAAAGTAGGTTATGCCAGCTTGATTTTTACAGCATTTTGCTCCAATTCCACACGTTTTTGCAACATCTAAAGGGATCATGGCAAAGTAGTTAGAAGTTGTGCAAATGGGGGTTGATGCAGATTACAAAAGATTAAAAGGGGATGGCAGCACCCCCAGCACGTGTGGCATCTATTTTCCTGGAAGGCAGTTGTCTTCTTTTTCGGAGCTTGCAAGCGCCATTTTCTGTGCATGGCAATAGAAGCTTGGCAGTGGGGTTTCAAAATGGCCGCCCCCAGAGGCAGAAAAATACAAAATGGCTGCCCGCAGAAGAAAGCATGAGGCTAGTTTGCATCCCACGGAACACTGTGCGTGTCACAGTGGTTTCCCTTGGAAACTGGGACCATGACATCATAAAGGGCCCTGTTCTGCTGGCAGCTTTGGCTGTCTCACTGCTCATTCCAGCTCTGCAGCTCTTCAAGGAGGCAGCAGGAGATGCTGTGCACTGGGGCAGTCATCTCTGGGTTCATGGAAACCCCAGGAGGGGTAATGGCCCGTGCCAAGCAAGTTGGGCTTAGGGAAGATTTAAGGCGCATAGCAGACCATAATGCTAAAAGCACAAAAATCATGCATCATGTTCTTTTGCATGGGATTAGATGGCTGTCTTCTTTAGTCCTGCATACAGATATGTTTTTGGAGCATAATAGCGGCAGGGCAAGTCTTAATCTAGACGTACCCACCCCCAGCTTTATCAAAGCAAAGTAGAATCAGCCTGGGCCGCTTGCCTCTGTCTGCTAAACACCATTCTTTATTAATCCAGTTAAAAGTCAAACTTTTGCTTTGGAATGAAAGGTCTACATCTAGGGGAAGTGTCTGCCTGGGTGTACGACTTGCTTCATGGAGAACATTTAAGTTCCCTACATCCAACCTATTGTGCCAGTGCCCCCCTCCACTAGCCTTCTAAGTGGAACCTGTCAAAGTAGGTTATGCCAGCTTGATTTTTACAGCATTTTGCTCCAATTCCACACGTTTTTGCAACATCTAAAGGGATCATGGCAAAGTAGTTAGAAGTTGTGCAAATGGGGGTTGATGCAGATTACAAAAAATTAAAAGGGGATGGCAGCACCCCCAGCATGTGTGGCATCTATTTTCCTGGAAGGCAGTTGTCTTCTTTTTAGGAGCTTGCAAGCGCCATTTTCTGTGCATGGCAATAGAAGCTTGGCAGTGGGGTTTCAAAATGGCCGCCCCCAGAGGCAGAAAAATACAAAATGGCTGCCCGCAGAAGAAAGCATGAGGCTAGTTTGCATCCCACGGAACACTATGCGTGTCACAGTGGTTTCCCTTGGAAACTGGGACCATGACATCATAAAGGGCCCTGTTCTGCTGGCAGCTGTGGCTGTCTCACTGCTCATTCCAGCTCTGCAGCTCTTCAAGGAGGCAGCGGGAGATGCTGTGCACTGGGGCAGTCATCTCTGGGTTCATGGAAACCCCAGGAGGGGTAATGGCCCGTGCCAAGCAAGTTGGGCTTAGGGAAGATTTAAAGCGCATAGCAGACCATAATGCTAAAAGCACAAAAATCATGCATCATGTTCTTTTGCATGGGATTAGATGGCTGTCTTCTTTAGTCCTGCATACAGATATGTTTTTGGAGCATAATAGCGGCAGGGCAAGTCTTAATCTAGACGTCCCCACCCCCAGCTTTATCAAAGCAAAGTAGAATCAGCCTGGGCCGCTTGCCTCTGTCTGCTAAACACCAGTCTTTATTAATCCAGTTAAAAGTCAAACTTTTGCTTTGGAATGAAAGGTCTACATCTAGGGGAAGTGTCTGCCTGGGTGTACGACTTGCTTCATGGAGAACATTTAAGTTCCCTACATCCAACCTATTGTGCCAGTGCCCCCCTCCACTAGCCTTCTAAGTGGAACCTGTCAAAGTAGGTTATGCCAGCTTGATTTTTACAGCATTTTGCTCCAATTCCACACGTTTTTGCAACATCTAAAGGGATCATGGCAAAGTAGTTAGAAGTTGTGCAAATGGGGGTTGATGCAGATTACAAAAGATTAAAAGGGGATGGCAGCACCCCCAGCATGTGTGGCATCTATTTTCCTGGAAGGCAGTTGTCTTCTTTTTAGGAGCTTGCAAGCGCCATTTTCTGTGCATGCTAATAGAAGCTTGGCAGTGGGGTTTCAAAATGGCCGCCCCCAGAGGCAGAAAAATACAAAATGGCTGCCCGCAGAAGAAAGCATGAGGCTAGTTTGCATCCCACGGAACACTCTGCTTGTCACAGTGGTTTCCCTTGGAAACTGGGACCATGACATCATAAAGGGCCCTGTTCTGCTGGCAGCTGTGGCTGTCTCACTGCTCATTCCAGCTCTGCAGCTCTTCAAGGAGGCAGCGGGAGATGCTGTGCACTGGGGCAGTCATCTCTGGGTTCATGGAAACCCCAGGAGGGGTAATGGCCCGTGCCAAGCAAGTTGGGCTTAGGGAAGATTTAAAGCGCATAGCAGACCATAATGCTAAAAGCACAAAAATCATGCATCATGTTCTTTTGCATGGGATTAGATGGCTGTCTTCTTTAGTCCTGCATACAGATATGTTTTTGGAGCATAATAGCGCCAGGGCAAGTCTTAATCTAGACGTCCCCACCCCCAGCTTTATCAAAGCAAAGTAGAATCAGCCTGGGCCGCTTGCCTCTGTCTGCTAAACACCAGTCTTTATTAATCCAGTTAAAAGTCAAACTTTTGCTTTGGAATGAAAGGTCTACATCTAGGGGAAGTGTCTGCCTGGGTGTACGACTTGCTTCATGGAGAACATTTAAGTTCCCTACATCCAACCTAT
The DNA here is from genome assembly GCF_040894005.1 of Engystomops pustulosus. Taxonomy (NCBI): domain Eukaryota; kingdom Metazoa; phylum Chordata; class Amphibia; order Anura; family Leptodactylidae; genus Engystomops; species Engystomops pustulosus. The sequence goes on along the minus strand of NC_092421.1, from coordinate 58,248,649 downwards.
TGTGCCAGTGCCCCCCTCCACTAGCCTTCTAAGTGGAACCTGTCAAAGTAGGTTATGCCAGCTTGATTTTTACAGCATTTTGCTCCAATTCCACACGTTTTTGCAACATCTAAAGGGATCATGGCAAAGTAGTTAGAAGTTGTGCAAATGGGGGTTGATGCAGATTACAAAAGATTAAAAGGGGATGGCAGCACCCCCAGCACGTGTGGCATCTATTTTCCTGGAAGGCAGTTGTCTTCTTTTTCGGAGCTTGCAAGCGCCATTTTCTGTGCATGGCAATAGAAGCTTGGCAGTGGGGTTTCAAAATGGCCGCCCCCAGAGGCAGAAAAATACAAAATGGCTGCCCGCAGAAGAAAGCATGAGGCTAGTTTGCATCCCACGGAACACTGTGCGTGTCACAGTGGTTTCCCTTGGAAACTGGGACCATGACATCATAAAGGGCCCTGTTCTGCTGGCAGCTTTGGCTGTCTCACTGCTCATTCCAGCTCTGCAGCTCTTCAAGGAGGCAGCAGGAGATGCTGTGCACTGGGGCAGTCATCTCTGGGTTCATGGAAACCCCAGGAGGGGTAATGGCCCGTGCCAAGCAAGTTGGGCTTAGGGAAGATTTAAGGCGCATAGCAGACCATAATGCTAAAAGCACAAAAATCATGCATCATGTTCTTTTGCATGGGATTAGATGGCTGTCTTCTTTAGTCCTGCATACAGATATGTTTTTGGAGCATAATAGCGGCAGGGCAAGTCTTAATCTAGACGTACCCACCCCCAGCTTTATCAAAGCAAAGTAGAATCAGCCTGGGCCGCTTGCCTCTGTCTGCTAAACACCATTCTTTATTAATCCAGTTAAAAGTCAAACTTTTGCTTTGGAATGAAAGGTCTACATCTAGGGGAAGTGTCTGCCTGGGTGTACGACTTGCTTCATGGAGAACATTTAAGTTCCCTACATCCAACCTATTGTGCCAGTGCCCCCCTCCACTAGCCTTCTAAGTGGAACCTGTCAAAGTAGGTTATGCCAGCTTGATTTTTACAGCATTTTGCTCCAATTCCACACGTTTTTGCAACATCTAAAGGGATCATGGCAAAGTAGTTAGAAGTTGTGCAAATGGGGGTTGATGCAGATTACAAAAAATTAAAAGGGGATGGCAGCACCCCCAGCATGTGTGGCATCTATTTTCCTGGAAGGCAGTTGTCTTCTTTTTAGGAGCTTGCAAGCGCCATTTTCTGTGCATGGCAATAGAAGCTTGGCAGTGGGGTTTCAAAATGGCCGCCCCCAGAGGCAGAAAAATACAAAATGGCTGCCCGCAGAAGAAAGCATGAGGCTAGTTTGCATCCCACGGAACACTATGCGTGTCACAGTGGTTTCCCTTGGAAACTGGGACCATGACATCATAAAGGGCCCTGTTCTGCTGGCAGCTGTGGCTGTCTCACTGCTCATTCCAGCTCTGCAGCTCTTCAAGGAGGCAGCGGGAGATGCTGTGCACTGGGGCAGTCATCTCTGGGTTCATGGAAACCCCAGGAGGGGTAATGGCCCGTGCCAAGCAAGTTGGGCTTAGGGAAGATTTAAAGCGCATAGCAGACCATAATGCTAAAAGCACAAAAATCATGCATCATGTTCTTTTGCATGGGATTAGATGGCTGTCTTCTTTAGTCCTGCATACAGATATGTTTTTGGAGCATAATAGCGGCAGGGCAAGTCTTAATCTAGACGTCCCCACCCCCAGCTTTATCAAAGCAAAGTAGAATCAGCCTGGGCCGCTTGCCTCTGTCTGCTAAACACCAGTCTTTATTAATCCAGTTAAAAGTCAAACTTTTGCTTTGGAATGAAAGGTCTACATCTAGGGGAAGTGTCTGCCTGGGTGTACGACTTGCTTCATGGAGAACATTTAAGTTCCCTACATCCAACCTATTGTGCCAGTGCCCCCCTCCACTAGCCTTCTAAGTGGAACCTGTCAAAGTAGGTTATGCCAGCTTGATTTTTACAGCATTTTGCTCCAATTCCACACGTTTTTGCAACATCTAAAGGGATCATGGCAAAGTAGTTAGAAGTTGTGCAAATGGGGGTTGATGCAGATTACAAAAGATTAAAAGGGGATGGCAGCACCCCCAGCATGTGTGGCATCTATTTTCCTGGAAGGCAGTTGTCTTCTTTTTAGGAGCTTGCAAGCGCCATTTTCTGTGCATGCTAATAGAAGCTTGGCAGTGGGGTTTCAAAATGGCCGCCCCCAGAGGCAGAAAAATACAAAATGGCTGCCCGCAGAAGAAAGCATGAGGCTAGTTTGCATCCCACGGAACACTCTGCTTGTCACAGTGGTTTCCCTTGGAAACTGGGACCATGACATCATAAAGGGCCCTGTTCTGCTGGCAGCTGTGGCTGTCTCACTGCTCATTCCAGCTCTGCAGCTCTTCAAGGAGGCAGCGGGAGATGCTGTGCACTGGGGCAGTCATCTCTGGGTTCATGGAAACCCCAGGAGGGGTAATGGCCCGTGCCAAGCAAGTTGGGCTTAGGGAAGATTTAAAGCGCATAGCAGACCATAATGCTAAAAGCACAAAAATCATGCATCATGTTCTTTTGCATGGGATTAGATGGCTGTCTTCTTTAGTCCTGCATACAGATATGTTTTTGGAGCATAATAGCGGCAGGGCAAGTCTTAATCTAGACGTCCCCACCCCCAGCTTTATCAAAGCAAAGTAGAATCAGCCTGGGCCGCTTGCCTCTGTCTGCTAAACACCAGTCTTTATTAATCCAGTTAAAAGTCAAACTTTTGCTTTGGAATGAAAGGTCTACATCTAGGGGAAGTGTCTGCCTGGGTGTACGACTTGCTTCATGGAGAACATTTAAGTTCCCTACATCCAACCTATTGTGCCAGTGCCCCCCTCCACTAGCCTTCTAAGTGGAACCTGTCAAAGTAGGTTATGCCAGCTTGATTTTTACAGCATTTTGCTCCAATTCCACATGTTTTTGCAACATCTAAAGGGATCATGGCAAAGTAGTTAGAAGTTGTGCAAATGGGGGTTGATGCAGATTACAAAAGATTAAAAGGGGATGGCAGCACCCCCAGCATGTGTGGCATCTATTTTCCTGGAAGGCAGTTGTCTTTTTTTTTTTCGGAGCTTGCAAGCGCCATTTTCTGTGCATGGCAATAGAAGCTTGGCAGTGGGGTTTCAAAATGGCCGCCCCCAGAGGCAGAAAAATACAAAATGGCTGCCCGCAGAAGAAAGCATGAGGCTAGTTTGCATCCCACGGAACACTGTGCGTGTCACAGTGGTTTCCCTTGGAAACTGGGACCATGACATCATAAAGGGCCCTGTTCTGCTGGCAGCTGTGGCTGTCTCACTGCTCATTCCAGCTCTGCAGCTCTTCAAGGAGGCAGCGGGAGATGCTGTGCACTGGGGCAGTCATCTCTGGGTTCATGGAAACCCCAGGAGGGGTAATGGCCCGTGCCAAGCAAGTTGGGCTTAGGGAAGATTTAAAGCGCATAGCAGACCATAATGCTAAAAGCACAAAAATCATGCATCATGTTCTTTTGCATGGGATTAGATGGCTGTCTTCTTTAGTCCTGCATACAGATATGTTTTTGGAGCATAATAGCGGCAGGGCAAGTCTTAATCTAGACGTCCCCACCCCCAGCTTTATCAAAGCAAAGTAGAATCAGCCTGGGCCGCTTGCCTCTGTCTGCTAAACACCAGTCTTTATTAATCCAGTTAAAAGTCAAACTTTTGCTTTGGAATGAAAGGTCTACATCTAGGGGAAGTGTCTGCCTGGGTGTACGACTTGCTTCATGGAGAACATTTAAGTTCCCTACATCCAACCTATTGTGCCAGTGCCCCCCTCCACTAGCCTTCTAAGTGGAACCTGTCAAAGTAGGTTATGCCAGCTTGATTTTTACAGCATTTTGCTCCAATTCCACACGTTTTTGCAACATCTAAAGGGATCATGGCAAAGTAGTTAGAAGTTGTGCAAATGGGGGTTGATGCAGATTACAAAAGATTAAAAGGGGATGGCAGCACCCCCAGCATGTGTGGCATCTATTTTCCTGGAAGGCAGTTGTCTTCTTTTTAGGAGCTTGCAAGCGCCATTTTCTGTGCATGGCAATAGAAGCTTGGCAGTGGGGTTTCAAAATGGCCGCCCCCAGAGGCAGAAAAATACAAAATGGCTGCCCGCAGAAGAAAGCATGAGGCTAGTTTGCATCCCACGGAACACTGTGCGTGTCACAGTGGTTTCCCTTGGAAACTGGGACCATGACATCATAAAGGGCCCTGTTCTGCTGGCAGCTGTGGCTGTCTCACTGCTCATTCCAGCTCTGCAGCTCTTCAAGGAGGCAGCGGGAGATGCTGTGCACTGGGGCAGTCATCTCTGGGTTCATGGAAACCCCAGGAGGGGTAATGGCCCGTGCCAAGCAAGTTGGGCTTAGAGAAGATTTAAAGCGCATAGCAGACCATAATGCTAAAAGCACAAAAATCATGCATCATGTTCTTTTGCATGGGATTAGATGGCTGTCTTCTTTAGTCCTGCATACAGATATGTTTTTGGAGCATAATAGCGGCAGGGCAAGTCTTAATCTAGACGTCCCCACCCCCAGCTTTATCAAAGCAAAGTAGAATCAGCCTGGGCCGCTTGCCTCTGTCTGCTAAACACCAGTCTTTATTAATCCAGTTAAAAGTCAAACTTTTGCTTTGGAATGAAAGGTCTACATCTAGGGGAAGTGTCTGCCTGGGTGTACGACTTGCTTCATGGAGAACATTTAAGTTCCCTACATCCAACCTATTGTGCCAGTGCCCCCCTCCACTAGCCTTCTAAGTGGAACCTGTCAAAGTAGGTTATGCCAGCTTGATTTTTACAGCATTTTGCTCCAATTCCACACGTTTTTGCAACATCTAAAGGGATCATGGCAAAGTAGTTAGAAGTTGTGCAAATGGGGGTTGATTCAGATTACAAAAGATTAAAAGGGGATGGCAGCACCCCCAGCATGTGTGGCATCTATTTTCCTGGAAGGCAGTTGTCTTCTTTTTAGGAGCTTGCAAGCGCCATTTTCTGTGCATGGCAATAGAAGCTTGGCAGTGGGGTTTCAAAATGGCCGCCCCCAGAGGCAGAAAAATACAAAATGGCTGCCCGCAGAAGAAAGCATGAGGCTAGTTTGCATCCCACGGAACACTGTGCTTGTCACAGTGGTTTCCCTTGGAAACTGGGACCATGACATCATAAAGGGTCCTGTTCTGCTGGCAGCTGTGGCTGTCTCACTGCTCATTCCAGCTCTGCAGCTCTTCAAGGAGGCAGCGGGAGATGCTGTGCACTGGGGCAGTCATCTCTGGGTTCATGGAAACCCCAGGAGGGGTAATGGCCCGTACCAAGCAAGTTGGGCTTAGGGAAGATTTAAAGCGCATAGCAGACCATAATGCTAAAAGCACAAAAATCATGCATCATGTTCTTTTGCATGGGATTAGATAGCTGTCTTCTTTAGTCCTGCATACAGATATGTTTTTGGAGCAAAATAGCGGCAGGGCAAGTCTTAATTTAGATGTCCCCACCCCGAGCTTTATCAAAGCAAAGTAGAATCAGCCTGGGCCGCTTTGCCTCTGTCTGCTAAACACCAGTCTTTATTAATCCAGTTAAAAGTCAAACTTTTGCTTTGGAATGAAAGGTCTACATCTAGGGGAAGTGTCTGCCTGGGTGTACGACTTGCTTCATGGAGAACATTTAAGTTCCCTACATCCAACCTATTGTGCCAGTGCCCCCCTCCACTAGCCTTCTAAGTGGAACCTGTCAAAGTAGGTTATGCCAGCTTGATTTTTACAGCATTTTGCTCCAATTCCACACGTTTTTGCAACATCTAAAGGGATCATGGCAAAGTAGTTAGAAGTTGTGCAAATGGGGGTTGATGCAGATTACAAAAGATTAAAAGGGGATGGCAGCACCCCCAGCATGTGTGGCATCTATTTTCCTGGAAGGCAGTTGTCTTCTTTTTAGGAGCTTGCAAGCGCCATTTTCTGTGCATGGCAATAGAAGCTTGGCAGTGGGGTTTCAAAATGGCCGCCCCCAGAGGCAGAAAAATACAAAATGGCTGCCCGCAGAAGAAAGCATGAGGCTAGTTTGCATCCCACGGAACACTGTGCTTGTCACAGTGGTTTCCCTTGGAAACTGGGACCATGACATCATAAAGGGTCCTGTTCTGCTGGCAGCTGTGGGTGTCTCACTGCTCATTCCAGCTCTGCAGCTCTTCAAGGAGGCAGCGGGAGATGCTGTGCACTGGGGCAGTCATCTCTGGGTTCATGGAAACCCCAGGAGGGGTAATGGCCCGTGCCAAGCAAGTTGGGCTTAGAGAAGATTTAAAGCGCATAGCAGACCATAATGCTAAAAGCACAAAAATCATGCATCATGTTCTTTTGCATGGGATTAGATGGCTGTCTTCTTTAGTCCTGCATACAGATATGTTTTTGGAGCATAATAGCGGCAGGGCAAGTCTTAATCTAGACGTCCCCACCCCCAGCTTTATCAAAGCAAAGTAGAATCAGCCTGGGCCGCTTGCCTCTGTCTGCTAAACACCAGTCTTTATTAATCCAGTTAAAAGTCAAACTTTTGCTTTGGAATGAAAGGTCTACATCTAGGGGAAGTGTCTGCCTGGGTGTACGACTTGCTTCATGGAGAACATTTAAGTTCCCTACATCCAACCTATTGTGCCAGTGCCCCCCTCCACTAGCCTTCTAAGTGGAACCTGTCAAAGTAGGTTATGCCAGCTTGATTTTTACAGCATTTTGCTCCAATTCCACACGTTTTTGCAACATCTAAAGGGATCATGGCAAAGTAGTTAGAAGTTGTGCAAATGGGGGTTGATTCAGATTACAAAAGATTAAAAGGGGATGGCAGCACCCCCAGCATGTGTGGCATCTATTTTCCTGGAAGGCAGTTGTCTTCTTTTTAGGAGCTTGCAAGCGCCATTTTCTGTGCATGGCAATAGAAGCTTGGCAGTGGGGTTTCAAAATGGCCGCCCCCAGAGGCAGAAAAATACAAAATGGCTGCCCGCAGAAGAAAGCATGAGGCTAGTTTGCATCCCACGGAACACTGTGCTTGTCACAGTGGTTTCCCTTGGAAACTGGGACCATGACATCATAAAGGGTCCTGTTCTGCTGGCAGCTGTGGCTGTCTCACTGCTCATTCCAGCTCTGCAGCTCTTCAAGGAGGCAGCGGGAGATGCTGTGCACTGGGGCAGTCATCTCTGGGTTCATGGAAACCCCAGGAGGGGTAATGGCCCGTACCAAGCAAGTTGGGCTTAGGGAAGATTTAAAGCGCATAGCAGACCATAATGCTAAAAGCACAAAAATCATGCATCATGTTCTTTTGCATGGGATTAGATAGCTGTCTTCTTTAGTCCTGCATACAGATATGTTTTTGGAGCAAAATAGCGGCAGGGCAAGTCTTAATTTAGATGTCCCCACCCCGAGCTTTATCAAAGCAAAGTAGAATCAGCCTGGGCCGCTTTGCCTCTGTCTGCTAAACACCAGTCTTTATTAATCCAGTTAAAAGTCAAACTTTTGCTTTGGAATGAAAGGTCTACATCTAGGGGAAGTGTCTGCCTGGGTGTACGACTTGCTTCATGAAGAACATTTAAGTTCCCTACATCCAACCTATTGTGCCAGTGCCCCCCTCCACTAGCCTTCTAAGTGGAACCTGTCAAAGTAGGTTATGCCAGCTTGATTTTTACAGCATTTTGCTCCAATTCCACACGTTTTTGCAACATCTAAAGGGATCATGGCAAAGTAGTTAGAAGTTGTGCAAATGGGGGTTGATGCAGATTACAAAAGATTAAAAGGGGATGGCAGCACCCCCAGCATGTGTGGCATCTATTTTCCTGGAAGGCAGTTGTCTTCTTTTTAGGAGCTTGCAAGCGCCATTTTCTGTGCATGGCAATAGAAGCTTGGCAGTGGGGTTTCAAAATGGCCGCCCCAGAGGCAGAAAAATACAAAATGGCTGCCCGCAGAAGAAAGCATGAGGCTAGTTTGCATCCCACGGAACACTGTGCTTGTCACAGTGGTTTCCCTTGGAAACTGGGACCATGACATCATAAAGGGCCCTGTTCTGCTTGCAGCTGTGGCTGTCTCACTGCTCATTCCAGCTCTGCAGCTCTTCAAGGAGGCAGCGGGAGATGCTGTGCACTGGGGCAGTCATCTCTGGGTTCATGGAAACCCCAGGAGGGGTAATGGCCCGTACCAAGCAAGTTGGGCTTAGGGAAGATTTAAAGCGCATAGCAGACCATAATGCTAAAAGCACAAAAATCATGCATCATGTTCTTTTGCATGGGATTAGATGGCTGTCTTCTTTAGTCCTGCATACAGATATGTTTTTGGAGCATAATAGCGGCAGGGCAAGTCTTAATCTAGACGTCCCCACCCCCAGCTTTATCAAAGCAAAGTAGAATCAGCCTGGGCCGCTTGCCTCTGTCTGCTAAACACCAGTCTTTATTAATCCAGTTAAAAGTCAAACTTTTGCTTTGGAATGAAAGGTCTACATCTAGGGGAAGTGTCTGCCTGGGTGTACGACTTGCTTCATGAAGAACATTTAAGTTCCCTACATCCAACCTATTGTGCCAGTGCCCCCCTCCACTAGCCTTCTAAGTGGAACCTGTCAAAGTAGGTTATGCCAGCTTGATTTTTACAGCATTTTGCTCCAATTCCACATGTTTTTGCAACATCTAATGGGATCATGGCAAAGTAGTTAGAAGTTGTGCAAATGGGGGTTGATGCAGATTACAAAAGATTAAAAGGGGATGGCAGCACCCCCAGCATGTGTGGCATCTATTTTCCTGGAAGGCAGTTGTCTTCTTTTTCTAAGCTTGCAAGCGCCATTTTCTGTGCATGGCAATAGAAGCTTGGCAGTGGGGTTTCAAAATGGCCGCCCCCAGAGGCAGAAAAATACAAAATGGCTGCCCGCAGAAGAAAGCATGAGGCTAGTTTGCATCCCACGGAACACTGTGCGTGTCACAGTGGTTTCCCTTGGAAACTGGGACCATGACATCATAAAGGGCCCTGTTCTGCTGGTAGCTGTGGCTGTCTCACTGCTCATTCCAGCTCTGCAGCTCTTCAAGGAGGCAGCGGGAGATGCTGTGCACTGGGGCAGTCATCTCTGGGTTCATGGAAACCCCAGGAGGGGTAATGGCCCGTGCCAAGCAAGTTGGGCTTAGGGAAGATTTGAAGCGCATAGCAGACCATAATGCTAAAAGCACAAAAATCATTCATCATGTTCTTTTGCATGGGATTAGATGGCTGTCTTCTTTAGTCCTGCATACAGATATGTTTTTGGAGCATAATAGCGGCAGGGCAAGTCTTAATCTAGACGTCCCCACCCCCAGCTTTATCAAAGCAAAGTAGAATCAGCCTGGGCCGCTTGCCTCTGTCTGCTAAACACCAGTCTTTATTAATCCAGTTAAAAGTCAAACTTTTGCTTTGGAATGAAAGGTCTACATCTAGGGGAAGTGTCTGCCTGGGTGTACGACTTGCTTCATGGAGAACATTTAAGTTCCCTACATCCAACCTATTGTGCCAGTGCCCCCCTCCACTAGCCTTCTAAGTGGAACCTGTCAAAGTAGGTTATGCCAGCTTGATTTTTACAGCATTTTGCTCCAATTCCACACGTTTTTGCAACATCTAAAGGGATCATGGCAAAGTAGTTAGAAGTTGTGCAAATGGGGGTTGATGCAGATTACAAAAGATTAAAAGGGGATGGCAGCACCCCCAGCATGTGTGGCATCTATTTTCCTGGAAGGCAGTTGTCTTCTTTTTCGGAGCTTGCAAGCGCCATTTTCTGTGCATGGCAATAGAAGCTTGGCAGTGGGGTTTCAAAATGGCCGCCCCCAGAGGCAGAAAAATACAAAATGGCTGCCCGCAGAAGAAAGCATGAGGCTAGTTTGCATCCCACGGAACACTGTGCGTGTCACAGTGGTTTCCCTTGGAAACTGGGACCATGACATCATAAAGGGTCCTGTTCTGCTGGCAGCTGTGGCTGTCTCACTGCTCATTCCAGCTCTGCAGCTCTTCAAGGAGGCAGCGGGAGATGCTGTGCACTGGGGCAGTCATCTCTGGGTTCATGGAAACCCCAGGAGGGGTAATGGCCCGTGCCAAGCAAGTTGGGCTTAGGGAAGATTTAAAGCGCATAGCAGACCATAATGCTAAAAGCACAAAAATCATGCATCATGTTCTTTTGCATGGGATTAGATGGCTGTCTGCTTTAGTCCTGCATACAGATATGTTTTTGGAGCAAAATAGCGGCATGGCAAGTCTTAATTTAGACGTCCCCACCCCCAGCTTTATCAAAGCAAAGTAGAATCAGCCTGGGCCGCTTTGCCTCTGTCTGCTAAACACCAGTCTTTATTAATCCAGTTAAAAGTCAAACTTTTGCTTTGGAATGAAAGGTCTACATCTAGGGGAAGTGTCTGCCTGGGTGTACGACTTGCTTCATGAAGAACATTTAAGTTCCCTACATCCAACCTATTGTGCCAGTGCCCCCCTCCACTAGCCTTCTAAGTGGAACCTGTCAAAGTAGGTTATGCCAGCTTGATTTTTACAGCATTTTGCTCCAATTCCACATGTTTTTGCAACATCTAATGGGATCATGGCAAAGTAGTTAGAAGTTGTGCAAATGGGGGTTGATGCAGATTACAAAAGATTAAAAGGGGATGGCAGCACCCCCAGCATGTGTGGCATCTATTTTCCTGGAAGGCAGTTGTCTTCTTTTTCTAAGCTTGCAAGCGCCATTTTCTGTGCATGGCAATAGAAGCTTGGCAGTGGGGTTTCAAAATGGCCGCCCCCAGAGGCAGAAAAATACAAAATGGCTGCCCGCAGAAGAAAGCATGAGGCTAGTTTGCATCCCACGGAACACTGTGCGTGTCACAGTGGTTTCCCTTGGAAACTGGGACCATGACATCATAAAGGGCCCTGTTCTGCTGGTAGCTGTGGCTGTCTCACTGCTCATTCCAGCTCTGCAGCTCTTCAAGGAGGCAGCGGGAGATGCTGTGCACTGGGGCAGTCATCTCTGGGTTCATGGAAACCCCAGGAGGGGTAATGGCCCGTGCCAAGCAAGTTGGGCTTAGGGAAGATTTAAAGCGCATAGCAGACCATAATGCTAAAAGCACAAAAATCATTCATCATGTTCTTTTGCATGGGATTAGATGGCTGTCTTCTTTAGTCCTGCATACAGATATGTTTTTGGAGCATAATAGCGGCAGGGCAAGTCTTAATCTAGACGTCCCCACCCCCAGCTTTATCAAAGCAAAGTAGAATCAGCCTGGGCCGCTTGCCTCTGTCTGCTAAACACCAGTCTTTATTAATCCAGTTAAAAGTCAAACTTTTGCTTTGGAATGAAAGGTCTACATCTAGGGGAAGTGTCTGCCTGGGTGTACGACTTGCTTCATGGAGAACATTTAAGTTCCCTACATCCAACCTATTGTGCCAGTGCCCCCCTCCACTAGCCTTCTAAGTGGAACCTGTCAAAGTAGGTTATGCCAGCTTGATTTTTACAGCATTTTGCTCCAATTCCACACGTTTTTGCAACATCTAAAGGGATCATGGCAAAGTAGTTAGAAGTTGTGCAAATGGGGGTTGATGCAGATTACAAAAGATTAAAAGGGGATGGCAGCACCCCCAGCATGTGTGGCATCTATTTTACTGGAAGGCAGTTGTCTTCTTTTTCGGAGCTTGCAAGCGCCATTTTCTGTGCATGCCAATAGAAGCTTGGCAGTGGGGTTTCAAAATGGCCGCCCCCAGAGGCAGAAAAATACAAAATGGCTGCCCGCAGAAGAAAGCATGAGGCTAGTTTGCATCCCACGGAACACTGTGCGTGTCACAGTGGTTTCCCTTGGAAACTGGGACCATGACATCATAAAGGGCCCTGTTCTGCTGGCAGCTGTGGCTGTCTCACTGCTCATTCCAGCTCTGCAGCTCTTCAAGGAGGCAGCGGGAGATGCTGTGCACTGGGGCAGTCATCTCTGGGTTCATGGAAACCCCAGGAGGGGTAATGGCCCGTGCCAAGCAAGTTGGGCTTAGGGAAGATTTAAAGCGCATAGCAGACCATAATGCTAAAAGCACAAAAATCATGCATCATGTTCTTTTGCATGGGATTAGATGGCGGTCTTCTTTAGTCCTGCATACAGATATGTTTTTGGAGCATAATAGCGGCAGGGCAAGTCTTAATCTAGACGTCCCCACCCCCAGCTTTATCAAAGCAAAGTAGAATCAGCCTGGGCCGCTTGCCTCTGTCTGCTAAACACCATTCTTTATTAATCCAGTTAAAAGTCAAACTTTTGCTTTGGAATGAAAGGTCTACATCTAGGGGAAGTGTCTGCCTGGGTGTACGACTTGCTTCATGGAGAACATTTAAGTTCCCTACATCCAACCTATTGTGCCAGTGCCCCCCTCCACTAGCCTTCTAAGTGGAACCTGTCAAAGTAGGTTATGCCAGCTTGATTTTTACAGCATTTTGCTCCAATTCCACACGTTTTTGCAACATCTAAAGGGATCATGGCAAAGTAGTTAGAAGTTGTGCAAATGGGGGTTGATGCAGATTACAAAAGATTAAAAGGGGATGGCAGCACCCCCAGCATGTGTGGCATCTATTTTCCTGGAAGGCAGTTGTCTTCTTTTTAGGAGCTTGCAAGCGCCATTTTCTGTGCATGCTAATAGAAGCTTGGCAGTGGGGTTTCAAAATGGCCGCCCCCAGAGGCAGAAAAATACAAAATGGCTGCCCGCAGAAGAAAGCATGAGGCTAGTTTGCATCCCACGGAACACTCTGCTTGTCACAGTGGTTTCCCTTGGAAACTGGGACCATGACATCATAAAGGGCCCTGTTCTGCTGGCAGCTGTGGCTGTCTCACTGCTCATTCCAGCTCTGCAGCTCTTCAAGGAGGCAGCGGGAGATGCTGTGCACTGGGGCAGTCATCTCTGGGTTCATGGAAACCCCAGGAGGGGTAATGGCCCGTGCCAAGCAAGTTGGGCTTAGGGAAGATTTAAAGCGCATAGCAGACCATAATGCTAAAAGCACAAAAATCATGCATCATGTTCTTTTGCATGGGATTAGATGGCTGTCTTCTTTAGTCCTGCATACAGATATGTTTTTGGAGCATAATAGCGGCAGGGCAAGTCTTAATCTAGACGTCCCCACCCCCAGCTTTATCAAAGCAAAGTAGAATCAGCCTGGGCCGCTTGCCTCTGTCTGCTAAACACCAGTCTTTATTAATCCAGTTAAAAGTCAAACTTTTGCTTTGGAATGAAAGGTCTACATCTAGGGGAAGTGTCTGCCTGGGTGTACGACTTGCTTCATGGAGAACATTTAAGTTCCCTACATCCAACCTATTGTGCCAGTGCCCCCCTCCACTAGCCTTCTAAGTGGAACCTGTCAAAGTAGGTTATGCCAGCTTGATTTTTACAGCATTTTGCTCCAATTCCACATGTTTTTGCAACATCTAAAGGGATCATGGCAAAGTAGTTAGAAGTTGTGCAAATGGGGGTTGATGCAGATTACAAAAGATTAAAAGGGGATGGCAGCACCCCCAGCATGTGTGGCATCTATTTTCCTGGAAGGCAGTTGTCTTTTTTTTTTTCGGAGCTTGCAAGCGCCATTTTCTGTGCATGGCAATAGAAGCTTGGCAGTGGGGTTTCAAAATGGCCGCCCCCAGAGGCAGAAAAATACAAAATGGCTGCCCGCAGAAGAAAGCATGAGGCTAGTTTGCATCCCACGGAACACTGTGCGTGTCACAGTGGTTTCCCTTGGAAACTGGGACCATGACATCATAAAGGGCCCTGTTCTGCTGGCAGCTGTGGCTGTCTCACTGCTCATTCCAGCTCTGCAGCTCTTCAAGGAGGCAGCAGGAGATGCTGTGCACTGGGGCAGTCATCTCTGGGTTCATGGAAACCCCAGGAGGGGTAATGGCCCGTGCCAAGCAAGTTGGGCTTAGGGAAGATTTAAAGCGCATAGCAGACCATAATGCTAAAAGCACAAAAATCATTCATCATGTTCTTTTGCATGGGATTAGATGGCTGTCTTCTTTAGTCCTGCATACAGATATGTTTTTGGAGCAAAATAGCGGCAGGGCAAGTCTTAATCTAGACGTCCCCACCCCCAGCTTTATCAAAGCAAAGTAGAATCAGCCTGGGCCGCTTGCCTCTGTCTGCTAAACACCAGTCTTTATTAATCCAGTTAAAAGTCAAACTTTTGCTTTGGAATGAAAGGTCTACATCTAGGGGAAGTGTCTGCCTGGGTGTACGACTTGCTTCATGGAGAACATTTAAGTTCCCTACATCCAACCTATTGTGCCAGTGCCCCCCTCCACTAGCCTTCTAAGTGGAACCTGTCAAAGTAGGTTATGCCAGCTTGATTTTTACAGCATTTTGCTCCAATTACACACGTTTTTGCAACATCTAAAGGGATCATGGCAAAGTAGTTAGAAGTTGTGCAAATGGGGGTTGATGCAGATTACAAAAGATTAAAAGGGGATGGCAGCACCCCCAGCATGTGTGGCATCTATTTTCCTGGAAGGCAGTTGTCTTCTTTTTCGGAGCTTGCAAGCGCCATTTTCTGTGCATGGCAATAGAAGCTTGGCAGTGGGGTTTCAAAATGGCCGCCCCCAGAGGCAGAAAAATACAAAATGGCTGCCCGCAGAAGAAAGCATGAGGCTAGTTTGCATCCCACGGAACACTGTGCGTGTCACAGTGGTTTCCCTTGGAAACTGGGACCATGACATCATAAAGGGCCCTGTTCTGCTGGCAGCTGTGGCTGTCTCACTGCTCATTCCAGCTCTGCAGCTCTTCAAGGAGGCAGCGGGAGATGCTGTGCACTGGGGCAGTCATCTCTGGGTTCATGGAAACCCCAGGAGGGGTAATGGCCCGTGCCAAGCAAGTTGGGCTTAGGGAAGATTTAAAGCGCATAGCAGACCATAATGCTAAAAGCACAAAAATCATGCATCATGTTCTTTTGCATGGGATTAGATGGCTGTCTTCTTTAGTCCTGCATACAGATATGTTTTTGGAGCATAATAGCGGCAGGGCAAGTCTTAATCTAGACGTCCCCACCCCCAGCTTTATCAAAGCAAAGTAGAATCAGCCTGGGCCGCTTGCCTCTGTCTGCTAAACACCAGTCTTTATTAATCCAGTTAAAAGTCAAACTTTTGCTTTGGAATGAAAGGTCTACATCTAGGGGAAGTGTCTGCCTGGGTGTACGACTTGCTTCATGGAGAACATTTAAGTTCCCTACATCCAACCTATTGTGCCAGTGCCCCCCTCCACTAGCCTTCTAAGTGGAACCTGTCAAAGTAGGTTATGCCAGCTTGATTTTTACAGCATTTTGCTCCAATTCCACACGTTTTTGCAACATCTAAAGGGATCATGGCAAAGTAGTTAGAAGTTGTGCAAATGGGGGTTGATGCACATTACAAAAGATTAAAAGGGGATGGCAGCACCCCCAGCATGTGTGGCATCTATTTTCCTGGAAGGCAGTTGTCTTCTTTTTCGGAGCTTGCAAGCGCCATTTTCTGTGCATGGCAATAGAAGCTTGGCAGTGGGGTTTCAAAATGGCCGCCCCCAGAGGCAGAAAAATACAAAATGGCTGCCCGCAGAAGAAAGCATGAGGCTAGTTTGCATCCCACGGAACACTGTGCGTGTCACAGTGGTTTCCCTTGGAAACTGGGACCATGACATCATAAAGGTCCCTGTTCTGCTGGTAGCTGTGGCTGTCTCACTGCTCATTCCAGCTCTGCAGCTCTTCAAGGAGGCAGCAGGAGATGCTGTGCACTGGGGCAGTCATCTCTGGGTTCATGGAAACCCCAGGAGCGGTAATGGCCCGTGCCAAGCAAGTTGGGCTTAGGGAAGATTTAAAGCGCATAGCAGACCATAATGCTAAAAGCACAAAAATCATGCATCATGTTCTTTTGCATGGGATTAGATGGCTGTCTTCTTTAGTCCTGCATACAGATATGTTTTTGGAGCATAATAGCGGCAGGGCAAGTCTTAATCTAGACGTCCCCACCCCCAGCTTTATCAAAGCAAAGTAGAATCAGCCTGGGCCGCTTGCCTCTGTCTGCTAAACACCAGTCTTTATTAATCCAGTTAAAAGTCAAACTTTTGCTTTGGAATGAAAGGTCTACATCTAGGGGAAGTGTCTGCCTAGGTGTACGACTTGCTTCATGGAGAACATTTAAGTTCCCTACATCCAACCTATTGTGCCAGTGCCCTCCTCCACTAGCCTTCTAAGTGGAACCTGTCAAAGTAGGTTATGCCAGCTTGATTTTTACAGCATTTTGCTCCAATTCCACACGTTTTTGCAACATCTAAAGGGATCATGGCAAAGTAGTTAGAAGTTGTGCAAATGGGGGTTGATGCAGATTACAAAAGATTAAAAGGGGATGGCAGCACCCCCAGCATGTGTGGCATCTATTTTCCTGGAAGGCAGTTGTCTTCTTTTTCGGAGCTTGCAAGCGCCATTTTCTTTGCATGGCAATAGAAGCTTGGCAGTGGGGTTTCAAAATGGCCGCCCCCAGAGGCAGAAAAATACAAAATGGCTGCCCGCAGAAGAAAGCATGAGGCTAGTTTGCATCCCACGGAACACTCTGCTTGTCACAGTGGTTTCCCTTGGAAACTGGGACCATGACATCATAAAGGGCCCTGTTCTGCTGGCAGCTGTGGCTGTCTCACTGCTCATTCCAGCTCTGCAGCTCTTCAAGGAGGCAGCAGGAGATGCTGTGCACTGGGGCAGTCATCTCTGGGTTCATGGAAACCCCAGGAGGGGTAATGGCCCGTGCCAAGCAAGTTGGGCTTAGGGAAGATTTAAAGCGCATAGCAGACCATAATGCTAAAAGCACAAAAATCATGCATCATGTTCTTTTGCATGGGATTAGATGGCTGTCTTCTTTAGTCCTGCATACAGATATGTTTTTGGAGCATAATAGCGGCAGGGCAAGTCTTAATCTAGACGTCCCCACCCCCAGCTTTATCAAAGCAAAGTAGAATCAGCCTGGGCCGCTTGCCTCTGTCTGCTAAACACCAGTCTTTATTAATCCAGTTAAAAGTCAAACTTTTGCTTTGGAATGAAAGGTCTACATCTAGGGGAAGTGTCTGCCTGGGTGTACGACTTGCTTCATGGAGAACATTTAAGTTCCCTACATCCAACCTATTGTGCCAGTGCCCCCTCCACTAGCCTTCTAAGTGGAACCTGTCAAAGTAGGTTATGCCAGCTTGATTTTTACAGCATTTTGCTCCAATTCCACACGTTTTTGCAACATCTAAAGGGATCATGGCAAAGTAGTTAGAAGTTGTGCAAATGGGGGTTGATGCAGATTACAAAAGATTAAAAGGGGATGGCAGCACCCCCAGCATGTGTGGCATCTATTTTCCTGGAAGGCAGTTGTCTTCTTTTTCGGAGCTTGCAAGCGCCATTTTCTTTGCATGGCAATAGAAGCTTGGCAGTGGGGTTTCAAAATGGCCGCCCCCAGAGGCAGAAAAATACAAAATGGCTGCCCGCAGAAGAAAGCATGAGGCTAGTTTGCATCCCACGGAACACTCTGCTTGTCACAGTGGTTTCCCTTGGAAACTGGGACCATGACATCATAAAGGGCCCTGTTCTGCTGGCAGCTGTGGCTGTCTCACTGCTCATTCCAGCTCTGCAGCTCTTCAAGGAGGCAGCAGGAGATGCTGTGCACTGGGGCAGTCATCTCTGGGTTCATGGAAACCCCAGGAGGGGTAATGGCCCGTGCCAAGCAAGTTGGGCTTAGGGAAGATTTAAAGCGCATAGCAGACCATAATGCTAAAAGCACAAAAATCATGCATCATGTTCTTTTGCATGGGATTAGATGGCTGTCTTCTTTAGTCCTGCATACAGATATGTTTTTGGAGCATAATAGCGGCAGGGCAAGTCTTAATCTAGACGTCCCCACCCCCAGCTTTATCAAAGCAAAGTAGAATCAGCCTGGGCCGCTTGCCTCTGTCTGCTAAACACCAGTCTTTATTAATCCAGTTAAAAGTCAAACTTTTGCTTTGGAATGAAAGGTCTACATCTAGGGGAAGTGTCTGCCTGGGTGTACGACTTGCTTCATGGAGAACATTTAAGTTCCCTACATCCAACCTATTGTGCCAGTGCCCCCCTCCACTAGCCTTCTAAGTGGAACCTGTCAAAGTAGGTTATGCCAGCTTGATTTTTACAGCATTTTGCTCCAATTCCACACGTTTTTGCAACATCTAAAGGGATCATGGCAAAGTAGTTAGAAGTTGTGCAAATGGGGGTTGATGCAGATTACAAAAGATTAAAAGGGGATGGCAGCACCCCCAGCATGTGTGGCATCTATTTTCCTGGAAGGCAGTTGTCTTCTTTTTCGGAGCTTGCAAGCGCCATTTTCTGTGCATGGCAATAAAAGCTTGGCAGTGGGGTTTCAAAATGGCCGCCCCCAGAGGCAGAAAAATACAAAATGGCTGCCCGCAGAAGAAAGCATGAGGCTAGTTTGCATCCCACGGAACACTGTGCGTGTCACAGTGGTTTCCCTTGGAAACTGGGACCATGACATCATAAAGGGCCCTGTTCTGCTGGCAGCTGTGGCTGTCTCACTGCTCATTCCAGCTCTGCAGCTCTTCAAGGAGGCAGCGGGAGATGCTGTGCACTGGGGCAGTCATCTCTGGGTTCATGGAAACCCCAGGAGGGGTAATGGCCCGTGCCAAGCAAGTTGGGCTTAGGGAAGATTTAAAGCGCATAGCAGACCATAATGCTAAAAGCACAAAAATCATGCATCATGTTCTTTTGCATGGGATTAGATGGCTGTCTTCTTTAGTCCTGCATACAGATATGTTTTTGGAGCATAATAGCGGCAGGGCAAGTCTTAATCTAGACGTCCCCACCCCCAGCTTTATCAAAGCAAAGTAGAATCAGCCTGGGCCGCTTGCCTCTGTCTGCTAAACACCAGTCTTTATTAATCCAGTTAAAAGTCAAACTTTTGCTTTGGAATGAAAGGTCTACATCTAGGGGAAGTGTCTGCCTGGGTGTACGACTTGCTTCATGGAGAACATTTAAGTTCCCTACATCCAACCTATTGTGCCAGTGCCCCCCTCCACTAGCCTTCTAAGTGGAACCTGTCAAAGTAGGTTATGCCAGCTTGATTTTTACAGCATTTTGCTCCAATTCCACACGTTTTTGCAACATCTAAAGGGATCATGGCAAAGTAGTTAGAAGTTGTGCAAATGGGGGTTGATGCAGATTACAAAAGATTAAAAGGGGATGGCAGCACCCCCAGCATGTGTGGCATCTATTTTCCTGGAAGGCAGTTGTCTTCTTTTTCGGAGCTTGCAAGCGCCATTTTCTGTGCATGGCAATAGAAGCTTGGCAGTGGGGTTTCAAAATGGCCGCCCCCAGAGGCAGAAAAATACAAAATGGCTGCCCGCAGAAGAAAGCATGAGGCTAGTTTGCATCCCACGGAACACTGTGCGTGTCACAGTGGTTTCCCTTGGAAACTGGGACCATGACATCATAAAGGGCCCTGTTCTGCTGGCAGCTGTGGCTGTCTCACTGCTCATTCCAGCTCTGCAGCTCTTCAAGGAGGCAGCAGGAGATGCTGTGCACTGGGGCAGTCATCTCTGGGTTCATGGAAACCCCAGGAGGGGTAATGGCCCGTGCCAAGCAAGTTGGGCTTAGGGAAGATTTAAAGCGCATAGCAGACCATAATGCTAAAAGCACAAAAATCATGCATCATGTTCTTTTGCATGGGATTAGATGGCTGTCTTCTTTAGTCCTGCATACAGATATGTTTTTGGAGCATAATAGCGGCAGGGCAAGTCTTAATCTAGACGTCCCCACCCCCAGCTTTATCAAAGCAAAGTAGAATCAGCCTGGGCCGCTTGCCTCTGTCTGCTAAACACCAGTCTTTATTAATCCAGTTAAAAGTCAAACTTTTGCTTTGGAATGAAAGGTCTACATCTAGGGGAAGTGTCTGCCTGGGTGTACGACTTGCTTCATGGAGAACATTTAAGTTCCCTACATCCAACCTATTGTGCCAGTGCCCCCCTCCACTAGCCTTCTAAGTGGAACCTGTCAAAGTAGGTTATGCCAGCTTGATTTTTACAGCATTTTGCTCCAATTCCACACGTTTTTGCAACATCTAAAGGGATCATGGCAAAGTAGTTAGAAGTTGTGCAAATGGGGGTTGATGCAGATTACAAAAGATTAAAAGGGGATGGCAGCACCCCCAGCATGTGTGGCATCTATTTTCCTGGAAGGCAGTTGTCTTCTTTTTCGGAGCTTGCAAGCGCCATTTTCTTTGCATGGCAATAGAAGCTTGGCAGTGGGGTTTCAAAATGGCCGCCCCCAGAGGCAGAAAAATACAAAATGGCTGCCCGCAGAAGAAAGCATGAGGCTAGTTTGCATCCCACGGAACACTCTGCTTGTCACAGTGGTTTCCCTTGGAAACTGGGACCATGACATCATAAAGGGCCCTGTTCTGCTGGCAGCTGTGGCTGTCTCACTGCTCATTCCAGCTCTGCAGCTCTTCAAGGAGGCAGCAGGAGATGCTGTGCACTGGGGCAGTCATCTCTGGGTTCATGGAAACCCCAGGAGGGGTAATGGCCCGTGCCAAGCAAGTTGGGCTTAGGGAAGATTTAAAGCGCATAGCAGACCATAATGCTAAAAGCACAAAAATCATGCATCATGTTCTTTTGCATGGGATTAGATGGCTGTCTTCTTTAGTCCTGCATACAGATATGTTTTTGGAGCATAATAGCGGCAGGGCAAGTCTTAATCTAGACGTCCCCACCCCCAGCTTTATCAAAGCAAAGTAGAATCAGCCTGGGCCGCTTGCCTCTGTCTGCTAAACACCAGTCTTTATTAATCCAGTTAAAAGTCAAACTTTTGCTTTGGAATGAAAGGTCTACATCTAGGGGAAGTGTCTGCCTGGGTGTACGACTTGCTTCATGGAGAACATTTAAGTTCCCTACATCCAACCTATTGTGCCAGTGCCCCCCTCCACTAGCCTTCTAAGTGGAACCTGTCAAAGTAGGTTATGCCAGCTTGATTTTTACAGCATTTTGCTCCAATTCCACACGTTTTTGCAACATCTAAAGGGATCATGGCAAAGTAGTTAGAAGTTGTGCAAATGGGGGTTGATGCAGATTACAAAAGATTAAAAGGGGATGGCAGCACCCCCAGCATGTGTGGCATCTATTTTCCTGGAAGGCAGTTGTCTTCTTTTTCGGAGCTTGCAAGCGCCATTTTCTGTGCATGGCAATAGAAGCTTGGCAGTGGGGTTTCAAAATGGCCGCCCCCAGAGGCAGAAAAATACAAAATGGCTGCCCGCAGAAGAAAGCATGAGGCTAGTTTGCATCCCACGGAACACTGTGCGTGTCACAGTGGTTTCCCTTGGAAACTGGGACCATGACATCATAAAGGTCCCTGTTCTGCTGGTAGCTGTGGCTGTCTCACTGCTCATTCCAGCTCTGCAGCTCTTCAAGGAGGCAGCAGGAGATGCTGTGCACTGGGGCAGTCATCTCTGGGTTCATGGAAACCCCAGGAGGGGTAATGGCCCGTGCCAAGCAAGTTGGGCTTAGGGAAGATTTAAAGCGCATAGCAGACCATAATGCTAAAAGCACAAAAATCATGCATCATGTTCTTTTGCATGGGATTAGATGGCTGTCTTCTTTAGTCCTGCATACAGATATGTTTTTGGAGCATAATAGCGGCAGGGCAAGTCTTAATCTAGACGTCCCCACCCCCAGCTTTATCAAAGCAAAGTAGAATCAGCCTGGGCCGCTTGCCTCTGTCTGC
Organism: Engystomops pustulosus; assembly: GCF_040894005.1. Classification (NCBI taxonomy): domain Eukaryota; kingdom Metazoa; phylum Chordata; class Amphibia; order Anura; family Leptodactylidae; genus Engystomops; species Engystomops pustulosus. The sequence continues at coordinate 58,226,883 of NC_092421.1, read as the reverse complement.
TAAACACCAGTCTTTATTAATCCAGTTAAAAGTCAAACTTTTGCTTTGGAATGAAAGGTCTACATCTAGGGGAAGTGTCTGCCTGGGTGTACGACTTGCTTCATGGAGAACATTTAAGTTCCCTACATCCAACCTATTGTGCCAGTGCCCCCCTCCACTAGCCTTCTAAGTGGAACCTGTCAAAGTAGGTTATGCCAGCTTGATTTTTACAGCATTTTGCTCCAATTCCACACGTTTTTGCAACATCTAAAGGGATCATGGCAAAGTAGTTAGAAGTTGTGCAAATGGGGGTTGATGCAGATTACAAAAGATTAAAAGGGGATGGCAGCACCCCCAGCATGTGTGGCATCTATTTTCCTGGAAGGCAGTTGTCTTCTTTTTAGGAGCTTGCAAGCGCCATTTTCTGTGCATGGCAATAGAAGCTTGGCAGTGGGGTTTCAAAATGGCCGCCCCCAGAGGCAGAAAAATACAAAATGGCTGCCTGCAGAAGAAAGCATGAGGCTAGTTTGCATCCCACGGAACACTGTGCTTGTCACAGTGGTTTCCCTTGGAAACTGGGACCATGACATCATAAAGGGCCCTGTTCTGCTGGCAGCTGTGGCTGTCTCACTGCTCATTCCAGCTCTGCAGCTCTTCAAGGAGGCAGCGGGAGATGCTGTGCACTGGGGCAGTCATCTCTGGGTTCATGGAAACCCCAGGAGGGGTAATGGCCCGTGCCAAGCAAGTTGGGCTTAGGGAAGATTTAAAGCGCATAGCAGACCATAATGCTAAAAGCACAAAAATCATGCATCATGTTCTTTTGCATGGGATTAGATGGCTGTCTGCTTTAGTCCTGCATACAGATATGTTTTTGGAGCAAAATAGCGGCATGGCAAGTCTTAATTTAGACGTCCCCACCCCCAGCTTTATCAAAGCAAAGTAGAATCAGCCTGGGCCGCTTTGCCTCTGTCTGCTAAACACCAGTCTTTATTAATCCAGTTAAAAGTCAAACTTTTGCTTTGGAATGAAAGGTCTACATCTAGGGGAAGTGTCTGCCTGGGTGTACGACTTGCTTCATGAAGAACATTTAAGTTCCCTACATCCAACCTATTGTGCCAGTGCCCCCCTCCACTAGCCTTCTAAGTGGAACCTGTCAAAGTAGGTTATGCCAGCTTGATTTTTACAGCATTTTGCTCCAATTCCACATGTTTTTGCAACATCTAATGGGATCATGGCAAAGTAGTTAGAAGTTGTGCAAATGGGGGTTGATGCAGATTACAAAAGATTAAAAGGGGATGGCAGCACCCCCAGCATGTGTGGCATCTATTTTCCTGGAAGGCAGTTGTCTTCTTTTTCTAAGCTTGCAAGCGCCATTTTCTGTGCATGGCAATAGAAGCTTGGCAGTGGGGTTTCAAAATGGCCGCCCCCAGAGGCAGAAAAATACAAAATGGCTGCCCGCAGAAGAAAGCATGAGGCTAGTTTGCATCCCACGGAACACTGTGCGTGTCACAGTGGTTTCCCTTGGAAACTGGGACCATGACATCATAAAGGTCCCTGTTCTGCTGGTAGCTGTGGCTGTCTCACTGCTCATTCCAGCTCTGCAGCTCTTCAAGGAGGCAGCAGGAGATGCTGTGCACTGGGGCAGTCATCTCTGGGTTCATGGAAACCCCAGGAGGGGTAATGGCCCGTGCCAAGCAAGTTGGGCTTAGGGAAGATTTAAAGCGCATAGCAGACCATAATGCTAAAAGCACAAAAATCATGCATCATGTTCTTTTGCATGGGATTAGATGGCTGTCTTCTTTAGTCCTGCATACAGATATGTTTTTGGAGCATAATAGCGGCAGGGCAAGTCTTAATCTAGACGTCCCCACCCCCAGCTTTATCAAAGCAAAGTAGAATCAGCCTGGGCCGCTTGCCTCTGTCTGCTAAACACCAGTCTTTATTAATCCAGTTAAAAGTCAAACTTTTGCTTTGGAATGAAAGGTCTACATCTAGGGGAAGTGTCTGCCTGGGTGTACGACTTGCTTCATGGAGAACATTTAAGTTCCCTACATCCAACCTATTGTGCCAGTGCCCCCCTCCACTAGCCTTCTAAGTGGAACCTGTCAAAGTAGGTTATGCCAGCTTGATTTTTACAGCATTTTGCTCCAATTCCACACGTTTTTGCAACATCTAAAGGGATCATGGCAAAGTAGTTAGAAGTTGTGCAAATGGGGGTTGATGCAGATTACAAAAGATTAAAAGGGGATGGCAGCACCCCCAGCATGTGTGGCATCTATTTTCCTGGAAGGCAGTTGTCTTCTTTTTAGGAGCTTGCAAGCGCCATTTTCTGTGCATGGCAATAGAAGCTTGGCAGTGGGGTTTCAAAATGGCCGCCCCCAGAGGCAGAAAAATACAAAATGGCTGCCCGCAGAAGAAAGCATGAGGCTAGTTTGCATCCCACGGAACACTGTGCGTGTCACAGTGGTTTCCCTTGGAAACTGGGACCATGACATCATAAAGGTCCCTGTTCTGCTGGTAGCTGTGGCTGTCTCACTGCTCATTCCAGCTCTGCAGCTCTTCAAGGAGGCAGCAGGAGATGCTGTGCACTGGGGCAGTCATCTCTGGGTTCATGGAAACCCCAGGAGGGGTAATGGCCCGTGCCAAGCAAGTTGGGCTTAGGGAAGATTTAAAGCGCATAGCAGACCATAATGCTAAAAGCACAAAAATCATGCATCATGTTCTTTTGCATGGGATTAGATGGCTGTCTTCTTTAGTCCTGCATACAGATATGTTTTTGGAGCATAATAGCGGCAGGGCAAGTCTTAATCTAGACGTCCCCACCCCCAGCTTTATCAAAGCAAAGTAGAATCAGCCTGGGCCGCTTGCCTCTGTCTGCTAAACACCAGTCTTTATTAATCCAGTTAAAAGTCAAACTTTTGCTTTGGAATGAAAGGTCTACATCTAGGGGAAGTGTCTGCCTGGGTGTACGACTTGCTTCATGGAGAACATTTAAGTTCCCTACATCCAACCTATTGTGCCAGTGCCCCCCTCCACTAGCCTTCTAAGTGGAACCTGTCAAAGTAGGTTATGCCAGCTTGATTTTTACAGCATTTTGCTCCAATTCCACACGTTTTTGCAACATCTAAAGGGATCATGGCAAAGTAGTTAGAAGTTGTGCAAATGGGGGTTGATGCAGATTACAAAAGATTAAAAGGGGATGGCAGCACCCCCAGCATGTGTGGCATCTATTTTCCTGGAAGGCAGTTGTCTTCTTTTTAGGAGCTTGCAAGCGCCATTTTCTGTGCATGGCAATAGAAGCTTGGCAGTGGGGTTTCAAAATGGCCGCCCCCAGAGGCAGAAAAATACAAAATGGCTGCCCGCAGAAGAAAGCATGAGGCTAGTTTGCATCCCACGGAACACTGTGCTTGTCACAGTGGTTTCCCTTGGAAACTGGGACCATGACATCATAAAGGGCCCTGTTCTGCTGGCAGCTGTGGCTGTCTCACTGCTCATTCCAGCTCTGCAGCTCTTCAAGGAGGCAGCGGGAGATGCTGTGCACTGGGGCAGTCATCTCTGGGTTCATGGAAACCCCAGGAGGGGTAATGGCCCGTGCCAAGCAAGTTGGGCTTAGGGAATATTTAAAGCGCATAGCAGACCATAATGCTAAAAGCACAAAAACACCATTTCTTTGTCATGGTTTTCTGCTGTTGTAAAACTTCTCAATAAAAATCGTTTAATGCTAAAAAATCATGCATCATGTTCTTTTGCATGGGATTAGATGGCTGTCTTCTTTAGTCCTGCATACAGATATGTTTTTGGAGCATAATAGCGGCAGGGCAAGTCTTAATCTAGACGTCCCCACCCCCAGCTTTATCAAAGCAAAGTAGAATCAGCCTGGGCCGCTTGCCTCTGTCTGCTAAACACCAGTCTTTATTAATCCAGTTAAAAGTCAAACTTTTGCTTTGGAATGAAAGGTCTACATCTAGGGGAAGTGTCTGCCTGGGTGTACGACTTGCTTCATGGAGAACATTTAAGTTCCCTACATCCAACCTATTGTGCCAGTGCCCCCCTCCACTAGCCTTCTAAGTGGAACCTGTCAAAGTAGGTTATGCCAGCTTGATTTTTACAGCATTTTGCTCCAATTCCACACGTTTTTGCAACATCTAAAGGGATCATGGCAAAGTAGTTAGAAGTTGTGCAAATGGGGGTTGATGCAGATTACAAAAGATTAAAAGGGGATGGCAGCACCCCCAGCATGTGTGGCATCTATTTTCCTGGAAGGCAGTTGTCTTCTTTTTAGGAGCTTGCAAGCGCCATTTTCTGTGCATGCCAATAGAAGCTTGACAGTGGGGTTTCAAAATGGCCGCCCCCAGAGGCAGAAAAATACAAAATGGCTGCCCGCAGAAGAAAGCATGAGGCTAGTTTGCATCCCACGGAACACTGTGCCAACACAGTGGTTTCCCTTGGAAACTGGGACCATGACATCATAAAGGGCCCTGTTCTGCTGGCAGCTGTGGCTGTCTCACTGCTCATTCCAGCTCTGCAGCTCTTCAAGGAGGCAGCGGGAGATGCTGTGCACTGGGGCAGTCATCTCTGGGTTTATGGAAACCCCAGGAGGGGTAATGGCCCGTGCCAAGCAAGTTGGGCTTAGGGAAGATTTAAAGCGCATAGCAGACCATAATGCTAAAAGCACAAAAATCATGCATCATGTTCTTTTGCATGGGATTAGATGGCTGTCTTCTTTAGTCCTGCATACAGATATGTTTTTAGAGCAAAATAGCGGCAGGGCAAGTCTTAATTTAGACGTCCCCACCCCCAGCTTTATGAAAGCAAAGTAGAATCAGCCTGGGCCGCTTTGCCTCTGTCTGCTAAACACCAGTCTTTATTAATCCAGTTAAAAGTCAAACTTTTGCTTTGGAATGAAAGGTCTACATCTAGGGGAAGTGTCTGCCTGGGTGTACGACTTGCTTCATGAAGAACATTTAAGTTCCCTACATCCAACCTATTGTGCCAGTGCCCCCCTCCACTAGCCTTCTAAGTGGAACCTGTCAAAGTAGGTTATGCCAGCTTGATTTTTACAGCATTTTGCTCCAATTCCACATGTTTTTGCAACATCTAAAGGGATCATGGCAAAGTAGTTAGAAGTTGTGCAAATGGGGGTTGATGCAGATTACAAAAGATTAAAAGGGGATGGCAGCACCCCCAGCATGTGTGGCATCTATTTTCCTGGAAGGCAGTTGTCTTCTTTTTCTAAGCTTGCAAGCGCCATTTTCTGTGCATGGCAATAGAAGCTTGGCAGTGGGGTTTCAAAATGGCCGCCCCCAGAGGCAGAAAAATACAAAATGGCTGCCCGCAGAAGAAAGCATGAGGCTAGTTTGCATCCCACGGAACACTGTGCGTGTCACTGTGGTTTCCCTTGGAAACTGGGACCATGACATCATAAAGGGCCCTGTTCTGCTGGTAGCTGTGGCTGTCTCACTGCTCATTCCAGCTCTGCAGCTCTTCAAGGAGGCAGCGGGAGATACTGTGCACTGGGGCAGTCATCTCTGGGTTCATGGAAACCCCAGGAGGGGTAATGGCCCGTGCCAAGCAAGTTGGGCTTAGGGAAGATTTAAAGCGCATAGCAGACCATAATGCTAAAAGCACAAAAATCATGCATCATGTTCTTTTGCATGGGATTAGATGGCTGTCTTCTTTAGTCCTGCATACAGATATGTTTTTGGAGCATAATAGCGGCAGGGCAAGTCTTAATCTAGACGTCCCCACCCCCAGCTTTATCAAAGCAAAGTAGAATCAGCCCGGGCCGCTTGCCTCTGTCTGCTAAACAACAGTCTTTATTAATCCAGTTAAAAGTCAAACTTTTGCTTTGGAATGAAAGGTCTACATCTAGGGGAAGTGTCTGCCTGGGTGTACGACTTGCTTCATGGAGAACATTTAAGTTCCCTACATCCAACCTATTGTGCCAGTGCCCCCCTCCACTAGCCTTCTAAGTGGAACCTGTCAAAGTAGGTTATGCCAGCTTGATTTTTACAGCATTTTGCTCCAATTCCACACGTTTTTGCAACATCTAAAGGGATCATGGCAAAGTAGTTAGAAGTTGTGCAAATGGGGGTTGATGCAGATTACAAAAGATTAAAAGGGGATGGCAGCACCCCCAGCATGTGTGGCATCTATTTTCCTGGAAGGCAGTTGTCTTCTTTTTAGGAGCTTGCAAGCGCCATTTTCTGTGCATGGCAATAGAAGCTTGGCAGTGGGGTTTCAAAATGGCCGCCCCCAGAGGCAGAAAAATACAAAATGGCTGCCCGCAGAAGAAAGCATGAGGCTAGTTTGCATCCCACGGAACACTGTGCGTGTCACAGTGGTTTCCCTTGGAAACTGGGACCATGACATCATAAAGGGCCCTGTTCTGCTGGTAGCTGTGGCTGTCTCACTGCTCATTCCAGCTCTGCAGCTCTTCAAGGAGGCAGCGGGAGATGCTGTGCACTGGGGCAGTCATCTTTGGGTTCATGGAAACCCCAGGAGGGGTAATGGCCCGTGCCAAGCAAGTTGGGCTTAGGGAAGATTTAAAGCGCATAGCAGACCATAATGCTAAAAGCACAAAAATCATTCATCATGTTCTTTTGCATGGGATTAGATGGCTGTCTTCTTTAGTCCTGCATACAGATATGTTTTTGGAGCATAATAGCGGCAGGGCAAGTCTTAATCTAGACGTCCCCACCCCCAGCTTTATCAAAGCAAAGTAGAATCAGCCTGGGCCGCTTGCCTCTGTCTGCTAAACACCAGTCTTTATTAATCCAGTTAAAAGTCAAACTTTTGCTTTGGAATGAAAGGTCTACATCTAGGGGAAGTGTCTGCCTGGGTGTACGACTTGCTTCATGGAGAACATTTAAGTTCCCTACATCCAACCTATTGTGCCAGTGCCCCCCTCCACTAGCCTTCTAAGTGGAACCTGTCAAAGTAGGTTATGCCAGCTTGATTTTTACAGCATTTTGCTCCAATTCCACACGTTTTTGCAACATCTAAAGGGATCATGGCAAAGTAGTTAGAAGTTGTGCAAATGGGGGTTGATGCAGATTACAAAAGATTAAAAGGGGATGGCAGCACCCCCAGCATGTGTGGCATCTATTTTCCTGGAAGGCAGTTGTCTTCTTTTTAGGAGCTTGCAAGCGCCATTTTCTGTGCATGGCAATAGAAGCTTGGCAGTGGGGTTTCAAAATGGCCGCCCCCAGAGGCAGAAAAATACAAAATGGCTGCCTGCAGAAGAAAGCATGAGGCTAGTTTGCATCCCACGGAACACTGTGCTTGTCACAGTGGTTTCCCTTGGAAACTGGGACCATGACATCATAAAGGGTCCTGTTCTGCTGGCAGCTGTGGCTGTCTCACTGCTCATTCCAGCTCTGCAGCTCTTCAAGGAGGCAGCGGGAGATGCTGTGCACTGGGGCAGTCATCTCTGGGTTCATGGAAACCCCAGGAGGGGTAATGGCCCGTGCCAAGCAAGTTGGGCTTAGGGAAGATTTAAAGCGCATAGCAGACCATAATGCTAAAAGCACAAAAATCATGCATCATGTTCTTTTGCATGGGATTAGATGGCTGTCTTCTTTAGTCCTGCATACAGATATGTTTTTGGAGCAAAATAGCGGCATGGCAAGTCTTAATTTAGACGTCCCCACCCCCAGCTTTATCAAAGCAAAGTAGAATCAGCCTGGGCCGCTTTGCCTCTGTCTGCTAAACACCAGTCTTTATTAATCCAGTTAAAAGTCAAACTTTTGCTTTGGAATGAAAGGTCTACATCTAGGGGAAGTGTCTGCCTGGGTGTACGACTTGCTTCATGAAGAACATTTAAGTTCCCTACATCCAACCTATTGTGCCAGTGCCCCCCTCCACTAGCCTTCTAAGTGGAACCTGTCAAAGTAGGTTATGCCAGCTTGATTTTTACAGCATTTTGCTCCAATTCCACACGTTTTTGCAACATCTAAAGGGATCATGGCAAAGTAGTTAGAAGTTGTGCAAATGGGGGTTGATGCAGATTACAAAAGATTAAAAGGGGATGGCAGCACCCCCAGCATGTGTGGCATCTATTTTCCTGGAAGGCAGTTGTCTTCTTTTTCTAAGCTTGCAAGCGCCATTTTCTGTGCATGGCAATAGAAGCTTGGCAGTGGGGTTTCAAAATGGCCGCCCCCAGAGGCAGAAAAATACAAAATGGCTGCCCGCAGAAGAAAGCATGAGGCTAGTTTGCATCCCACGGAACACTGTGCGTGTCACAGTGGTTTCCCTTGGAAACTGGGACCATGACATCATAAAGGGCCCTGTTCTGCTGGTAGCTGTGGCTGTCTCACTGCTCATTCCAGCTCTGCAGCTCTTCAAGGAGGCAGCGGGAGATGCTGTGCACTGGGGCAGTCATCTCTGGGTTCATGGAAACCCCAGGAGGGGTAATGGCCCGTGCCAAGCAAGTTGGGCTTAGGGAAGATTTAAAGCGCATAGCAGACCATAATGCTAAAAGCACAAAAATCATTCATCATGTTCTTTTGCATGGGATTAGATGGCTGTCTTCTTTAGTCCTGCATACAGATATGTTTTTGGAGCATAATAGCGGCAGGGCAAGTCTTAATCTAGACGTCCCACCCCCAGCTTTATCAAAGCAAAGTAGAATCAGCCTGGGCCGCTTGCCTCTGTCTGCTAAACACCAGTCTTTATTAATCCAGTTAAAAGTCAAACTTTTGCTTTGGAATGAAAGGTCTACATCTAGGGGAAGTGTCTGCCTGGGTGTACGACTTGCTTCATGGAGAACATTTAAGTTCCCTACATCCAACCTATTGTGCCAGTGCCCCCCTCCACTAGCCTTCTAAGTGGAACCTGTCAAAGTAGGTTATGCCAGCTTGATTTTTACAGCATTTTGCTCCAATTCCACACGTTTTTGCAACATCTAAAGGGATCATGGCAAAGTAGTTAGAAGTTGTGCAAATGGGGGTTGATGCAGATTACAAAAGATTAAAAGGGGATGGCAGCACCCCCAGCATGTGTGGCATCTATTTTCCTGGAAGGCAGTTGTCTTCTTTTTAGGAGCTTGCAAGCGCCATTTTCTGTGCATGCCAATAGAAGCTTGGCAGTGGGGTTTCAAAATGGCCGCCCCCAGAGGCAGAAAAATACAAAATGGCTGCCCGCAGAAGAAAGCATGAGGCTAGTTTGCATCCCACGGAACACTGTGCGTGTCACAGTGGTTTCCCTTGGAAACTGGGTTCATGACATCATAAAGGGCCCTGTTCTGCTGGCAGCTGTGGCTGTCTCACTGCTCATTCCAGCTCTGCAGCTCTTCAAGGAGGCAGCGGGAGATGCTGTGCACTGGGGCAGTCATCTCTGGGTTCATGGAAACCCCAGGAGGGGTAATGGCCCGTGCCAAGCAAGTTGGGCTTAGGGAAGATTTAAAGCGCATAGCAGACCATAATGCTAAAAGCACAAAAATCATGCATCATGTTCTTTTGCATGGGATTAGATGGCTGTCTTCTTTAGTCCTGCATACAGATATGTTTTTGGAGCATAATAGCGGCAGGGCAAGTCTTAATCTAGACGTCCCCACCCCCAGCTTTATCAAAGCAAAGTAGAATCAGCCTGGGCCGCTTGCCTCTGTCTGCTAAACACCAGTCTTTATTAATCCAGTTAAAAGTCAAACTTTTGCTTTGGAATGAAAGGTCTACATCTAGGGGAAGTGTCTGCCTGGGTGTACGACTTGCTTCATGGAGAACATTTAAGTTCCCTACATCCAACCTATTGTGCCAGTGCCCCCCTCCACTAGCCTTCTAAGTGGAACCTGTCAAAGTAGGTTATGCCAGCTTGATTTTTACAGCATTTTGCTCCAATTCCACACGTTTTTGCAACATCTAAAGGGATCATGGCAAAGTAGTTAGAAGTTGTGCAAATGGGGGTTGATGCAGATTACAAAAGATTAAAAGGGGATGGCAGCACCCCCAGCATGTGTGGCATCTATTTTCCTGGAAGGCAGTTGTCTTCTTTTTAGGAGCTTGCAAGCGCCATTTTCTGTGCATGCCAATAGAAGCTTGGCAGTGGGGTTTCAAAATGGCCGCCCCCAGAGGCAGAAAAATACAAAATGGCTGCCCGCAGAAGAAAGCATGAGGCTAGTTTGCATCCCACGGAACACTGTGCTTGTCACAGTGGTTTCCCTTGGAAACTGGGACCATGACATCATAAAGGGCCCTGTTCTGCTGGCAGCTGTGGCTGTCTCACTGCTCATTCCAGCTCTGCAGCTCTTCAAGGAGGCAGCGGGAGATGCTGTGCACTGGGGCAGTCATCTCTGGGTTCATGGAAACCCCAGGAGGGGTAATGGCCCGTGCCAAGCAAGTTGGGCTTAGGGAAGATTTAAAGCGCATAGCAGACCATAATGCTAAAAGCACAAAAATCATGCATCATGTTCTTTTGCATGGGATTAGATGGCTGTCTTCTTTAGTCCTGCATACAGATATGTTTTTGGAGCAAAATAGCGGCAGGGCAAGTCTTAATTTAGACGTCCCCACCCCCAGCTTTATCAAAGCAAAGTAGAATCAGCCTGGGCCGCTTGCCTCTGTCTGCTAAACACCAGTCTTTATTAATCCAGTTAAAAGTCAAACTTTTGCTTTGGAATGAAAGGTCTACATCTAGGGGAAGTGTCTGCCTGGGTGTACGACTTGCTTCATGAAGAACATTTAAGTTCCCTACATCCAACCTATTGTGCCAGTGCCCCCCTCCACTAGCCTTCTAAGTGGAACCTGTCAAAGTAGGTTATGCCAGCTTGATTTTTACAGCATTTTGCTCCAATTCCACACGTTTTTGCAACATCTAAAGGGATCATGGCAAAGTAGTTAGAAGTTGTGCAAATGGGGGTTGATGCAGATTACAAAAGATTAAAAGGGGATGGCAGCACCCCCAGCATGTGTGGCATCTATTTTCCTGGAAGGCAGTTGTCTTCTTTTTAGGAGCTTGCAAGCGCCATTTTCTGTGCATGGCAATAGAAGCTTGACAGTGGGGTTTCAAAATGGCCGCCCCCAGAGGCAGAAAAATACAAAATGGCTGCCCGCAGAAGAAAGCATGAGGCTAGTTTGCATCCCACGGAACACTGTGCGTGTCACAGTGGTTTCCCTTGGAAACTGGGACCATGACATCATAAAGGGCCCTGTTCTGCTGGCAGCTGTGGCTGTCTCACTGCTCATTCCAGCTCTGCAGCTCTTCAAGGAGGCAGCAGGAGATGCTGTGCACTGGGGCAGTCATCTCTGGGTTCATGGAAACCCCAGGAGGGGTAATGGCCCGTGCCAAGCAAGTTGGGCTTAGGGAAGATTTAAAGCGCATAGCAGACCATAATGCTAAAAGCACAAAAATCATGCATCATGTTCTTTTGCATGGGATTAGATGGCTGTCTTCTTTAGTCCTGCATACAGATATGTTTTTGGAGCATAATAGCGGCAGGGCAAGTCTTAATCTAGACGTCCCCACCCCCAGCTTTATCAAAGCAAAGTAGAATCAGCCTGGGCCGCTTGCCTCTGTCTGCTAAACACCAGTCTTTATTAATCCAGTTAAAAGTCAAACTTTTGCTTTGGAATGAAAGGTCTACATCTAGGGGAAGTGTCTGCCTGGGTGTACGACTTGCTTCATGGAGAACATTTAAGTTCCCTACATCCAACCTATTGTGCCAGTGCCCCCCTCCACTAGCCTTCTAAGTGGAACCTGTCAAAGTAGGTTATGCCAGCTTGATTTTTACAGCATTTTGCTCCAATTCCACACGTTTTTGCAACATCTAAAGGGATCATGGCAAAGTAGTTAGAAGTTGTGCAAATGGGGGTTGATGCAGATTACAAAAGATTAAAAGGGGATGGCAGCACCCCCAGCATGTGTGGCATCTATTTTCCTGGAAGGCAGTTGTCTTCTTTTTCGGAGCTTGCAAGCGCCATTTTCTGTGCATGGCAATAGAAGCTTGGCAGTGGGGTTTCAAAATGGCCGCCCCCAGAGGCAGAAAAATACAAAATGGCTGCCCGCAGAAGAAAGCATGAGGCTAGTTTGCATCCCACGGAACACTGTGCGTGTCACAGTGGTTTCCCTTGGAAACTGGGACCATGACATCATAAAGGGCCCTGTTCTGCTGGCAGCTGTGGCTGTCTCACTGCTCATTCCAGCTCTGCAGCTCTTCAAGGAGGCAGCAGGAGATGCTGTGCACTGGGGCAGTCATCTCTGGGTTCATGGAAACCCCAGGAGGGGTAATGGCCCGTGCCAAGCAAGTTGGGCTTAGGGAAGATTTAAAGCGCATAGCAGACCATAATGCTAAAAGCACAAAAATCATGCATCATGTTCTTTTGCATGGGATTAGATGGCTGTCTTCTTTAGTCCTGCATACAGATATGTTTTTGGAGCATAATAGCGGCAGGGCAAGTCTTAATCTAGACGTCCCCACCCCCAGCTTTATCAAAGCAAAGTAGAATCAGCCTGGGCCGCTTGCCTCTGTCTGCTAAACACCAGTCTTTATTAATCCAGTTAAAAGTCAAACTTTTGCTTTGGAATGAAAGGTCTACATCTAGGGGAAGTGTCTGCCTGGGTGTACGACTTGCTTCATGGAGAACATTTAAGTTCCCTACATCCAACCTATTGTGCCAGTGCCCCCCTCCACTAGCCTTCTAAGTGGAACCTGTCAAAGTAGGTTATGCCAGCTTGATTTTTACAGCATTTTGCTCCAATTCCACACGTTTTTGCAACATCTAAAGGGATCATGGCAAAGTAGTTAGAAGTTGTGCAAATGGGGGTTGATGCAGATTACAAAAGATTAAAAGGGGATGGCAGCACCCCCAGCATGTGTGGCATCTATTTTCCTGGAAGGCAGTTGTCTTCTTTTTAGGAGCTTGCAAGCGCCATTTTCTGTGCATGCCAATAGAAGCTTGGCAGTGGGGTTTCAAAATGGCCGCCCCCAGAGGCAGAAAAATACAAAATGGCTGCCCGCAGAAGAAAGCATGAGGCTAGTTTGCATCCCACGGAACACTGTGCTTGTCACAGTGGTTTCCCTTGGAAACTGGGACCATGACATCATAAAGGGCCCTGTTCTGCTGGCAGCTGTGGCTGTCTCACTGCTCATTCCAGCTCTGCAGCTCTTCAAGGAGGCAGCGGGAGATGCTGTGCACTGGGGCAGTCATCTCTGGGTTCATGGAAACCCCAGGAGGGGTAATGGCCCGTGCCAAGCAAGTTGGGCTTAGGGAAGATTTAAAGCGCATAGCAGACCATAATGCTAAAAGCACAAAAATCATGCATCATGTTCTTTTGCATGGGATTAGATGGCTGTCTTCTTTAGTCCTGCATACAGATATGTTTTTGGAGCATAATAGCGGCAGGGCAAGTCTTAATCTAGACGTCCCCACCCCCAGCTTTATCAAAGCAAAGTAGAATCAGCCTGGGCCGCTTGCCTCTGTCTGCTAAACACCAGTCTTTATTAATCCAGTTAAAAGTCAAACTTTTGCTTTGGAATGAAAGGTCTACATCTAGGGGAAGTGTCTGCCTGGGTGTACGACTTGCTTCATGGAGAACATTTAAGTTCCCTACATCCAACCTATTGTGCCAGTGCCCCCCTCCACTAGCCTTCTAAGTGGAACCTGTCAAAGTAGGTTATGCCAGCTTGATTTTTACAGCATTTTGCTCCAATTCCACACGTTTTTGCAACATCTAAAGGGATCATGGCAAAGTAGTTAGAAGTTGTGCAAATGGGGGTTGATGCAGATTACAAAAGATTAAAAGGGGATGGCAGCACCCCCAGCATGTGTGGCATCTATTTTCCTGGAAGGCAGTTGTCTTCTTTTTAGGAGCTTGCAAGCGCCATTTTCTGTGCATGGCAATAGAAGCTTGGCAGTGGGGTTTCAAAATGGCCGCCCCCAGAGGCAGAAAAATACAAAATGGCTGCCCGCAGAAGAAAGCATGAGGCTAGTTTGCATCCCACGGAACACTGTGCTTGTCACAGTGGTTTCCCTTGGAAACTGGGACCATGACATCATAAAGGGTCCTGTTCTGCTGGCAGCTGTGGCTGTCTCACTGCTCATTCCAGCTCTGCAGCTCTTCAAGGAGGCAGCAGGAGATGCTGTGCACTGGGGCAGTCATCTCTGGGTTCATGGAAACCCCAGGAGGGGTAATGGCCCGTGCCAAGCAAGTTGGGCTTAGGGAAGATTTAAAGCGCATAGCAGACCATAATGCTAAAAGCACAAAAATCATGCATCATGTTCTTTTGCATGGGATTAGATGGCTGTCTTCTTTAGTCCTGCATACAGATATGTTTTTGGAGCAAAATAGCGGCAGGGCAAGTCTTAATTTAGACGTCCCCACCCCCAGCTTTATCAAAGCAAAGTAGAATCAGCCTGGGCCGCTTGCCTCTGTCTGCTAAACACCAGTATTTATTAATCCAGTTAAAAGTCAAACTTTTGCTTTGGAATGAAAGGTCTACATCTAGGGGAAGTGTCTGCCTGGGTGTACGACTTGCTTCATGAAGAACATTTAAGTTCCCTACATCCAACCTATTGTGCCAGTGCCCCCCTCCACTAGCCTTCTAAGTGGAACCTGTCAAAGTAGGTTATGCCAGCTTGATTTTTACAGCATTTTGCTCCAATTCCACACGTTTTTGCAACATCTAAAGGGATCATGTCAAAGTAGTTAGAAGTTGTGCAAATGGGGGTTGATGCAGATTACAAAAGATTAAAAGGGGATGGCAGCACCCCCAGCATGTGTGGCATCTATTTTCCTGGAAGGCAGTTGTCTTCTTTTTAGGAGCTTGCAAGCGCCATTTTCTGTGCATGGCAATAGAAGCTTGGCAGTGGGGTTTCAAAATGGCCGCCCCCAGAGGCAGAAAAATACAAAATGGCTGCCCGCAGAAGAAAGCATGAGGCTAGTTTGCATCCCACGGAACACTGTGCGTGTCACAGTGGTTTCCCTTGGAAACTGGGACCATGACATCATAAAGGGCCCTGTTCTGCTGGCAGCTGTGGCTGTCTCACTGCTCATTCCAGCTCTGCAGCTCTTCAAGGAGGCAGCAGGAGATGCTGTGCACTGGGGCAGTCATCTCTGGGTTCATGGAAACCCCAGGAGGGGTAATGGCCCGTGCCAAGCAAGTTGGGCTTAGGGAAGATTTAAAGCGCATAGCAGACCATAATGCTAAAAGCACAAAAATCATGCATCATGTTCTTTTGCATGGGATTAGATGGCTGTCTTCTTTAGTCCTGCATACAGATATGTTTTTGGAGCATAATAGCGGCAGGGCAAGTCTTAATCTAGACGTCCCCACCCCCAGCTTTATCAAAGCAAAGTAGAATCAGCCTGGGCCGCTTGCCTCTGTCTGCTAAACACCAGTCTTTATTAATCCAGTTAAAAGTCAAACTTTTGCTTTGGAATGAAAGGTCTACATCTAGGGGAAGTGTCTGCCTGGGTGTACGACTTGCTTCATGGAGAACATTTAAGTTCCCTACATCCAACCTATTGTGCCAGTGCCCCCCTCCACTAGCCTTCTAAGTGGAACCTGTCAAAGTAGGTTATGCCAGCTTGATTTTTACAGCATTTTGCTCCAATTCCACACGTTTTTGCAACATCTAAAGGGATCATGGCAAAGTAGTTAGAAGTTGTGCAAATGGGGGTTGATGCAGATTACAAAAGATTAAAAGGGGATGGCAGCACCCCCAGCATGTGTGGCATCTATTTTCCTGGAAGGCAGTTGTCTTCTTTTTAGGAGCTTGCAAGCGCCATTTTCTGTGCATGTCAATAGAAGCTTGGCAGTGGGGTTTCAAAATGGCCGCCCCCAGAGGCAGAAAAATACAAAATGGCTGCCCGCAGAAGAAAGCATGAGGCTAGTTTGCATCCCAAGGAACACTGTGCTTGTCACAGTGGTTTCCCTTGGAAACTGGGACCATGACATCATAAAGGGCCCTGTTCTGCTGGCAGCTGTGGCTGTCTCACTGCTCATTCCAGCTCTGCAGCTCTTCAAGGAGGCAGCGGGAGATGCTGTGCACTGGGGCAGTCATCTCTGGGTTCATGGAAACCCCAGGAGGGGTAATGGCCCGTGCCAAGCAAGTTGGGCTTAGGGAAGATTTAAAGCGCATAGCAGACCATAATGCTAAAAGCACAAAAATCATGCATCATGTTCTTTTGCATGGGATTAGATGGCTGTCTTCTTTAGTCCTGCATACAGATATGTTTTTAGAGCATAATAGCGGCAGGGCAAGTCTTAATCTAGACGTCCCCACCCCCAGCTTTATCAAAGCAAAGTAGAATCAGCCTGGGCCGCTTGCCTCTGTCTGCTAAACACCAGTCTTTATTAATCCAGTTAAAAGTCAAACTTTTGCTTTGGAATGAAAGGTCTACATCTAGGGGAAGTGTCTGCCTGGGTGTACGACTTGCTTCATGGAGAACATTTAAGTTCCCTACATCCAACCTATTGTGCCAGTGCCCCCCTCCACTAGCCTTCTAAGTGGAACCTGTCAAAGTAGGTTATGCCAGCTTGATTTTTACAGCATTTTGCTCCAATTCCACACGTTTTTGCAACATCTAAAGGGATCATGGCAAAGTAGTTAGAAGTTGTGCAAATGGGGGTTGATGCAGATTACAAAAGATTAAAAGGGGATGGCAGCACCCCCAGCATGTGTGGCATCTATTTTCCTGGAAGGCAGTTGTCTTCTTTTTAGGAGCTTGCAAGCGCCATTTTCTGTGCATGGCAATAGAAGCTTGGCAGTGGGGTTTCAAAATGGCCGCCCCCAGAGGCAGAAAAATACAAAATGGCTGCCCGCAGAAGAAAGCATGAGGCTAGTTTGCATCCCACGGAACACTGTGCGTGTCACTGTGGTTTCCCTTGGAAACTGGGACCATGACATCATAAAGGGCCCTGTTCTGCTGGTAGCTGTGGCTGTCTCACTGCTCATTCCAGCTCTGCAGCTCTTCAAGGAGGCAGCGGGAGATGCTGTGCACTGGGGCATTCATCTCTGGGTTCATGGAAACCCCAGGAGGGGTAATGGCCCGTGCCAAGCAAGTTGGGCTTAGGGAAGATTTAAAGCGCATAGCAGACCATAATGCTAAAAGCACAAAAATCATTCATCATGTTCTTTTGCATGGGATTAGATGGCTGTCTGCTTTAGTCCTGCATACAGATATGTTTTTGGAGCATAATAGCGGCAGGGCAAGTCTTAATCTAGACGTCCCCACCCCCAGCTTTATCAAAGCAAAGTAGAATCAGCCTGGGCCGCTTGCCTCTGTCTGCTAAACACCAGTCTTTATTAATCCAGTTAAAAGTCAAACTTTTGCTTTGGAATGAAAGGTCTACATCTAGGGGAAGTGTCTGCCTGGGTGTACGACTTGCTTCATGGAGAACATTTAAGTTCCCTACATCCAACCTATTGTGCCAGTGCCCCCCTCCACTAGCCTTCTAAGTGGAACCTGTCAAAGTAGGTTATGCCAGCTTGATTTTTACAGCATTTTGCTCCAATTCCACACGTTTTTGCAACATCTAAAGGGATCATGGCAAAGTAGTTAGAAGTTGTGCAAATGGGGATTGATGCTGATTACAAAAAATTAAAAGGGGATGGCAGCACCCCCAGCATGTGTGGCATCTATTTTCCTGGAAGGCAGTTGTCTTCTTTTTCGGAGCTTGCAAGCGCCATTTTCTGTGCATGGCAATAGAAGCTTGGCAGTGGGGTTTCAAAATGGCCGCCCCCAGAGGCAGAAAAATACAAAATGGCTGCCCGCAGAAGAAAGCATGAGGCTAGTTTGCATCCCACGGAACACTGTGCGTGTCACAGTGGTTTCCCTTGGAAACTGGGACCATGACATCATAAAGGGCCCTGTTCTGCTGGCAGCTGTGGCTGTCTCACTGCTCATTCCAGCTCTGCAGCTCTTCAAGGAGGCAGCAGGAGATGCTGTGCACTGGGGCAGTCATCTCTGGGTTCATGGAAACCCCAGGAGGGGTAATGGCCCGTGCCAAGCAAGTTGGGCTTAGGGAAGATTTAAAGCGCATAGCAGACCATAATGCTAAAAGCACAAAAATCATGCATCATGTTCTTTTGCATGGGATTAGATGGCTGTCTGCTTTAGTCCTGCATACAGATATGTTTTTGGAGCAAAATAGCGGCAGGGCAAGTCTTAATTTAGACGTCCCCACCCCTAGCTTTATCAAAGCAAAGTAGAATCAGCCTGGGCCGCTTGCCTCTGTCTGCTAAACACCAGTCTTTATTAATCCAGTTAAAAGTCAAACTTTTGCTTTGGAATAAAAGGTCTACATCTAGGGGAAGTGTCTGCCTGGGTGTACGACTTGCTTCATGGAGAACATTTAAGTTCCCTACATCCAACCTATTGTGCCAGTGCCCCCCTCCACTAGCCTTCTAAGTGGAACCTGTCAAAGTAGGTTATGCCAGCTTGATTTTTACAGCATTTTGCTCCAATTCCACACGTTTTTGCAACATCTAAAGGGATCATGGCAAAGTAGTTAGAAGTTGTGCAAATGGGGGTTGATGCAGATTACAAAAGATTAAAAGGGGATGGCAGCACCCCCAGCATGTGTGGCATCTATTTTCCTGGAAGGCAGTTGTCTTCTTTTTAGGAGCTTGCAAGCGCCATTTTCTGTGCATGGCAATAGAAGCTTGGCAGTGGGGTTTCAAAATGGCCGCCCCCAGAGGCAGAAAAATACAAAATGGCTGCCCGCAGAAGAAAGCATGAGGCTAGTTTGCATCCCACGGAACACTGTGCGTGTCACAGTGGTTTCCCTTGGAAACTGGGACCATGACATCATAAAGGGTCCTGTTCTGCTGGCAGCTGTGGCTGTCTCACTGCTCATTCCAGCTCTGCAGCTCTTCAAGGAGGCAGCGGGAGATGCTGTGCACTGGGGCAGTCATCTCTGGGTTCATGGAAACCCCAGGAGGGGTAATGGCCCGTGCCAAGCAAGTTGGGCTTAGGGAAGATTTAAAGCGCATAGCAGACCATAATGCTAAAAGCACAAAAATCATGCATCATGTTCTTTTGCATGGGATTAGATGGCTGTCTTCTTTAGTCCTGCATACAGATATGTTTTTGGAGCATAATAGCGGCAGGGCAAGTCTTAATCTAGACGTCCCCACCCCCAGCTTTATCAAAGCAAAGTAGAATCAGCCTGGGCCGCTTGCCTCTGTCTGCTAAACACCAGTCTTTATTAATCCAGTTAAAAGTCAAACTTTTGCTTTGGAATGAAAGGTCTACATCTAGGGGAAGTGTCTACCTGGGTGTACGACTTGCTTCATGGAGAACATTTAAGTTCCCTACATCCAACCTATTGTGCCAGTGCCCCCCTCCACTAGCCTTCTAAGTGGAACCTGTCAAAGTAGGTTATGCCAGCTTGATTTTTACAGCATTTTGCTCCAATTCCACACGTTTTTGCAACATCTAAAGGGATCATGGCAAAGTAGTTAGAAGTTGTGCAAATGGGGGTTGATGCAGATTACAAAAGATTAAAAGGGGATGGCAGCACCCCCAGCATGTGTGGCATCTATTTTCCTGGAAGGCAGTTGTCTTCTTTTTAGGAGCTTGCAAGCGCCATTTTCTGTGCATGGCAATAGAAGCTTGGCAGTGGGGTTTCAAAATGGCCGCCCCCAGAGGCAGAAAAATACAAAATGGCTGCCCGCAGAAGAAAGCATGAGGCTAGTTTGCATCCCACGGAACACTGTGCGTGTCACAGTGGTTTCCCTTGGAAACTGGGACCATGACATCATAAAGGGTCCTGTTCTGCTGGCAGCTGTGGCTGTCTCACTGCTCATTCCAGCTCTGCAGCTCTTCAAGGAGGCAGCGGGAGATGCTGTGCACTGGGGCAGTCATCTCTGGGTTCATGGAAACCCCAGGAGGGGTAATGGCCCGTGCCAAGCAAGTTGGGCTTAGGGAAGATTTAAAGCGCATAGCAGACCATAATGCTAAAAGCACAAAAATCATGCATCATGTTCTTTTGCATGGGATTAGATGGCTGTCTTCTTTAGTCCTGCATACAGATATGTTTTTGGAGCATAATAGCGGCAGGGCAAGTCTTAATCTAGACGTCCCCACCCCCAGCTTTATCAAAGCAAAGTAGAATCAGCCTGGGCCGCTTGCCTCTGTCTGCTAAACACCAGTCTTTATTAATCCAGTTAAAAGTCAAACTTTTGCTTTGGAATGAAAGGTCTACATCTAGGGGAAGTGTCTGCCTGGGTGTACGACTTGCTTCATGGAGAACATTTAAGTTCCCTACATCCAACCTATTGTGCCAGTGCCCCCCTCCACTAGCCTTCTAAGTGGAACCTGTCAAAGTAGGTTATGCCAGCTTGATTTTTACAGCATTTTGCTCCAATTCCACACGTTTTTGCAACATCTAAAGGGATCATGGCAAAGTAGTTAGAAGTTGTGCAAATGGGGGTTGATGCAGATTACAAAAGATTAAAAGGGGATGGCAGCACCCCCAGCATGTGTGGCATCTATTTTCCTGGAAGGCAGTTGTCTTCTTTTTAGGAGCTTGCAAGCGCCATTTTCTGTGCATGTCAATAGAAGCTTGGCAGTGGGGTTTCAAAATGGCCGCACCCAGAGGCAGAAAAATACAAAATGGCTGCCCGCAGAAGAAAGCATGAGGCTAGTTTGCATCCCAAGGAACACTGTGCTTGTCACAGTGGTTTCCCTTGGAAACTGGGACCATGACATCATAAAGGGCCCTGTTCTGCTGGCAGCTGTGGCTGTCTCACTGCTCATTCCAGCTCTGCAGCTCTTCAAGGAGGCAGCGGGAGATGCTGTGCACTGGGGCAGTCATCTCTGGGTTCATGGAAACCCCAGGAGGGGTAATGGCCCGTGCCAAGCAAGTTGGGCTTAGGGAAGATTTAAAGCGCATAGCAGACCATAATGCTAAAAGCACAAAAATCATGCATCATGTTCTTTTGCATGGGATTAGATGGCTGTCTTCTTTAGTCCTGCATACAGATATGTTTTTGGAGCATAATAGCGGCAGGGCAAGTCTTAATCTAGACGTCCCCACCCCCAGCTTTATCAAAGCAAAGTAGAATCAGCCTGGGCCGCTTGCCTCTGTCTGCTAAACACCAGTCTTTATTAATCCAGTTAAAAGTCAAACTTTTGCTTTGGAATGAAAGGTCTACATCTAGGGGAAGTGTCTGCCTGGGTGTACGACTTGCTTCATGGAGAACATTTAAGTTCCCTACATCCAACCTATTGTGCCAGTGCCCCCCTCCACTAGCCTTCTAAGTGGAACCTGTCAAAGTAGGTTATGCCAGCTTGATTTTTACAGCATTTTGCTCCAATTCCACACGTTTTTGCAACATCTAAAGGGATCATGGCAAAGTAGTTAGAAGTTGTGCAAATGGGGGTTGATGCAGATTACAAAAGATTAAAAGGGGATGGCAGCACCCCCAGCATGTGTGGCATCTATTTTCCTGGAAGGCAGTTGTCTTCTTTTTAGGAGCTTGCAAGCGCCATTTTCTGTGCATGGCAATAGAAGCTTGGCAGTGGGGTTTCAAAATGGCCGCCCCCAGAGGCAGAAAAATACAAAATGGCTGCCCGCAGAAGAAAGCATGAGGCTAGTTTGCATCCCACGGAACACTGTGCTTGTCACAGTGGTTTCCCTTGGAAACTGGGACCATGACATCATAAAGGGTCCTGTTCTGCTGGCAGCTGTGGCTGTCTCACTGCTCATTCCAGCTCTGCAGCTCTTCAAGGAGGCAGCAGGAGATGCTGTGCACTGGGGCAGTCATCTCTGGGTTCATGGAAACCCCAGGAGGGGTAATGGCCCGTGCCAAGCAAGTTGGGCTTAGGGAAGATTTAAAGCGCATAGCAGACCATAATGCTAAAAGCACAAAAATCATGCATCATGTTCTTTTGCATGGGATTAGATGGCTGTCTTCTTTAGTCCTGCATACAGATATGTTTTTGGAGCAAAATAGCGGCAGGGCAAGTCTTAATTTAGACGTCCCCACCCCCAGCTTTATCAAAGCAAAGTAGAATCAGCCTGGGCCGCTTGCCTCTGTCTGCTAAACACCAGTATTTATTAATCCAGTTAAAAGTCAAACTTTTGCTTTGGAATGAAAGGTCTACATCTAGGGGAAGTGTCTGCCTGGGTGTACGACTTGCTTCATGAAGAACATTTAAGTTCCCTACATCCAACCTATTGTGCCAGTGCCCCCCTCCACTAGCCTTCTAAGTGGAACCTGTCAAAGTAGGTTATGCCAGCTTGATTTTTACAGCATTTTGCTCCAATTCCACATGTTTTTGCAACATCTAAAGGGATCATGGCAAAGTAGTTAGAAGTTGTGCAAATGGGGGTTGATGCAGATTACAAAAGATTAAAAGGGGATGGCAGCACCCCCAGCATGTGTGGCATCTATTTTCCTGGAAGGCAGTTGTCTTCTTTTTCTAAGCTTGCAAGCGCCATTTTCTGTGCATGGCAATAGAAGCTTGGCAGTGGGGTTTCAAAATGGCCGCCCCCAGAGGCAGAAAAATACAAAATGGCTGCCCGCAGAAGAAAGCATGAGGCTAGTTTGCATCCCACGGAACACTGTGCGTGTCACTGTGGTTTCCCTTGGAAACTGGGACCATGACATCATAAAGGGCCCTGTTCTGCTGGTAGCTGTGGCTGTCTCACTGCTCATTCCAGCTCTGCAGCTCTTCAAGGAGGCAGCGGGAGATGCTGTGCACTGGGGCATTCATCTCTGGGTTCATGGAAACCCCAGGAGGGGTAATGGCCCGTGCCAAGCAAGTTGGGCTTAGGGAAGATTTAAAGCGCATAGCAGACCATAATGCTAAAAGCACAAAAATCATTCATCATGTTCTTTTGCATGGGATTAGATGGCTGTCTGCTTTAGTCCTGCATACAGATATGTTTTTGGAGCATAATAGCGGCAGGGCAAG
The DNA here is from genome assembly GCF_040894005.1 of Engystomops pustulosus. Taxonomy (NCBI): domain Eukaryota; kingdom Metazoa; phylum Chordata; class Amphibia; order Anura; family Leptodactylidae; genus Engystomops; species Engystomops pustulosus. The sequence goes on along the minus strand of NC_092421.1, from coordinate 58,204,041 downwards.
TCTTAATCTAGACGTCCCCACCCCCAGCTTTATCAAAGCAAAGTAGAATCAGCCTGGGCCGCTTGCCTCTGTCTGCTAAACACCAGTCTTTATTAATCCAGTTAAAAGTCAAACTTTTGCTTTGGAATGAAAGGTCTACATCTAGGGGAAGTGTCTGCCTGGGTGTACGACTTGCTTCATGGAGAACATTTAAGTTCCCTACATCCAACCTATTGTGCCAGTGCCCCCCTCCACTAGCCTTCTAAGTGGAACCTGTCAAAGTAGGTTATGCCAGCTTGATTTTTACAGCATTTTGCTCCAATTCCACATGTTTTTGCAACATCTAAAGGGATCATGGCAAAGTAGTTAGAAGTTGTGCAAATGGGGGTTGATGCAGATTACAAAAGATTAAAAGGGGATGGCAGCACCCCCAGCATGTGTGGCATCTATTTTCCTGGAAGGCAGTTGTCTTCTTTTTCTAAGCTTGCAAGCGCCATTTTCTGTGCATGGCAATAGAAGCTTGGCAGTGGGGTTTCAAAATGGCCGCCCCCAGAGGCAGAAAAATACAAAATGGCTGCCCGCAGAAGAAAGCATGAGGCTAGTTTGCATCCCACGGAACACTGTGCGTGTCACTGTGGTTTCCCTTGGAAACTGGGACCATGACATCATAAAGGGCCCTGTTCTGCTGGTAGCTGTGGCTGTCTCACTGCTCATTCCAGCTCTGCAGCTCTTCAAGGAGGCAGCGGGAGATGCTGTGCACTGGGGCATTCATCTCTGGGTTCATGGAAACCCCAGGAGGGGTAATGGCCCGTGCCAAGCAAGTTGGGCTTAGGGAAGATTTAAAGCGCATAGCAGACCATAATGCTAAAAGCACAAAAATCATTCATCATGTTCTTTTGCATGGGATTAGATGGCTGTCTGCTTTAGTCCTGCATACAGATATGTTTTTGGAGCATAATAGCGGCAGGGCAAGTCTTAATCTAGACGTCCCCACCCCCAGCTTTATCAAAGCAAAGTAGAATCAGCCTGGGCCGCTTGCCTCTGTCTGCTAAACACCAGTCTTTATTAATCCAGTTAAAAGTCAAACTTTTGCTTTGGAATGAAAGGTCTACATCTAGGGGAAGTGTCTGCCTGGGTGTACGACTTGCTTCATGGAGAACATTTAAGTTCCCTACATCCAACCTATTGTGCCAGTGCCCCCCTCCACTAGCCTTCTAAGTGGAACCTGTCAAAGTAGGTTATGCCAGCTTGATTTTTACAGCATTTTGCTCCAATTCCACACGTTTTTGCAACATCTAAAGGGATCATGGCAAAGTAGTTAGAAGTTGTGCAAATGGGGATTGATGCTGATTACAAAAAATTAAAAGGGGATGGCAGCACCCCCAGCATGTGTGGCATCTATTTTCCTGGAAGGCAGTTGTCTTCTTTTTCGGAGCTTGCAAGCGCCATTTTCTGTGCATGGCAATAGAAGCTTGGCAGTGGGGTTTCAAAATGGCCGCCCCCAGAGGCAGAAAAATACAAAATGGCTGCCCGCAGAAGAAAGCATGAGGCTAGTTTGCATCCCACGGAACACTGTGCGTGTCACAGTGGTTTCCCTTGGAAACTGGGACCATGACATCATAAAGGGCCCTGTTCTGCTGGCAGCTGTGGCTGTCTCACTGCTCATTCCAGCTCTGCAGCTCTTCAAGGAGGCAGCAGGAGATGCTGTGCACTGGGGCAGTCATCTCTGGGTTCATGGAAACCCCAGGAGGGGTAATGGCCCGTGCCAAGCAAGTTGGGCTTAGGGAAGATTTAAAGCGCATAGCAGACCATAATGCTAAAAGCACAAAAATCATGCATCATGTTCTTTTGCATGGGATTAGATGGCTGTCTGCTTTAGTCCTGCATACAGATATGTTTTTGGAGCAAAATAGCGGCAGGGCAAGTCTTAATCTAGACGTCCCCACCCCCAGCTTTATCAAAGCAAAGTAGAATCAGCCTGGGCCGCTTGCCTCTGTCTGCTAAACACCAGTCTTTATTAATCCAGTTAAAAGTCAAACTTTTGCTTTGGAATGAAAGGTCTACATCTAGGGGAAGTGTCTACCTGGGTGTACGACTTGCTTCATGGAGAACATTTAAGTTCCCTACATCCAACCTATTGTGCCAGTGCCCCCCTCCACTAGCCTTCTAAGTGGAACCTGTCAAAGTAGGTTATGCCAGCTTGATTTTTACAGCATTTTGCTCCAATTCCACACGTTTTTGCAACATCTAAAGGGATCATGGCAAAGTAGTTAGAAGTTGTGCAAATGGGGGTTGATGCAGATTACAAAAGATTAAAAGGGGATGGCAGCACCCCCAGCATGTGTGGCATCTATTTTCCTGGAAGGCAGTTGTCTTCTTTTTAGGAGCTTGCAAGCGCCATTTTCTGTGCATGGCAATAGAAGCTTGGCAGTGGGGTTTCAAAATGGCCGCCCCCAGAGGCAGAAAAATACAAAATGGCTGCCCGCAGAAGAAAGCATGAGGCTAGTTTGCATCCCACGGAACACTGTGCGTGTCACAGTGGTTTCCCTTGGAAACTGGGACCATGACATCATAAAGGGTCCTGTTCTGCTGGCAGCTGTGGCTGTCTCACTGCTCATTCCAGCTCTGCAGCTCTTCAAGGAGGCAGCGGGAGATGCTGTGCACTGGGGCAGTCATCTCTGGGTTCATGGAAACCCCAGGAGGGGTAATGGCCCGTGCCAAGCAAGTTGGGCTTAGGGAAGATTTAAAGCGCATAGCAGACCATAATGCTAAAAGCACAAAAATCATGCATCATGTTCTTTTGCATGGGATTAGATGGCTGTCTTCTTTAGTCCTGCATACAGATATGTTTTTGGAGCATAATAGCGGCAGGGCAAGTCTTAATCTAGACGTCCCCACCCCCAGCTTTATCAAAGCAAAGTAGAATCAGCCTGGGCCGCTTGCCTCTGTCTGCTAAACACCAGTCTTTATTAATCCAGTTAAAAGTCAAACTTTTGCTTTGGAATGAAAGGTCTACATCTAGGGGAAGTGTCTGCCTGGGTGTACGACTTGCTTCATGGAGAACATTTAAGTTCCCTACATCCAACCTATTGTGCCAGTGCCCCCCTCCACTAGCCTTCTAAGTGGAACCTGTCAAAGTAGGTTATGCCAGCTTGATTTTTACAGCATTTTGCTCCAATTCCACACGTTTTTGCAACATCTAAAGGGATCATGGCAAAGTAGTTAGAAGTTGTGCAAATGGGGGTTGATGCAGATTACAAAAGATTAAAAGGGGATGGCAGCACCCCCAGCATGTGTGGCATCTATTTTCCTGGAAGGCAGTTGTCTTCTTTTTCGGAGCTTGCAAGCGCCATTTTCTGTGCATGGCAATAGAAGCTTGGCAGTGGGGTTTCAAAATGGCCGCCCCCAGAGGCAGAAAAATACAAAATGGCTGCCCGCAGAAGAAAGCATGAGGCTAGTTTGCATCCCACGGAACACTGTGCGTGTCACAGTGGTTTCCCTTGGAAACTGGGACCATGACATCATAAAGGGCCCTGTTCTGCTGGCAGCTGTGGCTGTCTCACTGCTCATTCCAGCTCTGCAGCTCTTCCAGGAGGCAGCAGGAGATGCTGTGCACTGGGGCAGTCATCTCTGGGTTCATGGAAACCCCAGGAGGGGTAATGGCCCGTGCCAAGCAAGTTGGGCTTAGGGAAGATTTAAAGCGCATAGCAGACCATAATGCTAAAAGCACAAAAATCATGCATCATGTTCTTTTGCATGGGATTAGATGGCTGTCTTCTTTAGTCCTGCATACAGATATGTTTTTGGAGCAAAATAGCGGCAGGGCAAGTCTTAATTTAGACGTCCCCACCCCCAGCTTTATCAAAGCAAAGTAGAATCAGCCTGGGCCGCTTTGCCTCTGTCTGCTAAACACCAGTCTTTATTAATCCAGTTAAAAGTCAAACTTTTGCTTTGGAATGAAAGGTCTACATCTAGGGGAAGTGTCTGCCTGGGTGTACGACTTGCTTCATGGAGAACATTTAAGTTCCCTACATCCAACCTATTGTGCCAGTGCCCCCCTCCACTAGCCTTCTAAGTGGAACCTGTCAAAGTAGGTTATGCCAGCTTGATTTTTACAGCATTTTGCTCCAATTCCACACGTTTTTGCAACATCTAAAGGGATCATGGCAAAGTAGTTAGAAGTTGTGCAAATGGGGGTTGATGCAGATTACAAAAGATTAAAAGGGGATGGCAGCACCCCCAGCATGTGTGGCATCTATTTTCCTGGAAGGCAGTTGTCTTCTTTTTCGGAGCTTGCAAGCGCCATTTTCTGTGCATGGCAATAGAAGCTTGGCAGTGGGGTTTCAAAATGGCCGCCCCCAGAGGCAGAAAAATACAAAATGGCTGCCCGCAGAAGAAAGCATGAGGCTAGTTTGCATCCCACGGAACACTGTGCTTGTCACAGTGGTTTCCCTTGGAAACTGGGACCATGACATCATAAAGGGCCCTGTTCTGCTGGCAGCTGTGGCTGTCTCACTGCTCATTCCAGCTCTGCAGCTCTTCAAGGAGGCAGCGGGAGATGCTGTGCACTGGGGCAGTCATCTCTGGGTTCATGGAAACCCCAGGAGGGGTAATGGCCCGTGCCAAGCAAGTTGGGCTTAGGGAAGATTTAAAGCGCATAGCAGACCTTAATGCTAAAAGCACAAAAATCATTCATCATGTTCTTTTGCATGGGATTAGATGGCTGTCTTCTTTAGTCCTGCATACAGATATGTTTTTGGAGCATAATAGCGGCAGGGCAAGTCTTAATCTAGACGTCCCCACCCCCAGCTTTATCAAAGCAAAGTAGAATCAGCCTGGGCCGCTTGCCTCTGTCTGCTAAACACCAGTCTTTATTAATCCAGTTAAAAGTCAAACTTTTGCTTTGGAATGAAAGGTCTACATCTAGGGGAAGTGTCTGCCTGGATGTACGACTTGCTTCATGGAGAACATTTAAGTTCCCTACATCCAACCTATTGTGCCAGTGCCCCCCTCCACTAGCCTTCTAAGTGGAACCTGTCAAAGTAGGTTATGCCAGCTTGATTTTTACAGCATTTTGCTCCAATTCCACACGTTTTTGCAACATCTAAAGGGATCATGGCAAAGTAGTTAGAAGTTGTGCAAATGGGGGTTGATGCAGATTACAAAAGATTAAAAGGGGATGGCAGCACCCCCAGCATGTGTGGCATCTATTTTCCTGGAAGGCAGTTGTCTTCTTTTTAGGAGCTTGCAAGCGCCATTTTCTGTGCATGGCAATAGAAGCTTGGCAGTGGGGTTTCAAAATGGCCGCCCCCAGAGGCAGAAAAATACAAAATGGCTGCCCGCAGAAGAAAGCATGAGGCTAGTTTGCATCCCACTGAACACTGTGCTTGTCACAGTGGTTTCCCTTGGAAACTGGGACCATGACATCATAAAGGGCCCTGTTCTGCTGGCAGCTGTGGCTGTCTCACTGCTCATTCCAGCTCTGCAGCTCTTCAAGGAGGCAGCGGGAGATGCTGTGCACTGGGGCAGTCATCTCTGGGTTCATGGAAACCCCAGGAGGGGTAATGGCCCGTGCCAAGCAAGTTGGGCTTAGGGAAGATTTAAAGCGCATAGCAGACCATAATGCTAAAAGCACAAAAATCATGCATCATGTTCTTTTGCATGGGATTAGATGGCTGTCTTCTTTAGTCCTGCATACAGATATGTTTTTGGAGCATAATAGCGGCAGGGCAAGTCTTAATCTAGACGTCCCCACCCCCAGCTTTATCAAAGCAAAGTAGAATCAGCCTGGGCCGCTTGCCTCTGTCTGCTAAACACCAGTCTTTATTAATCCAGTTAAAAGTCAAACTTTTGCTTTGGAATGAAAGGTCTACATCTAGGGGAAGTGTCTGCCTGGGTGTACGACTTGCTTCATGGAGAACATTTAAGTTCCCTACATCCAACCTATTGTGCCAGTGCCCCCCTCCACTAGCCTTCTAAGTGGAACCTGTCAAAGTAGGTTATGCCAGCTTGATTTTTACAGCATTTTGCTCCAATTCCACACGTTTTTGCAACATCTAAAGGGATCATGGCAAAGTAGTTAGAAGTTGTGCAAATGGGGGTTGATGCAGATTACAAAAGATTAAAAGGGGATGGCAGCACCCCCAGCATGTGTGGCATCTATTTTCCTGGAAGGCAGTTGTCTTCTTTTTAGGAGCTTGCAAGCGCCATTTTCTGTGCATGGCAATAGAAGCTTGGCAGTGGGGTTTCAAAATGGCCGCCCCCAGAGGCAGAAAAATACAAAATGGCTGCCCGCAGAAGAAAGCATGAGGCTAGTTTGCATCCCACGGAACACTGTGCGTGTCACTGTGGTTTCCCTTGGAAACTGGGACCATGACATCATAAAGGGCCCTGTTCTGCTGGTAGCTGTGGCTGTCTCACTGCTCATTCCAGCTCTGCAGCTCTTCAAGGAGGCAGCGGGAGATGCTGTGCACTGGGGCAGTCATCTCTGGGTTCATGGAAACCCCAGGAGGGGTAATGGCCCGTGCCAAGCAAGTTGGGCTTAGGGAAGATTTAAAGCGCATAGCAGACCATAATGCTAAAAGCACAAAAATCATTCATCATGTTCTTTTGCATGGGATTAGATGGCTGTCTTCTTTAGTCCTGCATACAGATATGTTTTTGGAGCATAATAGCGGCAGGGCAAGTCTTAATCTAGACGTCCCCACCCCCAGCTTTATCAAAGCAAAGTAGAATCAGCCTGGGCCGCTTGCCTCTGTCTGCTAAACACCAGTCTTTATTAATCCAGTTAAAAGTCAAACTTTTGCTTTGGAATGAAAGGTCTACATCTAGGGGAAGTGTCTGCCTGGGTGTACGACTTGCTTCATGGAGAACATTTAAGTTCCCTACATCCAACCTATTGTGCCAGTGCCCCCCTCCACTAGCCTTCTATGTGGAACCTGTCAAAGTAGGTTATGCCAGCTTGATTTTTACAGCATTTTGCTCCAATTCCACACGTTTTTGCAACATCTAAAGGGATCATGTCAAAGTAGTTAGAAGTTGTGCAAATGGGGGTTGATGCAGATTACAAAAGATTAAAAGGGGATGGCAGCACCCCCAGCATGTGTGGCATCTATTTTCCTGGAAGGCAGTTGTCTTCTTTTTAGGAGCTTGCAAGCGCCATTTTCTGTGCATGGCAATAGAAGCTTGGCAGTGGGGTTTCAAAATGGCCGCCCCCAGAGGCAGAAAAATACAAAATGGCTGCCCGCAGAAGAAAGCATGAGGCTAGTTTGCATCCCACGGAACACTGTGCGTGTCACTGTGGTTTCCCTTGGAAACTGGGACCATGACATCATAAAGGGCCCTGTTCTGCTGGTAGCTGTGGCTGTCTCACTGCTCATTCCAGCTCTGCAGCTCTTCAAGGAGGCAGCGGGAGATGCTGTGCACTGGGGCAGTCATCTCTGGGTTCATGGAAACCCCAGGAGGGGTAATGGCCCGTGCCAAGCAAGTTGGGCTTAGGGAAGATTTAAAGCGCATAGCAGACCATAATGCTAAAAGCACAAAAATCATGCATCATGTTCTTTTGCATGGGATTAGATGGCTGTCTTCTTTAGTCCTGCATACAGATATGTTTTTGGAGCATAATAGCGGCAGGGCAAGTCTTAATCTAGACGTCCCCACCCCCAGCTTTATCAAAGCAAAGTAGAATCAGCCTGGGCCGCTTGCCTCTGTCTGCTAAACACCAGTCTTTATTAATCCAGTTAAAAGTCAAACTTTTGCTTTGGAATGAAAGGTCTACATCTAGGGGAAGTGTCTGCCTGGGTGTACGACTTGCTTCATGGAGAACATTTAAGTTCCCTACATCCAACCTATTGTGCCAGTGCCCCCCTCCACTAGCCTTCTAAGTGGAACCTGTCAAAGTAGGTTATGCCAGCTTGATTTTTACAGCATTTTGCTCCAATTCCACACGTTTTTGCAACATCTAAAGGGATCATGTCAAAGTAGTTAGAAGTTGTGCAAATGGGGGTTGATGCAGATTACAAAAGATTAAAAGGGGATGGCAGCACCCCCAGCATGTGTGGCATCTATTTTCCTGGAAGGCAGTTGTCTTCTTTTTAGGAGCTTGCAAGCGCCATTTTCTGTGCATGGCAATAGAAGCTTGGCAGTGGGGTTTCAAAATGGCCGCCCCCAGAGGCAGAAAAATACAAAATGGCTGCCCGCAGAAGAAAGCATGAGGCTAGTTTGCATCCCACGGAACACTGTGCTTGTCACAGTGGTTTCCCTTGGAAACTGGGACCATGACATCATAAAGGGCCCTGTTCTGCTGGCAGCTGTGGCTGTCTCACTGCTCATTCCAGCTCTGCAGCTCTTCAAGGAGGCAGCGGGAGATACTGTGCACTGGGGCAGTCATCTCTGGGTTCATGGAAACCCCAGGAGGGGTAATGGCCCGTGCCAAGCAAGTTGGGCTTAGGGAAGATTTAAAGCGCATAGCAGACCATAATGCTAAAAGCACAAAAATCATGCATCATGTTCTTTTGCATGGGATTAGATGGCTGTCTTCTTTAGTCCTGCATACAGATATGTTTTTGGAGCATAATAGCGGCAGGGCAAGTCTTAATCTAGACGTCCCCACCCCCAGCTTTATCAAAGCAAAGTAGAATCAGCCTGGGCCGCTTGCCTCTGTCTGCTAAACACCAGTCTTTATTAATCCAGTTAAAAGTCAAACTTTTGCTTTGGAATGAAAGGTCTACATCTAGGGGAAGTGTCTGCCTGGGTGTACGACTTGCTTCATGGAGAACATTTAAGTTCCCTACATCCAACCTATTGTGCCAGTGCCCCCCTCCACTAGCCTTCTAAGTGGAACCTGTCAAAGTAGGTTATGCCAGCTTGATTTTTACAGCATTTTGCTCCAATTCCACACGTTTTTGCAACCTCTAAAGGGATCATGTCAAAGTAGTTAGAAGTTGTGCAAATGGGGGTTGATGCAGATTACAAAAGATTAAAAGGGGATGGCAGCACCCCCAGCATGTGTGGCATCTATTTTCCTGGAAGGCAGTTGTCTTCTTTTTAGGAGCTTGCAAGCGCCATTTTCTGTGCATGGCAATAGAAGCTTGGCAGTGGGGTTTCCAAATGGCCGCCCCCAGAGGCAGAAAAATACAAAATGGCTGCCCGCAGAAGAAAGCATGAGGCTAGTTTGCATCCCACGGAACACTGTGCTTGTCACAGTGGTTTCCCTTGGAAACTGGGACCATGACATCATAAAGGGCCCTGTTCTGCTGGCAGCTGTGGCTGTCTCACTGCTCATTCCAGCTCTGCAGCTCTTCAAGGAGGAAGCGGGAGATGCTGTGCACTGGGGCAGTCATCTCTGGGTTCATGGAAACCCCAGGAGGGGTAATGGCCCGTGCCAAGCAAGTTGGGCTTAGGGAAGATTTAAAGCGCATAGCAGACCATAATGCTAAAAGCACAAAAATCATTCATCATGTTCTTTTGCATGGGATTAGATGGCTGTCTTCTTTAGTCCTGCATACAGATATGTTTTTGGAGCATAATAGCGGCAGGGCAAGTCTTAATCTAGACGTCCCCACCCCCAGCTTTATCAAAGCAAAGTAGAATCAGCCTAGGCCGCTTGCCTCTGTCTGCTAAACACCAGTCTTTATTAATCCAGTTAAAAGTCAAACTTTTGCTTTGGAATGAAAGGTCTACATCTAGGGGAAGTGTCTGCCTGGGTGTACGACTTGCTTCATGGAGAACATTTAAGTTCCCTACATCCAACCTATTGTGCCAGTGCCCCCCTCCACTAGTCTTCTAAGTGGAACCTGTCAAAGTAGGTTATGCCAGCTTGATTTTTACAGCATTTTGCTCCAATTCCACATGTTTTTGCAACATCTAAAGGGATCATGGCAAAGTAGTTAGAAGTTGTGCAAATGGGGGTTGATGCAGATTACAAAAGATTAAAAGGGGATGGCAGCACCCCCAGCATGTGTGGCATCTATTTTCCTGGAAGGCAGTTGTCTTCTTTTTAGGAGCTTGCAAGCGCCATTTTCTGTGCATGGCAATAGAAGCTTGGCAGTGGGGTTTCAAAATGGCCGCCCCCAGAGGCAGAAAAATACAAAATGGCTGCCCGCAGAAGAAAGCATGAGGCTAGTTTGCATCCCACGGAACACTGTGCTTGTCACAGTGGTTTCCCTTGGAAACTGGGACCATGACATCATAAAGGGCCCTGTTCTGCTGGCAGCTGTGGCTGTCTCACTGCTCATTCCAGCTCTGCAGCTCTTCAAGGAGGCAGCGGGAGATGCTGTGCACTGGGGCAGTCATCTCTGGGTTCATGGAAACCCCAGGAGGGGTAATGGCCCGTGCCAAGCAAGTTGGGCTTAGGGAAGATTTAAAGCGCATAGCAGACCAAAATGCTAAAAGCACAAAAATCATTCATCATGTTCTTTTGCATGGGATTAGATGGCTGTCTTCTTTAGTCCTGCATACAGATATGTTTTTGGAGCATAATAGCGGCAGGGCAAGTCTTAATCTAGACGTCCCCACCCCCAGCTTTATCAAAGCAAAGTAGAATCAGCCTGGGCCGCTTGCCTCTGTCTGCTAAACACCAGTCTTTATTAATCCAGTTAAAAGTCAAACTTTTGCTTTGGAATGAAAGGTCTACATCTAGGGGAAGTGTCTGCCTGGGTGTACGACTTGCTTCATGGAGAACATTTAAGTTCCCTACATCCAACCTATTGTGCCAGTGCCCCCCTCCACTAGCCTTCTAAGTGGAACCTTTCAAAGTAGGTTATGCCAGCTTGATTTTTACAGCATTTTGCTCCAATTCCACACGTTTTTGCAACATCTAAAGGGATCATGGCAAAGTAGTTAGAAGTTGTGCAAATGGGGGTTGATGCAGATTACAAAAGATTAAAAGGGGATGGCAGCACCCCCAGCATGTGTGGCATCTATTTTCCTGGAAGGCAGTTGTCTTCTTTTTAGGAGCTTGCAAGAACCATTTTCTGTGCATGGCAATAGAAGCTTGGCAGTGGGGTTTCAAAATGGCCGCCCCCAGAGGCAGAAAAATACAAAATGGCTGCCCGCAGAAGAAAGCATGAGGCTAGTTTGCATCCCACGGAACACTGTGCTTGTCACAGTGGTTTCCCTTGGAAACTGGGACCATGACATCATAAAGGGCCCTGTTCTGCTGGCAGCTGTGGCTGTCTCACTGCTCATTCCAGCTCTGCAGCTCTTCAAGGAGGCAGCGGGAGATGCTGTGCACTGGGGCAGTCATCTCTGGGTTCATGGAAACCCCAGGAGGGGTAATGGCCCGTACCAAGCAAGTTGGGCTTAGGGAAGATTTAAAGCGCATAGCAGACCATAATGCTAAAAGCACAAAAATCATGCATCATGTTCTTTTGCATGGGATTAGATGGCTGTCTTCTTTAGTCCTGCATACAGATATGTTTTTGGAGCAAAATAGCGGCAGGGCAAGTCTTAATTTAGACGTCCCCACCCCTAGCTTTATCAAAGCAAAGTAGAATCAGCCTGGGCCGCTTTGCCTCTGTCTGCTAAACACCAGTCTTTATTAATCCAGTTAAAAGTCAAACTTTTGCTTTGGAATGAAAGGTCTACATCTAGGGGAAGTGTCTGCCTGGGTGTACGACTTGCTTCATGAAGAACATTTAAGTTCCCTACATCCAACCTATTGTGCCAGTGCCCCCCTCCACTAGCCTTCTAAGTGGAACCTGTCAAAGTAGGTTATGCCAGCTTGATTTTTACAGCATTTTGCTCCAATTCCACATGTTTTTGCAAATCTAAAGGGATCATGGCAAAGTAGTTAGAAGTTGTGCAAATGGGGGTTGATGCAGATTACAAAAGATTAAAAGGGGATGGCAGCACCCCCAGCATGTGTGGCATCTATTTTCCTGGAAGGCAGTTGTCTTCTTTTTAGGAGCTTGCAAGCGCCATTTTCTGTGCATGGCAATAGAAGCTTGGCAGTGGGGTTTCAAAATGGCCACCCCCAGAGGCAGAAAAATACAAAATGGCTGCCCGCAGAAGAAAGCATGAGGCTAGTTTGCATCCCACGGAACACTGTGCGTGTCACAGTGGTTTCCCTTGGAAACTGGGACCATGACATCATAAAGGTCCCTGTTCTGCTGGTAGCTGTGGCTGTCTTACTGCTCATTCCAGCTCTGCAGCTCTTCAATGAGGCAGCGGGAGATGCTGTGCACTGGGGCAGTCATCTCTGGGTTCATGGAAACCCCAGGAGGGGCAATGGCCCGTGCCAAGCAAGTTGGGCTTAGGGAAGATTTAAAGCGCATAGCAGACCATAATGCTAAAAGCACAAAAATCATGCATCATGTTCTTTTGCATGGGATTAGATGGCTGTCTTCTTTAGTCCTGCATACAGATATGTTTTTGGAGCATAATAGCGGCAGGGCAAGTCTTAATCTAGACATCCCCACCCCCAGCTTTATCAAAGCAAAGTAGAATCAGCCTGGGCCGCTTGCCTCTGTCTGCTAAACACCAGTCTTTATTAATCCAGTTAAAAGTCAAACTTTTGCTTTGGAATAAAAGGTCTACATCTAGGGGAAGTGTCTGCCTGGGTGTACGACTTGCTTCATGGAGAACATTTAAGTTCCCTACATCCAACCTATTGTGCCAGTGCCCCCCTCCACTAGCCTTCTAAGTGGAACCTGTCAAAGTAGGTTATGCCAGCTTGATTTTTACAGCATTTTGCTCCAATTCCACATGTTTTTGCAACATCTAAAGGGATCATGGCAAAGTAGTTAGAAGTTGTGCAAATGGGGGTTGATGCAGATTACAAAAGATTAAAAGGGGATGGCAGCACCCCCAGCATGTGTGGCATCTATTTTCCTGGAAGGCAGTTGTCTTCTTTTTAGGAGCTTGCAAGCGCCATTTTCTGTGCATGGCAATAGAAGCTTGGCAGTGGGGTTTCAAAATGGCCGCCCCCAGAGGCAGAAAAATACAAAATGGCTGCCCGCAGAAGAAAGCATGAGGCTAGTTTGCATCCCACGGAACACTCTGCTTGTCACAGTGGTTTCCCTTGGAAACTGGGACCATGACATCATAAAGGGCCCTGTTCTGCTGGCAGCTGTGGCTGTCTCACTGCTCATTCCAGCTCTGCAGCTCTTCAAGGAGGCAGCGGGAGATGCTGTGCACTGGGGCAGTCATCTCTGGGTTCATGGAAACCCCAGGAGGGGTAATGGCCCGTGCCAAGCAAGTTGGGCTTAGGGAAGATTTAAAGCGCATAGCAGACCTTAATGCTAAAAGCACAAAAATCATTCATCATGTTCTTTTGCATGGGATTAGATGGCTGTCTTCTTTAGTCCTGCATACAGATATGTTTTTGGAGCATAATAGCGGCAGGGCAAGTCTTAATCTAGACGTCCCCACCCCCAGCTTTATCAAAGCAAAGTAGAATCAGCCTGGGCCGCTTGCCTCTGTCTGCTAAACACCAGTCTTTATTAATCCAGTTAAAAGTCAAACTTTTGCTTTGGAATGAAAGGTCTACATCTAGGGGAAGTGTCTGCCTGGGTGTACGACTTGCTTCATGGAGAACATTTAAGTTCCCTACATCCAACCTATTGTGCCAGTGCCCCCCTCCACTAGCCTTCTAAGTGGAACCTGTCAAAGTAGGTTATGCCAGCTTGATTTTTACAGCATTTTGCTCCAATTCCACACGTTTTTGCAACATCTAAAGGGATCATGGCAAAGTAGTTAGAAGTTGTGCAAATGGGGGTTGATGCAGATTACAAAAGATTAAAAGGGGATGGCAGCACCCCCAGCATGTGTGGCATCTATTTTCCTGGAAGGCAGTTGTCTTCTTTTTAGGAGCTTGCAAGCGCCATTTTCTGTGCATGGCAATAGAAGCTTGGCAGTGGGGTTTCAAAATGGCCGCCCCCAGAGGCAGAAAAATACAAAATGGCTGCCCGCAGAAGAAAGCATGAGGCTAGTTTGCATCCCACTGAACACTGTGCTTGTCACAGTGGTTTCCCTTGGAAACTGGGACCATGACATCATAAAGGGCCCTGTTCTGCTGGCAGCTGTGGCTGTCTCACTGCTCATTCCAGCTCTGCAGCTCTTCAAGGAGGCAGCGGGAGATGCTGTGCACTGGGGCAGTCATCTCTGGGTTCATGGAAACCCCAGGAGGGGTAATGGCCCGTGCCAAGCAAGTTGGGCTTAGGGAAGATTTAAAGCGCATAGCAGACCATAATGCTAAAAGCACAAAAATCATGCATCATGTTCTTTTGCATGGGATTAGATGGCTGTCTTCTTTAGTCCTGCATACAGATATGTTTTTGGAGCATAATAGCGGCAGGGCAAGTCTTAATCTAGACGTCCCCACCCCCAGCTTTATCAAAGCAAAGTAGAATCAGCCTGGGCCGCTTGCCTCTGTCTGCTAAACACCAGTCTTTATTAATCCAGTTAAAAGTCAAACTTTTGCTTTGGAATGAAAGGTCTACATCTAGGGGAAGTGTCTGCCTGGGTGTACAACTTGCTTCATGGAGAACATTTAAGTTCCCTACATCCAACCTATTGTGCCAGTGCCCCCCCTCCACTAGCCTTCTAAGTGGAACCTGTCAAAGTAGGTTATGCCAGCTTGATTTTTACAGCATTTTGCTCCAATTCCACACGTTTTTGCAACATCTAAAGGGATCATGGCAAAGTAGTTAGAAGTTGTGCAAATGGGGGTTGATGCAGATTACAAAAGATTAAAAGGGGATGGCAGCACCCCCAGCATGTGTGGCATCTATTTTCCTGGAAGGCAGTTGTCTTCTTTTTAGGAGCTTGCAAGCGCCATTTTCTGTGCATGGCAATAGAAGCTTGGCAGTGGGGTTTCAAAATGGCCGCCCCCAGAGGCAGAAAAATACAAAATGGCTGCCCGCAGAAGAAAGCATGAGGCTAGTTTGCATCCCACGGAACACTGTGCGTGTCACAGTGGTTTCCCTTGGAAACTGGGACCATGACATCATAAAGGGTCCTGTTTTGCTGGCAGCTGTGGCTGTCTCACTGCTCATTCCAGCTCTGCAGCTCTTCAAGGAGGCAGCGGGAAATGCTGTGCACTGGGGCAGTCATCTCTGGGTTCATGGAAACCCCAGGAGGGGTAATGGCCCGTGCCAAGCAAGTTGGGCTTAGGGAAGATTTAAAGCGCATAGCAGACCATAATGCTAAAAGCACAAAAATCATGCATCATGTTCTTTTGCATGGGATTAGATGGCTGTCTTCTTTAGTCCTGCATACAGATATGTTTTTGGAGCATAATAGCGGCAGGGCAAGTCTTAATCTAGACGTCCCCACCCCCAGCTTTATCAAAGCAAAGTAGAATCAGCCTGGGCCGCTTGCCTCTGTCTGCTAAACACCAGTCTTTATTAATCCAGTTAAAAGTCAAACTTTTGCTTTGGAATGAAAGGTCTACATCTAGGGGAAGTGTCTGCCTGGGTGTACGACTTGCTTCATGGAGAACATTTAAGTTCCCTACATCCAACCTATTGTGCCAGTGCCCCCCTCCACTAGCCTTCTAAGTGGAACCTGTCAAAGTAGGTTATGCCAGCTTGATTTTTACAGCATTTTGCTCCAATTCCACACGTTTTTGCAACATCTAAAGGGATCATGGCAAAGTAGTTAGAAGTTGTGCAAATGGGGGTTGATGCAGATTACAAAAGATTAAAAGGGGATGGCAGCACCCCCAGCATGTGTGGCATCTATTTTCCTGGAAGGCAGTTGTCTTCTTTTTAGGAGCTTGCAAGCGCCATTTTCTGTGCATGCCAATAGAAGCTTGGCAGTGGGGTTTCAAAATGGCCGCCCCCAGAGGCAGAAAAATACAAAATGGCTGCCCGCAGAAGAAAGCATGAGGCTAGTTTGCATCCCACGGAACACTGTGCTTGTCACAGTGGTTTCCCTTGGAAACTGGGACCATGACATCATAAAGGGCCCTGTTCTGCTGGCAGCTGTGGCTGTCTCACTGCTCATTCCAGCTCTGCAGCTCTTCAAGGAGGCAGCGGGAGATGCTGTGCACTGGGGCAGTCATCTCTGGGTTCATGGAAACCCCAGGAGGGGTAATGGCCCGTGCCAAGCAAGTTGGGCTTAGGGAAGATTTAAAGCGCATAGCAGACCATAATGCTAAAAGCACAAAAATCATGCATCATGTTCTTTTGCATGGGATTAGATGGCTGTCTTCTTTAGTCCTGCATACAGATATGTTTTTGGAGCATAATAGCGGCAGGGCAAGTCTTAATCTAGACGTCCCCACCCCCAGCTTTATCAAAGCAAAGTAGAATCAGCCTGGGCTGCTTGCCTCTGTCTGCTAAACACCAGTCTTTATTAATCCAGTTAAAAGTCAAACTTTTGCTTTGGAATGAAAGGTCTACATCTAGGGGAAGTGTCTGCCTGGGTGTACGACTTGCTTCATGGAGAACATTTAAGTTCCCTACATCCAACCTATTGTGCCAATGCCCCCCTCCACTAGCCTTCTAAGTGGAACCTGTCAAAGTAGGTTATGCCAGCTTGATTTTTACAGCATTTTGCTCCAATTCCACACGTTTTTGCAACATCTAAAGGGATCATGGCAAAGTAGTTAGAAGTTGTGCAAATGGGGGTTGATGCAGATTACAAAAGATTAAAAGGGGATGGCAGCACCCCCAGCATGTGTGGCATCTATTTTCCTGGAAGGCAGTTGTCTTCTTTTTAGGAGCTTGCAAGCGCCATTTTCTGTGCATGGCAATAGAAGCTTGGCAGTGGGGTTTCAAAATGGCCGCCCCCAGAGGCAGAAAAATACAAAATGGCTGCCCGCAGAAGAAAGCATGAGGCTAGTTTGCATCCCACGGAACACTCTGCTTGTCACAGTGGTTTCCCTTGGAAACTGGGACCATGACATCATAAAGGGCCCTGTTCTGCTGGCAGCTGTGGCTGTCTCACTGCTCATTCCTGCTCTGCAGCTCTTCAAGGAGGCAGCGGGAGATGCTGTGCACTGGGGCAGTCATCTCTGGGTTCATGGAAACCCCAGGAGGGGTAATGGCCCGTGCCAAGCAAGTTGGGCTTAGGGAAGATTTAAAGCGCATAGCAGACCATAATGCTAAAAGCACAAAAATCATTCATCATGTTCTTTTGCATGGGATTAGATGGCTGTCTTCTTTAGTCCTGCATACAGATATGTTTTTGGAGCATAATAGCGGCAGGGCAAGTCTTAATCTAGACGTCCCCACCCCCAGCTTTATCAAAGCAAAGTAGAATCAGCCTGGGCTGCTTGCCTCTGTCTGCTAAACACCAGTCTTTATTAATCCAGTTAAAAGTCAAACTTTTGCTTTGGAATGAAAGGTCTACATCTAGGGGAAGTGTCTGCCTGGGTGTACGACTTGCTTCATGGAGAACATTTAAGTTCCCTACATCCAACCTATTGTGCCAATGCCCCCCTCCACTAGCCTTCTAAGTGGAACCTGTCAAAGTAGGTTATGCCAGCTTGATTTTTACAGCATTTTGCTCCAATTCCACACGTTTTTGCAACATCTAAAGGGATCATGGCAAAGTAGTTAGAAGTTGTGCAAATGGGGGTTGATGCAGATTACAAAAGATTAAAAGGGGATTGCAGCACCCCCAGCATGTGTGGCATCTATTTTCCTGGAAGGCAGTTGTCTTCTTTTTAGGAGCTTGCAAGCGCCATTTTCTGTGCATGGCAATAGAAGCTTGGCAGTGGGGTTTCAAAATGGCCGCCCCCAGAGGCAGAAAAATACAAAATGGCTGCCCGCAGAAGAAAGCATGAGGCTAGTTTGCATCCCACGGAACACTCTGCTTGTCACAGTGGTTTCCCTTGGAAACTGGGACCATGACATCATAAAGGGCCCTGTTCTGCTGGCAGCTGTGGCTGTCTCACTGCTCATTCCAGCTCTGCAGCTCTTCAAGGAGGCAGCGGGAGATGCTGTGCACTGGGGCAGTCATCTCTGGGTTCATGGAAACCCCAGGAGGGGTAATGGCCCGTGCCAAGCAAGTTGGGCTTAGGGAAGATTTAAAGCGCATAGCAGACCATAATGCTAAAAGCACAAAAACACCATTTCTTTGTCATGGTTTTCTGCTGTTGTAAAACTTCTCAATAAAAATCGTTTAATGGTAAAAAATCATGCATCATGTTCTTTTGCATGGGATTAGATGGCTGTCTTCTTTAGTCCTGCATACAGATATGTTTTTGGAGCATAATAGCGGCAGGGCAAGTCTTAATCTAGACGTCCCCACCCCCAGCTTTATCAAAGCAAAGTAGAATCAGCCTGGGCCGCTTGCCTCTGTCTGCTAAACACCAGTCTTTATTAATCCAGTTAAAAGTCAAACTTTTGCTTTGGAATGAAAGGTCTACATCTAGGGGAAGTGTCTGCCTGGGTGTACGACTTGCTTCATGAAGAACATTTAAGTTCCCTACATCCAACCTATTGTGCCAGTGCCCCCCTCCACTAGCCTTCTAAGTGGAACCTGTCAAAGTAGGTTATGCCAGCTTGATTTTTACAGCATTTTGCTCCAATTCCACACGTTTTTGCAACATCTAAAGGGATCATGGCAAAGTAGTTAGAAGTTGTGCAAATGGGGGTTGATGCAGATTACAAAAGATTAAAAGGGGATGGCAGCACCCCCAGCATGTGTGGCATCTATTTTCCTGGAAGGCAGTTGTCTTCTTTTTAGGAGCTTGCAAGCGCCATTTTCTGTGCATGCCAATAGAAGCTTGACAGTGGGGTTTCAAAATGGCCGCCCCCAGAGGCAGAAAAATACAAAATGGCTGCCCGCAGAAGAAAGCATGAGGCTAGTTTGCATCCCACGGAACACTGTGCTTGTCACAGTGGTTTCCCTTGGAAACTGGGACCATGACATCATAAAAGAGTCCTGTTCTGCTGGCAGCTGTGGCTGTCTCACTGCTCATTCCAGCTCTGCAGCTCTTCAAGGAGGCAGCGGGAGATGCTGTGCACTGGGGCAGTCATCTCTGGGTTCATGGAAACCCCAGGAGGGGTAATGGCCCATACCAAGCAAGTTGGGCTTAGGGAAGATTTAAAGCGCATAGCAGACCATAATGCTAAAAGCACAAAAATCATGCATCATGTTCTTTTGCATGGGATTAGATGGCTGTCTTCTTTAGTCCTGCATACAGATATGTTTTTGGAGCAAAATAGCGGCAGGGCAAGTCTTAATTTAGACGTCCCCACCCCGAGCTTTATCAAAGCAAAGTAGAATCAGCCTGGGCCGCTTTGCCTCTGTCTGCTAAACACCAGTCTTTATTAATCCAGTTAAAAGTCAAACTTTTGCTTTGGAATGAAAGGTCTACATCTAGGGGAAGTGTCTGCCTGGGTGTACGACTTGCTTCATGAAGAACATTTAAGTTCCCTACATCCAACCTATTGTGCCAGTGCCCCCCTCCACTAGCCTTCTAAGTGGAACATGTCAAAGTAGGTTATGCCAGCTAGATTTTTACAGCATTTTGCTCCAATTCCACATGTTTTTGCAACATCTAAAGGGATCATGGCAAAGTAGTTAGAAGTTGTGCAAATGGGGGTTGATGCAGATTACAAAAGATTAAAAGGGGATGGCAGCACCCCCAGCATGTGTGGCATCTATTTTCCTGGAAGGCTTTTGTCTTCTTTTTAGGAGCTTGCAAGCGCCATTTTCTGTGCATGGCAATAGAAGCTTGGCAGTGGGGTTTCAAAATGGCCGCCCCCAGAGGCAGAAAAATACAAAATGGCTGCCCGCAGAAGAAAGCATGAGGCTAGTTTGCATCCCACGGAACACTGTGCGTGTCACAGTGGTTTCCCTTGGAAACTGGGACCATGACATCATAAAGGTCCCTGTTCTGCTGGTAGCTGTGGCTGTCTCACTGCTCATTCCAGCTCTACAGCTCTTCAATGAGGCAGCGGGAGATGCTGTGCACTGGGGCAGTCATCTCTGGGTTCATGGAAACCCCAGGAGGGGTAATGGCCCGTGCCAAGCAAGTTGGGCTTAGGGAAGATTTAAAGCGCATAGCAGACCATAATGCTAAAAGCACAAAAATCATGCATCATGTTCTTTTGCATGGGATTAGATGGCTGTCTTCTTTAGTCCTGCATACAGATATGTTTTTGGAGCATAATAGCGGCAGGGCAAGTCTTAATCTAGACGTCCCCACCCCCAGCTTTATCAAAGCAAAGTAGAATCAGCCTGGGCCGCTTGCCTCTGTCTGCTAAACACCAGTCTTTATTAATCCATTTAAAAGTCAAACTTTTGCTTTGGAATGAAAGGTCTACATCTAGGGGAAGTGTCTGCCTGGGTGTACGACTTGCTTCATGGAGAACATTTAAGTTCCCTACATCCAACCTATTGTGCCAGTGCCCCCGTCCACTAGCCTTCTAAGTGGAACCTGTCAAAGTAGGTTATGCCAGCTTGATTTTTACAGCATTTTGCTCCAATTCCACACGTTTTTGCAACATCTAAAGGGATCATGGCAAAGTAGTTAGAAGTTGTGCAAATGGGGGTTGATGCAGATTACAAAAGATTAAAAGGGGATGGCAGCACCCCCAGCATGTGTGGCATCTATTTTCCTGGAAGGCAGTTGTCTTCTTTTTCGGAGCTTGCAAGCGCCATTTTCTGTGCATGGCAATAGAAGCTTGGCAGTGGGGTTTCAAAATGGCCGCCCCCAGAGGCAGAAAAATACAAAATGGCTGCCCGCAGAAGAAAGCATGAGGCTAGTTTGCATCCCACGGAACACTGTGCGTGTCACAGTGGTTTCCCTTGGAAACTGGGACCATGACATCATAAAGGTCCCTGTTCTGCTGGTAGCTGTGGCTGTCTCACTGCTCATTCCAGCTCTGCAGCTCTTCAAGGAGGCAGCAGGAGATGCTGTGCACTGGGGCAGTCATCTCTGGGTTCATGGAAACCCCAGGAGGGGTAATGGCCCGTGCCAAGCAAGTTGGGCTTAGGGAAGATTTAAAGCGCATAGCAGACCATAATGCTAAAAGCACAAAAATCATGCATCATGTTCTTTTGCATGGGATTAGATGGCTGTCTTCTTTAGTCCTGCATACAGATATGTTTTTGGAGCATAATAGCGGCAGGGCAAGTCTTAATCTAGACGTCCCCACCCCCAGCTTTATCAAAGCAAAGTAGAATCAGCCTGGGCCGCTTGCCTCTGTCTGCTAAACACCAGTCTTTATTAATCCAGTTAAAAGTCAAACTTTTGCTTTGGAATGAAAGGTCTACATCTAGGGGAAGTGTCTGCCTGGGTGTACGACTTGCTTCATGGAGAACATTTAAGTTCCCTACATCCAACCTATTGTGCCAGTGCCCCCCTCCACTAGCCTTCTAAGTGGAACCTGTCAAAGTAGGTTATGCCAGCTTGATTTTTACAGCATTTTGCTCCAATTCCACACGTTTTTGCAACATCTAAAGGGATCATGGCAAAGTAGTTAGAAGTTGTGCAAATGGGGGTTGATGCAGATTACAAAAGATTAAAAGGGGATGGCAGCACCCCCAGCATGTGTGGCATCTATTTTCCTGGAAGGCAGTTGTCTTCTTTTTAGGAGCTTGCAAGCGCCATTTTCTGTGCATGGCAATAGAAGCTTGGCAGTGGGGTTTCAAAATGGCCGCCCCCAGAGGCAGAAAAATACAAAATGGCTGCCCGCAGAAGAAAGCATGAGGCTAGTTTGCATCCCACGGAACACTGTGCGTGTCACAGTGGTTTCCCTTGGAAACTGGGACCATGACATCATAAAGGGCCCTGTTCTGCTGGTAGCTGTGGCTGTCTCACTGCTCATTCCAGCTCTGCAGCTCTTCAAGGAGGCAGCGGGAGATGCTGTGCACTGGGGCAGTCATCTCTGGGTTCATGGAAACCCCAGGAGGGGTAATGGCCCGTGCCAAGCAAGTTGGGCTTAGGGAAGATTTAAAGCGCATAGCAGACCATAATGCTAAAAGCACAAAAATCATTCATCATGTTCTTTTGCATGGGATTAGATGGCTGTCTTCTTTAGTCCTGCATACAGATATGTTTTTGGAGCATAATAGCGGCAGGGCAAGTCTTAATCTAGACGTCCCCACCCCCAGCTTTATCAAAGCAAAGTAGAATCAGCCTGGGCCGCTTTGCCTCTGTCTGCTAAACACCAGTCTTTATTAATCCAGTTAAAAGTCAAACTTTTGCTTTGGAATGAAAGGTCTACATCTAGGGGAAGTGTCTGCCTGGGTGTACGACTTGCTTCATGGAGAACATTTAAGTTCCCTACATCCAACCTATTGTGCCAGTGCCCCCCTCCACTAGCCTTCTAAGTGGAACCTGTCAAAGTAGGTTATGCCAGCTTGATTTTTACAGCATTTTGCTCCAATTCCACACGTTTTTGCAACATCTAAAGGGATCATGGCAAAGTAGTTAGAAGTTGTGCAAATGGGGGTTGATGCAGATTACAAAAGATTAAAAGGGGATGGCAGCACCCCCAGCATGTGTGGCATCTATTTTCCTGGAAGGCAGTTGTCTTCTCTTTCTAAGCTTGCAAGCGCCATTTTCTGTGCATGGCAATAGAAGCTTGGCAGTGGGGTTTCAAAATGGCCGCCCCCAGAGGCAGAAAAATACAAAATGGCTGCCCGCAGAAGAAAGCATGAGGCTAGTTTGCATCCCACGGAACACTGTGCGTGTCACAGTGGTTTCCCTTGGAAACTGGGACCATGACATCATAAAGGGCCCTGTTCTGCTGGTAGCTGTGGCTGTCTCACTGCTCATTCCAGCTCTGCAGCTCTTCAAGGAGGCAGCGGGAGATGCTGTGCACTGGGGCAGTCATCTCTGGGTTCATGGAAACCCCAGGAGGGGTAATGGCCCGTGCCAAGCAAGTTGGGCTTAGGGAAGATTTAAAGCGCATAGCAGACCATAATGCTAAAAGCACAAAAATCATTCATCATGTTCTTTTGCATGGGATTAGATGGCTGTCTTCTTTAGTCCTGCATACAGATATGTTTTTGGAGCATAATAGCGGCAGGGCAAGTCTTAATCTAGACGTCCCACCCCCAGCTTTATCAAAGCAAAGTAGAATCAGCCTGGGCCGCTTGCCTCTGTCTGCTAAACACCAGTCTTTATTAATCCAGTTAAAAGTCAAACTTTTGCTTTGGAATGAAAGGTCTACATCTAGGGGAAGTGTCTGCCTGGGTGTACGACTTGCTTCATGAAGAACATTTAAGTTCCCTACATCCAACCTATTGTGCCAGTGCCCCCCTCCACTAGCCTTCTAAGTGGAACCTGTCAAAGTAGGTTATGCCAGCTTGATTTTTACAGCATTTTGCTCCAATTCCACACGTTTTTGCAACATCTAAAGGGATCATGGCAAAGTAGTTAGAAGTTGTGCAAATGGGGGTTGATGCAGATTACAAAAGATTAAAAGGGGATGGCAGCACCCCCAGCATGTGTGGCATCTATTTTCCTGGAAGGCAGTTGTCTTCTTTTTAGGAGCTTGCAAGCGCCATTTTCTGTGCATGCCAATAGAAGCTTGGCAGTGGGGTTTCAAAATGGCCGCCCCCAGAGGCAGAAAAATACAAAATGGCTGCCCGCAGAAGAAAGCATGAGGCTAGTTTGCATCCCACAGAACACTGTGCTTGTTACAGTGGTTTCCCTTGGAAACTGGGACCATGACATCATAAAGGGCCCTGTTCTGCTGGCAGCTGTGGCTGTCTCACTGCTCATTCCAGCTCTGCAGCTCTTCAAGGAGGCAGCGGGAGATGCTGTGCACTGGGGCAGTCATCTCTGGGTTCATGGAAACCCCAGGAGGGGTAATGGCCCGTGCCAAGCAAGTTGGGCTTAGGGAAGATTTAAAGCGCATAGCAGACCATAATGCTAAAAGCACAAAAATCATGCATCATGTTCTTTTGCATGGGATTAGATGGCTGTCTTCTTTAGTCCTGCATACAGATATGTTTTTGGAGCATAATAGCGGCAGGGCAAGTCTTAATCTAGACGTCCCCACCCCCAGCTTTATCAAAGCAAAGTAGAATCAGCCTGGGCCGCTTGCCTCTGTCTGCTAAACACCAGTCTTTATTAATCCAGTTAAAAGTCAAACTTTTGCTTTGGAATGAAAGGTCTACATCTAGGGGAAGTGTCTGCCTGGGTGTACGACTTGCTTCATGGAGAACATTTAAGTTCCCTACATCCAACCTATTGTGCCAGTGCCCCCCTCCACTAGCCTTCTAAGTGGAACCTGTCAAAGTAGGTTATGCCAGCTTGATTTTTACAGCATTTTGCTCCAATTCCACACGTTTTTGCAACATCTAAAGGGATCATGGCAAAGTAGTTAGAAGTTGTGCAAATGGGGGTTGATGCAGATTACAAAAGATTAAAAGGGGATGGCAGCACCCCCAGCATGTGTGGCATCTATTTTCCTGGAAGGCAGTTGTCTTCTTTTTCGGAGCTTGCAAGCGCCATTTTCTGTGCATGGCAATAGAAGCTTGGCAGTGGGGTTTCAAAATGGCCGCCCCCAGAGGCAGAAAAATACAAAATGGCTGCCCGCAGAAGAAAGCATGAGGCTAGTTTGCATCCCACGGAACACTGTGCGTGTCACAGTGGTTTCCCTTGGAAACTGGGACCATGACATCATAAAGGGCCCTGTTCTGCTGGCAGCTTTGGCTGTCTCACTGCTCATTCCAGCTCTGCAGCTCTTCAAGGAGGCAGCAGGAGATGCTGTGCACTGGGGCAGTCATCTCTGGGTTCATGGAAACCCCAGGAGGGGTAATGGCCCGTGCCAAGCAAGTTGGGCTTAGGGAAGATTTAAAGCGCATAGCAGACCATAATGCTAAAAGCACAAAAATCATGCATCATGTTCTTTTGCATGGGATTAGATGGCTGTCTTCTTTAGTCCTGCATACAGATATGTTTTTGGAGCAAAATAGCGGCAGGGCAAGTCTTAATTTAGACGTCCCCACCCCCAGCTTTATCAAAGCAAAGTAGAATCAGCGTGGGCCGCTTTGCCTCTGTCTGCTAAACACCAGTCTTTATTAATCCAGTTAAAAGTCAAACTTTTGCTTTGGAATGAAAGGTCTACATCTAGGGGAAGTGTCTGCCTGGGTGTACGACTTGCTTCATGAAGAACATTTAAGTTCCCTACATCCAACCTATTGTGCCAGTGCCCCCCTCCACTAGCCTTCTAAGTGGAACCTGTCAAAGTAGGTTATGCCAGCTTGATTTTTACAGCATTTTGCTCCAATTCCACATGTTTTTGCAACATCTAAAGGGATCATGGCAAAGTAGTTAGAAGTTGTGCAAATGGGGGTTGATGCAGATTACAAAAGATTAAAAGGGGATGGCAGCACCCCCAGCATGTGTGGCATCTATTTTCCTGGAAGGCAGTTGTCTTCTTTTTCTAAGCTTGCAAGCGCCATTTTCTGTGCATGGCAATAGAAGCTTGGCAGTGGGGTTTCAAAATGGCCGCCCCCAGAGGCAGAAAAATACAAAATGGCTGCCCGCAGAAGAAAGCATGAGGCTAGTTTGCATCCCACGGAACACTGTGCGTGTCACTGTGGTTTCCCTTGGAAACTGGGACCATGACATCATAAAGAGCCCTGTTCTGCTGGCAGCTGTGGCTGTCTCACTGCTCATTCCAGCTCTGCAGCTCTTCAAGGAGGCAGCGGGAGATGCTGTGCACTGGGGCAGTCATCTCTGGGTCCATGGAAACCCCAGGAGGGGTAATGGCCCGTGCCAAGCAAGTTGGGCATAGGGAAGATTTAAAGCGCATAGCAGACCATAATGCTAAAAGCACAAAAATCATGCATCATGTTCTTTTGCATGGGATTAGATGGCTGTCTTCTTTAGTCCTGCATACAGATATGTTTTTGGAGCAATAAAGCGGCAGGGCAAGTCTTAATTTAGACGTCCCCACCCCCAGCTTTATCAAAGCAAAGTAGAATCAGCCTGGGCCGCTTGCCTCTGTCTGCTAAACACCAGTCTTTATTAATCCAGTTAAAAGTCAAACTTTTGCTTTGGAATGAAAGGTCTACATCTAGGGGAAGTGTCTGCCTGGGTGTACGACTTGCTTCATGGAGAACATTTAAGTTCCCTACATCCAACCTATTGTGCCAGTGCCCCCCTCCACTAGCCTTCTAAGTGGAACCTGTCAAAGTAGGTTATGCCAGCTTGATTTTTACAGCATTTTGCTCCAATTCCACACGTTTTTGCAACATCTAAAGGGATCATGGCAAAGTAGTTAGAAGTTGTGCAAATGGGGGTTGATGCAGATTACAAAAGATTAAAAGGGGATGGCAGCACCCCCAGCATGTGTGGCATCTATTTTCCTGGAAGGCAGTTGTCTTCTTTTTAGGAGCTTGCAAGCGCCATTTTCTGTGCATGGCAATAGAAGCTTGGCAGTGGGGTTTCAAAATGGCCGCCCCCAGAGGCAGAAAAATACAAAATGGCTGCCCGCAGAAGAAAGCATGAGGCTAGTTTGCATCCCACGGAACACTCTGCTTGTCACAGTGGTTTCCCTTGGAAACTGGGACCATGACATCATAAAGGGCCCTGTTCTGCTGGCAGCTGTGGCTGTCTCACTGCTCATTCCAGCTCTGCAGCTCTTCAAGGAGGCAGCGGGAGATGCTGTGCACTGGGGCAGTCATCTCTGGGTTCATGGAAACCCCAGGAGGGGTAATGGCCCGTGCCAAGCAAGTTGGGCTTAGGGAAGATTTAAAGCGCATAGCAGACCATAATGCTAAAAGCACAAAAATCATTCATCATGTTCTTTTGCATGGGATTAGATGGCTGTCTTCTTTAGTCCTGCATACAGATATGTTTTTGGAGCATAATAGCGGCAGGGCAAGTCTTAATCTAGACGTCCCCACCCCCAGCTTTATCAAAGCAAAGTAGAATCAGCCTGGGCCGCTTGCCTCTGTCTGCTAAACACCAGTCTTTATTAATCCAGTTAAAAGTCAAACTTTTGCTTTGGAATGAAAGGTCTACATCTAGGGGAAGTGTCTGCCTGGGTGTACGACTTGCTTCATGGAGAACATTTAAGTTCCCTACATCCAACCTATTGTGCCAGTGCCCCCCTCCACTAGCCTTCTAAGTGGAACCTGTCAAAGTAGGTTATGCCAGCTTGATTTTTACAGCATTTTGCTCCAATTCCACACGTTTTTGCAACATCTAAAGGGATCATGGCAAAGTAGTTAGAAGTTGTGCAAATGGGGGTTGATGCAGATTACAAAAGATTAAAAGGGGATGGCAGCACCCCCAGCATGTGTGGCATCTATTTTCCTGGAAGGCAGTTGTCTTCTTTTTAGGAGCTTGCAAGCACCATTTTCTGTGCATGGCAATAGAAGCTTGGCAGTGGGGTTTCAAAATGGCCGCCCCCAGAGGCAGAAAAATACAAAATGGCTGCCCGCAGAAGAAAGCATGAGGCTAGTTTGCATCCCACGGAACACTGTGCTTGTCACAGTGGTATCCCTTGGAAACTGGGACCATGACATCATAAAGGGCCCTGTTCTGCTGGCAGCTGTGGCTGTCTCACTGCTCATTCCAGCTCTGCAGCTCTTCAAGGAGGCAGCGGGAGATGCTGTGCACTGGGGCAGTCATCTCTGGGTTCATGGAAACCCCAGGAGGGGTAATGGCCCGTGCCAAGCAAGTTGGGCTTAGGGAAGATTTAAAGCGCATAGCAGACCATAATGCTAAAAGCACAAAAATCATGCATCATGTTCTTTTGCATGGGATTAGATGGCTGTCTTCTTTAGTCCTGCATACAGATATGTTTTTGGAGCAAAATAGCGGCAGGGCAAGTCTTAATTTAGATGTCCCCACCCCCAGCTTTATGAAAGCAAAGTAGAATCAGCCTGGGCCGCTTTGCCTCTGTCTGCTAAACACCAGTCTTTATTAATCCAGTTAAAAGTCAAACTTTTGCTTTGGAATGAAAGGTCTACATCTAGGGGAAGTGTCTGCCTGGGTGTACGACTTGCTTCATGAAGAACATTTAAGTTCCCTACATCCAACCTATTGTGCCCGTGCCCCCCTCCACTAGCCTTCTAAGTGGAACCTGTCAAAGTAGGTTATGCCAGCTTGATTTTTACAGCATTTTGCTCCAATTCCACATGTTTTTGCAACATCTAAAGGGATCATGGCAAAGTAGTTAGAAGTTGTGCAAATGGGGGTTGATGCAGATTACAAAAGATTAAAAGGTGATGGCAGCACCCCCAGCATGTGTGGCATCTATTTTACTGGAAGGCAGTTGTCTTCTTTTTCTAAGCTTGCAAGCGCCATTTTCTGTGCATGGCAATAGAAGCTTGGCAGTGGGGTTTCAAAATGGCCGCCCCCAGAGGCAGAAAAATACAAAATGGCTGCCCGCAGAAGAAAGCATGAGGCTAGTTTGCATCCCACGGAACACTGTGCGTGTCACAGTGGTTTCCCTTGGAAACTGGGACCATGACATCATAAAGGGCCCTGTTCTGCTGGTAGCTGTGGCTGTCTCACTGCTCATTCCAGCTCTGCAGCTCTTCAAGGAGGCAGCGGGAGATGCTGTGCACTGGGGCAGTCATCTCTGGGTTCATGGAAACCCCAGGAGGGGTAATGGCCCGTGCCAAGCAAGTTGGGCTTAGGGAAGATTTAAAGCGCATAGCAGACCATAATGCTAAAAGCACAAAAATCATGCATCATGTTCTTTTGCATGGGATTAGATGGCTGTCTTCTTTAGTCCTGCATACAGATATGTTTTTGGAGCATAATAGCGGCAGGGCAAGTCTTAATCTAGACGTCCCCACCCCCAGCTTTATCAAAGCAAAGTAGAATCAGCCCGGGCCGCTTGCCTCTGTCTGCTAAACAACAGTCTTTATTAATCCAGTTAAAAGTCAAACTTTTGCTTTGGAATGAAAGGTCTACATCTAGGGGAAGTGTCTGCCTGGGTGTACGACTTGCTTCATGGAGAACATTTAAGTTCCCTACATCCAACCTATTGTGCCAGTGCCCCCCTCCACTAGCCTTCTAAGTGGAACCTGTCAAAGTAGGTTATGCCAGCTTGATTTTTACAGCATTTTGCTCCAATTCCACACGTTTTTGCAACATCTAAAGGGATCATGGCAAAGTAGTTAGAAGTTGTGCAAATGGGGGTTGATGCAGATTACAAAAGATTAAAAGGGGATGGCAGCACCCCCAGCATGTGTGGCATCTATTTTCCTGGAAGGCAGTTGTCTTCTTTTTAGGAGCTTGCAAGCGCCATTTTCTGTGCATGGCAATAGAAGCTTGGCAGTGGGGTTTCAAAATGGCCGCCCCCAGAGGCAGAAAAATACAAAATGGCTGCCCGCAGAAGAAAGCATGAGGCTAGTTTGCATCCCACGGAACACTCTGCTTGTCACAGTGGTTTCCCTTGGAAACTGGGACCATGACATCATAAAGGGCCCTGTTCTGCTGGCAGCTGTGGCTGTCTCACTGCTCATTCCAGCTCTGCAGCTCTTCAAGGAGGCAGCGGGAGATGCTGTGCACTGGGGCAGTCATCTCTGGGTTCATGGAAACCCCAGGAGGGGTAATGGCCCGTGCCAAGCAAGTTGGGCTTAGGGAAGATTTAAAGCGCATAGCAGACCATAATGCTAAAAGCACAAAAATCATGCATCATGTTCTTTTGCATGGGATTAGATGGCTGTCTTCTTTAGTCCTGCATACAGATATGTTTTTGGAGCATAATAGCGGCAGGGCAAGTCTTAATCTAGACGTCCCCACCCCCAGCTTTATCAAAGCAAAGTAGAATCAGCCTGGGCCGCTTGCCTCTGTCTGCTAAACACCAGTCTTTATTAATCCAGTTAAAAGTCAAACTTTTGCTTTGGAATGAAAGGTCTACATCTAGGGGAAGTGTCTGCCTGGGTGTACGACTTGCTTCATGAAGAACATTTAAGTTCCCTACATCCAACCTATTGTGCCAGTGCCCCCCTCCACTAGCCTTCTAAGTGGAACCTGTCAAAGTAGGTTATGCCAGCTTGATTTTTACAGCATTTTGCTCCAATTCCACATGTTTTTGCAACATCTAAAGGGATCATGGCAAAGTAGTTAGAAGTTGTGCAAATGGGGGTTGATGCAGATTACAAAAGATTAAAAGGGGATGGCAGCACCCCCAGCATGTTTGGCATCTATTTTACTGGAAGGCAGTTGTCTTCTTTTTCTAAGCTTGCAAGCGCCATTTTCTGTGCATGGCAATAGAAGCTTGGCAGTGGGGTTTCAAAATGGCCGCCCCCAGAGGCAGAAAAATACAAAATGGCTGCCCGCAGAAGAAAGCATGAGGCTAGTTTGCATCCCACGGAACACTGTGCTTGTCACAGTGGTTTCCCTTGGAAACTGGGACCATGACATCATAAAGGGCCCTGTTCTGCTGGCAGCTGTGGCTGTCTCACTGCTCATTCCAGCTCTGCAGCTCTTCCTGGAGGCAGCGGGAGATGCTGTGCACTGGGGCAGTCATCTCTGGGTTCATGGAAACCCCAGGAGGGGTAATGGCCCGTGCCAAGCAAGTTGGGCTTAGGGAAGATTTAAAGCGCATAGCAGACCATAATGCTAAAAGCACAAAAATCATTCATCATGTTCTTTTGCATGGGATTAGATGGCTGTCTTCTTTAGTCCTGCATACAGATATGTTTTTGGAGCATAATAGCGGCAGGGCAAGTCTTAATCTAGACGTCCCCACCCCCAGCTTTGTCAAAGCAAAGTAGAATCAGCCTGGGCCTCTTGCCTCTGTCTGCTAAACACCAGTCTTTATTAATCCAGTTAAAAGTCAAACTTTTGTTTTGGAATGAAAGGTCTACATCTAGGGGAAGTGTCTGCCTGGGTGTACGACTTGCTTCATGGAGAACATTTAAGTTCCCTACATCCAACCTATTGTGCCAGTGCCCCCCTCCACTAGCCTTCTAAGTGGAACCTGTCAAAGTAGGTTATGCCAGCTTGATTTTTACAGCATTTTGCTCCAATTCCACATGTTTTTGCAACATCTAAAGGGATCATGGCAAAGTAGTTAGAAGTTGTGCAAATGGGGGTTGATGCAGATTACAAAAGATTAAAAGGGGATGGCAGCACCCCCAGCATGTGTGGCATCTATTTTCCTGGAAGGCAGTTGTCTTCTTTTTAGGAGCTTGCAAGCGCCATTTTCTGTGCATGGCAATAGAAGCTTGGCAGTGGGGTTTCAAAATGGCCGCCCCCAGAGGCAGAAAAATACAAAATGGCTGCCCGCAGAAGAAAGCATGAGGCTAGTTTGCATCCCACGGAACACTGTGCTTGTCACAGTGGTTTCCCTTGGAAACTGGGACCATGACATAATAAAGGGTCCTGTTCTGCTGGCAGCTGTGGCTGTCTCACTGCTCATTCCAGCTCTGCAGCTCTTCAAGGAGGCAGCAGGAGATGCTGTGCACTGGGGCAGTCATCTCTGGGTTCATGGAAACCCCAGGAGGGGTAATGGCCCGTGCCAAGCAAGTTGGGCATAGGGAAGATTTAAAGCGCATAGCAGACCATAATGCTAAAAGCACAAAAATCATGCATCATGTTCTTTTGCATGGGATTAGATGGCTGTCTTCTTTAGTCCTGCATACAGATATGTTTTTGGAGCAAAAAAGCGGCAGGGCAAGTCTTAATTTAGACGTCCCCACCCCCAGCTTTATCAAAGCAAAGTAGAATCAGCCTGGGCCGCTTGCCTCTGTCTGCTAAACACCAGTCTTTATTAATCCAGTTAAAAGTCAAACTTTTGCTTTGGAATGAAAGGTCTACATCTAGGGGAAGTGTCTGCCTGGGTGTACGACTTGCTTCATGGAGAACATTTAAGTTCCCTACATCCAACCTATTGTGCCAGTGCCCCCCTCCACTAGCCTTCTAAGTGGAACCTGTCAAAGTAGGTTATGCCAGCTTGATTTTTACAGCATTTTGCTCCAATTCCACACATTTTTGCAACATCTAAAGGGATCATGTCAAAGTAGTTAGAAGTTGTGCAAATGGGGGTTGATGCAGATTACAAAAGATTAAAAGGGGATGGCAGCACCCCCAGCATGTGTGGCATCTATTTTCCTGGAAGGCAGTTGTCTTCTTTTTAGGAGCTTGCAAGCGCCATTTTCTGTGCATGGCAATAGAAGCTTGGCAGTGGGGTTTCAAAATGGCCGCCCCCAGAGGCAGAAAAATACAAAATGGCTGCCCGCAGAAGAAAGCATGAGGCTAGTTTGCATCCCACGGAACACTGTGCTTGTCACAGTGGTTTCCCTTGGAAACTGGGACCATGACATCATAAAGGGCCCTGTTCTGCTGGCAGCTGTGGCTGTCTCACTGCTCATTCCAGCTCTGCAGCTCTTCAAGGAGGCAGCGGGAGATGCTGTGCACTGGGGCAGTCATCTCTGGGTTCATGGAAACCCCAGGAGGGGTAATGGCCCGTGCCAAGCAAGTTGGGCTTAGGGAAGATTTAAAGCGCATAGCAGACCATAATGCTAAAAGCACAAAAATCATGCATCATGTTCTTTTGCATGGGATTAGATGGCTGTCTTCTTTAGTCCTGCATACAGATATGTTTTTGGAGCATAATAGCGGCAGGGCAAGTCTTAATCTAGACGTCCCCACCCCCAGCTTTATCAAAGCAAAGTAGAATCAGCCTGGGCCGCTTGCCTCTGTCTGCTAAACACCAGTCTTTATTAATCCAGTTAAAAGTCAAACTTTTGCTTTAGAATGAAAGGTCTACATCTAGGGGAAGTGTCTGCCTGGGTGTAAGACTTGCTTCATGGAGAACATTTAAGTTCCCTACATCCAACCTATTGTGCCAGTGCCCCCCTCCACTAGCCTTCTAAGTGGAACCTGTCAAAGTAGGTTATGCCAGCTTGATTTTTACAGCATTTTGCTCCAATTCCACACGTTTTTGCAACATCTAAAGGGATCATGGCAAAGTAGTTAGAAGTTGTGCAAATGGGGGTTGATGCAGATTACAAAAGATTAAAAGGGGATGGCAGCACCCCCAGCATGTGTGGCATCTATTTTCCTGGAAGGCAGTTGTCTTCTTTTTAGGAGCTTGCAAGCGCCATTTTCTGTGCATGGCAATAGAAGCTTGGCAGTGGGGTTTCAAAATGGCCGCCCCCAGAGGCAGAAAAATACAAAATGGCTGCCCGCAGAAGAAAGCATGAGGCTAGTTTGCATCCCACGGAACACTGTGCTTGTCACAGTGGTTTCCCTTGGAAACTGGGACCATGACATCATAAAGGGCCCTGTTCTGCTGGCAGCTGTGGCTGTCTCACTGCTCATTCCAGCTCTGCAGCTCTTCAAGGAGGCAGCGGGAGATGCTGTGCACTGGGGCAGTCATCTCTGGGTTCATGGAAACCCCAGGAGGGGTAATGGCCCGTGCCAAGCAAGTTGGGCTTAGGGAAGATTTAAAGCGCATAGCAGACCATAATGCTAAAAGCACAAAAATCATTCATCATGTTCTTTTGCATGGGATTAGATGGCTGCCTTCTTTAGTCCTGCATACAGATATGTTTTTGGAGCATAATAGCGGCAGGGCAAGTCTTAATCTAGACGTCCCCACCCCCAGCTTTATCAAAGCAAAGTAGAATCAGCCTGGGCCGCTTGCCTCTGTCTGCTAAACACCAGTCTTTATTAATCCAGTTAAAAGTCAAACTTTTGCTTTGGAATGAAAGGTCTACATCTAGGGGAAGTGTCTGCCTGGGTGTACGACTTGCTTCATGGAGAACATTTAAGTTCCCTACATCCAACCTATTGTGCCAGTGCCCCCCTCCACTAGCCTTCTAAGTGGAACCTGTCAAAGTAGGTTATGCCAGCTTGATTTTTACAGCATTTTGCTCCAATTCCACACGTTTTTGCAACATCTAAAGGGATCATGGCAAAGTAGTTAGAAGTTGTGCAAATGGGGGTTGATGCAGATTACAAAAGATTAAAAGGGGATGGCAGCACCCCCAGCATGTGTGGCATCTATTTTCCTGGAAGGCAGTTGTCTTCTTTTTAGGAGCTTGCAAGCACCATTTTCTGTGCATGGCAATAGAAGCTTGGCAGTGGGGTTTCAAAATGGCCGCCCCAAGAGGCAGAAAAATACAAAATGGCTGCCCGCAGAAGAAAGCATGAGGCTAGTTTGCATCCCACGGAACACTGTGCTTGTCACAGTGGTTTCCCTTGGAAACTGGGACCATGACATCATAAAGGGCCCTGTTCTGCTGGCAGCTGTGGCTGTCTCACTGCTCATTCCAGCTCTGCAGCTCTTCAAGGAGGCAGCGGGAGATGCTGTGCACTGGGGCAGTCATCTCTGGGTTCATGGAAACCCCAGGAGGGGTAATGGCCCGTGCCAAGCAAGTTGGGCTTAGGGAAGATTTAAAGCGCATAGCAGACCATAATGCTAAAAGCACAAAAATCATGCATCATGTTCTTTTGCATGGGATTAGATGGCTGTCTTCTTTAGTCCTGCATACAGATATGTTTTTGGAGCATAATAGCGGCAGGGCAAGTCTTAATCTAGACGTCCCCACCCCCAGCTTTATCAAAGCAAAGTAGAATCAGCCTGGGCCGCTTGCCTCTGTCTGCTAAACACCAGTCTTTATTAATCCAGTTAAAAGTCAAACTTTTGCTTTGGAATGAAAGGTCTACATCTAGGGGAAGTGTCTGCCTGGGTGTACGACTTGCTTCATGAAGAACATTTAAGTTCCCTACATCCAACCTATTGTGCCAGTGCCCCCCTCCACTAGCCTTCTAAGTGGAACCTGTCAAAGTAGGTTATGCCAGCTTGATTTTTACAGCATTTTGCTCCAATTCCACATGTTTTTGCAACATCTAAAGGGATCATGGCAAAGTAGTTAGAAGTTGTGCAAATGGGGGTTGATGCAGATTACAAAAGATTAAAAGGGGATGGCAGCACCCCCAGCATGTTTGGCATCTATTTTACTGGAAGGCAGTTGTCTTCTTTTTCTAAGCTTGCAAGCGCCATTTTCTGTGCATGGCAATAGAAGCTTGGCAGTGGGGTTTCAAAATGGCCGCCCCCAGAGGCAGAAAAATACAAAATGGCTGCCCGCAGAAGAAAGCATGAGGCTAGTTTGCATCCCACGGAACACTGTGCTTGTCACAGTGGTTTCCCTTGGAAACTGGGACCATGACATCATAAAGGGCCCTGTTCTGCTGGCAGCTGTGGCTGTCTCACTGCTCATTCCAGCTCTGCAGCTCTTCCAGGAGGCAGCGGGAGATGCTGTGCACTGGGGCAGTCATCTCTGGGTTCATGGAAACCCCAGGAGGGGTAATGGCCCGTGCCAAGCAAGTTGGGCTTAGGGAAGATTTAAAGCGCATAGCAGACCATAATGCTAAAAGCACAAAAATCATGCATCATGTTCTTTTGCATGGGATTAGATGGCTGTCTTCTTTAGTCCTGCATACAGATATGTTTTTGGAGCATAATAGCGGCAGGGCAAGTCTTAATCTAGACGTCCCCACCCCCAGCTTTATCAAAGCAAAGTAGAATCAGCCTGGGCCGCTTGCCTCTGTCTGCTAAACACCAGTCTTTATTAATCCAGTTAAAAGTCAAACTTTTGCTTTGGAATGAAAGGTCTACATCTAGGGGAAGTGTCTGCCTGGGTGTACGACTTGCTTCATGGAGAACATTTAAGTTCCCTACATCCAACCTATTGTGCCAGTGCCCCCCTCCACTAGCCTTCTAAGTGGAACCTGTCAAAGTAGGTTATGCCAGCTTGATTTTTACAGCATTTTGCTCCAATTCCACATGTTTTTGCAACATCTAATGGGATCATGGCAAAGTAGTTAGAAGTTGTGCAAATGGGGGTTGATGCAGATTACAAAAGATTAAAAGGGGATGGCAGCACCCCCAGCATGTGTGGCATCTATTTTCCTGGAAGGCAGTTGTCTTCTTTTTCTAAGCTTGCAAGCGCCATTTTCTGTGCATGGCAATAGAAGCTTGGCAGTGGGGTTTCAAAATGGCCGCCCCCAGAGGCAGAAAAATACAAAATGGCTGCCCGCAGAAGAAAGCATGAGGCTAGTTTGCATCCCACGGAACACTGTGCGTGTCACAGTGGTTTTCCTTGGAAACTGGGACCATGACATCATAAAGGGCCCTGTTCTGCTGGTAGCTGTGGCTGTCTCACTGCTCATTCCAGCTCTGCAGCTCTTCAAGGAGGCAGCGGGAGATGCTGTGCACTGGGGCAGTCATCTCTGGGTTCATGGAAACCCCAGGAGGGGTAATGGCCCGTGCCAAGCAAGTTGGGCTTAGGGAAGATTTAAAGCGCATAGCAGACCATAATGCTAAAAGCACAAAAATCATTCATCATGTTCTTTTGCATGGGATTAGATGGCTGTCTTCTTTAGTCCTGCATACAGATATGTTTTTGGAGCATAATAGCGGCAGGGCAAGTCTTAATCTAGACGTCCCCACCCCCAGCTTTGTCAAAGCAAAGTAGAATCAGCCTGGGCCTCTTGCCTCTGTCTGCTAAACACCAGTCTTTATTAATCCAGTTAAAAGTCAAACTTTTGTTTTGGAATGAAAGGTCTACATCTAGGGGAAGTGTCTGCCTGGGTGTACGACTTGCTTCATGGAGAACATTTAAGTTCCCTACATCCAACCTATTGTGCCAGTGCCCCCCTCCACTAGCCTTCTAAGTGGAACCTGTCAAAGTAGGTTATGCCAGCTTGATTTTTACAGCATTTTGCTCCAATTCCACATGTTTTTGCAACATCTAAAGGGATCATGGCAAAGTAGTTAGAAGTTGTGCAAATGGGGGTTGATGCAGATTACAAAAGATTAAAAGGGGATGGCAGCACCCCCAGCATGTGTGGCATCTATTTTCCTGGAAGGCAGTTGTCTTCTTTCTAGGAGCTTGCAAGCGCCATTTTCTGTGCATGGCAATAGAAGCTTGGCAGTGGGGTTTCAAAATGGCCGCCCCCAGAGGCAGAAAAATACAAAATGGCTGCCCGCAGAAGAAAGCATGAGGCTAGTTTGCATCCCACGGAACACTGTGCTTGTCACAGTGGTTTCCCTTGGAAACTGGGACCATGACATAATAAAGGGTCCTGTTCTGCTGGCAGCTGTGGCTGTCTCACTGCTCATTCCAGCTCTGCAGCTCTTCAAGGAGGCAGCAGGAGATGCTGTGCACTGGGGCAGTCATCTCTGGGTTCATGGAAACCCCAGGAGGGGTAATGGCCCGTGCCAAGCAAGTTGGGCATAGGGAAGATTTAAAGCGCATAGCAGACCATAATGCTAAAAGCACAAAAATCATGCATCATGTTCTTTTGCATGGGATTAGATGGCTGTCTTCTTTAGTCCTGCATACAGATATGTTTTTGGAGCAAAAAAGCGGCAGGGCAAGTCTTAATTTAGACGTCCCCACCCCCAGCTTTATCAAAGCAAAGTAGAATCAGCCTGGGCCGCTTGCCTCTGTCTGCTAAACACCAGTCTTTATTAATCCAGTTAAAAGTCAAACTTTTGCTTTGGAATGAAAGGTCTACATCTAGGGGAAGTGTCTGCCTGGGTGTACGACTTGCTTCATGGAGAACATTTAAGTTCCCTACATCCAACCTATTGTGCCAGTGCCCCCCTCCACTAGCCTTCTAAGTGGAACCTGTCAAAGTAGGTTATGCCAGCTTGATTTTTACAGCATTTTGCTCCAATTCCACACATTTTTGCAACATCTAAAGGGATCATGTCAAAGTAGTTAGAAGTTGTGCAAATGGGGGTTGATGCAGATTACAAAAGATTAAAAGGGGATGGCAGCACCCCCAGCATGTGTGGCATCTATTTTCCTGGAAGGCAGTTGTCTTCTTTTTAGGAGCTTGCAAGCGCCATTTTCTGTGCATGGCAATAGAAGCTTGGCAGTGGGGTTTCAAAATGGCCACCCCCAGAGGCAGAAAAATACAAAATGGCTGCCTGCAGAAGAAAGCATGAGGCTAGTTTGCATCCCACGGAACACTGTGCTTGTCACAGTGGTTTCCCTTGGAAACTGGGACCATGACATCATAAAGGGCCCTGTTCTGCTGGCAGCTGTGGCTGTCTCACTGCTCATTCCAGCTCTGCAGCTCTTCAAGGAGGCAGCGGGAGATGCTGTGCACTGGGGCAGTCATCTCTGGGTTCATGGAAACCCCAGGAGGGGTAATGGCCCGTGCCAAGCAAGTTGGGCTTAGGGAAGATTTAAAGCGCATAGCAGACCATAATGCTAAAAGCACAAAAATCATGCATCATGTTCTTTTGCATGGGATTAGATGGCTGTCTTCTTTAGTCCTGCATACAGATATGTTTTTGGAGCATAATAGCGGCAGGGCAAGTCTTAATCTAGACGTCCCCACCCCCAGCTTTATCAAAGCAAAGTAGAATCAGCCTGGGCCGCTTGCCTCTGTCTGCTAAACACCAGTCTTTATTAATCCAGTTAAAAGTCAAACTTTTGCTTTAGAATGAAAGGTCTACATCTAGGGGAAGTGTCTGCCTGGGTGTAAGACTTGCTTCATGGAGAACATTTAAGTTCCCTACATCCAACCTATTGTGCCAGTGCCCCCCTCCACTAGCCTTCTAAGTGGAACCTGTCAAAGTAGGTTATGCCAGCTTGATTTTTACAGCATTTTGCTCCAATTCCACACGTTTTTGCAACATCTAAAGGGATCATGGCAAAGTAGTTAGAAGTTGTGCAAATGGGGGTTGATGCAGATTACAAAAGATTAAAAGGGGATGGCAGCACCCCCAGCATGTGTGGCATCTATTTTCCTGGAAGGCAGTTGTCTTCTTTTTAGGAGCTTGCAAGCGCCATTTTCTGTGCATGGCAATAGAAGCTTGGCAGTGGGGTTTCAAAATGGCCGCCCCCAGAGGCAGAAAAATACAAAATGGCTGCCCGCAGAAGAAAGCATGAGGCTAGTTTGCATCCCACGGAACACTGTGCTTGTCACAGTGGTTTCCCTTGGAAACTGGGACCATGACATCATAAAGGGCCCTGTTCTGCTGGCAGCTGTGGCTGTCTCACTGCTCATTCCAGCTCTGCAGCTCTTCAAGGAGGCAGCGGGAGATGCTGTGCACTGGGGCAGTCATCTCTGGGTTCATGGAAACCCCAGGAGGGGTAATGGCCCGTGCCAAGCAAGTTGGGCTTAGGGAAGATTTAAAGCGCATAGCAGACCATAATGCTAAAAGCACAAAAATCATTCATCATGTTCTTTTGCATGGGATTAGATGGCTGTCTTCTTTAGTCCTGCATACAGATATGTTTTTGGAGCATAATAGCGGCAGGGCAAGTCTTAATCTAGACGTCCCCACCCCCAGCTTTATCAAAGCAAAGTAGAATCAGCCTGGGCCGCTTGCCTCTGTCTGCTAAACACCAGTCTTTATTAATCCAGTTAAAAGTCAAACTTTTGCTTTGGAATGAAAGGTCTACATCTAGGGGAAGTGTCTGCCTGGGTGTACGACTTGCTTCATGGAGAACATTTAAGTTCCCTACATCCAACCTATTGTGCCAGTGCCCCCCTCCACTAGCCTTCTAAGTGGAACCTGTCAAAGTAGGTTATGCCAGCTTGATTTTTACAGCATTTTGCTCCAATTCCACACGTTTTTGCAACATCTAAAGGGATCATGGCAAAGTAGTTAGAAGTTGTGCAAATGGGGGTTGATGCAGATTACAAAAGATTAAAAGGGGATGGCAGCACCCCCAGCATGTGTGGCATCTATTTTCCTGGAAGGCAGTTGTCTTCTTTTTAGGAGCTTGCAAGCACCATTTTCTGTGCATGGCAATAGAAGCTTGGCAGTGGGGTTTCAAAATGGCCGCCCCCAGAGGCAGAAAAATACAAAATGGCTGCCCGCAGAAGAAAGCATGAGGCTAGTTTGCATCCCACGGAACACTGTGCTTGTCACAGTGGTTTCCCTTGGAAACTGGGACCATGACATCATAAAGGGCCCTGTTCTGCTGGCAGCTGTGGCTGTCTCACTGCTCATTCCAGCTCTGCAGCTCTTCAAGGAGGCAGCGGGAGATGCTGTGCACTGGGGCAGTCATCTCTGGGTTCATGGAAACCCCAGGAGGGGTAATGGCCCGTGCCAAGCAAGTTGGGCTTAGGGAAGATTTAAAGCGCATAGCAGACCATAATGCTAAAAGCACAAAAATCATGCATCATGTTCTTTTGCATGGGATTAGATGGCTGTCTTCTTTAGTCCTGCATACAGATATGTTTTTGGAGCAAAATAGCGGCAGGGCAAGTCTTAATTTAGATGTCCCCACCCCCAGCTTTATGAAAGCAAAGTAGAATCAGCCTGGGCCGCTTTGCCTCTGTCTGCTAAACACCAGTCTTTATTAATCCAGTTAAAAGTCAAACTTTTGCTTTGGAATGAAAGGTCTACATCTAGGGGAAGTGTCTGCCTGGGTGTACGACTTGCTTCATGAAGAACATTTAAGTTCCCTACATCCAACCTATTGTGCCCGTGCCCCCCTCCACTAGCCTTCTAAGTGGAACCTGTCAAAGTAGGTTATGCCAGCTTGATTTTTACAGCATTTTGCTCCAATTCCACATGTTTTTGCAACATCTAAAGGGATCATGGCAAAGTAGTTAGAAGTTGTGCAAATGGGGGTTGATGCAGATTACAAAAGATTAAAAGGTGATGGCAGCACCCCCAGCATGTGTGGCATCTATTTTACTGGAAGGCAGTTGTCTTCTTTTTCTAAGCTTGCAAGCGCCATTTTCTGTGCATGGCAATAGAAGCTTGGCAGTGGGGTTTCAAAATGGCCGCCCCCAGAGGCAGAAAAATACAAAATGGCTGCCCGCAGAAGAAAGCATGAGGCTAGTTTGCATCCCACGGAACACTGTGCGTGTCACAGTGGTTTCCCTTGGAAACTGGGACCATGACATCATAAAGGGCCCTGTTCTGCTGGTAGCTGTGGCTGTCTCACTGCTCATTCCAGCTCTGCAGCTCTTCAAGGAGGCAGCGGGAGATGCTGTGCACTGGGGCAGTCATCTCT
Source organism: Engystomops pustulosus (assembly GCF_040894005.1). Lineage (NCBI taxonomy): Eukaryota > Metazoa > Chordata > Amphibia > Anura > Leptodactylidae > Engystomops > Engystomops pustulosus. Next base: position 58,163,226 of record NC_092421.1, on the reverse strand, counting down.
GGGTTCATGGAAACCCCAGGAGGGGTAATGGCCCGTGCCAAGCAAGTTGGGCTTAGGGAAGATTTAAAGCGCATAGCAGACCATAATGCTAAAAGCACAAAAATCATGCATCATGTTCTTTTGCATGGGATTAGATGGCTGTCTTCTTTAGTCCTGCATACAGATATGTTTTTGGAGCATAATAGCGGCAGGGCAAGTCTTAATCTAGACGTCCCCACCCCCAGCTTTATCAAAGCAAAGTAGAATCAGCCCGGGCCGCTTGCCTCTGTCTGCTAAACAACAGTCTTTATTAATCCAGTTAAAAGTCAAACTTTTGCTTTGGAATGAAAGGTCTACATCTAGGGGAAGTGTCTGCCTGGGTGTACGACTTGCTTCATGGAGAACATTTAAGTTCCCTACATCCAACCTATTGTGCCAGTGCCCCCCTCCACTAGCCTTCTAAGTGGAACCTGTCAAAGTAGGTTATGCCAGCTTGATTTTTACAGCATTTTGCTCCAATTCCACACGTTTTTGCAACATCTAAAGGGATCATGGCAAAGTAGTTAGAAGTTGTGCAAATGGGGGTTGATGCAGATTACAAAAGATTAAAAGGGGATGGCAGCACCCCCAGCATGTGTGGCATCTATTTTCCTGGAAGGCAGTTGTCTTCTTTTTAGGAGCTTGCAAGCGCCATTTTCTGTGCATGGCAATAGAAGCTTGGCAGTGGGGTTTCAAAATGGCCGCCCCCAGAGGCAGAAAAATACAAAATGGCTGCCCGCAGAAGAAAGCATGAGGCTAGTTTGCATCCCACGGAACACTCTGCTTGTCACAGTGGTTTCCCTTGGAAACTGGGACCATGACATCATAAAGGGCCCTGTTCTGCTGGCAGCTGTGGCTGTCTCACTGCTCATTCCAGCTCTGCAGCTCTTCAAGGAGGCAGCGGGAGATGCTGTGCACTGGGGCAGTCATCTCTGGGTTCATGGAAACCCCAGGAGGGGTAATGGCCCGTGCCAAGCAAGTTGGGCTTAGGGAAGATTTAAAGCGCATAGCAGACCATAATGCTAAAAGCACAAAAATCATGCATCATGTTCTTTTGCATGGGATTAGATGGCTGTCTTCTTTAGTCCTGCATACAGATATGTTTTTGGAGCATAATAGCGGCAGGGCAAGTCTTAATCTAGACGTCCCCACCCCCAGCTTTATCAAAGCAAAGTAGAATCAGCCTGGGCGGCTTGCCTCTGTCTGCTAAACACCAGTCTTTATTAATCCAGTTAAAAGTCAAACTTTTGCTTTGGAATGAAAGGTCTACATCTAGGGGAAGTGTCTGCCTGGGTGTACGACTTGCTTCATGAAGAACATTTAAGTTCCCTACATCCAACCTATTGTGCCAGTGCCCCCCTCCACTAGCCTTCTAAGTGGAACCTGTCAAAGTAGGTTATGCCAGCTTGATTTTTACAGCATTTTGCTCCAATTCCACATGTTTTTGCAACATCTAAAGGGATCATGGCAAAGTAGTTAGAAGTTGTGCAAATGGGGGTTGATGCAGATTACAAAAGATTAAAAGGGGATGGCAGCACCCCCAGCATGTTTGGCATCTATTTTACTGGAAGGCAGTTGTCTTCTTTTTCTAAGCTTGCAAGCGCCATTTTCTGTGCATGGCAATAGAAGCTTGGCAGTGGGGTTTCAAAATGGCCGCCCCCAGAGGCAGAAAAATACAAAATGGCTGCCCGCAGAAGAAAGCATGAGGCTAGTTTGCATCCCACGGAACACTGTGCGTGTCACTGTGGTTTCCCTTGGAAACTGGGACCATGACATCATAAAGGGCCCTGTTCTGCTGGTAGCTGTGGCTGTCTCACTGCTCATTCCAGCTCTGCAGCTCTTCAAGGAGGCAGCGGGAGATGCTGTGCACTGGGGCAGTCATCTCTGAGTTCATGGAAACCCCAGGAGGGGTAATGGCCCGTGCCAAGCAAGTTGGGCTTAGGGAAGATTTAAAGCGCATAGCAGACCATAATGCTAAAAGCACAAAAATCATGCATCATGTTCTTTTGCATGGGATTAGATGGCTGTCTTCTTTAGTCCTGCATACAGATATGTTTTTGGAGCATAATAGCGGCAGGGCAAGTCTTAATCTAGACGTCCCCACCCCCAGCTTTATCAAAGCAAAGTAGAATCAGCCTGGGCCGCTTGCCTCTGTCTGCTAAACACCAGTCTTTATTAACCTCTTAACGCATCAATACATCAGTATTGCAGAATATTATCATGAAGAAGCAATCAGATGATTGCTTCTTCATGTCCCATGGTGGAAAAAGTGAAAAAGTAAAAAAAAAAGTTATTCAATAAAAAAATAAAGTCATAAATCACTAAAAATGCCCCAAACCCCCAAAACATATAAAGAGACATATAACTCAAAAAAAAAGTCTAAATCATAAGACAAACCCCACATATATAGTATCACCGCGTCCGTAACAACCCGTAGAATAAAAGTAAATCATTATTGAACCCGCACGATAAACGCCGTAAAAAAAAACTGTTATAAACCCTCCAAAAATTATGATTTTTACCTTTTCAATCCCACAAAAAATGCTATAAAATGTGATCAAAAAACCATATGTACTGCGACATGATACTGGTGCAAAGTACAACATGTCCCGCAAAAAACAAGCCATCAACCAGCTCCGTAGCCAAAAAAGTAACAATGTTATGCCACTTGGAAGACGGCAATACAAAAATGATAGATTTTTTCCCACATTAGGGTTTTGTTTGACAAATTTAGTAAAACGTAAGAAAATATATTCATGTCTGGTATCCCCGTAATCGTATCAACCCATAGAATAAAGATAACAGGATTATTAGTCTACACGGTGAACACCAAAAAAAAAAGAAGTAAAAAATCCAGTACAGAATTGATGCTTTTCTACTCCTGTCCTCAAAAAAAGTTCCTAAATTTTCAACAATAGGTGATACAAACCCCAAAATGGTAACATTGGAAAAAGCATCTCATCCCGCAAAAAAAATGGCATCACATGGCCCCAATAACGAAAAAGCGAAAATTTTATAGCCTTCAAAAGGGGCCAATGAGGAAACTAAAATCCTGGCAGCTGCAGCGCCCTCCTTCCCTTCTGCACCTCGCTGTGCCCCCATAACACAAGTCACAGCCACATGTGGGGGGTCTTTGTACTCAGGAGAAATTGCAGAACAAATTGTATGGTGGGTTTTCTCTTTTTATCTTTTGGAAATGTGTAAATTTTAGGGCTAAATGAACGTATAAGGGAACAATATGACCATTCTAAATTTCACCTCCATTTTGATTCAATTACTATGAAGATCTCAAGGGGTTAACAATCTTCGTAAAAGCTGTTTCTGATAGCTTGAGGGGTGCAGATTTGAAAATGGGTTGGTTATATAGGGGGTTTTGATGCTAAATATGTAAAATTTCATTCAAAACTGTATTTATCCCCAAAATAGTCAATTCTGAAAATCCGGAAAAGCGATATTCTATTTGCAAGCCGCGTGACATCAAAATAAATTATCCAAACATTTCAGAAATTATGAAAATGTAAAGTAGACAAATGGGAAATGTTATTCAGCAAGTTATTTAGGTGGTAAATCGATCTGCCTGAAAACGCAATGATTTTGAATTTCGAAAATGGCAAATTTTTCCAAAAATTTATCATATTTTCTTTTTTTTGTAAATAAACGCAAAACTTATCTGCCAAAATTTACCACTAAAATGAAGTACAACATGTGGGGAAAAAACAGTCTCAGAATCGCTTTGATAAGTAACAGTGTTCAAAAGTTATAACCGTATAAAGAGACGCAGGTCAGAATCCAAAAAATCGGGCTGAGCCTTAAGCTACAAAATGGCTGCGTCCTTAAGGGGTTAATCCAGTTAAAAGTCAAACTTTTGCTTTGGAATGAAAGGTCTACATCTAGGGGAAGTGTCTGCCTGGGTGTACGACTTGCTTCATGAAGAACATTTAAGTTCCCTACATCCAACCTATTGTGCCAGTGCCCCCCTCCACTAGCCTTCTAAGTGGAACCTGTCAAAGTAGGTTATGCCAGCTTGATTTTTACAGCATTTTGCTCCAATTCCACATGTTTTTGCAACATCTAAAGGGATCATGGCAAAGTAGTTAGAAGTTGTGCAAATGGGGGTTGATGCAGATTACAAAAGATTAAAAGGGGATGGCAGCACCCCCAGCATGTGTGGCATCTATTTTCCTGGAAGGCAGTTGTCTTCTTTTTAGGAGCTTGCAAGCGCCATTTTCTGTGCATGGCAATAGAAGCTTGGCAGTGGGGTTTCAAAATGGCCGCCCCCAGAGGCAGAAAAATACAAAATGGCTGCCCGCAGAAGAAAGCATGAGGCTAGTTTGCATCCCACGGAACACTGTGCGTGTCACTGTGGTTTCCCTTGGAAACTGGGACCATGACATCATAAAGGGCCCTGTTCTGCTGGTAGCTGTGGCTGTCTCACTGCTCATTCCAGCTCTGCAGCTCTTCAAGGAGGCAGCGGGAGATGCTGTGCACTGGGGCAGTCATCTCTGGGTTCATGGAAACCCCAGGAGGGGTAATGGCCTGTGCCAAGCAAGTTGGGCTTAGGGAAGATTTAAAGCGCATAGCAGACCATAATGCTAAAAGCACAAAAATCATGCATCATGTTCTTTTGCATGGGATTAGATGGCTGTCTTCTTTAGTCCTGCATACAGATATGTTTTTGGAGCATAATAGCGGCAGGGCAAGTCTTAATCTAGACGTTCCCACCCCCAGCTTTATCAAAGCAAAGTAGAATCAGCCCGGGCCGCTTGCCTCTGTCTGCTAAACACCAGTCTTTTTTAATCCAGTTAAAAGTCAAACTTTTGCTTTGGAATGAAAGGTCTACATCTAGGGGAAGTGTCTGCCTGGGTGTACGACTTGCTTCATGGAGAACATTTAAGTTCCCTACATCCAACCTATTGTGCCAGTGCCCCCCTCCACTAGCCTTCTAAGTGGAACCTGTCAAAGTAGGTTATGCCAGCTTGATTTTTACAGCATTTTGCTCCAATTCCACATGTTTTTGCAACATCTAAAGGGATCATGGCAAAGTAGTTAGAAGTTGTGCAAATGGGGGTTGATGCAGATTACAAAAGATTAAAAGGGGATGGCAGCACCCCCAGCATGTGTGGCATCTATTTTCCTGGAAGGCAGTTGTCTTCTTTTTAGGAGCTTGCAAGCGCCATTTTCTGTGCATGGCAATAGAAGCTTGGCAGTGGGGTTTCAAAATGGCCGCCCCCAGAGGCAGAAAAATACAAAATGGCTGCCCGCAGAAGAAAGCATGAGGCTAGTTTGCATCCCACGGAACACTGTGCTTGTCACAGTGGTTTCCCTTGGAAACTGGGACCATGACATCATAAAGGGCCCTGTTCTGCTGGCAGCTGTGGCTGTCTCACTGCTCATTCCAGCTCTGCAGCTCTTCCAGGAGGCAGCGGGAGATGCTGTGCACTGGGGCAGTCATCTCTGGGTTCATGGAAACCCCAGGAGGGGTAATGGCCCGTGCCAAGCAAGTTGGGCTTAGGGAAGATTTAAAGCGCATAGCAGACCATAATGCTAAAAGCACAAAAATCATGCATCATGTTCTTTTGCATGGGATTAGATGGCTGTCTTCTTTAGTCCTGCATACAGATATGTTTTTGGAGCATAATAGCGGCAGGGCAAGTCTTAATCTAGACGTCCCCACCCCCAGCTTTATCAAAGCAAAGTAGAATCAGCCTGGGCCGCTTGCCTCTGTCTGCTAAACACCAGTCTTTATTAATCCAGTTAAAAGTCAAACTTTTGCTTTGGAATGAAAGGTCTACATCTAGGGGAAGTGTCTGCCTGGGTGTACGACTTGCTTCATGAAGAACATTTAAGTTCCCTACATCCAACCTATTGTGCCAGTGCCCCCCTCCACTAGCCTTCTAAGTGGAACCTGTCAAAGTAGGTTATGCCAGCTTGATTTTTACAGCATTTTGCTCCAATTCCACATGTTTTTGCAACATCTAATGGGATCATGGCAAAGTAGTTAGAAGTTGTGCAAATGGGGGTTGATGCAGATTACAAAAGATTAAAAGGGGATGGCAGCACCCCCAGCATGTGTGGCATCTATTTTCCTGGAAGGCAGTTGTCTTCTTTTTCTAAGCTTGCAAGCGCCATTTTCTGTGCATGGCAATAGAAGCTTGGCAGTGGGGTTTCAAAATGGCCGCCCCCAGAGGCAGAAAAATACAAAATGGCTGCCCGCAGAAGAAAGCATGAGGCTAGTTTGCATCCCACGGAACACTGTGCGTGTCACAGTGGTTTCCCTTGGAAACTGGGACCATGACATCATAAAGGGCCCTGTTCTGCTGGTAGCTGTGGCTGTCTCACTGCTCATTCCAGCTCTGCAGCTCTTCAAGGAGGCAGCGGGAGATGCTGTGCACTGGGGCAGTCATCTCTGGGTTCATGGAAACCCCAGGAGGGGTAATGGCCCGTGCCAAGCAAGTTGGGCTTAGGGAAGATTTAAAGCGCATAGCAGACCATAATGCTAAAAGCACAAAAATCATTCATCATGTTCTTTTGCATGGGATTAGATGGCTGTCTTCTTTAGTCCTGCATACAGATATGTTTTTGGAGCATAATAGCGGCAGGGCAAGTCTTAATCTAGACGTCCCCACCCCCAGCTTTGTCAAAGCAAAGTAGAATCAGCCTGGGCCTCTTGCCTCTGTCTGCTAAACACCAGTCTTTATTAATCCAGTTAAAAGTCAAACTTTTGCTTTGGAATGAAAGGTCTACATCTAGGGGAAGTGTCTGCCTGGGTGTACGACTTGCTTCATGGAGAACATTTAAGTTCCCTACATCCAACCTATTGTGCCAGTGCCCCCCTCCACTAGCCTTCTAAGTGGAACCTGTCAAAGTAGGTTATGCCAGCTTGATTTTTACAGCATTTTGCTCCAATTCCACACGTTTTTGCAACATCTAAAGGGATCATGGCAAAGTAGTTAGAAGTTGTGCAAATGGGGGTTGATGCAGATTACAAAAGATTAAAAGGGGATGGCAGCACCCCCAGCATGTGTGGCATCTATTTTCCTGGAAGGCAGTTGTCTTCTTTTTAGGAGCTTGCAAGCGCCATTTTCTGTGCATGGCAATAGAAGCTTGGCAGTGGGGTTTCAAAATGGCCGCCCCCAGAGGCAGAAAAATACAAAATGGCTGCCCGCAGAAGAAAGCATGAGGCTAGTTTGCATCCCACGGAACACTGTGCTTGTCACAGTGGTTTCCCTTGGAAACTGGGACCATGACATCATAAAGGGCCCTGTTCTGCTGGTAGCTGTGGCTGTCTCACTGCTCATTCCAGCTCTGCAGCTCTTCAAGGAGGCAGCGGGAGATGCTGTGCACTGGGGCAGTCATCTCTGGGTTCATGGAAACCCCAGGAGGGGTAATGGCCCGTACCAAGCAAGTTGGGCTTAGGGAAGATTTAAAGCGCATAGCAGACCATAATGCTAAAAGCACAAAAATCATGCATCATGTTCTTTTGCATGGGATTAGATGGCTGTCTTCTTTAGTCCTGCATACAGATATGTTTTTGGAGCAAAATAGCGGCAGGGCAAGTCTTAATTTAGACGTCCCCACCCCGAGCTTTATCAAAGCAAAGTAGAATCAGCCTGGGCCGCTTTGCCTCTGTCTGCTAAACACCAGTCTTTATTAACCTCTTAACGCTCAGCGTCCGATATATCGGACGCTGAGCGCAGTGACTTAGCGCTCAGCGTCCGATATATCGGACGCTGAGCTGATGCCGGTTCAGCTCAAGATCTGAGCCGAACCGGCATCGGGAAAGACGGGGTGCCGGCTGTGACTGATAGCCGGCACCCCAGTGTAACACCCGCGATCGGAGTTGTCTCCGATCGCGGGTGCTTAACCCGTTAAATGCCGCGGTCAGCGCGACCGCGGCATCTAACATGTATCTGGGGGGTCTTTCCCCCACGATCGGCCCCCCCGAACCGTTTTCGGGGTGCGCCGATCGTTGCTATAGTAACTCTGGGGTCCGATCTGGACCCCAGAGTTACCTGCAAGAATTGCCAGTAAGATGGCGTCTGTGACGTCATCTTACTGGCACAGTGCCAGCCTATGCAAGTGTATAGGCTGACACTGATAATACTCTGCAATACATCAGTATTGCAGAATATTATCATGAAGAAGCAATCAGATGATTGCTTCTTCATGTCCCATGGTGGAAAAAGTGAAAAAGTAAAAAAAAAAGTTATTCAATAAAAAAATAAAGTCATAAATCACTAAAAATGCCCCAAACCCCCAAAACATATAAAGAGACATATAACTCAAAAAAAAAGTCTAAATCATAAGACAAACCCCACATATATAGTATCACCGCGTCCGTAACAACCCGTAGAATAAAAGTAAATCATTATTGAACCCGCACGATAAACGCCGTAAAAAAAAACTGTTATAAACCCTCCAAAAATTATGATTTTTACCTTTTCAATCCCACAAAAAATGCTATAAAATGTGATCAAAAAACCATATGTACTGCGACATGATACTGGTGCAAAGTACAACATGTCCCGCAAAAAACAAGCCATCAACCAGCTCCGTAGCCAAAAAAGTAACAATGTTATGCCACTTGGAAGACGGCAATACAAAAATGATAGATTTTTTCCCACATTAGGGTTTTGTTTGACAAATTTAGTAAAACGTAAGAAAATATATTCATGTCTGGTATCCCCGTAATCGTATCAACCCATAGAATAAAGATAACAGGATTATTAGTCTACACGGTGAACACCAAAAAAAAAAGAAGTAAAAAATCCAGTACAGAATTGATGCTTTTCTACTCCTGTCCTCAAAAAAAGTTCCTAAATTTTCAACAATAGGTGATACAAACCCCAAAATGGTAACATTGGAAAAAGCATCTCATCCCGCAAAAAAAATGGCATCACATGGCCCCAATAACGAAAAAGCGAAAATTTTATAGCCTTCAAAAGGGGCCAATGAGGAAACTAAAATCCTGGCAGCTGCAGCGCCCTCCTTCCCTTCTGCACCTCGCTGTGCCCCCATAACACAAGTCACAGCCACATGTGGGGGGTCTTTGTACTCAGGAGAAATTGCAGAACAAATTGTATGGTGGGTTTTCTCTTTTTATCTTTTGGAAATGTGTAAATTTTAGGGCTAAATGAACGTATAAGGGAACAATATGACCATTCTAAATTTCACCTCCATTTTGATTCAATTACTATGAAGATCTCAAGGGGTTAACAATCTTCGTAAAAGCTGTTTCTGATAGCTTGAGGGGTGCAGATTTGAAAATGGGTTGGTTATATAGGGGGTTTTGATGCTAAATATGTAAAATTTCATTCAAAACTGTATTTATCCCCAAAATAGTCAATTCTGAAAATCCGGAAAAGCGATATTCTATTTGCAAGCCGCGTGACATCAAAATAAATTATCCAAACATTTCAGAAATTATGAAAATGTAAAGTAGACAAATGGGAAATGTTATTCAGCAAGTTATTTAGGTGGTAAATCGATCTGCCTGAAAACGCAATGATTTTGAATTTCGAAAATAGCAAATTTTTCCAAAAATTTATCATATTTTCTTTTTTTTGTAAATAAACGCAAAACTTATCTGCCAAAATTTACCACTAAAATGAAGTACAACATGTGGGGAAAAAACAGTCTCAGAATCGCTTTGATAAGTAACAGTGTTCAAAAGTTATAACCGTATAAAGAGACGCAGGTCAGAATCCAAAAAATCGGGCTGAGCCTTAAGCTACAAAATGGCTGCGTCCTTAAGGGGTTAATCCAGTTAAAAGTCAAACTTTTGCTTTGGAATGAAAGGTCTACATCTAGGGGAAGTGTCTGCCTGGGTGTACGACTTGCTTCATGGAGAACATTTAAGTTCCCTACATCCAACCTATTGTGCCAGTGCCCCCCTCCACTAGCCTTCTAAGTGGAACCTGTCAAAGTAGGTTATGCCAGCTTGATTTTTACAGCATTTTGCTCCAATTCCACATGTTTTTGCAACATCTAAAGGGATCATGGCAAAGTAGTTAGAAGTTGTGCAAATGGGGGTTGATGCAGATTACAAAAGATTAAAAGGGGATGGCAGCACCCCCAGCATGTGTGGCATCTATTTTCCTGGAAGGCAGTTGTCTTCTTTTTAGGAGCTTGCAAGCGCCATTTTCTGTGCATGGCAATAGAAGCTTGGCAGTGGGGTTTCAAAATGGCCGCCCCCAGAGGCAGAAAAATACAAAATGGCTGCCCGCAGAAGAAAGCATGAGGCTAGTTTGCATCCCACGGAACACTGTGCGTGTCACAGTGGTTTCCCTTGGAAACTGGGACCATGACATCATAAAGGGCCCTGTTCTGCTGGCAGCTGTGGCTGTCTCACTGCTCATTCCAGCTCTGCAGCTCTTCAAGGAGGCAGCGGGAGATGCTGTGCACTGGGGCAGTCATCTCTGGGTTCATGGAAACCCCAGGAGGGGTAATGGCCCGTACCAAGCAAGTTGGGCTTAGGGAAGATTTAAAGCGCATAGCAGACCATAATGCTAAAAGCACAAAAATCATGCATCATGTTCTTTTGCATGGGATTAGATGGCTGTCTTCTTTAGTCCTGCATACAGATATGTTTTTGGAGCAAAATAGCGGCAGGGCAAGTCTTAATTTAGACGTCCCCACCCCGAGCTTTATCAAAGCAAAGTAGAATCAGCCTGGGCCGCTTTGCCTCTGTCTGCTAAACACCAGTCTTTATTAATCCAGTTAAAAGTCAAACTTTTGCTTTGGAATGAAAGGTCTACATCTAGGGGAAGTGTCTGCCTGGGTGTACGACTTGCTTCATGAAGAACATTTAAGTTCCCTACATCCAACCTATTGTGCCAGTGCCCCCCTCCACTAGCCTTCTAAGTGGAACCTGTCAAAGTAGGTTATGCCAGCTTGATTTTTACAGCATTTTGCTCCAATTCCACATGTTTTTGCAACATCTAAAGGGATCATGGCAAAGTAGTTAGAAGTTGTGCAAATGGGGGTTGATGCAGATTACAAAAGATTAAAAGGGGATGGCAGCACCCCCAGCATGTGTGGCATCTATTTTCCTGGAAGGCAGTTGTCTTCTTTTTAGGAGCTTGCAAGCGCCATTTTCTGTGCATGGCAATAGAAGCTTGGCAGTGGGGTTTCAAAATGGCCGCCCCCAGAGGCAGAAAAATACAAAATGGCTGCCCGCAGAAGAAAGCATGAGGCTAGTTTGCATCCCACGGAACACTGTGCGTGTCACAGTGGTTTCCCTTGGAAACTGTGACCATGACATCATAAAGGGCCCTGTTCTGCTGGCAGCTGTGGCTGTCTCACTGCTCATTCCAGCTCTGCAGCTCTTCAAGGAGGCAGCGGGAGATGCTGTGCACTGGGGCAGTCATCTCTGGGTTCATGGAAACCCCAGGAGGGGTAATGGCCCGTACCAAGCAAGTTGGGCTTAGGGAAGATTTAAAGCGCATAGCAGACCATAATGCTAAAAGCACAAAAATCATGCATCATGTTCTTTTGCATGGGATTAGATGGCTGTCTTCTTTAGTCCTGCATACAGATATGTTTTTGGAGCAAAATAGCGGCAGGGCAAGTCTTAATTTAGACGTCCCCACCCCGAGCTTTATCAAAGCAAAGTAGAATCAGCCTGGGCCGCTTTGCCTCTGTCTGCTAAACACCAGTCTTTATTAATCCAGTTAAAAGTCAAACTTTTGCTTTGGAATGAAAGGTCTACATCTAGGGGAAGTGTCTGCCTGGGTGTACGACTTGCTTCATGAAGAACATTTAAGTTCCCTACATCCAACCTATTGTGCCAGTGCCCCCCTCCACTAGCCTTCTAAGTGGAACCTGTCAAAGTAGGTTATGCCAGCTTGATTTTTACAGCATTTTGCTCCAATTCCACATGTTTTTGCAACATCTAAAGGGATCATGGCAAAGTAGTTAGAAGTTGTGCAAATGGGGGTTGATGCAGATTACAAAAGATTAAAAGGGGATGGCAGCACCCCCAGCATGTGTGGCATCTATTTTCCTGGAAGGCAGTTGTCTTCTTTTTAGGAGCTTGCAAGTGCCATTTTCTGTGCATGGCAATAGAAGCTTGGCAGTGGGGTTTCAAAATGGCCGCCCCCAAAGGCAGAAAAATACAAAATGGCTGCCCGCAGAAGAAAGCATGAGGCTAGTTTGCATCCCACGGAACACTCTGCTTGTCACAGTGGTTTCCCTTGGAAACTGGGACCATGACATCATAAAGGGCCCTGTTCTGCTGGCAGCTGTGGCTGTCTCACTGCTCATTCCAGCTCTGCAGCTCTTCAAGGAGGCAGCGGGAGATGCTGTGCACTGGGGCAGTCATCTCTGGGTTCATGGAAACCCCAGGAGGGGTAATGGCCCGTGCCAAGCAAGTTGGGCTTAGGGAAGATTTAAAGCGCATAGCAGACCATAATGCTAAAAGCACAAAAATCATGCATCATGTTCTTTTGCATGGGATTAGATGGCTGTCTTCTTTAGTCCTGCATACAGATATGTTTTTGGAGCATAATAGCGGCAGGGCAAGTCTTAATCTAGACGTCCCCACCCCCAGCTTTGTCAAAGCAAAGTAGAATCAGCCTGGGCCTCTTGCCTCTGTCTGCTAAACACCAGTCTTTATTAATCCAGTTAAAAGTCAAACTTTTGCTTTGGAATGAAAGGTCTACATCTAGGGGAAGTGTCTGCCTGGGTGTACGACTTGCTTCATGGAGAACATTTAAGTTCCCTACATCCAACCTATTGTGCCAGTGCCCCCCTCCACTAGCCTTCTAAGTGGAACCTGTCAAAGTAGGTTATGCCAGCTTGATTTTTACAGCATTTTGCTCCAATTCCACATGTTTTTGCAACATCTAAAGGGATCATGGCAAAGTAGTTAGAAGTTGTGCAAATGGGGGTTGATGCAGATTACAAAAGATTAAAAGGGGATGGCAGCACCCCCAGCATGTGTGGCATCTATTTTCCTGGAAGGCAGTTGTCTTCTTTTTAGGAGCTTGCAAGCGCCATTTTCTGTGCATGGCAATAGAAGCTTGGCAGTGGGGTTTCAAAATGGCCGCCCCCAGAGGCAGAAAAATACAAAATGGCTGCCCGCAGAAGAAAGCATGAGGCTAGTTTGCATCCCACGGAACACTGTGCGTGTCACAGTGGTTTCCCTTGGAAACTGGGACCATGACATCATAAAGGGCCCTGTTCTGCTGGCAGCTGTGGCTGTCTCACTGCTCATTCCAGCTCTGCAGCTCTTCAAGGAGGCAGCGGGAGATGCTGTGCACTGGGGCAGTCATCTCTGGGTTCATGGAAACCCCAGGAGGGGTAATGGCCCGTACCAAGCAAGTTGGGCTTAGGGAAGATTTAAAGCGCATAGCAGACCATAATGCTAAAAGCACAAAAATCATGCATCATGTTCTTTTGCATGGGATTAGATGGCTGTCTTCTTTAGTCCTGCATACAGATATGTTTTTGGAGCAAAATAGCGGCAGGGCAAGTCTTAATTTAGACGTCCCCACCCCGAGCTTTATTAAAGCAAAGTAGAATCAGCCTGGGCCGCTTTGCCTCTGTCTGCTAAACACCAGTCTTAATTAATCCAGTTAAAAGTCAAACTTTTGCTTTGGAATGAAAGGTCTACATCTAGGGGAAGTGTCTGCCTGGGTGTACGACTTGCTTCATGAAGAACATTTAAGTTCCCTACATCCAACCTATTGTGCCAGTGCCCCCCTCCACTAGCCTTCTAAGTGGAACCTGTCAAAGTAGGTTATGCCAGCTTGATTTTTACAGCATTTTGCTCCAATTCCACATGTTTTTGCAACATCTAAAGGGATCATGGCAAAGTAGTTAGAAGTTGTGCAAATGGGGGTTGATGCAGATTACAAAAGATTAAAAGGGGATGGCAGCACCCCCAGCATGTGTGGCATCTATTTTCCTGGAAGGCAGTTGTCTTCTTTTTAGGAGCTTGCAAGCGCCATTTTCTGTGCATGGCAATAGAAGCTTGGCAGTGGGGTTTCAAAATGGCCGCCCCCAGAGGCAGAAAAATACAAAATGGCTGCCCGCAGAAGAAAGCATGAGGCTAGTTTGCATCCCACGGAACACTGTGCGTGTCACAGTGGTTTCCCTTGGAAACTGGGACCATGACATCATAAAGGGCCCTGTTCTGCTGGCAGCTGTGGCTGTCTCACTGCTCATTCCAGCTCTGCAGCTCTTCAAGGAGGCAGCGGGAGATGCTGTGCACTGGGGCAGTCATCTCTGGGTTCATGGAAACCCCAGGAGGGGTAATGGCCCGTACCAAGCAAGTTGGGCTTAGGGAAGATTTAAAGCGCATAGCAGACCATAATGCTAAAAGCACAAAAATCATGCATCATGTTCTTTTGCATGGGATTAGATGGCTGTCTTCTTTAGTCCTGCATACAGATATGTTTTTGGAGCAAAATAGCGGCAGGGCAAGTCTTAATTTAGACGTCCCCACCCCGAGCTTTATCAAAGCAAAGTAGAATCAGCCTGGGCCGCTTTGCCTCTGTCTGCTAAACACCAGTCTTTATTAATCCAGTTAAAAATCAAACTTTTGCTTTGGAATGAAAGGTCTACATCTAGGGGAAGTGTCTGCCTGGGTGTACGACTTGCTTCATGAAGAACATTTAAGTTCCCTACATCCAACCTATTGTGCCAGTGCCCCCCTCCACTAGCCTTCTAAGTGGAACCTGTCAAAGTAGGTTATGCCAGCTTGATTTTTACAGCATTTTGCTCCAATTCCACATGTTTTTGCAACATCTAAAGGGATCATCGCAAAGTAGTTAGAAGTTGTGCAAATGGGGGTTGATGCAGATTACAAAAGATTAAAAGGGGATGGCAGCACCCCCAGCATGTGTGGCATCTATTTTCCTGGAAGGCAGTTGTCTTCTTTTTAGGAGCTTGCAAGCGCCATTTTCTGTGCATGGCAATAGAAGCTTGGCAGTGGGGTTTCAAAATGGCCGCCCCCAGAGGCAGAAAAATACAAAATGGCTGCCCGCAGAAGAAAGCATGAGGCTAGTTTGCATCCCACGGAACACTCTGCTTGTCACAGTGGTTTCCCTTGGAAACTGGGACCATGACATCATAAAGGGCCCTGTTCTGCTGGCAGCTGTGGCTGTCTCACTGCTCATTCCAGCTCTGCAGCTCTTCAAGGAGGCAGCGGGAGATGCTGTGCACTGGGGCAGTCATCTCTGGGTTCATGGAAACCCCAGGAGGGGTAATGGCCCGTGCCAAGCAAGTTGGGCTTAGGGAAGATTTAAAGCGCATAGCAGACCATAATGCTAAAAGCACAAAAATCATGCATCATGTTCTTTTGCATGGGATTAGATGGCTGTCTTCTTTAGTCCTGCATACAGATATGTTTTTGGAGCATAATAGCGGCAGGGCAAGTCTTAATCTAGACGTCCCCACCCCCAGCTTTATCAAAGCAAAGTAGAATCAGCCTGGGCCGCTTGCCTCTGTCTGCTAAACACCAGTCTTTATTAATCCAGTTAAAAGTCAAACTTTTGCTTTGGAATGAAAGGTCTACATCTAGGGGAAGTGTCTGCCTGGGTGTACGACTTGCTTCATGGAGAACATTTAAGTTCCCTACATCCAACCTATTGTGCCAGTGCCCCCCTCCACTAGCCTTCTAAGTGGAACCTGTCAAAGTAGGTTATGCCAGCTTGATTTTTACAGCATTTTGCTCCAATTCCACACGTTTTTGCAACATCTAAAGGGATCATGGCAAAGTAGTTAGAAGTTGTGCAAATGGGGGTTGATGCAGATTACAAAAGATTAAAAGGGGATGGCAGCACCCCCAGCATGTGTGGCATCTATTTTCCTGGAAGGCAGTTGTCTTCTTTTTAGGAGCTTGCAAGCGCCATTTTCTGTGCATGCCAATAGAAGCTTGGCAGTGGGGTTTCAAAATGGCCGCCCCCAGAGGCAGAAAAATACAAAATGGCTGCCCGCAGAAGAAAGCATGAGGCTAGTTTGCATCCCACGGAACACTGTGCGTGTCACAGTGGTTTCCCTTGGAAACTGGGACCATGACATCATAAAGGGCCCTGTTCTGCTGGCAGCTGTGGCTGTCTCACTGCTCATTCCAGCTCTGCAGCTCTTCAAGGAGGCAGCGGGAGATGCTGTGCACTGGGGCAGTCATCTCTGGGTTCATGGAAACCCCAGGAGGGGTAATGGCCCGTGCCAAGCAAGTTGGGCTTAGGGAAGATTTAAAGCGCATAGCAGACCATAATGCTAAAAGCACAAAAATCATGCATCATGTTCTTTTGCATGGGATTAGATGGCTGTCTTCTTTAGTCCTGCATACAGATATGTTTTTGGAGCATAATAGCGGCAGGGCAAGTCTTAATCTAGACGTCCCCACCCCCAGCTTTGTCAAAGCAAAGTAGAATCAGCCTGGGCCTCTTGCCTCTGTCTGCTAAACACCAGTCTTTATTAATCCAGTTAAAAGTCAAACTTTTGCTTTGGAATGAAAGGTCTACATCTAGGGGAAGTGTCTGCCTGGGTGTACGACTTGCTTCATGGAGAACATTTAAGTTCCCTACATCCAACCTATTGTGCCAGTGCCCCCCTCCACTAGCCTTCTAAGTGGAACCTGTCAAAGTAGGTTATGCCAGCTTGATTTTTACAGCATTTTGCTCCAATTCCACACGTTTTTGCAACATCTAAAGGGATCATGGCAAAGTAGTTAGAAGTTGTGCAAATGGGGGTTGATGCAGATTACAAAAGATTAAAAGGGGATGGCAGCACCCCCAGCATGTGTGGCATCTATTTTCCTGGAAGGCAGTTGTCTTCTTTTTAGGAGCTTGCAAGCGCCATTTTCTGTGCATGCCAATAGAAGCTTGGCAGTGGGGGTTTCAAAATGGCGCCCCCAGAGGCAGAAAAATACAAAATGGCTGCCCGCAGAAGAAAGCATGAGGCTAGTTTGCATCCCATGGAACACTGTGCGTGTCACAGTGGTTTCCCTTGGAAACTGGGACCATGACATCATAAAGGGCCCTGTTCTGCTGGCAGCTGTGGCTGTCTCACTGCTCATTCCAGCTCTGCAGCTCTTCCAGGAGGCAGCGGGAGATGTTGTGCACTGGGGCAGTCATCTCTGGGTTCATGGAAACCCCGGGAGGGGTAATGGCCCGTGCCAAGCAAGTTGGGCTTAGGGAACATTTAAAGCGCATAGCAGACCATAATGCTAAAAGCACAAAAATCATGCATCATGTTCTTTTGCATGGGTTTAGATGGCGGTCTTCTTTAGTCCTGCATACCGATATGTTTTTGGAGCATAATAGCGGCAGGGCAAGTCTTAATCTAGACGTCCCCACCCCCAGCTTTATCAATGCAAAGTAGTATCAGCCTGGGCCGCTTGCCCCTGTCTGCTAAACACCAGTCTTTATTAATCCTGTTAAAAGTCAAACTTTTGCTTTGGAATGAAAGGTCTACATCTAGGGGAAGTGTCTACCTGGGTGTAAGACTTGCTTCATGGAGAACATTTAAGTTCCCTACATCCAACCTATTGTGCCAGTGCCCCCCTCCACTAGCCTTCTAAGTGGAACCTGTCAAAGTAGGTTATGCCAGCTTGATTTTTACAGCATTTTGCTCCAATTCCACACGTTTTTGCAACATCTAAAGGGATCATGGCAAAGTAGTTAGAAGTTGTGCAAATGGGGGTTGATGCAGATTACAAAAGATTAAAAGGTGATGGCAGCACCCCCAGCATGTGTGGCATCTATTTTCCTGGAAGGCAGGTGTCTTGATTTTAGGAGCTTGCAAGCGCCATTTTCTGTGCATGGCAATAGAAGCTTGGCAGTGGGGTTTCAAAATGGCCGCCCCCAGAGGCAGAAAAATACAAAATGGCTGCCCGCAGAAGAAAGCATGAGGCTAGTTTGCATCCCACGGAACACTGTGCATGTCACAGTGGGATCCCTTGGAAACTGGCACCATGACATCATAAAGGGCCCTGTTCTGCTGGCAGCTGTGGCTGTCTCACTGCTCATTCCAGCTCTGCAGCTCTTCCAGGAGGCAGCGGGAGATGTTGTGCACTGGGGCAGTCATCTCTGGGTTCATGGAAACCCCGGGAGGGGTAATGGCCCGTGCCAAGCAAGTTGGGCTTAGGGAACATTTAAAGCGCATAGCAGACCATAATGCTAAAAGCACAAAAATCATGCATCATGTTCTTTTGCATGGGATTAGATGGCTGTCTTCTTTAGTCCTGCATACAGATATGTTTTTGGAGCATAATAGCGGCAGGGCAAGTCTTAATCTAGACGTCCCCACCCCCAGCTTTATCAATGCAAAGTAGTGTCAGCCTGGGCCGCTTGCCCCTGTCTGCTAAACACCAGTCTTTATTAATCCTGTTAAAAGTCAAACTTTTGCTTTGGAATGAAAGGTCTACATCTAGGGGAAGTGTCTACCTGGGTGTAAGACTTGCTTCATGGAGAACATTTAAGTTCCCTACATCCAACCTATTGTGCCAGTGCCCCCCTCCACTAGCCTTCTAAGTGGAACCTGTCAAAGTAGGTTATGCCAGCTTGATTTTTACAGCATTTTGCTCCAATTCCACACGTTTTTGCAACATCTAAAGGGATCATGGCAAAGTAGTTAGAAGTTGTGCAAATGGGGGTTGATGCAGATTACAAAAGATTAAAAGGTGATGGCAGCACCCCCAGCATGTGTGGCATCTATTTTCCTGGAAGGCAGGTGTCTTGATTTTAGGAGCTTGCAAGCGCCATTTTCTGTGCATGGCAATAGAAGCTTGGCAGTGGGGTTTCAAAATGGCCGCCCCCAGAGGCAGGAAAATACAAAATGGCTGCCCGCAGAAGAAAGCATGAGGCTAGTTTGCATCCCACGGAACACTGTGCATGTCACAGTGGGATCCCTTGGAAACTGGCACCATGACATCATAAAGGGCCCTGTTCTGCTGGCAGCTGTGGCTGTCTCACTGCTCATTCCAGCTCTGCAGCTCTTCCAGGAGGCAGCGGGAGATGTTGTGCACTGGGGCAGTCATCTCTGGGTTCATGGAAACCCCGGGAGGGGTAATGGCCCGTGCCAAGCAAGTTGGGCTTAGGGAACATTTAAAGCGCATAGCAGACCATAATGCTAAAAGCACAAAAATCATGCATCATGTTCTTTTGCATGGGATTAGATGGCTGTCTTCTTTAGTCCTGCATACAGATATGTTTTTGGAGCATAATAGCGGCAGGGCAAGTCTTAATCTAGACGTCCCCACCCCCAGCTTTATCAATGCAAAGTAGTGTCAGCCTGGGCCGCTTGCCCCTGTCTGCTAAACACCAGTCTTTATTAATCCTGTTAAAAGTCAAACTTTTGCTTTGGAATGAAAGGTCTACATCTAGGGGAAGTGTCTACCTGGGTGTAAGACTTGCTTCATGGAGAACATTTAAGTTCCCTACATCCAACCTATTGTGCCAGTGCCCCCCTCCACTAGCCTTCTAAGTGGAACCTGTCAAAGTAGGTTATGCCAGCTTGATTTTTACAGCATTTTGCTCCAATTCCACACGTTTTTGCAACATCTAAAGGGATCATGGCAAAGTAGTTAGAAGTTGTGCAAATGGGGGTTGATGCAGATTACAAAAGATTAAAAGGTGATGGCAGCACCCCCAGCATGTGTGGCATCTATTTTCCTGGAAGGCAGGTGTCTTGATTTTAGGAGCTTGCAAGCGCCATTTTCTGTGCATGGCAATAGAAGCTTGGCAGTGGGGTTTCAAAATGGCCGCCCCCAGAGGCAGGAAAATACAAAATGGCTGCCCGCAGAAGAAAGCATGAGGCTAGTTTGCATCCCACGGAACACTGTGCATGTCACAGTGGGATCCCTTGGAAACTGGCACCATGACATCATAAAGGGCCCTGTTCTGCTGGCAGCTGTGGCTGTCTCACTGCTCATTCCAGCTCTGCAGCTCTTCCAGGAGGCAGCGGGAGATGTTGTGCACTGGGGCAGTCATCTCTGGGTTCATGGAAACCCCGGGAGGGGTAATGGCCCGTGCCAAGCAAGTTGGGCTTAGGGAACATTTAAAGCGCATAGCAGACCATAATGCTAAAAGCACAAAAATCATGCATCATGTTCTTTTGCATGGGATTAGATGGCTGTCTTCTTTAGTCCTGCATACAGATATGTTTTTGGAGCATAATAGCGGCAGGGCAAGTCTTAATCTAGACGTCCCCACCCCCAGCTTTATCAATGCAAAGTAGTGTCAGCCTGGGCCGCTTGCCTCTGTCTGCTAAACACCAGTCTTTATTAATCCTGTTAAAAGTCAAACTTTTGCTTTGGAATGAAAGGTCTACATCTAGGGGAAGTGTCTACCTGGGTGTAAGACTTGCTTCATGGAGAACATTTAAGTTCCCTACATCCAACCTATTGTGCCAGTGCCCCCCTCCACTAGCCTTCTAAGTGGAACCTGTCAATGTAGGTTATGCCAGCTTGATTTTTACAGCATTTTGCTCCAATTCCACACGTTTTTGCAACATCTAAAGGGATCATGGCAAAGTAGTTAGAAGTTGTGCAAATGGGGGTTGATGCAGATTACAAAAGATTAAAAGGTGATGGCAGCACCCCCAGCATGTGTGGCATCTATTTTCCTGGAAGGCAGGTGTCTTGATTTTAGGAGCTTGCAAGCGCCATTTTCTGTGCATGGCAATAGAAGCTTGGCAGTGGGGTTTCAAAATGGCCGCCCCCAGAGGCAGAAAAATACAAAATGGCTGCCCGCAGAAGAAAGCATGAGGCTAGTTTGCATCCCACGGAACACTGTGCATGTCACAGTGGGATCCCTTGGAAACTGGCACCATGACATCATAAAGGGCCCTGTTCTGCTGGCAGCTGTGGCTGTCTCACTGCTCATTCCAGCTCTGCAGCTCTTCCAGGAGGCAGCGGGAGATGTTGTGCACTGGGGCAGTCATCTCTGGGTTCATGGAAACCCCGGGAGGGGTAATGGCCCGTGCCAAGCAAGTTGGGCTTAGGGAACATTTAAAGCGCATAGCAGACCATAATGCTAAAAGCACAAAAATCATGCATCATGTTCTTTTGCATGGGATTAGATGGCTGTCTTCTTTAGTCCTGCATACAGATATGTTTTTGGAGCATAATAGCGGCAGGGCAAGTCTTAATCTAGACGTCCCCACCCCCAGCTTTATCAATGCAAAGTAGTGTCAGCCTGGGCCGCTTGCCTCTGTCTGCTAAACACCAGTCTTTATTAATCCTGTTAAAAGTCAAACTTTTGCTTTGGAATGAAAGGTCTACATCTAGGGGAAGTGTCTACCTGGGTGTAAGACTTGCTTCATGGAGAACATTTAAGTTCCCTACATCCAACCTATTGTGCCAGTGCCCCCCTCCACTAGCCTTCTAAGTGGAACCTGTCAATGTAGGTTATGCCAGCTTGATTTTTACAGCATTTTGCTCCAATTCCACACGTTTTTGCAACATCTAAAGGGATCATGGCAAAGTAGTTAGAAGTTGTGCAAATGGGGGTTGATGCAGATTACAAAAGATTAAAAGGTGATGGCAGCACCCCCAGCATGTGTGGCATCTATTTTCCTGGAAGGCAGGTGTCTTGATTTTAGGAGCTTGCAAGCGCCATTTTCTGTGCATGGCAATAGAAGCTTGGCAGTGGGGTTTCAAAATGGCCGCCCCCAGAGGCAGAAAAATACAAAATGGCTGCCCGCAGAAGAAAGCATGAGGCTAGTTTGCATCCCACGGAACACTGTGCATGTCACAGTGGGATCCCTTGGAAACTGGCACCATGACATCATAAAGGGCCCTGTTCTGCTGGCAGCTGTGGCTGTCTCACTGCTCATTCCAGCTCTGCAGCTCTTCCAGGAGGCAGCGGGAGATGTTGTGCACTGGGGCAGTCATCTCTGGGTTCATGGAAACCCCGGGAGGGGTAATGGCCCGTGCCAAGCAAGTTGGGCTTAGGGAACATTTAAAGCGCATAGCAGACCATAATGCTAAAAGCACAAAAATCATGCATCATGTTCTTTTGCATGGGTTTAGATGGCGGTCTTCTTTAGTCCTGCATACAGATATGTTTTTGGAGCATAATAGCGGCAGGGCAAGTCTTAATCTAGACGTCCCCACCCCCAGCTTTATCAATGCAAAGTAGTGTCAGCCTGGGCCGCTTGCCCCTGTCTGCTAAACACCAGTCTTTATTAATCCTGTTAAAAGTCAAACTTTTGCTTTGGAATGAAAGGTCTACATCTAGGGGAAGTGTCTGCCTGGGTGTAAGACTTGCTTCATGGAGAACATTTAAGTTCCCTACATCCAACCTATTGTGCCAGTGCCCCCCTCCACTAGCCTTCTAAGTGGAACCTGTCAAAGTAGGTTATGCCAGCTTGATTTTTACAGCATTTTGCTCCAATTCCACACGTTTTTGCAACATCTAAAGGGATCATGGCAAAGTAGTTAGAAGTTGTGCAAATGGGGGTTGATGCAGATTACAAAAGATTAAAAGGTGATGGCAGCACCCCCAGCATGTGTGGCATCTATTTTCCTGGAAGGCAGGTGTCTTGATTTTAGGAGCTTGCAAGCGCCATTTTCTGTGCATGGCAATAGAAGCTTGGCAGTGGGGTTTCAAAATGGCCGCCCCCAGAGGCAGAAAAATACAAAATGGCTGCCCGCAGAAGAAAGCATGAGGCTAGTTTGCATCCCACGGAACACTGTGCATGTCACAGTGGGATCCCTTGGAAACTGGCACCATTACATCATAAAGGGCCCTGTTCTGCTGGCAGCTGTGGCTGTCTCACTGCTCATTCCAGCTCTGCAGCTCTTCCAGGAGGCAGCGGGAGATGTTGTGCATTGGGGCAGTCATCTCTGGGTTCATGGAAACCCCGGGAGGGGTAATGGCCCGTGCCAAGCAAGTTGGGCTTAGGGAACATTTAAAGCGCATAGCAGACCATAATGCTAAAAGCACAAAAATCATTCATCATGTTCTTTTGCATGGGATTAGATGACTGTCTTCTTTAGTCCTGCATACAGATATGTTTTTGGAGCATAATAGCGGCAGGGCAAGTCTTAATCTAGACGTCCCCACCCCCAGCTTTATCAATGCAAAGTAGTGTCAGCCTGGGCCGCTTGCCCCTGTCTGCTAAACACCAGTCTTTATTAATCCTGTTAAAAGTCAAACTTTTGCTTTGGAATGAAAGGTCTACATCTAGGGGAAGTGTCTACCTGGGTGTAAGACTTGCTTCATGGAGAACATTTAAGTTCCCTACATCCAACCTATTGTGCCAGTGCCCCCCTCCACTAGCCTTCTAAGTGGAACCTGTCAAAGTAGGTTATGCCAGCTTGATTTTTACAGCATTTTGCTCCAATTCCACCCGTTTTTGCAACATCTAAAGGGATCATGGCAAAGTAGTTAGAAGTTGTGCAAATGGGGGTTGATGCAGATTACAAAAGATTAAAAGGTGATGGCAGCACCCCCAGCATGTGTGGCATCTATTTTCCTGGAAGGCAGGTGTCTTGATTTTAGGAGCTTGCAAGCGCCATTTTCTGTGCATGGCAATAGAAGCTTGGCAGTGGGGTTTCAAAATGGCCGCCCCCAGAGGCAGAAAAATACAAAATGGCTGCCCGCAGAAGAAAGCATGAGGCTAGTTTGCATCCCACGGAACACTGTGCATGTCACAGTGGGATCCCTTGGAAACTGGCACCATGACATCATAAAGGGCCCTGTTCTGCTGGCAGCTGTGGCTGTCTCACTGCTCATTCCAGCTCTGCAGCTCTTCCAGGAGGCAGCGGGAGATGCTGTGCACTGGGGCAGTCATCTCTGGGTTCATGGAAACCCCGGGAGGGGTAATGGCCCGTGCCAAGCAAGTTGGGCTTAGGGAACATTTAAAGCGCATAGCAGACCATAATGCTAAAAGCACAAAAATCATGCATCATGTTCTTTTGCATGGGTTTAGATGGCGGTCTTCTTTAGTCCTGCATACAGATATGTTTTTGGAGCATAATAGCGGCAGGGCAAGTCTTAATCTAGACGTCCCCACCCCCAGCTTTATCAATGCAAAGTAGTATCAGCCTGGGCCGCTTGCCCCTGTCTGCTAAACACCAGTCTTTATTAATCCTGTTAAAAGTCAAACTTTTGCTTTGGAATGAAAGGTCTACATCTAGGGGAAGTGTCTACCTGGGTGTAAGACTTGCTTCATGGAGAACATTTAAGTTCCCTACATCCAACCTATTGTGCCAGTGCCCCCCTCCACTAGCCTTCTAAGTGGAACCTGTCAAAGTAGGTTATGCCAGCTTGATTTTTACAGCATTTTGCTCCAATTCCACACGTTTTTGCAACATCTAAAGGGATCATGGCAAAGTAGTTAGAAGTTGTGCAAATGGGGGTTGATGCAGATTACAAAAGATTAAAAGGTGATGGCAGCACCCCCAGCATGTGTGGCATCTATTTTCCTGGAAGGCAGGTGTCTTGATTTTAGGAGCTTGCAAGCGCCATTTTCTGTGCATGGCAATAGAAGCTTGGCAGTGGGGTTTCAAAATGGCCGCCCCCAGAGGCAGAAAAATACAAAATGGCTGCCCGCAGAAGAAAGCATGAGGCTAGTTTGCATCCCACGGAACACTGTGCATGTCACAGTGGGATCCCTTGGAAACTGGCACCATGACATCATAAAGGGCCCTGTTCTGCTGGCAGCTGTGGCTGTCTCACTGCTCATTCCAGCTCTGCAGCTCTTCCAGGAGGCAGCGGGAGATGCTGTGCACTGGGGCAGTCATCTCTGGGTTCATGGAAACCCCGGGAGGGGTAATGGCCCGTGCCAAGCAAGTTGGGCTTAGGGAACATTTAAAGCGCATAGCAGACCATAATGCTAAAAGCACAAAAATCATGCATCATGTTCTTTTGCATGGGTTTAGATGGCGGTCTTCTTTAGTCCTGCATACAGATATGTTTTTGGAGCATAATAGCGGCAGGGCAAGTCTTAATCTAGACGTCCCCACCCCCAGCTTTATCAATGCAAAGTAGTATCAGCCTGGGCCGCTTGCCCCTGTCTGCTAAACACCAGTCTTTATTAATCCTGTTAAAAGTCAAACTTTTGCTTTGGAATGAAAGTGTAAGACTTGCTTCATGGAGAACATTTAAGTTCCCTACATCCAACCTATTGTGCCAGTGCCCCCCTCCACTAGCCTTCTAAGTGGAACCTGTCAAAGTAGGTTATGCCAGCTTGATTTTTACAGCATTTTGCTCCAATGCCACACGTTTTTGCAACATCTAAAGGGATCATGGCAAAGTAGTTAGAAGTTGTGCAAATGGGGGTTGATGCAGATTACAAAAGATTAAAAGGTGATGGCAGCACCCCCAGCATGTGTGGCATCTATTTTCCTGGAAGGCAGTTGTCTTCTTTTTAGGAGCTTGCAAGCGCCATTTTCTGTGCATGGCAATAGAAGCTTGGCAGTGGGGTTTCAAAATGGCCGCCCCCAGAGGCAGAAAAATACAAAATGGCTGCCCGCAGAAGAAAGCATGAGGCTAGTTTGCATCCCACGGAACACTGTGCATGTCACAGTGGGATCCCTTGGAAACTGGCACCATGACATCATAAAGGGCCCTGTTCTGCTGGCAGCTGTGGCTGTCTCACTGCTCATTCCAGCTCTGCAGCTCTTCCAGGAGGCAGCGGGAGATGTTGTGCACTGGGGCAGTCATCTCTGGGTTCATGGAAACCCCGGGAGGGGTAGTGGCCCGTGCCAAGCAAGTTGGGCTTAGGGAACATTTAAAGCGCATAGCAGACCATAATGCTAAAAGCACAAAAATCATGCATCATGTTCTTTTGCATGGGATTAGATGACTGTCTTCTTTAGTCCTGCATACAGATATGTTTTTGGAGCATAATAGCGGTAGGGCAAGTCTTAATCTAGAAGTCCCCACCCCCAGCTTTATCAATGCAAATTAGTGTCAGCCTGGGCCGCTTGCCCCTGTCTGCTAAACACCAGTCTTTATTAATCCTGTTAAAAGTCAAACTTTTGCTTTGGAATGAAAGGTCTACATCTAGGGGAAGTGTCTACCTGGGTGTAAGACTTGCTTCATGGAGAACATTTAAGTTCCCTACATCCAACCTATTGTGCCAGTGCCCCCCTCCACTAGCCTTCTAAGTGGAACCTGTCAAAGTAGGTTATGCCAGCTTGATTTTTACAGCATTTTGCTCCAATTCCACACGTTTTTGCAACATCTAAAGGGATCATGGCAAAGTAGTTAGAAGTTGTGCAAATGGGGGTTGATGCAGATTACAAAAGATTAAAAGGTGATGGCAGCACCCCCAGCATGTGTGGCATCTATTTTCCTGGAAGGCAGGTGTCTTGATTTTAGGAGCTTGCAAGCGCCATTTTCTGTGCATGGCAATAGAAGCTTGGCAGTGGGGTTTCAAAATGGCCGCCCCCAGAGGCAGAAAAATACAAAATGGCTGCCCGCAGAAGAAAGCATGAGGCTAGTTTGCATCCCACGGAACACTGTGCATGTCACAATGGGATCCCTTGGAAACTGGCACCATGACATCATAAAGGGCCCTGTTCTGCTGGCAGCTGTGGCTGTCTCACTGCTCATTCCAGCTCTGCAGCTCTTCCAGGAGGCAGCGGGAGATGTTGTGCACTGGGGCAGTCATCTCTGGGTTCATGGAAACCCCGGGAGGGGTAATGGCCCGTGCCAAGCAAGTTGGGCTTAGGGAACATTTAAAGCGCATAGCAGACCATAATGCTAAAAGCACAAAAATCATGCATCATGTTCTTTTGCATGGGATTAGATGGCTGTCTTATTTAGTGCTGCATACAGATATGTTTTTGGAGCATAATAGCGGCAGGGCAAGTCTTAATCTAGACGTCCCCACCCCCAGCTTTATCAATGCAAAGTAGTGTCAGCCTGGGCCGCTTGCCCCTGTCTGCTAAACACCAGTCTTTATTAATCCTGTTAAAAGTCAAACTTTTGCTTTGGAATGAAAGGTCTACATCTAGGGGAAGTGTCTACCTGGGTGTAAGACTTGCTTCATGGAGAACATTTAAGGCCGGCGCCACACAGGGCGCTTTGTCGGCGCTTGCAAACGCAAACGCAGACAAAGTCGCGCCCACCGGGGCGGGCCTCGGCCCGATCGCATCGGCGTTTCTATGGAAACGCCTTCGATCGGGAACGAGCCGCCGGTGTTTTGCGTTAATTTAACGCGAAACACCGGCGGCTCGTTCCCGATCGCAGGCGTTTCCATAGAAACGCCGATGCGATCGGGCCGAGGCCCGCCCCGGTGGGCGCGACTTTGTCTGCGTTTGCGTTTGCAAGCGCAGACAAAGCGCCCTGTGTGGCGCCGGCCTTAGTTCCCTACATCCAACCTATTGTGCCAGTGCCCCCCTCCACTAGCCTTCTAAGTGGAACCTGTCAAAGTAGGTTATGCCAGCTTGATTTTTACAGCATTTTGCTCCAATTCCACACGTTTTTGCAACATCTAAAGGGATCATGGCAAAGTAGTTAGAAGTTGTGCAAATGGGGGTTGATGCAGATTACAAAAGATTAAAAGGGGATGGCAGCACCCCCAGCATGTGTGGCATCTATTTTCCTGGAAGGCAGTTGTCTTCTTTTTAGGAGCTTGCAAGCGCCATTTTCTGTGCATGGCAATAGAAGCTTGGCAGTGGGGTTTCAAAATGGCCGCCCCCAGAGGCAGAAAAATACAAAATGGCTGCCCTCAGAAGAAAGCATGAGGCTAGTTTGCATCCCACGGAACACTGTGCGTGTCACAGTGGTTTCCCTTGGAAACTGGGACCATGACATCATAAAGGTCCCTGTTCTGCTGGTAGCTGTGGCTGTCTCACTGCTCATTCCAGCTCTGCAGCTCTTCAAGGAGGCAGCGGGAGATGCTGTGCACTGGGGCAGTCATCTCTGGGTTCATGGAAACCCCAGGAGGGGTAATGGCCCGTGCCAAGCAAGTTGGGCTTAGGGAAGATTTAAAGCGCATAGCAGACCATAATGCTAAAAGCACAAAAATCATGCATCATGTTCTTTTGCATGGGATTAGATGGCTGTCTTCTTTAGTCCTGCATACAGATATGTTTTTGGAGCATAATAGCGGCAGGGCAAGTCTTAATCTAGACGTCCCCACCCCCAGCTTTATCAAAGCAAAGTAGAATCAGCCTGGGCCGCTTGCCTCTGTCTGCTAAACACCAGTCTTTATTAATCCAGTTAAAAGTCAAACTTTTGCTTTGGAATAAAAGGTCTACATCTAGGGGAAGTGTCTGCCTGGGTGTACGACTTGCTTCATGGAGAACATTTAAGTTCCCTACATCCAACCTATTGTGCCAGTGCCCCCCTCCACTAGCCTTCTAAGTGGAACCTGTCAAAGTAGGTTATGCCAGCTTGATTTTTACAGCATTTTGCTCCAATTCCACATGTTTTTGCAACATCTAAAGGGATCATGGCAAAGTAGTTAGAAGTTGTGCAAATGGGGGTTGATGCAGATTACAAAAGATTAAAAGAGGATGGCAGCACCCCCAGCATGTGTGGCATCTATTTTCCTGGAAGGCAGTTGTCTTCTTTTTAGGAGCTTGCAAGCGCCATTTTCTGTGCATGCCAATAGAAGCTTGGCAGTGGGGGTTTCAAAATGGCGCCCCCAGAGGCAGAAAAATACAAAATGGCTGCCCGCAGAAGAAAGCATGAGGCTAGTTTGCATCCCATGGAACACTGTGCGTGTCACAGTGGTTTCCCTTGGAAACTGGGGCCATGACATCATAAAGGGCCCTGTTCTGCTGGCAGCTGTGGCTGTCTCACTGCTCATTCCAGCTCTGCAGCTCTTCAAGGAGGCAGCGGGAGATGCTGTGCACTGGGGCAGTCATCTCTGGGTTCATGGAAACCCCAGGAGGGCTAATGGCCCGTGCCAAGCAAGTTGGGCTTAGGGAAGATTTAAAGCGCATAGCAGACCATAATGCTAAAAGCACAAAAATCATGCATCATGTTCTTTTGCATGGGATTAGATGGCTGTCTTCTTTAGTCCTGCATACAGATATGTTTTTGGAGCAAAATAGCGGCAGGGCAAGTCTTAATTTAGACGTCCACAACCCCAGCTTTATCAAAGCAAAGTAGAATCAGCCTGGGCCGCTTTGCCTCTGTCTGCTAAACACCAGTCTTTATTAATCCAGTTAAAAGTCAAACTTTTGCTTTGGAATGAAAGGTCTACATCTAGGGGAAGTGTCTGCCTGGGTGTACGACTTGCTTCATGGAGAACATTTAAGTTCCCTACATCCAACCTATTGTGCCAGTGCCCCCCTCCACTAGCCTTCTAAGTGGAACCTGTCAAAGTAGGTTATGCCAGCTTGATTTTTACAGCATTTTGCTCCAATTCCACACGTTTTTGCAACATCTAAAGGGATCATGGCAAAGTAGTTAGAAGTTGTGCAAATGGGGGTTGATGCAGATTACAAAAGATTAAAAGGGGATGGCAGCACCCCCAGCATGTGTGGCATCTATTTTCCTGGAAGGCAGTTGTCTTCTTTTTAGGAGCTTGCAAGCGCCATTTTCTGTGCATGGCAATAGAAGCTTGGCAGTGGGGTTTCAAAATGGCCGCCCCCAGAGGCAGAAAAATACAAAATGGCTGCCCGCAGAAGAAAGCATGAGGCTAGTTTGCATCCCACGGAACACTGTGCGTGTCACAGTGGTTTCCCTTGGAAACTGGGACCATGACATCATAAAGGTCCCTGTTCTGCTGGTAGCTGTGGCTGTCTCACTGCTCATTCCAGCTCTGCAGCTCTTCAAGGAGGCAGCGGGAGATGCTGTGCACTGGGGCAGTCATCTCTGGGTTCATGGAAACCCCAGGAGGGGTAATGGCCCGTGCCAAGCAAGTTGGGCTTAGGGAAGATTTAAAGCGCATAGCAGACCATAATGCTAAAAGCACAAAAATCATGCATCATGTTCTTTTGCATGGGATTAGATGGCTGTCTTCTTTAGTCCTGCATACAGATATGTTTTTGGAGCATAATAGCGACAGGGCAAGTCTTAATCTAGACGTCCCCACCCCCAGCTTTATCAATGCAAAGTAGTGTCAGCCTGGGCCGCTTGCCCCTGTCTGCTAAACACCAGTCTTTATTAATCCTGTTAAAAGTCAAACTTTTGCTTTGGAATGAAAGGTCTACATCTAGGGGAAGTGTCTACCTGGGTGTAAGACTTGCTTCATGGAGAACATTTAAGTTCCCTACATCCAACCTATTGTGCCAGTGCCCCCCTCCACTAGCCTTCTAAGTGGAACCTGTCAAAGTAGGTTATGCCAGCTTGATTTTTACAGCATTTTGCTCCAATTCCACACGTTTTTGCAACATCTAAAGGGATCATGGCAAAGTAGTTAGAAGTTGTGCAAATGGGGGTTGATGCAGATTACAAAAGATTAAAAGGTGATGGCAGCACCCCCAGCATGTGTGGCATCTATTTTCCTGGAAGGCAGGTGTCTTGATTTTAGGAGCTTGCAAGCGCCATTTTCTGTGCATGGCAATAGAAGCTTGGCAGTGGGGTTTCAAAATGGCCGCCCCCAGAGGCAGAAAAATACAAAATGGCTGCCCGCAGAAGAAAGCATGAGGCTAGTTTGCATCCCACGGAACACTGTGCCAACACAGTGGTTTCCCTTGGAAACTGGGACCATGACATCATAAAGGGCCCTGTTCTGCTGGCAGCTGTGGCTGTCTCACTGCTCATTCCAGCTCTGCAGCTCTTCAAGGAGGCAGCGGGAGATGCTGTGCACTGGGGCAGTCATCTCTGGGTTCATGGAAACCCCAGGAGGGGTAATGGCCCGTGCCAAGCAAGTTGGGCTTAGGGAAGATTTAAAGCGCATAGCAGACCATAATGCTAAAAGCACAAAAATCATGCATCATGTTCTTTTGCATGGGATTAGATGGCTGTCTTCTTTAGTCCTGCATACAGATATGTTTTTGGAGCATAATAGCGGCAGGGCAAGTCTTAATCTAGACGTCCCCACCCCCAGCTTTATCAAAGCAAAGTAGAATCAGCCTGGGCCGCTTGCCTCTGTCTGCTAAACACCAGTCTTTATTAATCCAGTTAAAAGTCAAACTTTTGCTTTGGAATGAAAGGTCTACATCTAGGGGAAGTGTCTGCCTGGGTGTACGAATTGCTTCATGGAGAACATTTAAGTTCCCTACATCCAACCTATTGTGCCAGTGCCCCCCTCCACTAGCCTTCTAAGTGGAACCTGTCAAAGTAGGTTATGCCAGCTTGATTTTTACAGCATTTTGCTCCAATTCCACACGTTTTTGCAACATCTAAAGGGATCATGGCAAAGTAGTTAGAAGTTGTGCAAATGGGGGTTGATGCAGATTACAAAAGATTAAAAGGGGATGGCAGCACCCCCAGCATGTGTGGCATCTATTTTCCTGGAAGGCAGTTGTCTTCTTTTTAGGAGCTTGCAAGCGCCATTTTCTGTGCATGGCAATAGAAGCTTGGCAGTGGGGTTTCAAAATGGCCGCCCCCAGAGGCAGAAAAATACAAAATGGCTGCCCGCAGAAGAAAGCATGAGGCTAGTTTGCATCCCACGGAACACTGTGCCAACACAGTGGTTTCCCTTGGAAACTGGGACCATGACATCATAAAGGGCCCTGTTCTGCTGGCAGCTGTGGCTGTCTCACTGCTCATTCCAGCTCTGCAGCTCTTCAAGGAGGCAGCGGGAGATGCTGTGCACTGGGGCAGTCATCTCTGGGTTCATGGAAACCCCAGGAGGGGTAATGGCCCGTGCCAAGCAAGTTGGGCTTAGGGAAGATTTAAAGCGCATAGCAGACCATAATGCTAAAAGCACAAAAATCATGCATCATGTTCTTTTGCATGGGATTAGATGGCTGTCTTCTTTAGTCCTGCATACAGATATGTTTTTGGAGCATAATAGCGGCAGGGCAAGTCTTAATCTAGACGTCCCCACCCCCAGCTTTATCAAAGCAAAGTAGAATCAGCCTGGGCCGCTTGCCTCTGTCTGCTAAACACCAGTCTTTATTAATCCAGTTAAAAGTCAAACTTTTGCTTTGGAATGAAAGGTCTACATCTAGGGGAAGTGTCTGCCTGGGTGTACGAATTGCTTCATGGAGAACATTTAAGTTCCCTACATCCAACCTATTGTGCCAGTGCCCCCCTCCACTAGCCTTCTAAGTGGAACCTGTCAAAGTAGGTTATGCCAGCTTGATTTTTACAGCATTTTGCTCCAATTCCACACGTTTTTGCAACATCTAAAGGGATCATGGCAAAGTAGTTAGAAGTTGTGCAAATGGGGGTTGATGCAGATTACAAAAGATTAAAAGGGGATGGCAGCACCCCCAGCATGTGTGGCATCTATTTTCCTGGAAGGCAGTTGTCTTCTTTTTAGGAGCTTGCAAGCGCCATTTTCTGTGCATGGCAATAGAAGCTTGGCAGTGGGGTTTCAAAATGGCCGCCCCCAGAGGCAGAAAAATACAAAATGGCTGCCCGCAGAAGAAAGCATGAGGCTAGTTTGCATCCCACGGAACACTGTGCGTGTCACAGTGGTTTCCCTTGGAAACTGGGACCATGACATCATAAAGGTCCCTGTTCTGCTGGTAGCTGTGGCTGTCTCACTGCTCATTCCAGCTCTGCAGCTCTTCAATGAGGCAGCGGGAGATGCTGTGCACTGGGGCAGTCATCTCTGGGTTCATGGAAACCCCAGGAGGGGCAATGGCCCGTGCCAAGCAAGTTGGGCTTAGGGAAGATTTAAAGCGCATAGCAGACCATAATGCTAAAAGCACAAAAATCATGCATCATGTTCTTTTGCATGGGATTAGATGGCTGTCTTCTTTAGTCCTGCATACAGATATGTTTTTGGAGCATAATAGCGGCAGGGCAAGTCTTAATCTAGACGTCCCCACCCCCAGCTTTATCAAAGCAAAGTAGAATCAGCCTGGGCCGCTTGCCTCTGTCTGCTAAACACCAGTCTTTATTAATCCAGTTAAAAGTCAAACTTTTGCTTTGGAATGAAAGGTCTACATCTAGGGGAAGTGTCTGCCTGGGTGTACGACTTGCTTCATGGAGAACATTTAAGTTCCCTACATCCAACCTATTGTGCCAGTGCCCCCCTCCACTAGCCTTCTAAGTGGAACCTGTCAAAGTAGGTTATGCCAGCTTGATTTTTACAGCATTTTGCTCCAATTCCACACGTTTTTGCAACATCTAAAGGGATCATGGCAAAGTAGTTAGAAGTTGTGCAAATGGGGGTTGATGCAGATTACAAAAGATTAAAAGGGGATGGCAGCACCCCCAGCATGTGTGGCATCTATTTTCCTGGAAGGCAGTTGTCTTCTTTTTAGGAGCTTGCAAGCGCCATTTTCTGTGCATGGCAATAGAAGCTTGGCAGTGGGGTTTCAAAATGGCCGCCCCCAGAGGCAGAAAAATACAAAATGGCTGCCCGCAGAAGAAAGCATGAGGCTAGTTTGCATCCCACGGAACACTCTGCTTGTCACAGTGGTTTCCCTTGGAAACTGGGACCATGACATCATAAAGGGCCCTGTTCTGCTGGCAGCTGTGGCTGTCTCACTGCTCATTCCAGCTCTGCAGCTCTTCAAGGAGGCAGCGGGAGATGCTGTGCACTGGGGCAGTCATCTCTGGGTTCATGGAAACCCCAGGAGGGGTAATGGCCCGTGCCAAGCAAGTTGGGCTTAGGGAAGATTTAAAGCGCATAGCAGACCATAATGCTAAAAGCACAAAAATCCTGCATCATGTTCTTTTGCATGGGATTAGATGGCTGTCTTCTTTAGTCCTGCATACAGATATGTTTTTGGAGCATAATAGCGGCAGGGCAAGTCTTAATCTAGACGTCCCCACCCCCAGCTTTATCAAAGCAAAGTAGAATCAGCCTGGGCCGCTTGCCTCTGTCTGCTAAACACCAGTCTTTATTAATCCAGTTAAAAGTCAAACTTTTGCTTTGGAATGAAAGGTCTACATCTAGGGGAAGTGTCTGCCTGGGTGTACGACTTGCTTCATGGAGAACATTTAAGTTCCCTACATCCAACCTATTATGCCAGTGCCCACCTCCACTAGCCTTCTAAGTGGAACCTGTCAAAGTAGGTTATGCCAGCTTGATTTTTACAGCATTTTGCTCCAATTCCACACGTTTTTGCAACATCTAAAGGGATCATGGCAAAGTAGTTAAAAGTTGTGCAAATGGGGGTTGATGCAGATTACAAAAGATTAAAAGGGGATGGCAGCACCCCCAGCATGTGTGGCATCTATTTTCCTGGAAGGCAGTTGTCTTCTTTTTAGGAGCTTGCAAGCGCCATTTTCTGTGCATGGCAATAGAAGCTTGGCAGTGGGGTTTCAAAATGGCCGCCCCCAGAGGCAGAAAAATACAAAATGGCTGCCCGCAGAAGAAAGCATGAGGCTAGTTTGCATCCCACGGAACACTCTGCTTGTCACAGTGGTTTCCCTTGGAAACTGGGACCATGACATCATAAAGGGCCCTGTTCTGCTGGCAGCTGTGGCTGTCTCACTGCTCATTCCAGCTCTGCAGCTCTTCAAGGAGGCAGCGGGAGATGCTGTGCACTGGGGCAGTCATCTCTGGGTTCATGGAAACCCCAGGAGGGGTAATGGCCCGTGCCAAGCAAGTTGGGCTTAGGGAAGATTTAAAGCGCATAGCAGACCATAATGCTAAAAGCACAAAAATCATGCATCATGTTCTTTTGCATGGGATTAGATGGCTGTCTTCTTTAGTCCTGCATACAGATATGTTTTTGGAGCATAATAGCGGCAGGGCAAGTCTTAATCTAGACGTCCCCACCCCCAGCTTTATCAAAGCAAAGTAGAATCAGCCTGGGCCGCTTGCCTCTGTCTGCTAAACACCAGTCTTTATTAATCCAGTTAAAAGTCAAACTTTTGCTTTGGAATGAAAGGTCTACATCTAGGGGAAGTGTCTGCCTGGGTGTATGACTTGCTTCATGGAGAACATTTAAGTTCCCTACATCCAACCTATTGTGCCAGTGCCCCCCTCCACTAGCCTTCTAAGTGGAACCTGTCAAAGTAGGTTATGCCAGCTTGATTTTTACAGCATTTTGCTCCAATTCCACACGTTTTTGCAACATCTAAAGGGATCATGGCAAAGTAGTTAGAAGTTGTGCAAATGGGGGTTGATGCAGATTACAAAAAATTAAAAGGGGATGGCAGCACCCCCAGCATGTGTGGCATCTATTTTCCTGGAAGGCAGTTGTCTTCTTTTTAGGAGCTTGCAAGCGCCATTTTCTGTGCATGGCAATAGAAGCTTGGCAGTGGGGTTTCAAAATGGCCGCCCCCAGAGGCAGAAAAATACAAAATGGCTGCCCGCAGAAGAAAGCATGAGGCTAGTTTGCATCCCACGGAACACTGTGCTTGTCACAGTGGTTTCCCTTGGAAACTGGGACCATGACATCATAAAGGGCCCTGTTCTGCTGGCAGCTGTGGCTGTCTCACTGCTCATTCCAGCTCTGCAGCTCTTCAAGGAGGCAGCGGGAGATGCTGTGCACTGGGGCAGTCATCTCTGGGTTCATGGAAACCCCAGGAGGGGTAATGGCCCGTGCCAAGCAAGTTGGGCTTAGGGAAGATTTAAAGCGCATAGCAGACCATAATGCTAAAAGCACAAAAATCATGCATCATGTTCTTTTGCATGGGATTAGATGGCTGTCTTCTTTAGTCCTGCATACAGATATGTTTTTGGAGCATAATAGCGGCAGGGCAAGTCTTAATCTAGACGTCCCCACCCCCAGCTTTATCAAAGCAAAGTAGAATCAGCCTGGGCCGCTTGCCTCTGTCTGCTAAACACCAGTCTTTATTAATCCAGTTAAAAGTCAAACTTTTGCTTTGGAATGAAAGGTCTACATCTAGGGGAAGTGTCTGCCTGGGTGTACGACTTGCTTCATGGAGAACATTTAAGTTCCCTACATCCAACCTATTGTGCCAGTGCCCCCCTCCACTAGCCTTCTAAGTGGAACCTGTCAAAGTAGGTTATGCCAGCTTGATTTTTACAGCATTTTGCTCCAATTCCACACGTTTTTGCAACATCTAAAGGGATCATGGCAAAGTAGTTAGAAGTTGTGCAAATGGGGGTTGATGCAGATTACAAAAGATTAAAAGGGGATGGCAGCACCCCCAGCATGTGTGGCATCTATTTTCCTGGAAGGCAGTTGTCTTCTTTTTAGGAGCTTGCAAGCGCCATTTTCTGTGCATGCCAATAGAAGCTTGGCAGTGGGGTTTCAAAATGGCCGCCCCCAGAGGCAGAAAAATACAAAATGGCTGCCCGCAGAAGAAAGCATGAGGCTAGTTTGCATCCCACGGAACACTGTGCTTGTCACAGTGGTTTCCCTTGG
Organism: Engystomops pustulosus; assembly: GCF_040894005.1. Classification (NCBI taxonomy): domain Eukaryota; kingdom Metazoa; phylum Chordata; class Amphibia; order Anura; family Leptodactylidae; genus Engystomops; species Engystomops pustulosus. The sequence goes on along the minus strand of NC_092421.1, from coordinate 58,126,937 downwards.
AAACTGGGACCATGACATCATAAAGGGCCCTGTTCTGCTGGCAGCTGTGGCTGTCTCACTGCTCATTCCAGCTCTGCAGCTCTTCAAGGAGGCAGCGGGAGATGCTGTGCACTGGGGCAGTCATCTCTGGGTTCATGGAAACCCCAGGAGGGGTAATGGCCCGTGCCAAGCAAGTTGGGCTTAGGGAAGATTTAAAGCGCATAGCAGACCATAATGCTAAAAGCACAAAAATCATGCATCATGTTCTTTTGCATGGGATTAGATGGCTGTCTTCTTTAGTCCTGCATACAGATATGTTTTTGGAGCATAATAGCGGCAGGGCAAGTCTTAATCTAGACGTCCCCACCCCCAGCTTTATCAAAGCAAAGTAGAATCAGCCTGGGCCGCTTGCCTCTGTCTGCTAAACACCAGTCTTTATTAATCCAGTTAAAAGTCAAACTTTTGCTTTGGAATGAAAGGTCTACATCTAGGGGAAGTGTCTGCCTGGGTTTACGACTTGCTTCATGGAGAACATTTAAGTTCCCTACATCCAACCTATTGTGCCAGTGCCCCCCTCCACTAGCCTTCTAAGTGGAACCTGTCAAAGTAGGTTATGCCAGCTTGATTTTTACAGCATTTTGCTCCAATTCCACACGTTTTTGCAACATCTAAAGGGATCATGGCAAAGTAGTTAGAAGTTGTGCAAATGGGGGTTGATGCAGATTACAAAAGATTAAAAGGGGATGGCAGCACCCCCAGCATGTGTGGCATCTATTTTCCTGGAAGGCAGTTGTCTTCTTTTTAGGAGCTTGCAAGCGCCATTTTCTGTGCATGGCAATAGAAGCTTGGCAGTGGGGTTTCAAAATGGCCGCCCCCAGAGGCAGAAAAATACAAAATGGCTGCCCGCAGAAGAAAGCATGAGGCTAGTTTGCATCCCACGGAACACTCTGCTTGTCACAGTGGTTTCCCTTGGAAACTGGGACCATGACATCATAAAGGGCCCTGTTCTGCTGGCAGCTGTGGCTGTCTCACTGCTCATTCCAGCTCTGCAGCTCTTCAAGGAGGCAGCGGGAGATGCTGTGCACTGGGGCAGTCATCTCTGGGTTCATGGAAACCCCAGGAGGGGTAATGGCCCGTGCCAAGCAAGTTGGGCTTAGGGAAGATTTAAAGCGCATAGCAGACCATAATGCTAAAAGCACAAAAATCATGCATCATGTTCTTTTGCATGGGATTAGATGGCTGTCTTCTTTAGTCCTGCATACAGATATGTTTTTGGAGCATAATAGCGGCAGGGCAAGTCTTAATCTAGACGTCCCCACCCCCAGCTTTATCAAAGCAAAGTAGAATCAGCCTGGGCCGCTTGCCTCTGTCTGCTAAACACCAGTCTTTATTAATCCAGTTAAAAGTCAAACTTTTGCTTTGGAATGAAAGGTCTACATCTAGGGGAAGTGTCTGCCTGGGTGTACGACTTGCTTCATGGAGAACATTTAAGTTCCCTACATCCAACCTATTGTGCCAGTGCCCCCCTCCACTAGCCTTCTAAGTGGAACCTGTCAAAGTAGGTTATGCCAGCTTGATTTTTACAGCATTTTGCTCCAATTCCACATGTTTTTGCAGCATCTAAAGGGATCATGGCAAAGTAGTTAGAAGTTGTGCAAATGGGGGTTGATGCAGATTACAAAAGATTAAAAGGGGATGGCAGCACCCCCAGCATGTGTGGCATCTATTTTCCTGGAAGGCAGTTGTCTTCTTTTTAGGAGCTTGCAAGCGCCATTTTCTGTGCATGGCAATAGAAGCTTGGCAGTGGGGTTTCAAAATGGCCGCCCCCAGAGGCAGAAAAATACAAAATGGCTGCCCGCAGAAGAAAGCATGAGGCTAGTTTGCATCCCACGGAACACTGTGCTTGTCACAGTGGTTTCCCTTGGAAACTGGGACCATGACATCATAAAGGGCCCTGTTCTGCTGGTAGCTGTGGCTGTCTCACTGCTCATTCCAGCTCTGCAGCTCTTCAATGAGGCAGCGGGAGATGCTGTGCACTGGGGCAGTCATCTCTGGGTTCATGGAAACCCCAGGAGGGGCAATGGCCCGTGCCAAGCAAGTTGGGCTTAGGGAAGATTTAAAGCGCATAGCAGACCATAATGCTAAAAGCACAAAAATCATGCATCATGTTCTTTTGCATGGGATTAGATGGCTGTCTTCTTTAGTCCTGCATACAGATATGTTTTTGGAGCATAATAGCGGCAGGGCAAGTCTTAATCTAGACGTCCCCACCCCCAGCTTTATCAAAGCAAAGTAGAATCAGCCTGGGCCGCTTGCCTCTGTCTGCTAAACACCAGTCTTTATTAATCCAGTTAAAAGTCAAACTTTTGCTTTGGAATGAAAGGTCTACATCTAGGGGAAGTGTCTGCCTGGGTGTACGACTTGCTTCATGGAGAACATTTAAGTTCCCTACATCCAACCTATTGTGCCAGTGCCCCCCTCCACTAGCCTTCTAAGTGGAACCTGTCAAAGTAGGTTATGCCAGCTTGATTTTTACAGCATTTTGCTCCAATTCCACACGTTTTTGCAACATCTAAAGGGATCATGGCAAAGTAGTTAGAAGTTGTGCAAATGGGGGTTGATGCAGATTACAAAAGATTAAAAGGGGATGGCAGCACCCCCAGCATGTGTGGCATCTATTTTCCTGGAAGGCAGTTGTCTTCTTTTTAGGAGCTTGCAAGCGCCATTTTCTGTGCATGGCAATAGAAGCTTGGCAGTGGGGTTTCAAAATGGCCGCCCCCAGAGGCAGAAAAATACAAAATGGCTGCCCGCAGAAGAAAGCATGAGGCTAGTTTGCATCCCACGGAACACTGTGCCAACACAGTGGTTTCCCTTGGAAACTGGGACCATGACATCATAAAGGGCCCTGTTCTGCTGGCAGCTGTGGCTGTCTCACTGCTCATTCCAGCTCTGCAGCTCTTCAAGGAGGCAGCGGGAGATGCTGTGCACTGGGGCAGTCATCTCTGGGTTCATGGAAACCCCAGGAGGGGTAATGGCCCGTGCCAAGCAAGTTGGGCTTAGGGAAGATTTAAAGCGCATAGCAGACCATAATGCTAAAAGCACAAAAATCATGCATCATGTTCTTTTGCATGGGATTAGATGGCTGTCTTCTTTAGTCCTGCATACAGATATGTTTTTGGAGCATAATAGCGGCAGGGCAAGTCTTAATTTAGACGTCCCCACCCCCAGCTTTATCAAAGCAAAGTAGAATCAGCCTGGGCCGCTTGCCTCTGTCTGCTAAACACCAGTCTTTATTAATCCAGTTAAAAGTCAAACTTTTGCTTTGGAATGAAAGGTCTACATCTAGGGGAAGTGTCTGCCTGGGTGTACGAATTGCTTCATGGAGAACATTTAAGTTCCCTACATCCAACCTATTGTGCCAGTGCCCCCCTCCACTAGCCTTCTAAGTGGAACCTGTCAAAGTAGGTTATGCCAGCTTGATTTTTACAGCATTTTGCTCCAATTCCACACGTTTTTGCAACATCTAAAGGGATCATGGCAAAGTAGTTAGAAGTTGTGCAAATGGGGGTTGATGCAGATTACAAAAGATTAAAAGGGGATGGCAGCACCCCCAGCATGTGTGGCATCTATTTTCCTGGAAGGCAGTTGTCTTCTTTTTAGGAGCTTGCAAGCGCCATTTTCTGTGCATGGCAATAGAAGCTTGGCAGTGGGGTTTCAAAATGGCCGCCCCCAGAGGCAGAAAAATACAAAATGGCTGCCCGCAGAAGAAAGCATGAGGCTAGTTTGCATCCCACGGAACACTGTGCGTGTCACAGTGGTTTCCCTTGGAAACTGGGACCATGACATCATAAAGGTCCCTGTTCTGCTGGTAGCTGTGGCTGTCTCACTGCTCATTCCAGCTCTGCAGCTCTTCAAGGAGGCAGCGGGAGATGCTGTGCACTGGGGCAGTCATCTCTGGGTTCATGGAAACCCCAGGAGGGGTAATGGCCCGTGCCAAGCAAGTTGGGCTTAGGGAAGATTTAAAGCGCATAGCAGACCATAATGCTAAAAGCACAAAAATCATTCATCATGTTCTTTTGCATGGGATTAGATGGCTGTCTTCTTTAGTCCTGCATACAGATATGTTTTTGGAGCATAATAGCGGCAGGGCAAGTCTTAATCTAGACGTCCCCACCCCCAGCTTTATCAAAGCAAAGTAGAATCAGCCTGGGCCGCTTGCCTCTGTCTGATAAACACCAGTCTTTATTAATCCAGTTAAAAGTCAAACTTTTGCTTTGGAATGAAAGGTCTACATCTAGGGGAAGTGTCTGCCTGGGTGTACGACTTGCTTCATGGAGAACATTTAAGTTCCCTACATCCAACCTATTGTGCCAGTGCCCCCCTCCACTAGCCTTCTAAGTGGAACCTGTCAAAGTAGGTTATGCCAGCTTGATTTTTACAGCATTTTGCTCCAATTCCACACATTTTTGCAACATCTAAAGGGATCATGGCAAAGTAGTTAGAAGTTGTGCAAATGGGGGTTGATGCAGATTACAAAAGATTAAAAGGGGATGGCAGCACCCCCAGCATGTGTGGCATCTATTTTCCTGGAAGGCAGTTGTCTTATTTTTAGGAGCTTGCAAGCGCCATTTTCTGTGCATGGCAATAGAAGCTTGGCAGTGGGGTTTCAAAATGGCCGCCCCCAGAGGCAGAAAAATACAAAATGGCTGCCCGCAGAAGAAAGCATGAGGCTAGTTTGCATCCCACGGAACACTGTGCGTGTCACAGTGGTTTCCCTTGGAAACTGGGACCATGACATCATAAAGGTCCCTGTTCTGCTGGTAGCTGTGGCTGTCTCACTGCTCATTCCAGCTCTGCAGCTCTTCAATGAGGCAGCGGGAGATGCTGTGCACTGGGGCAGTCATCTCTGGGTTCATGGAAACCCCAGGAGGGGTAATGGCCCGTGCCAAGCAAGTTGGGCTTAGGGAAGATTTAAAGCGCATAGCAGACCATAATGCTAAAAGCACAAAAATCCTGCATCATGTTCTTTTGCATGGGATTAGATGGCTGTCTTCTTTAGTCCTGCATACAGATATGTTTTTGGAGCATAATAGCGGCAGGGCAAGTCTTAATCTAGACGTCCCCACCCCCAGCTTTATCAAAGCAAAGTAGAATCAGCCTGGGCCGCTTGCCTCTGTCTGCTAAACACCAGTCTTTATTAATCCAGTTAAAAGTCAAACTTTTGCTTTGGAATGAAAGGTCTACATCTAGGGGAAGTGTCTGCCTGGGTGTACGACTTGCTTCATGGAGAACATTTAAGTTCCCTACATCCAACCTATTATGCCAGTGCCCACCTCCACTAGCCTTCTAAGTGGAACCTGTCAAAGTAGGTTATGCCAGCTTGATTTTTACAGCATTTTGCTCCAATTCCACACGTTTTTGCAACATCTAAAGGGATCATGGCAAAGTAGTTAAAAGTTGTGCAAATGGGGGTTGATGCAGATTACAAAAGATTAAAAGGGGATGGCAGCACCCCCAGCATGTGTGGCATCTATTTTCCTGGAAGGCAGTTGTCTTCTTTTTAGGAGCTTGCAAGCGCCATTTTCTGTGCATGGCAATAGAAGCTTGGCAGTGGGGTTTCAAAATGGCCGCCCCCAGAGGCAGAAAAATACAAAATGGCTGCCCGCAGAAGAAAGCATGAGGCTAGTTTGCATCCCACGGAACACTCTGCTTGTCACAGTGGTTTCCCTTGGAAACTGGGACCATGACATCATAAAGGGCCCTGTTCTGCTGGCAGCTGTGGCTGTCTCACTGCTCATTCCAGCTCTGCAGCTCTTCAAGGAGGCAGCGGGAGATGCTGTGCACTGGGGCAGTCATCTCTGGGTTCATGGAAACCCCAGGAGGGGTAATGGCCCGTGCCAAGCAAGTTGGGCTTAGGGAAGATTTAAAGCGCATAGCAGACCATAATGCTAAAAGCACAAAAATCATTCATCATGTTCTTTTGCATGGGATTAGATGGCTGTCTTCTTTAGTCCTGCATACAGATATGTTTTTGGAGCATAATAGCGGCAGGGCAAGTCTTAATCTAGACGTCCCCACCCCCAGCTTTATCAAAGCAAAGTAGAATCAGCCTGGGCCGCTTGCCTCTGTCTGCTAAACACCAGTCTTTATTAATCCAGTTAAAAGTCAAACTTTTGCTTTGGAATGAAAGGTCTACATCTAGGGGAAGTGTCTGCCTGGGTGTACGACTTGCTTCATGGAGAACATTTAAGTTCCCTACATCCAACCTATTGTGCCAGTGCCCCCCTCCACTAGCCTTCTAAGTGGAACCTGTCAAAGTAGGTTATGCCAGCTTGATTTTTAAAGCATTTTGCTCCAATTCCACACGTTTTTGCAACGTCTAAAGGGATCATGGCAAAGTAGTTAGAAGTTGTGCAAATGGGGGTTGATGCAGATTACAAAAGATTAAAAGGGGATGGCAGCACCCCCAGCATGTGTGGCATCTATTTTCCTGGAAGGCAGTTGCCTTCTTTTTAGGAGCTTGCAAGCGTCATTTTCTGTGCATGGCAATAGAAGCTTGGCAGTGGGGTTTCAAAATGGCCGCCCCCAGAGGCAGAAAAATACAAAATGGCTGCCCGCAGAAGAAAGCATGAGGCTAGTTTGCATCCCACGGAACACTGTGCTTGTCACAGTGGTTTCCCTTGGAAACTGGGACCATGACATCATAAAGGGCCCTGTTCTGCTGGCAGCTGTGGCTGTCTCACTGCTCATTCCAGCTCTGCAGCTCTTCAAGGAGGCAGTGGGAGATGCTGTGCACTGGGGCATTCATCTCTGGGTTCATGGAAACCCCAGGAGGGGTAATGGCCCGTGCCAAGCAAGTTGGGCTTAGGGAAGATTTAAAGCGCATAGCAGACCATAATGCTAAAAGCACAAAAATCATGCATCATGTTCTTTTGCATGGGATTAGATGGCTGTCTTCTTTAGTCCTGCATACAGATATGTTTTTGGAGCATAATAGCGGCAGGGCAAGTCTTAATCTAGACGTCCCCACCCCCAGCTTTATCAAAGCAAAGTAGAATCAGCCTGGGCCGCTTGCCTCTGTCTGCTAAACACCAGTCTTTATTAATCCAGTTAAAAGTCAAACTTTTGCTTTGGAATGAAAGGTCTACATCTAGGGGAAGTGTCTGCCTGGGTGTATGACTTGCTTCATGGAGAACATTTAAGTTCCCTACATCCAACCTATTGTGCCAGTGCCCCCCTCCACTAGCCTTCTAAGTGGAACCTGTCAAAGTAGGTTATGCCAGCTTGATTTTTACAGCATTTTGCTCCAATTCCACACGTTTTTGCAACATCTAAAGGGATCATGGCAAAGTAGTTAGAAGTTGTGCAAATGGGGGTTGATGCAGATTACAAAAAATTAAAAGGGGATGGCAGCACCCCCAGCATGTGTGGCATCTATTTTCCTGGAAGGCAGTTGTCTTCTTTTTAGGAGCTTGCAAGCGCCATTTTCTGTGCATGGCAATAGAAGCTTGGCAGTGGGGTTTCAAAATGGCCGCCCCCAGAGGCAGAAAAATACAAAATGGCTGCCCGCAGAAGAAAGCATGAGGCTAGTTTGCATCCCACGGAACACTGTGCTTGTCACAGTGGTTTCCCTTGGAAACTGGGACCATGACATCATAAAGGGCCCTGTTCTGCTGGCAGCTGTGGCTGTCTCACTGCTCATTCCAGCTCTGCAGCTCTTCAAGGAGGCAGCGGGAGATGCTGTGCACTGGGGCAGTCATCTCTGGGTTCATGGAAACCCCAGGAGGGGTAATGGCCCGTGCCAAGCAAGTTGGGCTTAGGGAAGATTTAAAGCGCATAGCAGACCATAATGCTAAAAGCACAAAAATCATGCATCATGTTCTTTTGCATGGGATTAGATGGCTGTCTTCTTTAGTCCTGCATACAGATATGTTTTTGGAGCATAATAGCGGCAGGGCAAGTCTTAATCTAGACGTCCCCACCCCCAGCTTTATCAAAGCAAAGTAGAATCAGCCTGGGCCGCTTGCCTCTGTCTGCTAAACACCAGTCTTTATTAATCCAGTTAAAAGTCAAACTTTTGCTTTGGAATGAAAGGTCTACATCTAGGGGAAGTGTCTGCCTGGGTGTACGACTTGCTTCATGGAGAACATTTAAGTTCCCTACATCCAACCTATTGTGCCAGTGCCCCCCTCCACTAGCCTTCTAAGTGGAACCTGTCAAAGTAGGTTATGCCAGCTTGATTTTTACAGCATTTTGCTCCAATTCCACACGTTTTTGCAACATCTAAAGGGATCATGGCAAAGTAGTTAGAAGTTGTGCAAATGGGGGTTGATGCAGATTACAAAAGATTAAAAGGGGATGGCAGCACCCCCAGCATGTGTGGCATCTATTTTCCTGGAAGGCAGTTGTCTTCTTTTTAGGAGCTTGCAAGCGCCATTTTCTGTGCATGCCAATAGAAGCTTGGCAGTGGGGTTTCAAAATGGCCGCCCCCAGAGGCAGAAAAATACAAAATGGCTGCCCGCAGAAGAAAGCATGAGGCTAGTTTGCATCCCACGGAACACTGTGCTTGTCACAGTGGTTTCCCTTGGAAACTGGGACCATGACATCATAAAGGGCCCTGTTCTGCTGGCAGCTGTGGCTGTCTCACTGCTCATTCCAGCTCTGCAGCTCTTCAAGGAGGCAGCGGGAGATGCTGTGCACTGGGGCAGTCATCTCTGGGTTCATGGAAACCCCAGGAGGGGTAATGGCCCGTGCCAAGCAAGTTGGGCTTAGGGAAGATTTAAAGCGCATAGCAGACCATAATGCTAAAAGCACAAAAATCATGCATCATGTTCTTTTGCATGGGATTAGATGGCTGTCTTCTTTAGTCCTGCATACAGATATGTTTTTGGAGCATAATAGCGGCAGGGCAAGTCTTAATCTAGACGTCCCCACCCCCAGCTTTATCAAAGCAAAGTAGAATCAGCCTGGGCCGCTTGCCTCTGTCTGCTAAACACCAGTCTTTATTAATCCAGTTAAAAGTCAAACTTTTGCTTTGGAATGAAAGGTCTACATCTAGGGGAAGTGTCTGCCTGGGTTTACGACTTGCTTCATGGAGAACATTTAAGTTCCCTACATCCAACCTATTGTGCCAGTGCCCCCCTCCACTAGCCTTCTAAGTGGAACCTGTCAAAGTAGGTTATGCCAGCTTGATTTTTACAGCATTTTGCTCCAATTCCACACGTTTTTGCAACATCTAAAGGGATCATGGCAAAGTAGTTAGAAGTTGTGCAAATGGGGGTTGATGCAGATTACAAAAGATTAAAAGGGGATGGCAGCACCCCCAGCATGTGTGGCATCTATTTTCCTGGAAGGCAGTTGTCTTCTTTTTAGGAGCTTGCAAGCGCCATTTTCTGTGCATGGCAATAGAAGCTTGGCAGTGGGGTTTCAAAATGGCCGCCCCCAGAGGCAGAAAAATACAAAATGGCTGCCCGCAGAAGAAAGCATGAGGCTAGTTTGCATCCCACGGAACACTCTGCTTGTCACAGTGGTTTCCCTTGGAAACTGGGACCATGACATCATAAAGGGCCCTGTTCTGCTGGCAGCTGTGGCTGTCTCACTGCTCATTCCAGCTCTGCAGCTCTTCAAGGAGGCAGCGGGAGATGCTGTGCACTGGGGCAGTCATCTCTGGGTTCATGGAAACCCCAGGAGGGGTAATGGCCCGTGCCAAGCAAGTTGGGCTTAGGGAAGATTTAAAGCGCATAGCAGACCATAATGCTAAAAGCACAAAAATCATGCATCATGTTCTTTTGCATGGGATTAGATGGCTGTCTTCTTTAGTCCTGCATACAGATATGTTTTTGGAGCATAATAGCGGCAGGGCAAGTCTTAATCTAGACGTCCCCACCCCCAGCTTTATCAAAGCAAAGTAGAATCAGCCTGGGCCGCTTGCCTCTGTCTGCTAAACACCAGTCTTTATTAATCCAGTTAAAAGTCAAACTTTTGCTTTGGAATGAAAGGTCTACATCTAGGGGAAGTGTCTGCCTGGGTGTACGACTTGCTTCATGGAGAACATTTAAGTTCCCTACATCCAACCTATTGTGCCAGTGCCCCCCTCCACTAGCCTTCTAAGTGGAACCTGTCAAAGTAGGTTATGCCAGCTTGATTTTTACAGCATTTTGCTCCAATTCCACACGTTTTTGCAACATCTAAAGGGATCATGGCAAAGTAGTTAGAAGTTGTGCAAATGGGGGTTGATGCAGATTACAAAAGATTAAAAGGGGATGGCAGCACCCCCAGCATGTGTGGCATCTATTTTCCTGGAAGGCAGTTGACTTCTTTTTCGGAGCTTGCAAGCGCCATTTTCTGTGCATGGCAATAGAAGCTTGGCAGTGGGGTTTCAAAATGGCCGCCCCCAGAGGCAGAAAAATACAAAATGGCTGCCCGCAGAAGAAAGCATGAGGCTAGTTTGCATCCCACGGAACACTGTGCGTGTCACAGTGGTTTCCCTTGGAAACTGGGACCATGACATCATAAAGGGCCCTGTTCTGCTGGCAGCTGTGGCTGTCTCACTGCTCATTCCAGCTCTGCAGCTCTTCAAGGAGGCAGCAGGAGATGCTGTGCACTGGGGCAGTCATCTCTGGGTTCATGGAAACCCCAGGAGGGGTAATGGCCCGTGCCAAGCAAGTTGGGCTTAGGGAAGATTTAAAGCGCATAGCAGACCATAATGCTAAAAGCACAAAAATCATGCATCATGTTCTTTTGCATGGGATTAGATGGCTGTCTTCTTTAGTCCTGCATACAGATATGTTTTTGGAGCATAATAGCGGCAGGGCAAGTCTTAATCTAGACGTCCCCACCCCCAGCTTTATCAAAGCAAAGTAGAATCAGCCTGGGCCGCTTGCCTCTGTCTGCTAAACACCAGTCTTTATTAATCCAGTTAAAAGTCAAACTTTTGCTTTGGAATGAAAGGTCTACATCTAGGGGAAGTGTCTGCCTGGGTGTACGACTTGCTTCATGGAGAACATTTAAGTTCCCTACATCCAACCTATTGTGCCAGTGCCCCCCTCCACTAGCCTTCTAAGTGGAACCTGTCAAAGTAGGTTATGCCAGCTTGATTTTTACAGCATTTTGCTCCAATTCCACACGTTTTTGCAACATCTAAAGGGATCATGGCAAAGTAGTTAGAAGTTGTGCAAATGGGGGTTGATGCAGATTACAAAAGATTAAAAGGGGATGGCAGCACCCCCAGCATGTGTGGCATCTATTTTCCTGGAAGGCAGTTGTCTTCTTTTTCGGAGCTTGCAAGCGCCATTTTCTGTGCATGGCAATAGAAGCTTGGCAGTGGGGTTTCAAAATGGCCGCCCCCAGAGGCAGAAAAATACAAAATGGCTTCCCGCAGAAGAAAGCATGAGGCTAGTTTGCATCCCACGGAACACTGTGCGTGTCACAGTGGTTTCCCTTGGAAACTGGGACCATGACATCATAAAGGGCCCTGTTCTGCTGGCAGCTGTGGCTGTCTCACTGCTCATTCCAGCTCTGCAGCTCTTCAAGGAGGCAGCAGGAGATGCTGTGCACTGGGGCAGTCATCTCTGGGTTCATGGAAACCCCAGGAGGGGTAATGGCCCGTGCCAAGCAAGTTGGGCTTAGGGAAGATTTAAAGCGCATAGCAGACCATAATGCTAAAAGCACAAAAATCATGCATCATGTTCTTTTGCATGGGATTAGATGGCTGTCTGCTTTAGTCCTGCATACAGATATGTTTTTGGAGCAAAATAGCGGCAGGGCAAGTCTTAATTTAGACGTCCCCACCCCCAGCTTTATCAAAGCAAAGTAGAATCAGCCTGGGCCGCTTGCCTCTGTCTGCGAAACACCAGTCTTTATTAATCCAGTTAAAAGTCAAACTTTTGCTTTGGAATGAAAGGTCTACATCTAGGGGAAGTGTCTGCCTGGGTGTACGACTTGCTTCATGGAGAACATTTAAGTTCCCTACATCCAACCTATTGTGCCAGTGCCCCCCTCCACTAGCCTTCTAAGTGGAACCTGTCAAAGTAGGATATGCCAGCTTGATTTTTACAGCATTTTGCTCCAATTCCACACGTTTTTGCAACATCTAAAGGGATCATGGCAAAGTAGTTAGAAGTTGTGCAAATGGGGGTTGATGCAGATTACAAAAGATTAAAAGGGGATGGCAGCACCCCCAGCATGTGTGGCATCTATTTTCCTGGAAGGCAGTTGTCTTCTTTTTAGGAGCTTGCAAGCGCCATTTTCTGTGCATGGCAATAGAAGCTTGGCAGTGGGGTTTCAAAATGGCCGCCCCCAGAGGCAGAAAAATACAAAATGGCTGCCCGCAGAAGAAAGCATGAGGCTAGTTTGCATCCCACGGAACACTGTGCCAACACAGTGGTTTCCCTTGGAAACTGGGACCATGACATCATAAAGGGCCCTGTTCTGCTGGCAGCTGTGGCTGTCTCACTGCTCATTCCAGCTCTGCAGCTCTTCAAGGAGGCAGCGGGAGATGCTGTGCACTGGGGCAGTCATCTCTGGGTTCATGGAAACCCCAGGAGGGGTAATGGCCCGTGCCAAGCAAGTTGGGCTTAGGGAAGATTTAAAGCGCATAGCAGACCATAATGCTAAAAGCACAAAAATCATGCATCATGTTCTTTTGCATGGGATTAGATGGCTGTCTTCTTTAGTCCTGCATACAGATATGTTTTTGGAGCATAATAGCGGCAGGGCAAGTCTTAATCTAGACGTCCCCACCCCCAGCTTTATCAAAGCAAAGTAGAATCAGCCTGGGCCGCTTGCCTCTGTCTGCTAAACACCAGTCTTTATTAATCCAGTTAAAAGTCAAACTTTTGCTTTGGAATGAAAGGTCTACATCTAGGGGAAGTGTCTGCCTGGGTGTACGACTTGCTTCATGGAGAACATTTAAGTTCCCTACATCCAACCTATTGTGCCAGTGCCCCCCTCCACTAGCCTTCTAAGTGGAACCTGTCAAAGTAGGTTATGCCAGCTTGATTTTTACAGCATTTTGCTCCAATTCCACACGTTTTTGCAACATCTAAAGGGATCATGGCAAAGTAGTTAGAAGTTGTGCAAATGGGGGTTGATGCAGATTACAAAAAATTAAAAGGGGATGGCAGCACCCCCAGCATGTGTGGCATCTATTTTCCTGGAAGGCAGTTGTCTTCTTTTTAGGAGCTTGCAAGCGCCATTTTCTGTGCATGGCAATAGAAGCTTGGCAGTGGGGTTTCAAAATGGCCGCCCCCAGAGGCAGAAAAATACAAAATGGCTGCCCGCAGAAGAAAGCATGAGGCTAGTTTGCATCCCACGGAACACTGTGCTTGTCACAGTGGTTTCCCTTGGAAACTGGGACCATGACATCATAAAGGGCCCTGTTCTGCTGGCAGCTGTGGCTGTCTCACTGCTCATTCCAGCTCTGCAGCTCTTCAAGGAGGCAGCGGGAGATGCTGTGCACTGGGGCAGTCATCTCTGGGTTCATGGAAACCCCAGGAGGGGTAATGGCCCGTGCCAAGCAAGTTGGGCTTAGGGAAGATTTAAAGCGCATAGCAGACCATAATGCTAAAAGCACAAAAATCATGCATCATGTTCTTTTGCATGGGATTAGATGGCTGTCTTCTTTAGTCCTGCATACAGATATGTTTTTGGAGCATAATAGCGGCAGGGCAAGTCTTAATCTAGACGTCCCCACCCCCAGCTTTATCAAAGCAAAGTAGAATCAGCCTGGGCCGCTTGCCTCTGTCTGCTAAACACCAGTCTTTATTAATCCAGTTAAAAGTCAAACTTTTGCTTTGGAATGAAAGGTCTACATCTAGGGGAAGTGTCTGCCTGGGTTTACGACTTGCTTCATGGAGAACATTTAAGTTCCCTACATCCAACCTATTGTGCCAGTGCCCCCCTCCACTAGCCTTCTAAGTGGAACCTGTCAAAGTAGGTTATGCCAGCTTGATTTTTACAGCATTTTGCTCCAATTCCACACGTTTTTGCAACATCTAAAGGGATCATGGCAAAGTAGTTAGAAGTTGTGCAAATGGGGGTTGATGCAGATTACAAAAGATTAAAAGGGGATGGCAGCACCCCCAGCATGTGTGGCATCTATTTTCCTGGAAGGCAGTTGTCTTCTTTTTAGGAGCTTGCAAGCGCCATTTTCTGTGCATGGCAATAGAAGCTTGGCAGTGGGGTTTCAAAATGGCCGCCCCCAGAGGCAGAAAAATACAAAATGGCTGCCCGCAGAAGAAAGCATGAGGCTAGTTTGCATCCCACGGAACACTCTGCTTGTCACAGTGGTTTCCCTTGGAAACTGGGACCATGACATCATAAAGGGCCCTGTTCTGCTGGCAGCTGTGGCTGTCTCACTGCTCATTCCAGCTCTGCAGCTCTTCCAGGAGGCAGCGGGAGATGCTGTGCACTGGGGCAGTCATCTCTGGGTTCATGGAAACCCCAGGAGGGGTAATGGCCCGTGCCAAGCAAGTTGGGCTTAGGGAAGATTTAAAGCGCATAGCAGACCATAATGCTAAAAGCACAAAAATCATTCATCATGTTCTTTTGCATGGGATTAGATGGCTGTCTTCTTTAGTCCTGCATACAGATATGTTTTTGGAGCATAATAGCGGCAGGGCAAGTCTTAATCTAGACGTCCCCACCCCCAGCTTTATCAAAGCAAAGTAGAATCAGCCTGGGCCGCTTGCCTCTGTCTGCTAAACACCAGTCTTTATTAATCCAGTTAAAAGTCAAACTTTTGCTTTGGAATGAAAGGTCTACATCTAGGGGAAGTGTCTGCCTGGGTGTACGACTTGCTTCATGGAGAACATTTAAGTTCCCTACATCCAACCTATTGTGCCAGTGCCCCCCTCCACTAGCCTTCTAAGTGGAACCTGTCAAAGTAGGTTATGCCAGCTTGATTTTTACAGCATTTTGCTCCAATTCCACACGTTTTTGCAACATCTAAAGGGATCATGGCAAAGTAGTTAGAAGTTGTGCAAATGGGGGTTGATGCAGATTACAAAAGATTAAAAGGGGATGGCAGCACCCCCAGCATGTGTGGCATCTATTTTCCTGGAAGGCAGTTGTCTTCTTTTTAGGAGCTTGCAAGCGCCATTTTCTGTGCATGGCAATAGAAGCTTGGCAGTGGGGTTTCAAAATGGCCGCCCCCAGAGGCAGAAAAATACAAAATGGCTGCCCGCAGAAGAAAGCATGAGGCTAGTTTGCATCCCACGGAACACTCTGCTTGTCACAGTGGTTTCCCTTGGAAACTGGGACCATGACATCATAAAGGGCCCTGTCCTGCTGGCAGCTGTGGCTGTCTCACTGCTCATTCCAGCTCTGCAGCTCTTCAAGGAGGCAGCGGGAGATGCTGTGCACTGGGGCAGTCATCTCTGGGTTCATGGAAACCCCAGGAGGGGTAATGGCCCGTGCCAAGCAAGTTGGGCTTAGGGAAGATTTAAAGCGCATAGCAGACCATAATGCTAAAAGCACAAAAATCATTCATCATGTTCTTTTGCATGGGATAAGATGGCTGTCTTCTTTAGTCCTGCATACAGATATGTTTTTGGAGCATAATAGCGGCAGGGCAAGTCTTAATCTAGACGTCCCCACCCCCAGCTTTATCAAAGCAAAGTAGAATCAGCCCGGGCCGCTTGCCTCTGTCTGCTAAACACCAGTCTTTATTAATCCAGTTAAAAGTCAAACTTTTGCTTTGGAATGAAAGGTCTACATCTAGGGGAAGTGTCTGCCTGGGTGTACGACTTGCTTCATGGAGAACATTTAAGTTCCCTACATCCAACCTATTGTGCCAGTGCCCCCCTCCACTAGCCTTCTAAGTGGAACCTGTCAAAGTAGGTTATGCCAGCTTGATTTTTACAGCATTTTGCTCCAATTCCACACGTTTTTGCAACATCTAAAGGGATCATGGCAAAGTAGTTAGAAGTTGTGCAAATGGGGGTTGATGCAGATTACAAAAGATTAAAAGGGGATGGCAGCACCCCCAGCATGTGTGGCATCTATTTTCCTGGAAGGCAGTTGTCTTCTTTTTAGGAGCTTGCAAGCGCCATTTTCTGTGCATGGCAATAGAAGCTTGGCAGTGGGGTTTCAAAATGGCCGCCCCCAGAGGCAGAAAAATACAAAATGGCTGCCCGCAGAAGAAAGCATGAGGCTAGTTTGCATCCCACGGAACACTGTGCTTGTCACAGTGGTTTCCCTTGGAAACTGGGACCATAACATCATAAAGGGCCCTGTTCTGCTGGCAGCTGTGGCTGTCTCACTGCTCATTCCAGCTCTGCAGCTCTTCAAGGAGGCAGCGGGAGATGCTGTGCACTGGGGCAGTCATCTCTGGGTTCATGGAAACCCCAGGAGGGGTAATGGCCCGTACCAAGCAAGTTGGGCTTAGGGAAGATTTAAAGCGCATAGCAGACCATAATGCTAAAAGCACAAAAATCATGCATCATGTTCTTTTGCATGGGATTAGATGGCTGTCTTCTTTAGTCCTGCATACAGATATGTTTTTGGAGCATAATAGCGGAAGTGTCTGCCTGGGTGTACGACTTGCTTCATGGAGAACATTTAAGTTCCCTACATCCAACCTATTGTGCCAGTGCCCCCCTCCACTAGCCTTCTAAGTGGAACCTGTCAAAGTAGGTTATGCCAGCTTGATTTTTACAGCATTTTGCTCCAATTCCACACGTTTTTGCAACATCTAAAGGGATCATGGCAAAGTAGTTAGAAGTTGTGCAAATGGGGGTTGATGCAGATTACAAAAGATTAAAAGGGGATGGCAGCACCCCCAGCATGTGTGGCATCTATTTTCCTGGAAGGCAGTTGTCTTCTTTTTAGGAGCTTGCAAGCGCCATTTTCTGTGCATGGCAATAGAAGCTTGGCAGTGGGGTTTCAAAATGGCCGCCCCCAGAGGCAGAAAAATACAAAATGGCTGCCCGCAGAAGAAAGCATGAGGCTAGTTTGCATCCCACGGAACACTCTGCTTGTCACAGTGGTTTCCCTTGGAAACTGGGACCATGACATCATAAAGGGCCCTGTTCTGCTGGCAGCTGTGGCTGTCTCACTGCTCATTCCAGCTCTGCAGCTCTTCCAGGAGGCAGCGGGAGATGCTGTGCACTGGGGCAGTCATCTCTGGGTTCATGGAAACCCCAGGAGGGGTAATGGCCCGTGCCAAGCAAGTTGGGCTTAGGGAAGATTTAAAGCGCATAGCAGACCATAATGCTAAAAGCACAAAAATCATTCATCATGTTCTTTTGCATGGGATTAGATGGCTGTCTTCTTTAGTCCTGCATACAGATATGTTTTTGGAGCATAATAGCGGCAGGGCAAGTCTTAATCTAGACGTCCCCACCCCCAGCTTTATCAAAGCAAAGTAGAATCAGCCTGGGCCGCTTGCCTCTGTCTGCTAAACACCAGTCTTTATTAATCCAGTTAAAAGTCAAACTTTTGCTTTGGAATGAAAGGTCTACATCTAGGGGAAGTGTCTGCCTGGGTGTACGACTTGCTTCATGGAGAACATTTAAGTTCCCTACATCCAACCTATTGTGCCAGTGCCCCCCTCCACTAGCCTTCTAAGTGGAACCTGTCAAAGTAGGTTATGCCAGCTTGATTTTTACAGCATTTTGCTCCAATTCCACACGTTTTTGCAACATCTAAAGGGATCATGGCAAAGTAGTTAGAAGTTGTGCAAATGGGGGTTGATGCAGATTACAAAAGATTAAAAGGGGATGGCAGCACCCCCAGCATGTGTGGCATCTATTTTCCTGGAAGGCAGTTGTCTTCTTTTTAGGAGCTTGCAAGCGCCATTTTCTGTCCATGGCAATAGAAGCTTGGCAGTGGGGTTTCAAAATGGCCGCCCCCAGAGGCAGAAAAATACAAAATGGCTGCCCGCAGAAGAAAGCATGAGGCTAGTTTGCATCCCACGGAACACTCTGCTTGTCACAGTGGTTTCCCTTGGAAACTGGGACCATGACATCATAAAGGGCCCTGTCCTGCTGGCAGCTGTGGCTGTCTCACTGCTCATTCCAGCTCTGCAGCTCTTCAAGGAGGCAGCGGGAGATGCTGTGCACTGGGGCAGTCATCTCTGGGTTCATGGAAACCCCAGGAGGGGTAATGGCCCGTACCAAGCAAGTTGGGCTTAGGGAAGATTTAAAGCGCATAGCAGACCATAATGCTAAAAGCACAAAAATCATGCATCATGTTCTTTTGCATGGGATTAGATGGCTGTCTTCTTTAGTCCTGCATACAGATATGTTTTTGGAGCATAATAGCGGCAGGGCAAGTCTTAATCTAGACGTCCCCACCCCCAGCTTTATCAATGCAAAGTAGAATCAGCCTGGGCCGCTTGCCTCTGTCTGCTAAACACCAGTCTTTATTAATCCAGTTAAAAGTCAAACTTTTGCTTTGGAATGAAAGGTCTACATCTAGGGGAAGTGTCTGCCTGGGTGTACGACTTGCTGCATGGAGAACATTTAAGTTCCCTACATCCAACCTATTGTGCCAGTGCCCCCCTCCACTAGCCTTCTAAGTGGAACCTGTCAAAGTAGGTTATGCCAGCTTGATTTTTACAGCATTTTGCTCCAATTCCACACGTTTTTGCAACATCTAAAGGGATCATGGCAAAGTAGTTAGAAGTTGTGCAAATGGGGGTTGATGCAGATTACAAAAGATTAAAAGGGGATGGCAGCACCCCCAGCATGTGTGGCATCTATTTTCCTGGAAGGCAGTTGTCTTCTTTTTAGGAGCTTGCAAGCGCCATTTTCTGTGCATGGCAATAGAAGCTTGGCAGTGGGGTTTCAAAATGGCCGCCCCCAGAGGCAGAAAAATACAAAATGGCTGCCCGCAGAAGAAAGCATGAGGCTAGTTTGCATCCCACGGAACACTCTGCTTGTCACAGTGGTTTCCCTTGGAAACTGGGACCATGACATCATAAAGGGCCCTGTTCTGCTGGCAGCTGTGGCTGTCTCACTGCTCATTCCAGCTCTGCAGCTCTTCAAGGAGGCAGCGGGAGATGCTGTGCACTGGGGCAGTCATCTCTGGGTTCATGGAAACCCCAGGAGGGGTAATGGCCCGTGCCAAGCAAGTTGGGCTTAGGGAAGATTTAAAGCGCATAGCAGACCATAATGCTAAAAGCACAAAAATCATTCATCATGTTCTTTTGCATGGGATTAGATGGCTGTCTTCTTTAGTCCTGCATACAGATATGTTTTTGGAGCATAATAGCGGCAGGGCAAGTCTTAATCTAGACGTCCCCACCCCCAGCTTTATCAAAGCAAAGTAGAATCAGCCTGGGCCGCTTGCCTCTGTCTGCTAAACACCAGTCTTTATTAATCCAGTTAAAAGTCAAACTTTTGCTTTGGAATGAAAGGTCTACATCTAGGGGAAGTGTCTGCCTGGGTGTACGACTTGCTTCATGGAGAACATTTAAGTTCCCTACATCCAACCTATTGTGCCAGTGCCCCCCTCCACTAGCCTTCTAAGTGGAACCTGTCAAAGTAGGTTATGCCAGCTTGATTTTTACAGCATTTTGCTCCAATTCCACACGTTTTTGCAACATCTAAAGGAATCATGGCAAAGTAGTTAGAAGTTGTGCAAATGGGGGTTGATGCAGATTACAAAAGATTAAAAGGGGATGGCAGCACCCCCAGCATGTTTGGCATCTATTTTCCTGGAAGGCAGTTGTCTTCTTTTTCTAAGCTTGCAAGCGCCATTTTCTGTGCATGGCAATAGAAGCTTGGCAGTGGGGTTTCAAAATGGCCGCCCCCAGAGGCAGAAAAATACAAAATGGCTGCCCGCAGAAGAAAGCATGAGGCTAGTTTGCATCCCACGGAACACTGTGCGTGTCACTGTGGTTTCCCTTGGAAACTGGGACCATGACATCATAAAGGGCCCTGTTCTGCTGGTAGCTGTGGCTGTCTCACTGCTCATTCCAGCTCTGCAGCTCTTCAAGGAGGCAGTGGGAGATGCTGTGCACTGGGGCAGTCATCTCTGGGTTCATGGAAACCCCAGGAGGGGTAATGGCCCGTGCCAAGCAAGTTGGGCTTAGGGAAGATTTAAAGCGCATAGCAGACCATAATGCTAAAAGCACAAAAATCATGCATCATGTTCTTTTGCATGGGATTAGATGGCTGTCTTCTTTAGTCCTGCATACAGATATGTTTTTGGAGCATAATAGCGGCAGGGAAAGTCTTAATCTAGACGTCCCCACCCCCAGCTTTATCAAAGCAAAGTAGAATCAGCCTGGGCCGCTTTGCCTCTGTCTGCTAAACACCAGTCTTTATTAATCCAGTTAAAAGTCAAACTTTTGCTTTGGAATGAAAGGTCTACATCTAAGGGAAGTGTCTGCCTGGGTGTACGACTTGCTTCATGGAGAACATTTAAGTTCCCTACATCCAACCTATTGTGCCAGTGCCCCCCTCCACTAGCCTTCTAAGTGGAACCTGTCAAAGTAGGTTATGCCAGCTTGATTTTTACAGCATTTTGCTCCAATTCCACACGTTTTTGCAACATCTAAAGGGATCATGGCAAAGTAGTTAGAAGCTGTGCAAATGGGGGTTGATGCAGATTACAAAAGATTAAAAGGGGATGGCAGCACCCCCAGCATGTGTGGCATCTATTTTCCTGGAAGGCAGTTGTCTTCTTTTTAGGAGCTTGCAAGCGCCATTTTCTGTGCATGGCAATAGAAGCTTGGCAGTGGGGTTTCAAAATGGCCGCCCCCAGAGGCAGAAAAATACAAAATGGCTGCCCGCAGAAGAAAGCATGAGGCTAGTTTGCATCCCACGGAACACTGTGCGTGTCACAGTGGTTTCCCTTGGAAACTGGGACCATGACATCATAAAGGGCCCTGTTCTGCTGGCAGCTGTGGCTGTCTCACTGCTCATTCCAGCTCTGCAGCTCTTCAAGGAGGCAGCGGGAGATGCTGTGCACTGGGGCAGTCATCTCTTGGTTCATGGAAACCCCAGGAGGGGTAATGGCCCGTGCCAAGCAAGTTGGGCTTAGGGAAGATTTAAAGCGCATAGCAGACCATAATGCTAAAAGCACAAAAATCATGCATCATGTTCTTTTGCATGGGATTAGATGGCTGTCTTCTTTAGTCCTGCATACAGATATGTTTTTGGAGCATAATA
Source organism: Engystomops pustulosus (assembly GCF_040894005.1). Lineage (NCBI taxonomy): Eukaryota > Metazoa > Chordata > Amphibia > Anura > Leptodactylidae > Engystomops > Engystomops pustulosus. Next base: position 58,105,839 of record NC_092421.1, on the reverse strand, counting down.
GCGGCAGGGCAAGTCTTAATCTAGACGTCCCCACCCCCAGCTTTATCAAAGCAAAGTAGAATCAGCCTGGGCCGCTTGCCTCTGTCTGCTAAACACCAGTCTTTATTAATCCAGTTAAAAGTCAAACTTTTGCTTTGGAATGAAAGGTCTACATCTAGGGGAAGTGTCTGCCTGGGTGTACGACTTGCTTCATGGAGAACATTTAAGTTCCCTACATCCAACCTATTGTGCCAGTGCCCCCCTCCACTAGCCTTCTAAGTGGAACCTGTCAAAGTAGGTTATGCCAGCTTGATTTTTACAGCATTTTGCTCCAATTCCACACGTTTTTGCAACATCTAAAGGGATCATGGCAAAGTAGTTAGAAGTTGTGCAAATGGGGGTTGATGCAGATTACAAAAGATTAAAAGGTGATGGCAGCACCCCCAGCATGTGTGGCATCTATTTTCCTGGAAGGCAGGTGTCTTGATTTTAGGAGCTTGCAAGCGCCATGACGTGTGGATATGGGATGGACCCCCACTTTATTTTAAACAGTGTATGGAACACGGTGTATGGAAAAAATACACAACCACATAACGTAATGGGTGAAATGGCCACAGCTTTATTTGAATCACAGGAATAAAACAATCAGAGGAGGAGTCAGGTGACATGCTAGGGGTGGGATTCCCCAATACCCCAATCTAAAGTTGCCTGACATACAGCCCCCGGCCAGACATCAACAAAGGGGGGCGGCACGCTCTGGCTTGCCATTCTAGCAGAGCCAGTACACTTTAAGGGCACCAATGACCCTGGTGAAGATTATCCATTGTGTGCTTCAACACCGTGCCCGCCCCTGGCTGCTTTTACCATTACCAGAGCCTTGAGGCTGGCCACTTCCAAAGCTCAGGCTGTTGACCACCATGAGCTTTTACATCCTCTATAAGTTAAATTAGTCCACCAATAACTTGCCTGCACCTTCCACCTGACTCCTCCACCGCCACAAAGAGGCCATTTGACACCTTAAATGGACTCGACCGCCACCAAACAACAAAAATCCCATCAATGGGAATGCAATAGGTTAACGAATAAAGTGTTGAGAAAATTACAAATACAATCCACATGCACAAAGTGGTAAAAACATTGCTAAACTCTAAACTTCTACAGATATACCAAACCGTGTCCAACAATATAGTGAAGCAGGATACCGTACAACAATGATGTGGAATAACTGCCCTCGGAACTAAATATATTCTGAAAAGACTAAGTACTAGACACCAAAAGCGTAGATTTATCTCCCCACCGAGTGGGAATATTGCTTACTGTATCTCCAGTATCTAGAGAACCACTAGTCATACTTCAATATATGTATCATGCACCAATACTATTGACAGAACAGACATGAAGAGGATAGGTAAAGAAGAAGAACGTTTACTTCTGTGCTCAGCTAATGCATAGGTGGGGGGGGGGGGCAACCCCACTATGTGTCATAGCGTATGCACTGCCACGGCATAGCCCCTGACAAAATGTTCAAAATGCTGTGCGATGTCTTCGCTCTCTTTTTTTTTTTTTTTTTATATATATATAGTATTACAATAACATAGTGAGCTGAGCCGAGATATACTCATCTCAAGCTTTATAGCAAACCAATTTAAAATTTATTTTGTAGTTGGCCTAGCACCAGCTCCATCTTGCTCCAATACAGAATACAGCGCAATAGCGGGCAAGTACTTGACAACAGAACAGCAAAGGCTTGTCCATTTTGACAACTAACTTCGCCCGGTATAATACTAAATAAATGTAACTTTGCTCAAAAAACACGCTCAGCGTGCACAGAAACCACAACTACCATATCCACAAGCCGCAACCTCCTGGCAAGTGGCGAGAGCAGAATGTGGCCATATCAAGCCAAATCCATAAATATAATTTTTTGCTCAAAAAACACGCTCAGCGTGTAGAGAAACCACACCTGCCATATCCACAAGCCGCAACCTCCTGGCAAGTGGCGAGAGCAGAATGTGGCCATATCAAGCCAAATCCATAAATATAATTTTTTGCTCAAAAAACACGCTCAGCGTGTAGAGAAACCACACCTGCCATATCCACAAGCCGCAACCTCCTGGCAAGTGGCGAGAACAGAATGTGGCCATATCAAGCCAAATCCATAAATATAATTTTTTGCTCAAAAACACGCTCAGCGTGTAGAGAAACCATAACTACCATATCCACAAGCCGCAACCTCCTGGCAAGTGGCGAGAGCAGAATGTGGCCATATCAAACCAAATTCATAAATATAATTTTTTTTTTTTTGCTCAAAAAACACGCTCAGCATGTAGAGAAACCACACCTGCCATATCCACAAGCCGCAACCTCCTGGCAAGTGGCGAGAGCAGAATGTGGCCATATCAAGCCAAATCCATAAATATAATTATTTGCTCAAAAAACATGCTCAGCGTGTAGCGAAACCATAACTACCATATCCACAAGCCGCAACCTCCTGGCAAGTGGTGATATCCAATGCACGCACAGCGTACAAAACCAACACTCTAGTGATCCACCAGCCGCTATCCTCTTAGCTAGTGGCGTAACTAGGTGTGGATAACCGAACCAGAACCATCTTCTCAGGGACCGCCCCTTAGAGAAGTGCATATATGTCTCCACATATAATCCACTAGCCACCAACCTCCAAGCTAGTGGTGTAACCAGGTGTGGAGAACTTGTCTCCCATAATCCATAATTACGCGCACAGCGCGCGAGAGCCACATCCCCAGCTCCACATAGCCGCCAACCTCCTACCTAAGTGGCGAAAGAAGATGTGGCCCTAGACCAACCATTTGAGACAGTAACATCAACCACATATAAGACATTATATAAATGTACCAAGGGCCTGGATATATAGGATCCATTTATTTTACAGAATTAGGTGCAGCAGTAACACTGACCATGTGTCTGGCTAATTCTCCAGCCATTTCATGGGGCTAAATGTAATGTAACATTACAATGCTAATTCACCATTATAGTCTGAGGTGGCATGTAACCCCCTCAGTATTGTACCATGTACCACTCATGTAATCTAGAATGTATATATATATATATATATATATGAGTGCACATAAGGTATACATGGACAGTCCATAATATAGAAGCCACAACTAAAGGCTAGTTATATATATATGTAAGATACAGCCTGATCCATAACTACAATAAAGCAGTGAGATGGAAGCCATGTACACTGCACCAGGCACATAAGCATCTGAATGCAGCATGTGGTGACTATATAGCAATGACCTGGGATGGGCTACTATAGAATCCGTATGTATATCAGTGACATGGAGGTTTTATTCAGATAGCTAAGCTCCCCATATCCAGAAACTACAAATACTCAGGTCAATGCTGGGCCATATAGACCAGGAATGTGGGGGACCTGCACCTATCATGGTCAGTAAATCACAGTAAGGTGTAGGCCACCAAGACTATAGAGAACCAAGATTATAAAAGACTAGTAATAATGCAGCCTCCATCTGTGATCCTGTACATGTGCTCTCTCTGGGCAGCTCCTCTCTCCCTAGTGTCTAATACATGTAACCTCCCCATAACAAGCAGAGTAATGGTGGACATCTGCCCTCAGTCTCTATCCAAAAGGACTGGACTCCTGAAGAAGCTCCAGTATGGAGCTCGCGATTGCTTTGCCATATCTGTGCCACAAGGATTCATACTAAAATAGCCATGTGTACCTGTGTCATGAAGGTATAAATGTAACCTTAAACCGTATACAAGAGGTCATTACCCTCATGTAAATTAGTGATATATGCAGTGAGTGAGGTAAGTACACACTCATCACTCAACCTCATATAAATCAGTGATATGTACAGTGTGTGACGTAAGTACACCTTCATATAAATTAGCGATATGTACAGTGTGCGAGGTAAGTACACCCTCATATAAATCAGCGATATGTACAGTATGTGAGGTAAGTACACCCTCATATATATCAGTGATATGTACAGTATGTGAGGTAAGTACACCCTCAAGTAATTCAGTGACCTCATATAAATCAGAGATAAGTACTGAGTGTGAGGTAGGTACATTCTCATATAAATCAGTGATATGTACAGTATGTGCGGTAAGTACACCCTCATATAGATCAGTGATATGTACAGTGTATGAGGTAACTACATCCTCATATATATCAGTGATATGTACAGTGTATGAGGTAACTACATCCTCATATATATCAGTGATATGTATAGTGTATGAGGTAACTACACCCTCATATATATCAGTGATATGTACAGTGTATGAGGTAACTACATCCTCATATATACCAGTGATATGTACAGTGTATGAGGTAACTACACCCTCATATATATCAGTGATATGTACAGTGTATGAGGTAACTACATCCTCATATATATCAGTGATATGTACAGTGTATGAGGTAAGTACACCCTCATATATAATCAGTGATATGTACAGTGTATGAGGTAACTACATCCTCATATATATCAGTGATATGTACAGTGTATGAGGTAAGTACACCCTCATATAAATCAGTGATATGTACAGTGTGTGAGGTAACTACCCCTCATATACATTAGGGCATTATGCAGTATGTTAAGCAATAAGATGACATATCAGCCATGTATGTAGTATGTGAGGTGACCTGGGGCAGATACATGGTTAGTTATCTCCCCATATACAGCGCTGTATACACTGAGGTCACCTGCTCCCCTATACATAAGTGTCTGTACTCCATCACATGTGAGGAGCAGGACCATGAGACTGCCCAAATAAAATAAAACCACGAACCACCGGGAGCTCAGGCCCCTTTAACCTTAACCCCTTATCACCGACACTAGTTTTCAGCTCAATGACCAGACTCGATTTTTCAAATCTGACATGTCTCACGATAATTGGTTATAACTTTGGAACGCTTTAACATATCCTGGTGATTTTGAGAATGTTTTCTCGTGACACATTGTACTTCATGTTAGTTATAAAATTTAAGTGATACGTTTTGCGTTTCGTTCTGAAAAAAAGTGAAAATTTGGTAAAAGTTTGTAAAAATTCTTCATTTTCCAAGTTTGAAATGTTCTGGTTTCCAGACAGGAAGTAAAACTACCCAAAAAGTTTGATAATTAACATTTACAGAATGTCTGCTTTATGTTGGGATGATATTTTATGCTTCCGGTCATTTTTCTAGGATGTTATGAGGTGCAGAACTTTAGGTGCGATTTTTCTTATTTTCATGAAAATTGCCATAACTCACATTTTGAGGGACAACTCGGCTTCCAAGTGACTTTGAAAGGCCTAAATAATAGTAAAACCTCATAAATTACCCCACTATAGAAACTTCACCCCTCAACGTATGTAAAACAACTTCTATTAAGTCCATTAACCCTTTAAGTGTTTCACATGGGTTAAAAAATATGGACCTGCGATTTAGAAACTATGGAATTTTTTTGGAAATACATTCATTTAGGCCAAAACTGACATTTTCAGAATAAATTAAATGATGAAACGCACTGCAACGCTTGATGCCCAATTCCTCCCGAGTGTACTGATACCACATATGTGGTGGTAAACTGCTGTACGGGCGCACGGCCGAGCATAGAATGAATGGAGGCGCCATTCACTGCAGATTTGTATTGTCACATTGTACGACCTATAAATTTTTATTTTTTTTGGTAATGCGATCATATGAGGGCTTATTTTTTATGGGATGAGATACAATGTATAAATAATTTATTTTGGGAGTCTAAAGCTTATTCATGAGATTTTATTAACTATTTCAAGGGGGACACAAACAAAATCATCAATTTTTATTTTGGATTGTGAGCATTTCCCCCCCCCCCCCCCCGCTCACCGTAACGTAAAAGTAATATTTTATCTTTATTCTCTGGTTCACTACGATTGCGGTGATACCTCATTTATATAGTTTTTCTTATTTTGCTCAATTTTCCTGAGCAAAACCAATATTGGAGAAAATCGCATTGTTTTTACTATTGACAACTTTTCAAGGCCATAACTTCTGTATTTTTCTGTTGTCAGATCTGGTTGAGGGCTTATTTTTTGCAAAAACAGTTGTTCTTTTCAGTCGTATCATATTAGGTACCGTAACTTTTTTTGATCACTTTTTAGAACATTTTTTGTGATGGTGTTTGATGAAAAATTGTATATTATGGGAAGTTTTTCGAGTTTTTGTTTTACGTAGTTCACCGAGCGGGTTCAATATTGATTTAGATTTATTGTACAGATTAATACGGACGCGGTGATACCAAATATGTACGTGTTTTGTGTTTTATATACTTTATTTGCATTTTATGTGTTACTGGGGAGATTATGGGACTTTTATTTTATTTATTTATTTAATTATATTATAAAAAGATTTAATTTTTTTTTTTTTACTTTTTTACATTTTCTACTTCTTGGCTTGAATAAGCGATCATCCGATCGCTTATTCAAGCCTTTACACTGCAATACACTTGTATTGCAGTGTATAGTGAAAGTAACTGAGCATGCTGCGCATGCTCAGTTACTTACAGCCGGGTCCTGCCCGGTGAGAAGAGGAGCCGACAGCCCCGGGTCACTCGTCGGAACCCGGGGCAGCGGCAGGAGGGATCGGATCCCCCGGTAAGCACACCGGGGGGGTCCGATCCACGGGGGACACACTTGCACGCCGCGGTCATGCTTGACCGCGGCGTGCAAGGGGTTAAACACCCGGGATCGGAGTTTTTCCGATCCCGGGTCTTAGTGCCGGGTCTGGGCTGTGATATCACAGCCCGACACCGGCACCAGCGAGACCCGGTGTCCCGAAAACTTCTTCTGATGCGCCGCCGTAGAAAGGCGTCGCATCAGAAGAAGTACCCTTAATGACCGCCGTAAAAACCCGATAGGGCGGTCATTAAGGGGTTAAACCAATATTCGCCGATAAATAAACACACAGAGACTTGTATTAACGTTAAACATATGTGGGTTGACATGAGGGTCGGCCACAGCTTTATATATTATTATTATAATAAACATCTTGTATTTTTTTTATATTATTTTTTTTGTATTATTTAAAACATAACTTGACAGGTAACAAATGTAAACAAACCAAGAGCAACCAAACCCCTCCCACCTGTATGCCTGCCAGCCAATGGGCATGTAGGCCAAATAACCCAACTAACCGCCAGCTGTGACAAAAGCAAAGCCGAAAATACCGTAAACAAAGGGAGGGTGGGTGGGAAACGCAATCCAGAAAGAGGGTGAGTGACGTCTGCAGCCCCTATTTAAGCTATGCTCACTTCCTGTACCACCCACGACACAAGCCCGCCCCTAGTCACGTAGCCCCCACCTCCCTGGAATACGCAGGGAGACAGAAAGGAAAGGGAAAAACCACCTTAGTTAAAGAAGGGCCTATTCCTGTACATAGAACCCCACTAACTAAGAGCCCTTTGTGCAGTCATTAGCCCAACGGCTATACGCCTCCGGGCTTGCAAGGACACATGGACTCCCATCCTGCCACAGCTGCCATGTGTAAGACAGCTGGGAACAGATACACGAGGAGACCTGAACTATCATGTCCACATTACACTAGTAAATAAATAAAGCTCCCATGTAGCATAAAGCAGCCATATCTATAGTGTGAGGTATAATCTGACAGATATCACAGCCATAGCTGCAGGGTATAAGATGGCAGGGAGCAGACTCCTGAGGAGACATGGCAGCTTCTTACACCCATGTGCACATTACATGAGGTAATGCTGCTCCCCTGTAACATTACCAGTCATATCTACAGTGTGTGAGTATAATCATACACATATCACAGACATCACTGCAGGGTATACTATAGCTAGGAGCAGACTCCAGAGGACACATGGCTGAGGAAACATGGCGGCTTCTTACATACCTTCAGCCATGTGCACATTACATGAGGTAATGCTGCTCCCCTTTAACATTAACCAGTCATATCCCAGTGTGGGGTTATAAGCTCACATATATATCATAGCCAAAGCTGCCATGCGTGAGATAGCTGGGAGCAAGTACATGAGGAGACATGGAGACATGATCTCCTGTGGTAATTATTAATTCCTGAGGTAAAAATCCTCTCATATATGATGTGTAAGCTGAGTCTACCCTGGTACATGATGTGTGAGGTGTATGTGGTGACAGCAGAGTGATATAAAGTGGTAACCCCAGTGTTATACCTTCTGAGTCTGTCAGACATGTTTCTTTCTGTGCTTCTAGAGAGAGAAAGAGAAAGAGAGATACAGGACAGGGAGTGACATCTACTCCTGAGCCCCTCCCCTCTTACATCACTACACTATCCCACCCACTCTGTACTTTTAACAAGGACCAACATCTTACATCAATACTATCATCTAAATTCAGTCGTTATAGGTCCCCCCTTACCACCATCATGTTCCTGCTTCGCCTATGGCTCCGCTGTTGTCATTTTCTGTGCATGGCAATAGAAGCTTGGCAGTGGGGTTTCAAAATGGCCGCCCCCAGAGGCAGAAAAATACAAAATGGCTGCCCGCAGAAGAAAGCATGAGGCTAGTTTGCATCCCACGGAACACTGTGCATGTCACAGTGGGATCCCTTGGAAACTGGCACCATGACATCATAAAGGGCCCTGTTCTGCTGGCAGCTGTGGCTGTCTCACTGCTCATTCCAGCTCTGCAGCTCTTCCAGGAGGCAGCGGGAGATGTTGTGCACTGGGGCAGTCATCTCTGGGTTCATGGAAACCCCGGGAGGGGTAATGGCCCGTGCCAAGCAAGTTGGGCTTAGGGAACATTTAAAGCGCATAGCAGACCATAATGCTAAAAGCACAAAAATCATACATCATGTTCTTTTGCATGGGATTAGATGGCGGTCTTCTTTAGTCCTGCATACAGATATGTTTTTGGAGCATAATAGCGGCAGGGCAAGTCTTAATCTAGACGTCCCCACCCCCAGCTTTATCAATGCAAAGTAGTGTCAGCCTAGGCCGCTTGCCCCTGTCTGCTAAACACCAGTCTTTATTAATCCTGTTAAAAGTCAAACCTTTGCTTTGGAATGAAAGGTCTACATCTAGGGGAAGTGTCTACCTGGGTGTAAGACTTGCTTCATGGAGAACATTTAAGTTCCCTACATCCAACCTATTGTGCCAGTGCCCCCCTCCACTAGCCTTCTAAGTGGAACCTGTCAAAGTAGGTTATGCCAGCTTGATTTTTACAGCATTTTGCTCCAATTCCACACGTTTTTGCAACATCTAAAGGGATCATGGCAAAGTAGTTAGAAGTTGTGCAAATGGGGGTTGATGCAGATTACAAAAGATTAAAAGGTGATGGCAGCACCCCCAGCATGTGTGGCATCTATTTTCCTGGAAGGCAGGTGTCTTGATTTTAGGAGCTTGCAAGCGCCATTTTCTGTGCATGGCAATAGAAGCTTGGCAGTGGGGTTTCAAAATGGCCGCCCCCAGAGGCAGAAAAATACAAAATGGCTGCCCGCAGAAGAAAGCATGAGGCTAGTTTGCATCCCACGGAACACTGTGCATGTCACAGTGGGATCCCTTGGAAACTGGCACCATGACATCATAAAGGGCCCTGTTCTGCTGGCAGCTGTGGCTGTCTCACTGCTCATTCCAGCTCTGCAGCTCTTCCAGGAGGCAGCGGGAGATGTTGTGCACTGGGGCAGTCATCTCTGGGTTCATGGAAACCCCGGGAGGGGTAATGGCCCGTGCCAAGCAAGTTGGGCTTAGGGAACATTTAAAGCGCATAGCAGACCATAATGCTAAAAGCACAAAAATCATGCATCATGTTCTTTTGCATGGGATTAGATGGCTGTCTTCTTTAGTCCTGCATACAGATATGTTTTTGGAGCATAATAGCGGCAGGGCAAGTCTTAATCTAGACGTCCCCACCCCCAGCTTTATCAATGCAAAGTAGTGTCAGCCTGGGCCGCTTGCCCCTGTCTGCTAAACACCAGTCTTTATTAATCCTGTTAAAAGTCAAACTTTTGCTTTGGAATGAAAGGTCTACATCTAGGGGAAGTGTCTACCTGGGTGTAAGACTTGCTTCATGGAGAACATTTAAGTTCCCTACATCCAACCTATTGTGCCAGTGCCCCCCTCCACTAGCCTTCTAAGTGGAACCTGTCAAAGTAGGTTATGCCAGCTTGATTTTTACAGCATTTTGCTCCAATTCCACACGTTTTTGCAACATCTAAAGGGATCATGGCAAAGTAGTTAGAAGTTGTGCAAATGGGGGTTGATGTAGATTACAAAAGATTAAAAGGTGATGGCAGCACCCCCAGCATGTGTGGCATCTATTTTCCTGGAAGGCAGGTGTCTTGATTTTAGGAGCTTGCAAGCGCCATTTTCTGTGCATGGCAATAGAAGCTTGGCAGTGGGGTTTCAAAATGGCCGCCCCCAGAGGCAGAAAAATACAAAATGGCTGCCCGCAGAAGAAAGCATGAGGCTAGTTTGCATCCCACGGAACACTGTGCATTTCACAGTGGGATCCCTTGGAAACTGGCACCATGACATCATAAAGGGCCCTGTTCTGCTGGCAGCTGTGGCTGTCTCACTGCTCATTCCAGCTCTGCAGCTCTTCCAGGAGGCAGCGGGAGATGTTGTGCACTGGGGCAGTCATCTCTGGGTTCATGGAAACCCCGGGAGGGGTAATGGCCCGTGCCAAGCAAGTTGGGCTTAGGGAACATTTAAAGCGCATAGCAGACCATAATGCTAAAAGCACAAAAATCATGCATCATGTTCTTTTGCATGGGTTTAGATGGCAGTCTTCTTTAGTCCTGCATACAGATATGTTTTTGGAGCATAATAGCGGCAGGGCAAGTCTTAATCTAGACGTCCCCACCCCCAGCTTTATCAATGCAAAGTAGTATCAGCCTGGGCCGCTTGCCCCTGTCTGCTAAACACCAGTCTTTATTAATCCTGTTAAAAGTCAAACTTTTGCTTTGGAATGAAAGGTCTACATCTAGGGGAAGTGTCTACCTGGGTGTAAGACTTGCTTCATGGAGAACATTTAAGTTCCCTACATCCAACCTATTGTGCCAGTGCCCCCCTCCACTAGCCTTCTAAGTGGAACCTGTCAAAGTAGGTTATGCCAGCTTGATTTTTACAGCATTTTGCTCCAATTCCACACGTTTTTGCAACATCTAAAGGGATCATGGCAAAGTAGTTAGAAGTTGTGCAAATGGGGGTTGATGCAGATTACAAAAGATTAAAAGGTGATGGCAGCACCCCCAGCATGTGTGGCATCTATTTTCCTGGAAGGCAGGTGTCTTGATTTTAGGAGCTTGCAAGCGCCATTTTCTGTGCATGGCAATAGAAGCTTGGCAGTGGGGTTTCAAAATGGCCGCCCCCAGAGGCAGAAAAATACAAAATGGCTGCCCGCAGAAGAAAGCATGAGGCTAGTTTGCATCCCACGGAACACTGTGCATGTCACAGTGGGATCCCTTGGAAACTGGCACCATGACATCATAAAGGGCCCTGTTCTGCTGGCAGCTGTGGCTGTCTCACTGCTCATTCCAGCTCTGCAGCTCTTCCAGGAGGCAGCGGGAGATGTTGTGCACTGGGGCAGTCATCTCTGGGTTCATGGAAACCCCGGGAGGGGTAATGGCCCGTGCCAAGCAAGTTGGGCTTAGGGAACATTTAAAGCGCATAGCAGACCATAATGCTAAAAGCACAAAAATCATGCATCATGTTCTTTTGCATGGGATTAGATGGCTGTCTTCTTTAGTCCTGCATACAGATATGTTTTTGGAGCATAATAGCGGCAGGGCAAGTCTTAATCTAGACGTCCCCACCCCCAGCTTTATCAATGCAAAGTAGTGTCAGCCTGGGCCGCTTGCCCCTGTCTGCTAAACACCAGTCTTTATTAATCCTGTTAAAAGTCAAACTTTTGCTTTGGAATGAAAGGTCTACATCTAGGGGAAGTGTCTACCTGGGTGTAAGACTTGCTTCATGGAGAACATTTAAGTTCCCTACATCCAACCTATTGTGCCAGTGCCCCCCTCCACTAGCCTTCTAAGTGGAACCTGTCAAAGTAGGTTATGCCAGCTTGATTTTTACAGCATTTTGCTCCAATTCCACACGTTTTTGCAACATCTAAAGGGATCATGGCAAAGTAGTTAGAAGTTGTGCAAATGGGGGTTGATGCAGATTACAAAAGATTAAAAGGGGATGGCAGCACCCCCAGCATGTGTGGCATCTATTTTCCTGGAAGGCAGTTGTCTTCTTTTTAGGAGCTTGCAAGCGCCATTTTCTGTGCATGGCAATAGAAGCTTGGCCGTGGGGTTTCAAAATGGCCGCCCCCAGAGGCAGAAAAATACAAAATGGCTGCCCGCAGAAGAAAGCATGAGGCTAGTTTGCATCCCACGGAACACTGTGCTTGTCACAGTGGTTTCCCTTGGAAACTGGGACCATGACATCATAAAGGGCCCTGTTCTGCTGGCAGCTGTGGCTGTCTCACTGCTCATTCCAGCTCTGCAGCTCTTCAAGGAGGCAGCGGGAGATGCTGTGCACTGGGGCAGTCATCTCTGGGTTCATGGAAACCCCAGGAGGGGTAATGGCCCGTGCCAAGCAAGTTGGGCTTAGGGAAGATTTAAAGTGCATAGCAGACCATAATGCTAAAAGCACAAAAATCATGCATCATGTTCTTTTGCATGGGATTAGATGGCTGTCTTCTTTAGTCCTGCATACAGATATGTTTTTGGAGCATAATAGTGGCAGGGCAAGTCTTAATCTAGACGTCCCCACCCCCAGCTTTATCAAAGCAAAGTAGAATCAGCCTGGGCCGCTTGCCTCTGTCTGCCAAGCACCAGTCTTTATTAATCCAGTTAAAAGTCAAACTTTTGCTTTGGAATGAAAGGTCTACATCTAGGGGAAGTGTCTGCCTGGGTGTACGACTTGCTTCATGGAGAACATTTAAGTTCCCTACATCCAACCTATTGTGCCAGTGCCCCCCTCCACTAGCCTTCTAAGTGGAACCTGTCAAAGTAGGTTATGCCAGCTTGATTTTTACAGCATTTTGCTCCAATTCCACACGTTTTTGCAACATCTAAAGGGATCATGGCAAAGTAGTTAGAAGTTGTGCAAATGGGGGTTGATGCAGATTACAAAAGATTAAAAGGGGATGGCAGCACCCCCAGCATGTGTGGCATCTATTTTCCTGGAAGGCAGTTGTCTTCTTTTAAGGAGCTTGCAAGCGCCATTTTCTCTGCATGCCAATAGAAGCTTGGCAGTGGGGTTTCAAAATGGCCGCCCCCAGAGGCAGAAAAATACAAAATGGCTGCCCGCAGAAGAAAGCATGAGGCTAGTTTGCATCCCACGGAACACTGTGCTTGTCACAGTGGTTTCCCTTGGAAACTGGGACCATGACATCATAAAGGGCCCTGTTCTGCTGGCAGCTGTGGCTGTCTCACTGCTCATTCCAGCTCTGCAGCTCTTCAAGGAGGCAGCAGGAGATGCTGTGCACTGGGGCAGTCATCTCTGGGTTCATGGAAACCCCAGGAGGGGTAATGGCCCGTGCCAAGCAAGTTGGGCTTAGGGAAGATTTAAAGCGCATAGCAGACCATAATGCTAAAAGCACAAAAATCATGCATCATGTTCTTTTGCATGGGATTAGATGGCTGTCTTCTTTAGTCCTGCATACAGATATGTTTTTGGAGCAAAATAGCGGCAGGGCAAGTCTTAATTTAGACGTCCCCACCCCCAGCTTTATCAAAGCAAAGTAGAATCAGCCTGGGCCGCTTGCCTCTGTCTGCTAAACACCAGTCTTTATTAATCCAGTTAAAAGTCAAACTTTTGCTTTGGAATGAAAGGTCTACATCTAGGGGAAGTGTCTGCCTGGGTGTACGACTTGCTTCATGAAGAACATTTAAGTTCCCTACATCCAACCTATTGTGCCAGTGCCCCCTCCACTAGCCTTCTAAGTGGAACCTGTCAAAGTAGGTTATGCCAGCTTGATTTTTACAGCATTTTGCTCCAATTCCACATGTTTTTGCAACATCTAAAGGGATCATGGCAAAGTAGTTAGAAGTTGTGCAAATGGGGGTTGATGCAGATTACAAAAGATTAAAAGGGGATGGCAGCACCCCCAGCATGTGTGGCATCTATTTTCCTGGAAGGCAGTTGTCTTCTTTTTCTAAGCTTGTAAGCGCCATTTTCTGTGCATGGCAATAGAAGCTTGGCAGTGGGGTTTCAAAATGGCCACCCCCAGAGGCAGAAAAATACAAAATGGCTGCCCGCAGAAGAAAGCATGAGGCTAGTTTGCATCCCACGGAACACTGTGCGTGTCACTGTGGTTTCCCTTGGAAACTGGGACCATGACATCATAAAGGGCCCTGTTCTGCTGGTAGCTGTGGCTGTCTCACTGCTCATTCCAGCTCTGCAGCTCTTCAAGGAGGCAGCGGGAGATGCTGTGCACTGGGGCAGTCATCTCTGGGTTCATGGAAACCCCAGGAGGGATAATGGCCCGTGCCAAGCAAGTTGGGCTTAGGGAAGATTTAAAGCGCATAGCAGACCATAATGCTAAAAGCACAAAAATCATTCATCATGTTCTTTTGCATGGGATTAGATGGCTGTCTTCTTTAGTCCTGCATACAGATATGTTTTTGGAGCATAATAGCGGCAGGGCAAGTCTTAATCTAGACGTCCCCACCCCCAGCTTTATCAAAGCAAAGTAGAATCAGCCTGGGCCGCTTGCCTCTGTCTGCTAAACACCAGTCTTTAGTAATCCAGTTAAAAGTCAAACTTTTGCTTTGGAATGAAAGGTCTACATCTAGGGGAAATGTCTGCCTGGGTGTACAACTTGCTTCATGGAGAACATTTAAGTTCCCTACATCCAACCTATTGTGCCAGTGCCCCCCTCCACTAGCCTTCTAAGTGGAACCTGTCAAAGTAGGTTATGCCAGCTTGATTTTTACAGCATTTTGCTCCAATTCCACACGTTTTTGCAACATCTAAAGGGATCATGTCAAAGTAGTTAGAAGTTGTGCAAATGGGGGTTGATGCAGATTACAAAAGATTAAAAGGGGATGGCAGCACCCCCAGCATGTGTGGCATCTATTTTCCTGGAAGGCAGTTGTCTTCTTTTTAGGAGCTTGCAAGCGCCATTTTCTGTGCATGGCAATAGAAGCTTGGCAGTGGGGTTTCAAAATGGCCGCCCCCAGAGGCAGAAAAATATAAAATGGCTGCCTGCAGAAGAAAGCATGAGGCTAGTTTGCATGCCACGGAACACTGTGCTTGTCACAGTGGTTTCCCTTGGAAACTGGGACCATGACATCATAAAGGGCCCTGTTCTGCTGGCAGCTGTGGCTGTCTCACTGCTCATTCCAGCTCTGCAGCTCTTCAAGGAGGCAGCGGGAGATGCTGTGCACTGGGGCAGTCATCTCTGGGTTCATGGAAACCCCAGGAGGGGTAATGGCCCGTGCCAAGCAAGTTGGGCTTAGGGAAGATTTAAAGCGCATAGCAGACCATAATGCTAAAAGCACAAAAATCATGCATCATGTTCTTTTGCATGGGATTAGATGGCTGTCTTCTTTAGTCCTGCATACAGATATGTTTTTGGAGCATAATAGTGGCAGGGCAAGTCTTAATCTAGACGTCCCCACCCCCAGCTTTATCAAAGCAAAGTAGAATCAGCCTGGGCCGCTTGCCTCTGTCTGCTAAACACCAGTCTTTATTAATCCAGTTAAAAGTCAAACTTTTGCTTTGGAATGAAAGGTCTACATCTAGGGGAAGTGTCTGCCTGGGTGTACGACTTGCTTCATGAAGAACATTTAAGTTCCCTACATCCAACCTATTGTGCCAGTGCCCCCCTCCACTAGCCTTCTAAGTGGAACCTGTCAAAGTAGGTTATGCCAGCTTGATTTTTACAGCATTTTGCTCCAATTCCACATGTTTTTGCAACATCTAAAGGGATCATGGCAAAGTAGTTAGAAGTTGTGCAAATGGGGGTTGATGCAGATTACAAAAGATTAAAAGGGGATGGCAGCACCCCCAGCATGTGTGGCATCTATTTTCCTGGAAGGCAGTTGTCTTCTTTTTCTAAGCTTGCAAGCGCCATTTTCTGTGCATGGCAATAGAAGCTTGGCAGTAGGGTTTCAAAATGGCCGCCCCCAGAGGCAGAAAAATACAAAATGGCTGCCCGCAGAAGAAAGCATGAGGCTAGTTTGCATCCCACGGAACACTGTGCGTGTCACAGTGGTTTCCCTTGGAAACTGGGACCATGACATCATAAAGGGCCCTGTTCTGCTGGTAGCTGTGGCTGTTCACTGCTCATTCCAGCTCTGCAGCTCTTCAAGGAGGCAGCGGGAGATGCTGTGCACTGGGGCAGTCATCTCTGGGTTCATGGAAACCCCAGGAGGGGTAATGGCCCGTGCCAAGCAAGTTGGGCTTAGGGAAGATTTAAAGCGCATAGCAGACCATAATGCTAAAAGCACAAAAATCATGCATCATGTTCTTTTGCATGGGATTAGATGGCTGTCTTCTTTAGTCCTGCATACAGATATGTTTTTGGAGCATAATAGCGGCAGGGCAAGTCTTAATCTAGACGTCCCCACCCCCAGCTTTATCAAAGCAAAGTAGAATCAGCCTGGGCCGCTTGCCTCTGTCTGCTAAACACCAGTCTTTATTAATCCAGTTAAAAGTCAAACTTTTGCTTTGGAATGAAAGGTCTACATCTAGGGGAAGTGTCTGCCTGGGTGTACGACTTGCTTCATGGAGAACATTTAAGTTCCCTACATCCAACCTATTGTGCCAGTGCCCCCCTCCACTAGCCTTCTAAGTGGAACCTGTCAAAGTAGGTTATGCCAGCTTGATTTTTACAGCATTTTGCTCCAATTCCACACGTTTTTGCAACATCTAAAGGGATCATGGCAAAGTAGTTAGAAGTTGTGCAAATGGGGGTTGATGCAGATTACAAAAGATTAAAAGGGGATGGCAGCACCCCCAGCATGTGTGGCATCTATTTTCCTGGAAGGCAGTTGTCTTCTTTTTAGGAGCTTGCAAGCGCCATTTTCTGTGCATGGCAATAGAAGCTTGGCAGTGGGGTTTCAAAATGGCCGCCCCCAGAGGCAGAAAAATACAAAATGGCTGCCCGCAGAAGAAAGCATGAGGCTAGTTTGCATCCCACGGAACACTGTGCTTGTCACAGTGGTTTCCCTTGGAAACTGGGACCATGACATCATAAAGGGCCCTGTTCTGCTGGCAGCTGTGGCTGTCTCACTGCTCATTCCAGCTCTGCAGCTCTTCAAGGAGGCAGCGGGAGATGCTGTGCACTGGGGCAGTCATCTCTGGGTTCATGGAAACCCCAGGAGGGGTAATGGCCCGTGCCAAGCAAGTTGGGCTTAGGGAAGATTTAAAGCGCATAGCAGACCATAATGCTAAAAGCACAAAAATCATGCATCATGTTCTTTTGCATGGGATTAGATGGCTGTCTTCTTTAGTCCTGCATACAGATATGTTTTTGGAGCATAATAGCAGCAGGGCAAGTCTTAATCTAGACGTCCCCACCCCCAGCTTTATCAAAGCAAAGTAGAATCAGCCTGGGCCGCTTGCCTCTGTCTGCTAAACACCAGTCTTTATTAATCCAGTTAAAAGTCAAACTTTTGCTTTGGAATGAAAGATCTACATCTAGGGGAAGTGTCTGCCTGGGTGTACGACTAGCTTCATGAAGAACATTTAAGTTCCCTACATCCAACCTATTGTGCCAGTGCCCCCCTCCACTAGCCTTCTAAGTGGAACCTGTCAAAGTAGGTTATGCCAGCTTGATTTTTACAGCATTTTGCTCCAATTCCACATGTTTTTGCAACATCTAAAGGGATCATGGCAAAGTAGTTAGAAGTTGTGCAAATGGGGGTTGATGCAGATTACAAAAGATTAAAAGGGGATGGCAGCACCCCCAGCATGTGTGGCATCTATTTTCCTGGAAGGCAGTTGTCTTCTTTTTAGGAGCTTGCAAGCGCCATTTTCTGTGCATGGCAATAGAAGCTTGGCAGTGGGGTTTCAAAATGGCCGCCCCCAGAGGCAGAAAAATACAAAATGGCTGCCCGCAGAAGAAAGCATGAGGCTAGTTTGCATCCCACGGAACACTGTGCGTGTCACAGTGGTTTCCCTTGGAAACTGGGACCATGACATCATAAAGGTCCCTGTTCTGCTGGTAGCTGTGGCTGTCTCACTGCTCATTCCAGCTCTGCAGCTCTTCAATGAGGCAGCGGGAGATGCTGTGCACTGGGGCAGTCATCTCTGGGTTCATGGAAACCCCAGGAGGGGTAATGGCCCGTGCCAAGCAAGTTGGGCTTAGGGAAGATTTAAAGCGCATAGCAGACCATAATGCTAAAAGCACAAAAATCATGCATCATGTTCTTTTGCATAGGATTAGATGGCTGTCTTCTTTAGTCCTGCATACAGATATGTTTTTGGAGCATAATAGCGGCAGGGCAAGTCTTAATCTAGACGTCCCCACCCCCAGCTTTATCAAAGCAAAGTAGAATCAGCCTGGGCCGCTTGCCTCTGTCTGCTAAACACCAGTCTTTATTAATCCAGTTAAAAGTCAAACTTTTGCTTTGGAATGAAAGGTCTACATCTAGGGGAAGTGTCTGCCTGGGTGTACGACTTGCTTCATGGAGAACATTTAAGTTCCCTACATCCAACCTATTATGCCAGTGCCCCCCTCCACTAGCCTTCTAAGTGGAACCTGTCAAAGTAGGTTATGCCAGCTTGATTTTTACAGCATTTTGCTCCAATTCCACACGTTTTTGCAACATCTAAAGGGATCATGGCAAAGTAGTTAGAAGTTGTGCAAATGGGGGTTGATGCAGATTACAAAAGATTAAAAGGGGATGGCAGCACCCCCAGCATGTGTGGCATCTATTTTCCTGGAAGGCAGTTGTCTTCTTTTTAGGAGCTTGCAAGCGCCATTTTCTGTGCATGGCAATAGAAGCTTGGCAGTGGGGTTTCAAAATGGCCGCCCCCAGAGGCAGAAAAATACAAAATGGCTGCCCGCAGAAGAAAGCATGAGGCTAGTTTGCATCCCACGGAACACTCTGCTTGTCACAGTGGTTTCCCTTGGAAACTGGGACCATGACATCATAAAGGGCCCTGTTCTGCTGGCAGCTGTGGCTGTCTCACTGCTCATTCCAGCTCTGCAGCTCTTCAAGGAGGCAGCGGGAGATGCTGTGCACTGGGGCAGTCATCTCTGGGTTCATGGAAACCCCAGGAGGGGTAATGGCCCGTGCCAAGCAAGTTGGGCTTAGGGAAGATTTAAAGCGCATAGCAGACCATAATGCTAAAAGCACAAAAATCATTCATCATGTTCTTTTGCATGGGATTAGATGGCTGTCTTCTTTAGTCCTGCATACAGATATGTTTTTGGAGCATAATAGCGGCAGGGCAAGTCTTAATCTAGACGTCCCCACCCCCAGCTTTATCAAAGCAAAGTAGAATCAGCCTGGGCCGCTTGCCTCTGTCTGCTAAACACCAGTCTTTATTAATCCAGTTAAAAGTCAAACTTTTGCTTTGGAATGAAAGGTCTACATCTAGGGGAAGTGTCTGCCTGGGTGTACGACTTGCTTCATGGAGAACATTTAAGTTCCCTACATCCAACCTATTGTGCCAGTGCCCCCCTCCACTAGCCTTCTAAGTGGAACCTGTCAAAGTAGGTTATGCCAGCTTGATTTTTACAGCATTTTGCTCCAATTCCACACGTTTTTGCAACATCTAAAGGGATCATGGCAAAGTAGTTAGAAGTTGTGCAAATGGGGGTTGATGCAGATTACAAAAAATTAAAAGGGGATGGCAGCACCCCCAGCATGTGTGGCATCTATTTTCCTGGAAGGCAGTTGTCTTCTTTTTAGGAGCTTGCAAGCGCCATTTTCTGTGCATGGCAATAGAAGCTTGGCAGTGGGGTTTCAAAATGGCCGCCCCCAGAGGCAGAAAAATACAAAATGGCTGCCCGCAGAAGAAAGCATGAGGCTAGTTTGCATCCCACGGAACACTGTGCTTGTCACAGTGGTTTCCCTTGGAAACTGGGACCATGACATCATAAAGGGCCCTGTTCTGCTGGCAGCTGTGGCTGTCTCACTGCTCATTCCAGCTCTGCAGCTCTTCAAGGAGGCAGCGGGAGATGCTGTGCACTGGGGCAGTCATCTCTGGGTTCATGGAAACCCCAGGAGGGGTAATGGCCCGTGCCAAGCAAGTTGGGCTTAGGGAAGATTTAAAGCGCATAGCAGACCATAATGCTAAAAGCACAAAAATCATTCATCATGTTCTTTTGCATGGGATTAGATGGCTGTCTTCTTTAGTCCTGCATACAGATATGTTTTTGGAGCATAATAGCGGCAGGGCAAGTCTTAATCTAGACGTCCCCACCCCCAGCTTTATCAAAGCAAAGTAGAATCAGCCTGGGCCGCTTGCCTCTGTCTGCTAAACACCAGTCTTTATTAATCCAGTTAAAAGTCAAACTTTTGCTTTGGAATGAAAGGTCTACATCTAGGGGAAGTGTCTGCCTGGGTGTACGACTTGCTTCATGGAGAACATTTAAGTTCCCTACATCCAACCTATTGTGCCAGTGCCCCCCTCCACTAGCCTTCTAAGTGGAACCTGTCAAAGTAGGTTATGCCAGCTTGATTTTTACAGCATTTTGCTCCAATTCCACACGTTTTTGCAACATCTAAAGGGATCATGGCAAAGTAGTTAGAAGTTGTGCAAATGGGGGTTGATGCAGATTACAAAAAATTAAAAGGGGATGGCAGCACCCCCAGCATGTGTGGCATCTATTTTCCTGGAAGGCAGTTGTCTTCTTTTTAGGAGCTTGCAAGCGCCATTTTCTGTGCATGGCAATAGAAGCTTGGCAGTGGGGTTTCAAAATGGCCGCCCCCAGAGGCAGAAAAATACAAAATGGCTGCCCGCAGAAGAAAGCATGAGGCTAGTTTTTTTTTTTTTTTTTTTTGAAAAACTTTTCTTTATTCAATTCTCATAAACATGTACAATACCATTCCTCAAATAATACATATGTACCAATAAATAAATACCATATATAATATACAATATTGCACATAATACTAAAGTGCGATCTGAACTATGAAACCCGTACCACCACCCCCTACCCTCCCATCCCCACCCCCTCCCACCCTACCAGGAGGATGATGGAGAGACTCGAAGCTGACCATCCAAACCAAAACTAAGCATGAAAAAGAGAGAAAAAAGAGAGAAAGAAAAAGAAGAGAAAAAAAAAAAAAAAAAAAAGAAAAAACAAGATAAAATGTTGCCAGTAATAGAAATACTGTCTTACATACCCACGCCCCAGATCTTCCTCCACTTATCCATAGATCCACCTCTCTCTGCAGTAAGTTTCTCATAGCTCTTACATTTTTGTACCTCTGCCATAAATTCTCCGCAGGACGGGGATTCTGCACTACCCCACTTCCTGGCAATGATCAATCTAGCCAGGAACAGAAGTTTATGAACTATCAGCCTTTTCCTAGATTCATCTCTCCCTAAGTCTATAAGGCCCAGGAGCAGAACTTGGGCTGAGAAAGTAAGTCTCAAATTGTAGGTACTATTTATAAAGTCCAGTATCTCACTCCAGTAGTCCCTCAACTTCTGGCAACCGAAAGCTACATGAAAAAAGTCCGCATTCTCCAGGGGACACCTCCGACATCTAGAATCGGCCCTAAGTTTCATTTTAAATAAGCCCCTGGGGGTATAATATAACTGGTGAATAAAATTAAATTGGACCATCTTATGGTTCCAAGACCGAGAGGACAATCCGATACCTTTATAACACCATTTCCAGTGCTCTTCCGATATCTCCCCAACTTGCATATGCCATTTATTTCTCGAGGGATGAACCACCCCTTTCGCAAACCCGTGCATAATATATTTATACATCTGTGAAGTCACCTTCTTCCTAAGACTAGTGCTGATCAAAAATTCTATTCCTACATCTGTGCATAAGGTAAATCTATCTTTACCCCTCACTGCATTAAATGCGTGCTGCAACTGCATGAATCGAAAAAAACTCGAATCCAACCCTGTGAAGCGATTCCCAAACACCCTATAATCGCATAATTGAGACCCATCTAAAATCTGTGAGAAAAATCGAACCCCCTTCTTAAACCAGTGCTCACTATCTGGAATAGATTAAAATTCATCAAAGTGAAAGTTCTCCCATATTGGGGTAAACCAAAAAATACCCCTTATACCTTTTAGCTTTTTATATGTTCCCCAACATCTATCTAATAACTTCGCCATGTGAATATTCTTATAATTATTAAATCTAAATTCCCCACTTTCTAGCAGAGAAAAAATGGAATCCCTACTTCCCACACTAAACTCTATTAACCTACCATATGCGCTGCAGTTCTTTCTTATAACCAGAAAAGCAAGTTGGGAGGCCAGAAAGTAGCCAAAAAAATAGGGAACCCCCAACCCCCCATCCTCCAGAGGACAATAGAGAGAGGGCAACCCAATCCGGGCCCGCCTCTTCCCCCAAATCAAATCTCTGACCAAACCTTCAAGAGTTCTGAACAGCTTCCCGGAGAGCCAAATTGGGGACACCGCTAGAGGGTAAAGGAGCTGTGGGAGAAGGATCATTTTGACAATAGCTACCCTATCAGCTCTAGAAAAGGGCATTTTTATCCACCCCGAAATATTCCTTCTTAACTTATTAATGAGCGGGGTTATATTTAATTCCACAAACCTCCCAAAATCCCCGGAAACCCATATACCTAAGTATTTAAAGGAAGCACCCCTTTCTAACCGGGAAATAGGGAGGTCTTCCTCTCTTCCCCCCCCCGTCCAACGGTAAAAGGACTGATTTGCCCCAATTGATCTTTAATCCTGAGAAGAAACCGAATCCATCCACCAATTTTATGGCCTCCTGAACCGAATCATCTGAGGTCTGGATAGTCAACAGAATATCATCCGCGTAGAGCGAAATCTTGTCCCTCTCTCCCCCACTCCCCCAGCCCTTGATATGGTTGGAATCCCGGATCAGAATAGCCAACGGCTCAATAAATAGGGCAAAGAGGAGGGGGGAGAGCGGGCATCCCTGCCTTGTCCCCCTATACAATTGGAAAGGTTCGGAAAGCAAACCATTAACACACATCCTCGCCATGGGGGAATGATACATGATCTTAACCCACCTAGTGAAGTCCCCACCTAGCCCGAATCTATCCATCACCTTCCATAAGTAAGGCCACTCCACCCTGTCAAACGCTTTAACAGCGTCTAATGACAGGATGGAGCGGTCCCCCTTGCTTCCCAACTGCATATCTGAGAACAGCCTATGGAGATTGTGTCCCGTGCTCCTTGACGGGATAAACCCGTTTTGATCCGGGTGAACAATGACGGAGATTACCTTTTTTAATCTGGAGGAGAGGATTTTTGCTAAGATTTTTATGTCGGAATTCAATAAAGAAATTGGTCTATAAGAACTAGAGATGAGCGAGCACTAAAATGCTCGGGTACTCGTTATTCGAGATGAACTTTTCCCGATGCTCGAGTGCTCGTTTCGAGTAACGAGCCCCATTGAAGTCAATGGGAGACTCGAGCATTTTTCAAGGGGACCAAGGCTCTGCACAGGGAAGCTTGGCCAAACACCTGGGAACCTCAGAAAAGGATGGAAACACCACGGAAATGGACAGGAAACAGCAGGGGCAGCATGCATGGATGCCTCTGAGGCTGCCTAATCGCACCATTATGCCAAAATTATGGGCAACAGCATGGCCATGACAGAGTGACAGAATGAAGCTAGATAGCATCTAAAACATGCAATAATTGACCCTGACACTATAGGGGACGGCATGCAGAGGCAGCGGCAGCAGGCTAGAGAGTGGCATGGCGACATACCCTAAATGGACTCAGGCTTCAAACCAATGGGTAGCAGAGAGGAACCAAAGAAGGTGAGCAAGAAGCGCTCAAATAATATTGGTACATGATAAAAGTTTGCCAGTATATTTTGTGGATTACACAGCAGGGTGGCGACAAAGTTAACATGGAAGCCATGAAAACAATCCAAAATTCTGCCTGACACAGCTCGTTTGATAAGGGGACGATGTATGGAGGCAGTGAACTAGTAGTAGATTAAAGGTACTGCAGTTAAAACTATGTTAGTTGGTTCTTGGCATGGAGCTGGCGCTCCGCTGCCAGGCGAGCTTTCGCCAATCCAAGCCCCTGTCTCTAGGCTACTCCCCAAACAGCACTTCTAAGAACCTTTCGGATAAGATCAAGTGTAGTAGCGTTCTTATAAGTTTGGGATATGGCGGGTGAGGGGAATGTAAACATCTGCGCAAGAAGCGCTGAAATAATATCCGTAAATGAAAAAAGTTTTCCAGTATATTTTGTGGCTTACACAGCAGGGTGGCGACAAAGTTAACAAGTTTGATGTGGAATGCCCTGCAATAGCTCTTGGGCGGTGTGCCTTTTATCACCTAGGCTCAGCAGTTTGAGCACCGCCTGCTGTCGCTTAGCAACGGCACTGCTGCTGTGCCTAGAGCTACCGACTGATGGCGCCATGCCCACGGATGGTAATTCGGAGGAGGAGGAGGTGGAGGAGGGGTGGGAGGATTTGGAGGTATAGTAGGCCTTTGAGACCTGGACCGAGGTAGGCCCCGCAATCCTCTGCGTCGGCAGTATATGACCAGCCCCAGGGTCAGACTCGGTCCCAGCCTGCACCAAGTTAAGTGTAGTAGCGTTCTTATAAGTTTGGAATATGGCGGGTGAGGGGAATGTAAACAGATGCGCAAGAAGCGCATGATGCGCATGGAGCTGGCGCTCCGCTGCTAGGCGAGCTTTCGCCAATCCAAGCCCCTGTCTCTAGGCTACTCCCCAAACAGCACTTCTAAGAACCTTTTGTATAAGATCAAGTGTAGTAGCGTTCTTATAAGTTTAGGATATGGCGGGTGAGGGGAATGTAAACAGATGCGCAAGAAGCGCATGATGCGCATGGAGCTGGCGCTCCGCTGCTAGGCGAGCTTTCGCCAATCCAAGCCCCTGTCTCTAGGCTACTCCCCAAACAGCACTTCTAAGAACCTTTTGTATAAGATCAAGTGTAGTAGCGTTCTTATAAGTTTAGGATATGGCGGGTGAGGGGAATGTAAACAGATGCGCAAGAAGCGCTGAAATAATATCCGTAAATGGTAAAAGTTTGCCAGTGTATTTTGTGGATAACACAGCAGGGTGGCGACAAAGTTAACAACTTTGATGTGGAATCCATGAAAACAACCCAAATTTCGGCCTGACAAACCTCGTTTGATAAAGGGACGATGTATGGAGGCAGCTATATGGACGACTTTTGGAGGTAGCAATGGAGACAATGTGTGGAGGCTGCTATGGAGACAATTCAATTTGGATAGTGCCTGTATGTGGCAGTCCAAAAAATTTTTCAAACCAGAGGAGCAGGTAGGTGGCCCTCCAGAAAAATGGAATAGATTGAGTGCCTGTATGTGGCAGTCCAAAAAATTTTTCAAACCAGAGGAGCAGGTAGGTGGCCCTCCAGAAAAATGGAATAGATTGAGTGCCTGTATGTGGCAGTCCAAAAAAGTTTTCAAACCAGCGGAGCAGGTAGGTGGCCCTCCAGAAAAATGGAATAGATTGAGTGCCTGTATGTGGCAGTCCAAAAAAGTTTTCAAACCAGAGGAGCAGGTAGGTGGCCCTCCAGAAAAATGGAATAGATTGAGTGCCTGTATGTGGCAGTCCAAAAAATTTTTCAAACCAGAGGAGCAGGTAGGTGGCCCTCCAGAAAAATGGAATAGATTGAGTGCCTGTATGTGGCAGTCCAAAAAAGTTTTTAAACCAGAGGAGCAGGTAGGTGGCCCTCCAGAAAAATGGAATAGATTGAGTGCCTGTATGTGGCAGTCCCAAAAAATTGTTTAAAACAGAGGACCGGAAAGGTGGCCCTCCAGAAAAATTGAATAGATTGAGTGCCTGTATGTGGCACTCCCAAAAATTGTTTAAAACAGAGGACCGTGTCGGTGGCCCTCCAGAAAAATTAAATGCATAAAGTACTATACCTAGAGCCAGTGGGCCCTGTCAAAAAACAGCCAGTTTCCTCTGCTTTACTGTAGAAAGAGGAGGAGAAGGAGGAAAATGAGGAGGAGGAGGAGTGGATAAATTATTCAGGTTGAGCTTCCTTCACCTGCTGGAGATTTGAAATTAGGAGAAATCCATGCTTTATTCATCTTGATAAGCGTCAGCCTGTCAGCGCTGTCAGTCGACAGGCGTGTACGCTTATCGGTGATGATGCCACCAGCTGCACTGAAAACCCGCTCTGACAAGACGCTAGCGGCAGGGCAGGCAAGAACCTCCAAGGCGTAGAGCGCCAGTTCGTGCCACATGTCCAGCTTTGAAACCCAGTAGTTGTAGGGAGCTGTGTGATCATTTAGGACGATGGTATGGTCAGCTACGTACTCCCTCACCATCTTTCTGTAAAGATCAGCCCTACTCTGCCGAGACTGGGGACAGGTGACAGTGTCTTGCTGGGGTGACATAAAGCTGGCAAAAGCCTTGTAAAGCGTACCCTTGCCAGTGCTGGACAAGCTGCCTGCTCGCCTACTCTCCCTCGCTACTTGTCCCGCAGAACTACGCACTCTGCCGCTAGCGCTGTCAGAAGGGAAATACTGTTTCAGCTTGTGCACCAGGGCCTGCTGGTATTCATGCATTCTCACACTCCTTTCCTCTCCAGGGATGAGAGTGGAAAGATTTTGCTTGTACCGTGGGTCCAGGAGAGTGAACACCCAGTAATCGGTGCTGGAATAAATTCTTTGAACGCGAGGGTCACGGGATAGGCAGCCTAGCATGAAATCTGCCATATGCGCCAGAGTACCAACGCGTAAGAATTCACTCCCCTCACTGGCCTGACTGTCCATTTCCTCCTCCTCCAACTCCTCCAACTCCTCTTCTTCTGCCCATACACGCTCAACAGTGTAGGACTCAACAATGGTCCCCTCTTGTGTCTCGCCAACATTCTCCTCCTCTTCCTCCTCATCCTCCTCCACCTCCACCTCCTCCGATATGCGCTGAGAAACAGACCTAAGGGTGCTTTGGCTATCAACAAGGGAATCTTCTTCCCCTGTCTCTTGTGAGGAGCGCAAAGCTTCCGACTTCATGCTGACCAGAGAGTTTTTCAACAGGCCAAGCAGCGGGATGGTGAGGCTGATGATGGCGGCATCGCCACTGACCATCTGTGTTGACTCCTCAAAGTTACTCAGCACCTGACAGATATCAGACATCCACGTCCACTCCTCATTGTAGACTTGAGGAAGCTGACTGACCTGACTACCAGTTCTGGTGGAAGTTGACATCTGGCAGTCTACAATCGCTGATAACATGGTCAGTGTTGAATTCCACCTCGTGGGCACGTCGCACAACAGTCGGTGAGCGGGCAGTTGGAGGCGGCGCTGCGCTGCCCTGAGAGTGGCAGCATCTGTGCTGGACTTCCTGAAATGCGCACAGATGCGGCGCACCTTCGTGAGCAAATCAGACAGATTGGGGTATGTCTTGAGGAAACGCTGAACTATCAGATTTAACACATGGGCCAGGCATGGCACATGTGTCAGTCTGCCGAGTTGCAGAGCCGCCACCAGGTTACGGCCGTTGTCACACACAACCATGCCTGGCTTCAGGTTCAGCGGTGCCAGCCACAGATCAGTCTGCGCCGTGATGCCCTGTAATAGTTCTTGGGCGGTGTGCCTTTTATCGCCTAGGCTCAGCAGTTTGAGCACCGCCTGCTGTCGCTTAGCGACGGCACTGCTGCTGTGCCTAGAGCTACCGACTGATGGCGCCATGCCCACGGATGGTCGTTCGGAGGAGGAGGTGGAGGAGGGGTGGGAGGAGGAGGAGGCATAGTAGGCCTCAAACACCTGGACCGAGGTAGGCCCCGCAATCCTCGGCGTCGGCAGTATATGACCAGCCGCAGGGTCACACTCGGTCCCAGCCTCCACCAAGTTAACCCAATGTGCCGTCAGGGATATATAGTGGCCCTGCCCGGCAGCACTCGTCCACGTGTCCGTGGTCAGGTGGACCTTGTCAGAAACGGCGTTGGTCAGGGCACGGATTATGTTGTCTGACACGTGCTGGTGCAGGGCTGGGACGGCACATCGGGAAAAGTAGTGGCGGCTGGGGACCGAATACCGAGGGGCGGCCGCCGCCATGAGGCTGCGAAAGGCCTCGGTCTCTACTAGCCTATAGGGCAGCATCTCCAGGCTTAGCAATCTGGAAATGTGCACATTAAGGGCTTGGGCGTGCTGGTGGGTTGCACTATATTTGCGTTTCCGCTCCAGCGTCTGGGGTATGGAGAGCTGAACGCTGGTGGATGCTGTGGAGGATCGTGGAGGTGACGATGGGGTTTTTGTGGCAGGGTCCTGGGCAGGGGGCTGACTATCAGCTGACACAGGGGAAGGAGCAGTGGTGTGCACGGCCGGAGGGGAACGCGCTTGTTGCCACTGAGTGGGGTGTTTAGCATTCATATGCCTGCGCATACTGGTGGTAGTTAAGCTAGTAGTGGTGGAACCCCTGCTGATCCTGGTTTGGCAAATGTGGCACACGACAGTCCGTCGGTCATCCGGTGTTTCCTTAAAGAACCTCCAGACTTCTGAAAATCTAGCCCTCGCCGCAGGAGCCCTCGCCACGGGAGCTTCACTAGTTGACACATTTGGCGCTGATGCACCAGCTCTGGCCCTGCCTCTCCGTCTGGCCCCACCACTGCCTCTTCCAACCTGTTCTGGTCGAGGACTCTCCTCCGTCTCAGAAGCACTGTGTTCACCCGGCCTCTCAACCCAGCTTGGGTCTGTCACCTCATCATCCTCCGATCCCTCAGTCTGCTCCCCCCTCGGACTTCCTGCCCTGACAACAACTTCCCCACTGTCTGACAACCGTGTCTCCTCATCGTCGGACACCTCTTTACACACTTCTTCCACTACGTCAACAAGGTCATCATCACCCACAGACTGCGACTGGTGGAAAACCTGGGCATCAGAAAATTGCTCATCAGCAACCGGACAAGTGGTTTGTGACTGTGGGAAGGGTCCAGAAAACAGTTCCTCAGAGTATGCCGGTTCAAATGGCAAATTTTGCTGGGAGGGGGCAGACTGGGGGGGAGGAGGCTGAGGTGCAGGAGCTGGAGGAGTGCCGATTTCGGTGACATGGGTGGACTGCGTGGAAGACTGACTGGTGGACAAATTGCTCGAAGCATTGTCGGCAATCCACGACATCACCTGTTCGCACTGTTCTGGCCTCAACAGTGCTCTACCACGAGTCCCAGTAACTTCAGACATGAACCTAGGGAGTGTAGCTCTGCGGCGTTCCCCTGCTCCCTCATAAGCAGGTGGTGTCTCACCCCGCCCAGGACCACGGCCTCTGACCCCTGCAGTAGTTGGACGCCCACGTCCCCGCCCTCGTCCTCTACCCCTAGCCCTCGGGTTAAACATTTTGAAAATGAGAGTTATAACTTGTATTTTTTTTTTTAACTTTTTTTTTTTTTTTTTTTTTGTGTTTTTTAGTTTTTAAAACCAAACGATGCTATCCTATTGCTATGGCTATTTTCTAGCCAAGTATTACAGCACACTACTATGACAAATGAGATGACGCTGAGTTATGAAAAAAATAAACGTAAAATAAAAAAGGAAATGGCAGACTGTGCCTAGTTGAAATACAACCCCGGGCCCTAATAAATTTTCCCACTTCGGTCTTTGCGATGGATATGTGCGTCACTAAAACACAGTGGTCGCAAGTCTGACTCCAAATTGCTCCCAATTTGATAGTAGATGCACTGCAGCAAGTACAGCCACCAGCAGATCAACCAGAAATCAAATATATATAACGCTACTGTAGGCGTAATTAAGACGTTTGTATTCTCCTATGGCTATTTTCTAGCCAAGTATTACAGCACACTACTATGCCAGATGAGATGACGCTGAGTTATGAAAAAAATAAACGTAAAATAAAAAGAAACTGGCAGACTGTGCCTAATTGAAATACAACCCCGGGCCCTAATAAATTTTCCCACTTCGGTCTTTGCGATGGATATGTGCGTCACTAAAACACAGTGGTCGCAAGTCTGACTCCAAATTGCTCCCAATTTGATAGTAGATGCACTGCAGCAAGTACAGCCACCAGCAGATCAACCAGAAATCAAATATATATAACGCTACTGTAGGCGTAATTAAGACGTTTGTATTCTCCTATGGCTATTTTCTAGCCAAGTATAACAGCACACTACTATGCCAGATGAGATGACGCTGAGTTATGAAAAAAATAAACGTAAAATAAAAAAGGAAATGGCAGACTGTGCCTAGTTGAAATACAACCCCAGGCCCTAATAAATTTTCCCACTTCGGTCTTTGCGATGGATATGTGCGTCACTAAAACACAGTGGTCGCAAGTCTGACTCCAAATTGCTCCCAATTTGATAGTAGATGCACTGCAGCAAGTACAGCCACCAGCAGATCAACCAGAAATCAAATATATATAACGCTACTGTAGGCGTAATTAAGACGTTTGTATTCTCCTATGGCTATTTTCTAGCCAAGTATTACAGCACACTACTATGCCAGATGAGATGACGCTGAGTTATGAAAAAAATAAACGTAAAATAAAAAGAAACTGGCAGACTGTGCCTAATTGAAATACAACCCCGGGCCCTAATAAATTTTCCCACTTCGGTCTTTGCGATGGATATGTGCGTCACTAAAACACAGTGGTCGCAAGTCTGACTCCAAATTGCTCCCAATTTGATAGTAGATGCACTGCAGCAAGTACAGCCACCAGCAGATCAACCAGAAATCAAATATATATAACGCTACTGCAGGCGTAATTAAGACGTTTGTATTCTCCTATGGCTATTTTCTAGCCAAGTATTACAGCACACTACTATGCCAGATGAGATGACGCTGAGTTATGAAAAAAATAAACGTAAAATAAAAAGAAACTGGCAGACTGTGCCTAATTCTACTCAAACCCCTAATAAATTTTCCCACTTTGGTGTTTGAGGTGGATATGTGTGTCACTAACAGCTAAACACAACGGTAGCAAGTCCCCCTGCTAATTCCTCACAAAATGGTACTAGATGCAAATAAAGAAAAAAAAAGTAGAACGTTATTGTAGCCCTAAGAAGGGCTGTTGGGTTCTTTAAGAATCACTCCTGCCTAACAGTAAGCTAATAGAACACCCTAACGCTTTCCCTGAGCAGCAGCAGCTCTCTCCCTAGCGGCATCCAGACAGAGAATGATCCGAGCAGCGCGGGCAGCGGCTAGTCTATCCCAGGGTCACCTGATCTGGCCAGCCAACCACTGCTATCTACGTGTAAGGGTACCACGTCATGCTGGGTGGAGTGCAGAGTCTCCTGGCTTGTGATTGGCTCTGTTTCTGGCCGCCAAAAAGCAAAACGGCGGGAGCTGCCATTTTCTCGAGCGGGCGAAATACTCGTCCGAGCAACGAGCAGTTACGAGTACGCTAATGCTCGATCGAGCATCAAGCTCGGACGAGTATGTTCGCTCATCTCTAATAAGAACCCATCTCAGTTCCATCTTTATCCTTCTTAAGGATCAATACTATGGCGGCCTCCGTCATTGATCCCCGTATCGCCCCCTCTGCAAATGCTGCTGTAAACACCGATTCTAATATTGGAGACAAAACCTTTTGATAGTTTCTATAGAAGGCAGAGGGCAGACCATCTAATCCGGGTGCTGAGTCTGATGTAGAAGTCCTAATGGCCTCCAGAATCTCTTCCACCCCTATAGGGTCATTCAAAGGGAGCCTCTCTTCTTCTGACAGACTAGGGGTAGGAATCGATTCCAGAAAGCCATTTAACTGACCATCCATGTACCTTACTTCGGATGCATAAAGCGCCTCATAAAAGAGCCTAAAGCTCTCCAGTATTGCTCCTTGATCTTGGACCAGTTTCCCAGTGTGGTCCAAAATAGCATGAACCCCTTGGTTGCTCTCTTTTTTTTTGAGAAAATTAGCCAAAAGTTTACCCGGTTTACCCCCCTCCGCATAGTTTCTATATCCCCTAAAAAATGCTCTATGTTGGGATTTCTCTGTCATGAAGGTGGTAAAAGCCAGTTGGGACTCCAGAAACTTATCTCTATCTGCTTCTGTAGAGGTAGCAGCCCAGGTTTTCTGGTTAAGGTCTAATTCTTTTTTAAGTTTAAGCTCCCTCTGCCTGAATTCCTTTTTCTTCCAGTTAATCTCTGAAAAAAAGATACCACGCAGATAAGCTTTCAATGAGTCCCACACCCTCCATGGTTCCCCACTCCCCAAGTTACGAGACCAGAACTCTTGAATCAGTCTATTGATCTTCTCCTCATTATTCAGGATTGCGAGCCAGTGAGGGTTAAGTCTAAAAAAGCTTCCTCTTTCCAAACATG
Source organism: Engystomops pustulosus (assembly GCF_040894005.1). Classification (NCBI taxonomy): domain Eukaryota; kingdom Metazoa; phylum Chordata; class Amphibia; order Anura; family Leptodactylidae; genus Engystomops; species Engystomops pustulosus. Next base: position 58,073,508 of record NC_092421.1, on the reverse strand, counting down.
TTCCCTTCTGCAACCTCAATAAGAGGAATATCCCACCATGGCCAGAGACCGCTATAGGCTCATACTTCATTCTTGATATAAAGCCGAGGAAGGGGTCGTTAGCCAAACATAAGTCAATCCTAGAGAGAGATGAGTGGGTCCGACTAAAACAAGAGAACGCAGGTTTATCCAAATATTTAGTACGCCAGACATCCCTAAGTAACCAACTCTCGCAAAAAGTTCTTAAGCCCGAGGACCCCCTATCCCTATGCCTGGTAAAGCTACTCAGGCTACGTCTGTCCAAATCTCCATCGAAAACTGCGTTAAAATCCCCTAGGACCAGAACCGGAATGTCCTCTCTGTCTCTAGTAAACTGGGTTAATTCATTTAACACTTCCATTGAGAAGGGAGGCGGAATATATACGAAGGCCAAGACACAAAGGATTTTATATAATGCACAAAATAGGAAGATAAACCTCCCCCTTTTATCTGTCTTAACCGCTAAAATTTTAATATCCACCCTATTATGAATAAGAACGGATACTTCCCTGGAAAATGCGGACCCGCAAGAATGGAAAACAGAAGATGCCCATCTTCTATCTAACCAGGCCGTAGTGTCGGGAGTAAGGTGTGTCTCTATCAAACAAACAATACCGGGCAAATGTCGGGCCACTATATCATTTACAATACATCGCTTACGTCGGTCATTCAGGCCCCTGACATTCCACGCATATACCTGAGTAGACATAGATTAAAGAAAAAAAAAAAAAAAAAAAATTTATCTCCTCTTCTCTCTTCCCCAGCTGACTCGGTATGTCTCTCCATCCCCCCATCCCTCCCGTCCCACCCGCTCCCAACCCACCCCTCCCCCCCTACCTTCTGACCTGCCACTAAGAGCAGGACTCAAAAACCTCCTAACTTCCATTCCGACCCCCCCCCCTCCTCTCCACCCAAACCGCCCAAAATGATACATGATACAGCTTTATTACAAAATATCCACCAAGGTAAATCAACATTCTTAGAAGCCCTTTGACTCCAGCCAATTAGAGGCTTCAACAGAACTATCAAAGAAAACAGTGTGATCATTATACACCACCCTCAGCTTGGCTGGATATAGTAATGAAAACTTCATCCCTGCCTCCTTCATGCGCATTTTAACATCTTTAAACTTCACTCTCTTCTGCTGTGTTGCCAATGAAAAATCAGGAAAAATTGAAACCCTGCCCCCGTTATAAGTCAAGTCTTGTTTGGAACGTGAGAACCTTATAATCCTATCCCGGTCCTGAGAACACAAAATTTTAGCTAGAATGACCCTAGGGGGGGCACCTGGTATCGGGGGTTTGCCGAGGACCCGGTGGGCCCTCTCAATCATAAATAGAGTAGAGAGCTCATCGGGGCCCATTATTTCTTTGATCCACGCTTGAACCCATTCCGTTAGGGAATTTCCACCAACCTCCTCAGGGAGGCCAATTATGCGGATGTTGGAACGCCTAGAGCGGTCCTCTAAATCCGTCAATTTCTCCCTCAGGAGAGTCTGTATTTTCCCCAGACCCCCGACTTCCTTCTTTAGACTTTTGGTTTCCCCCTCCAGTGACCTTACTTGACTCGCTACATTAGAGACCTTGTCCCGGATCTTAACCACATCCTCCTTCACTAGACCTATTTCGGTTGATAGGGCCGAAACCTGTTTGTCCAACCCCTCCACCGTTATCCCTGTCTTCTGTACAGTTGTCAAAATTTCCACCCAGATTGGGTTAGTAGCATCTTCTATAGTCTCTATTATTCCCTCCGAGGTAGATTTAACAGGGCCTTCGCCCTGGAGGGGGGGAGAGGGGGTGTTACCACTTTTTGCATTTTGGCGGGTTTTTGTGATTGGAGAATTCCATATTTTTTCCAATTTTCCAGACGAGTCTGATTTCCCACCACTCCGATCCTTACCCTCCTTTGGGGACCCTCCACTCCCCCCCCCAGATTTTCTCCCTGTAGATTTTGGGGGCATTTTTCTTTTTCCTTTTATTCCCCTTTCCCTTTCCCCCTTTTCCCCTTAATCCCCTTTCTTACTCTCTGTTCCCGGCCCTCAAGATTAAGCCAAGTTGTATGTACACACTTATCAACACAATTAATTTACAACACTTCAGTTCAAATACAAAAAAAAAACAGAGAGAACAATTTTATAAACTACCATAGGGGGGGGACAATACCCAAAACCGCCTGAAGGAGCCCTACGGATGGAATAGACGGGGATGGAATGGGTGGAATAGGCGGGAAAGGCAGCCAGCGAGATGTTATCAGAATCCACTCCAACAAAAGAAAAAAAAAAAAAAAAAAAAAAAAACAGTCCAAAGAGGGGACAGAGTCCAACAGCACCCAGGGCTAAGCCCCTTTTCTTTGCCCCTTCCTCCCTTCTCCTTCTTCGCCACTAAGAGGGCAGAGTTAGTTAATAAGTGTAATTAGTAGGGAGAAGGCACTGACCAGGGATTTTCGGGCAGAAAACATTAATTAACCGTACAGTCAGAATAGTAGAGTTTTAGTAAACATCCAGCAAAAAGGAGAAGCAGTTATCTATCGTTAAAGAGGGCGCAAGCCAGCGACCAGGGTTTTTCGGGCAAATAGCGTTAATTAGCAGCACAGTCAGATTAGTAGAGTTTTAGTAAACAGCAAGCAAAAGAAGATCACGGTTATCTATAGTTAGAAAGGGCGCAAGCCAGCATAGGGAACCTCCACACAATAGGCCCCAAAGGGACCACAACTCCTGCGACACGAAGGTATCTCACCACCAGCTGTTCAGGCGACCCTTGAATCTCCGTTGGCCTCCGAATCCATACCGCGAGTCCGAGCGGGCGACGTCGTGTAGACCTCCAGGATAACAGCAGCGGGCCCTCCAGCCAGGCAGCCGCCTCTGGTCTGCCAAAAAGATCAATATTTCGGACCACACCAGCTCTCACCTGGTGTATCCGGCTTGGGATAAGGCCCTCAGCTCCTGCTCCACTTGGGACACCCAGCTCTCACCTGGAGTATCCGACCTGCAATAGCGCACACGGCTCCTGCCCCACCTGGAACGCCCGATCTCCACTCGCTGTCGGCCGGCTTCAGCTCCAGCTCTCACCTGGAGCTGAGTCTATTTTCTCTCTGAGCACCAGAGAAGCCGACTCGGTGCAGCGCCACCCCGAACAACCAGGGCTCATTCGGAGCCGGCACCTGGATGAAGCAGCGGTTTGGCGGTGGGAACGAGGGAAGCTACCTCCGTAACGGCATCAGCTTGGCGGCATCAGCTTGGCGGCATCAGCGGGGCGGCTCGCGGTCAGAGCCGAGGAGAGGGGGCGGATCCGGACGTGCGTGCTCGCGTCACGTCATGCCGATCCGGAAGTCGTACCAAAATGCATGAGGCTAGTTTGCATCCCACGGAACACTGTGCTTGTCACAGTGGTTTCCCTTGGAAACTGGGACCATGACATCATAAAGGGCCCTGTTCTGCTGGCAGCTGTGGCTGTCTCACTGCTCATTCCAGCTCTGCAGCTCTTCAAGGAGGCAGCGGGAGATGCTGTGCACTGGGGCAGTCATCTCTGGGTTCATGGAAACCCCAGGAGGGGTAATGGCCCGTGCCAAGCAAGTTGGGCTTAGGGAAGATTTAAAGCGCATAGCAGACCATAATGCTAAAAGCACAAAAATCATGCATCATGTTCTTTTGCATGGGATTAGATGGCTGTCTTCTTTAGTCCTGCATACAGATATGTTTTTGGAGCATAATAGCGGCAGGGCAAGTCTTAATCTAGACGTCCCCACCCCCAGCTTTATCAAAGCAAAGTAGAATCAGCCTGGGCCGCTTGCCTCTGTCTGCTAAACACCAGTCTTTATTAATCCAGTTAAAAGTCAAACTTTTGCTTTGGAATGAAAGGTCTACATCTAGGGGAAGTGTCTGCCTGGGTGTACGACTTGCTTCATGGAGAACATTTAAGTTCCCTACATCCAACCTATTGTGCCAGTGCCCCCCTCCACTAGCCTTCTAAGTGGAACCTGTCAAAGTAGGTTATGCCAGCTTGATTTTTACAGCATTTTGCTCCAATTCCACACGTTTTTGCAACATCTAAAGGGATCATGGCAAAGTAGTTAGAAGTTGTGCAAATGGGGGTTGATGCAGATTACAAAAGATTAAAAGGGGATGGCAGCACCCCCAGCATGTGTGGCATCTATTTTCCTGGAAGGCAGTTGTCTTCTTTTTAGGAGCTTGCAAGCGCCATTTTCTGTGCATGCCAATAGAAGCTTGGCAGTGGGGTTTCAAAATGGCCGCCCCCAGAGGCAGAAAAATACAAAATGGCTGCCCGCAGAAGAAAGCATGAGGCTAGTTTGCATCCCACGGAACACTGTGCTTGTCACAGTGGTTTCCCTTGGAAACTGGGACCATGACATCATAAAGGGCCCTGTTCTGCTGGCAGCTGTGGCTGTCTCACTGCTCATTCCAGCTCTGCAGCTCTTCAAGGAGGCAGCGGGAGATGCTGTGCACTGGGGCAGTCATCTCTGGGTTCATGGAAACCCCAGGAGGGGTAATGGCCCGTGCCAAGCAAGTTGGGCTTAGGGAAGATTTAAAGCGCATAGCAGACCATAATGCTAAAAGCACAAAAATCATGCATCATGTTCTTTTGCATGGGATTAGATGGCTGTCTTCTTTAGTCCTGCATACAGATATGTTTTTGGAGCATAATAGCGGCAGGGCAAGTCTTAATCTAGACGTCCCCACCCCCAGCTTTATCAAAGCAAAGTAGAATCAGCCTGGGCCGCTTGCCTCTGTCTGCTAAACACCAGTCTTTATTAATCCAGTTAAAAGTCAAACTTTTGCTTTGGAATGAAAGGTCTACATCTAGTAGAAGTGTCTGCCTGGGTTTACGACTTGCTTCATGGAGAACATTTAAGTTCCCTACATCCAACCTATTGTGCCAGTGCCCCCCTCCACTAGCCTTCTAAGTGGAACCTGTCAAAGTAGGTTATGCCAGCTTGATTTTTACAGCATTTTGCTCCAATTCCACACGTTTTTGCAACATCTAAAGGGATCATGGCAAAGTAGTTAGAAGTTGTGCAAATGGGGGTTGATGCAGATTACAAAAGATTAAAAGGGGATGGCAGCACCCCCAGCATGTGTGGCATCTATTTTCCTGGAAGGCAGTTGTCTTCTTTTTAGGAGCTTGCAAGCGCCATTTTCTGTGCATGGCAATAGAAGCTTGGCAGTGGGGTTTCAAAATGGCCGCCCCCAGAGGCAGAAAAATACAAAATGGCTGCCCGCAGAAGAAAGCATGAGGCTAGTTTGCATCCCACGGAACACTCTGCTTGTCACAGTGGTTTCCCTTGGAAACTGGGACCATGACATCATAAAGGGCCCTGTTCTGCTGGCAGCTGTGGCTGTCTCACTGCTCATTCCAGCTCTGCAGCTCTTCAAGGAGGCAGCGGGAGATGCTGTGCACTGGGGCAGTCATCTCTGGGTTCATGGAAACCCCAGGAGGGGTAATGGCCCGTGCCAAGCAAGTTGGGCTTAGGGAAGATTTAAAGCGCATAGCAGACCATAATGCTAAAAGCACAAAAATCATGCATCATGTTCTTTTGCATGGGATTAGATGGCTGTCTTCTTTAGTCCTGCATACAGATATGTTTTTGGAGCATAATAGCGGCAGGGCAAGTCTTAATCTAGACGTCCCCACCCCCAGCTTTATCAAAGCAAAGTAGAATCAGCCTGGGCCGCTTGCCTCTGTCTGCTAAACACCAGTCTTTATTAATCCAGTTAAAAGTCAAACTTTTGCTTTGGAATGAAAGGTCTACATCTAGGGGAAGTGTCTGCCTGGGTGTACGACTTGCTTCATGGAGAACATTTAAGTTCCCTACATCCAACCTATTGTGCCAGTGCCCCCCTCCACTAGCCTTCTAAGTGGAACCTGTCAAAGTAGGTTATGCCAGCTTGATTTTTACAGCATTTTGCTCCAATTCCACACGTTTTTGCAACATCTAAAGGGATCATGGCAAAGTAGTTAGAAGTTGTGCAAATGGGGGTTGATGCAGATTACAAAAGATTAAAAGGGGATGGCAGCACCCCCAGCATGTGTGGCATCTATTTTCCTGGAAGGCAGTTGACTTCTTTTTCGGAGCTTGCAAGCGCCATTTTCTGTGCATGGCAATAGAAGCTTGGCAGTGGGGTTTCAAAATGGCCGCCCCAAGAGGCAGAAAAATACAAAATGGCTGCCCGCAGAAGAAAGCATGAGGCTAGTTTGCATCCCACGGAACACTGTGCGTGTCACAGTGGTTTCCCTTGGAAACTGGGACCATGACATCATAAAGGGCCCTGTTCTGCTGGCAGCTGTGGCTGTCTCACTGCTCATTCCAGCTCTGCAGCTCTTCAAGGAGGCAGCAGGAGATGCTGTGCACTGGGGCAGTCATCTCTGGGTTCATGGAAACCCCAGGAGGGGTAATGGCCCGTGCCAAGCAAGTTGGGCTTAGGGAAGATTTAAAGCGCATAGCAGACCATAATGCTAAAAGCACAAAAATCATGCATCATGTTCTTTTGCATGGGATTAGATGGCTGTCTTCTTTAGTCCTGCATACAGATATGTTTTTGGAGCATAATAGCGGCAGGGCAAGTCTTAATCTAGACGTCCCCACCCCCAGCTTTATCAAAGCAAAGTAGAATCAGCCTGGGCCGCTTGCCTCTGTCTGCTAAACACCAGTCTTTATTAATCCAGTTAAAAGTCAAACTTTTGCTTTGGAATGAAATGTCTACATCTAGGGGAAGTGTCTGCCTGGGTATACGACTTGCTTCATGGAGAACATTTAAGTTCCCTACATCCAACCTATTGTGCCAGTGCCCCCCTCCACTAGCCTTCTAAGTGGAACCTGTCAAAGTAGGTTATGCCAGCTTGATTTTTACAGCATTTTGCTCCAATTCCACACGTTTTTGCAACATCTAAAGGGATCATGGCAAAGTAGTTAGAAGTTGTGCAAATGGGGGTTGATGCAGATTACAAAAGATTAAAAGGGGATGGCAGCACCCCCAGCATGTGTGGCATCTATTTTCCTGGAAGGCAGTTGTCTTCTTTTTAGGAGCTTGCAAGCGCCATTTTCTGTGCATGGCAATAGAAGCTTGGCAGTGGGGTTTCAAAATGGCCGCCCCCAGAGGCAGAAAAATACAAAATGGCTGCCCGCAGAAGAAAGCATGAGGCTAGTTTGCATCCCACGGAACACTGTGCCAACACAGTGGTTTCCCTTGGAAACTGGGACCATGACATCATAAAGGGCCCTGTTCTGCTGGCAGCTGTGGCTGTCTCACTGCTCATTCCAGCTCTGCAGCTCTTCAAGGAGGCAGCGGGAGATGCTGTGCACTGGGGCAGTCATCTCTGGGTTCATGGAAACCCCAGGAGGGGTAATGGCCCGTGCCAAGCAAGTTGGGCTTAGGGAAGATTTAAAGCGCATAGCAGACCATAATGCTAAAAGCACAAAAATCATGCATCATGTTCTTTTGCATGGGATTAGATGGCTGTCTTCTTTAGTCCTGCATACAGATATGTTTTTGGAGCATAATAGCGGCAGGGCAAGTCTTAATCTAGACGTCCCCACCCCCAGCTTTATCAAAGCAAAGTAGAATCAGCCTGGGCCGCTTGCCTCTGTCTGCTAAACACCAGTCTTTATTAATCCAGTTAAAAGTCAAACTTTTGCTTTGGAATGAAAGGTCTACATCTAGGGGAAGTGTCTGCCTGGGTGTACGACTTGCTTCATGGAGAACATTTAAGTTCCCTACATCCAACCTATTGTGCCAGTGCCCCCCTCCACTAGCCTTCTAAGTGGAACCTGTCAAAGTAGGTTATGCCAGCTTGATTTTTACAGCATTTTGCTCCAATTCCACACGTTTTTGCAACATCTAAAGGGATCATGGCAAAGTAGTTAGAAGTTGTGCAAATGGGGGTTGATGCAGATTACAAAAAATTAAAAGGGGATGGCAGCACCCCCAGCATGTGTGGCATCTATTTTCCTGGAAGGCAGTTGTCTTCTTTTTAGGAGCTTGCAAGCACCATTTTCTGTGCATGGCAATAGAAGCTTGGCAGTGGGGTTTCAAAATGGCCGCCCCCAGAGGCAGAAAAATACAAAATGGCTGCCCGCAGAAGAAAGCATGAGGCTAGTTTGCATCCCACGGAACACTGTGCTTGTCACAGTGGTTTCCCTTGGAAACTGGGACCATGACATCATAAAGGGCCCTGTTCTGCTGGCAGCTGTGGCTGTCTCACTGCTCATTCCAGCTCTGCAGCTCTTCAAGGAGGCAGCGGGAGATGCTGTGCACTGGGGCAGTCATCTCTGGGTTCATGGAAACCCCAGGAGGGGTAATGGCCCGTGCCAAGCAAGTTGGGCTTAGGGAAGATTTAAAGCGCATAGCAGACCATAATGCTAAAAGCACAAAAATCATGCATCATGTTCTTTTGCATGGGATTAGATGGCTGTCTTCTTTAGTCCTGCATACAGATATGTTTTTGGAGCATAATAGCGGCAGGGCAAGTCTTAATCTAGACGTCCCCACCCCCAGCTTTATCAAAGCAAAGTAGAATCAGCCTGGGCCGCTTGCCTCTGTCTGCTAAACACCAGTCTTTATTAATCCAGTTAAAAGTCAAACTTTTGCTTTGGAATGAAAGGTCTACATCTAGGGGAAGTGTCTGCCTGGGTTTACGACTTGCTTCATGGAGAACATTTAAGTTCCCTACATCCAACCTATTGTGCCAGTGCCCCCCTCCACTAGCCTTCTAAGTGGAACCTGTCAAAGTAGGTTATGCCAGCTTGATTTTTACAGCATTTTGCTCCAATTCCACACGTTTTTGCAACATCTAAAGGGATCATGGCAAAGTAGTTAGAAGTTGTGCAAATGGGGGTTGATGCAGATTACAAAAGATTAAAAGGGGATGGCAGCACCCCCAGCATGTGTGGCATCTATTTTCCTGGAAGGCAGTTGTCTTCTTTTTAGGAGCTTGCAAGCGCCATTTTCTGTGCATGGCAATAGAAGCTTGGCAGTGGGGTTTCAAAATGGCCGCCCCCAGAGGCAGAAAAATACAAAATGGCTGCCCGCAGAAGAAAGCATGAGGCTAGTTTGCATCCCACGGAACACTCTGCTTGTCACAGTGGTTTCCCTTGGAAACTGGGACCATGACATCATAAAGGGCCCTGTTCTGCTGGCAGCTGTGGCTGTCTCACTGCTCATTCCAGCTCTGCAGCTCTTCAAGGAGGCAGCGGGAGATGCTGTGCACTGGGGCAGTCATCTCTGGGTTCATGGAAACCCCAGGAGGGGTAATGGCCCGTGCCAAGCAAGTTGGGCTTAGGGAAGATTTAAAGCGCATAGCAGACCATAATGCTAAAAGCACAAAAATCATGCATCATGTTCTTTTGCATGGGATTAGATGGCTGTCTTCTTTAGTCCTGCATACAGATATGTTTTTGGAGCATAACGGCAGGGCAAGTCTTAATCTAGACGTCCCCACCCCCAGCTTTATCAAAGCAAAGTAGAATCAGCCTGGGCCGCTTGCCTCTGTCTGCTAAACACCAGTCTTTATTAATCCAGTTAAAAGTCAAACTTTTGCTTTGGAATGAAAGGTCTACATCTAGGGGAAGTGTCTGCCTGGGTGTACGACTTGCTTCATGGAGAACATTTAAGTTCCCTACATCCAACCTATTGTGCCAGTGCCCCCCTCCACTAGCCTTCTAAGTGGAACCTGTCAAAGTAGGTTATGCCAGCTTGATTTTTACAGCATTTTGCTCCAATTCCACACGTTTTTGCAACATCTAAAGGGATCATGGCAAAGTAGTTAGAAGTTGTGCAAATGGGGGTTGATGCAGATTACAAAAGATTAAAAGGGGATGGCAGCACCCCCAGCATGTGTGGCATCTATTTTCCTGGAAGGCAGTTGTCTTCTTTTTCGGAGCTTGCAAGTGCCATTTTCTGTGCATGGCAATAGAAGCTTGGCAGTGGGGTTTCAAAATGGCCGCCCCCAGAGGCAGAAAAATACAAAATGGCTTCCCGCAGAAGAAAGCATGAGGCTAGTTTGCATCCCACGGAACACTGTGCGTGTCACAGTGGTTTCCCTTGGAAACTGGGACCATGACATCATAAAGGGCCCTGTTCTGCTGGCAGCTGTGGCTGTCTCACTGCTCATTCCAGCTCTGCAGCTCTTCAAGGAGGCAGCAGGAGATGCTGTGCACTGGGGCAGTCATCTCTGGGTTCATGGAAACCCCAGGAGGGGTAATGGCCCGTGCCAAGCAAGTTGGGCTTAGGGAAGATTTAAAGCGCATAGCAGACCATAATGCTAAAAGCACAAAAATCATGCATCATGTTCTTTTGCATGGGATTAGATGGCTGTCTGCTTTAGTCCTGCATACAGATATGTTTTTGGAGCAAAATAGCGGCAGGGCAAGTCTTAATTTAGACGTCCCCACCCCCAGCTTTATCAAAGCAAAGTAGAATCAGCCTGGGCCGCTTGCCTCTGTCTGCTAAACACCAGTCTTTATTAATCCAGTTAAAAGTCAAACTTTTGCTTTGGAATGAAAGGTCTACATCTAGGGGAAGTGTCTGCCTGGGTGTACGACTTGCTTCATGGAGAACATTTAAGTTCCCTACATCCAACCTATTGTGCCAGTGCCCCCCTCCACTAGCCTTCTAAGTGGAACCTGTCAAAGTAGGTTATGCCAGCTTGATTTTTACAGCATTTTGCTCCAATTCCACACGTTTTTGCAACATCTAAAGGGATCATGGCAAAGTAGTTAGAAGTTGTGCAAATGGGGGTTGATGCAGATTACAAAAGATTAAAAGGGGATGGCAGCACCCCCAGCATGTGTGGCATCTATTTTCCTGGAAGGCAGTTGTCTTCTTTTTAGGAGCTTGCAAGCGCCATTTTCTGTGCATGGCAATAGAAGCTTGGCAGTGGGGTTTCAAAATGGCCGCCCCCAGAGGCAGAAAAATACAAAATGGCTGCCCGCAGAAGAAAGCATGAGGCTAGTTTGCATCCCACGGAACACTGTGCCAACACAGTGGTTTCCCTTGGAAACTGGGACCATGACATCATAAAGGGCCCTGTTCTGCTGGCAGCTGTGGCTGTCTCACTGCTCATTCCAGCTCTGCAGCTCTTCAAGGAGGCAGCAGGAGATGCTGTGCACTGGGGCAGTCATCTCTAGGTTCATGGAAACCCCAGGAGGGGTAATGGCCCGTGCCAAGCAAGTTGGGCTTAGGGAAGATTTAAAGCGCATAGCAGACCATAATGCTAAAAGCACAAAAATCATGCATCATGTTCTTTTGCATGGGATTAGATGGCTGTCTGCTTTAGTCCTGCATACAGATATGTTTTTGGAGCAAAATAGCGTCAGGGCAAGTCTTAATTTAGACGTCCCCACCCCCAGCTTTATCAAAGCAAAGTAGAATCAGCCTGGGCCGCTTGCCTCTGTCTGCTAAACACCAGTCTTTATTAATCCAGTTAAAAGTCAAACTTTTGCTTTGGAATGAAAGGTCTACATCTAGGGGAAGTGTCTGCCTGGGTGTACGACTTGCTTCATGGAGAACATTTAAGTTCCCTACATCCAACCTATTGTGCCAGTGCCCCCCTCCACTAGCCTTCTAAGTGGAACCTGTCAAAGTAGGTTATGCCAGCTTGATTTTTACAGCATTTTGCTCCAATTCCACACGTTTTTGCAACATCTAAAGGGATCATGGCAAAGTAGTTAGAAGTTGTGCAAATGGGGGTTGATGCAGATTACAAAAGATTAAAAGGGGATGGCAGCACCCCCAGCATGTGTGGCATCTATTTTCCTGGAAGGCAGTTGTCTTCTTTTTAGGAGCTTGCAAGCGCCATTTTCTGTGCATGGCAATAGAAGCTTGGCAGTGGGGTTTCAAAATGGCCGCCCCCAGAGGCAGAAAAATACAAAATGGCTGCCCGCAGAAGAAAGCATGAGGCTAGTTTGCATCCCACGGAACACTGTGCCAACACAGTGGTTTCCCTTGGAAACTGGGACCATGACATCATAAAGGGCCCTGTTCTGCTGGCAGCTGTGGCTGTCTCACTGCTCATTCCAGCTCTGCAGCTCTTCAAGGAGGCAGCGGGAGATGCTGTGCACTGGGGCAGTCATCTCTGGGTTCATGGAAACCCCAGGAGGGGTAATGGCCCGTGCCAAGCAAGTTGGGCTTAGGGAAGATTTAAAGCGCATAGCAGACCATAATGCTAAAAGCACAAAAATCATGCATCATGTTCTTTTGCATGGGATTAGATGGCTGTCTTCTTTAGTCCTGCATACAGATATGTTTTTGGAGCATAATAGCGGCAGGGCAAGTCTTAATCTAGACGTCCCCACCCCCAGCTTTATCAAAGCAAAGTAGAATCAGCCTGGGCCGCTTGCCTCTGTCTGCTAAACACCAGTCTTTATTAATCCAGTTAAAAGTCAAACTTTTGCTTTGGAATGAAAGGTCTACATCTAGGGGAAGTGTCTGCCTGGGTGTACGACTTGCTTCATGGAGAACATTTAAGTTCCCTACATCCAACCTATTGTGCCAGTGCCCCCCTCCACTAGCCTTCTAAGTGGAACCTGTCAAAGTAGGTTATGCCAGCTTGATTTTTACAGCATTTTGCTCCAATTCCACACGTTTTTGCAACATCTAAAGGGATCATGGCAAAGTAGTTAGAAGTTGTGCAAATGGGGGTTGATGCAGATTACAAAAGATTAAAAGGGGATGGCAGCACCCCCAGCATGTTTGGCATCTATTTTCCTGGAAGGCAGTTGTCTTCTTTTTAGGAGCTTGCAAGCACCATTTTCTGTGCATGGCAATAGAAGCTTGGCAGTGTGGTTTCAAAATGGCCGCCCCCAGAGGCAGAAAAATACAAAATGGCTGCCCGCAGAAGAAAGCATGAGGCTAGTTTGCATCCCACGGAACACTGTGCTTGTCACAGTGGTTTCCCTTGGAAACTGGGACCATGACATCATAAAGGGTCCTGTTCTGCTGGCAGCTGTGGCTGTCTCACTGCTCATTCCAGCTCTGCAGCTCTTCAAGGAGGCAGCAGGAGATGCTGTGCACTGGGGCAGTCATCTCTGGGTTCATGGAAACCCCAGGAGGGGTAATGGCCCGTGCCAAGCAAGTTGGGCTTAGGGAAGATTTAAAGCGCATAGCAGACCATAATGCTAAAAGCACAAAAATCATGCATCATGTTCTTTTGCATGGGATTAGATGGCTGTCTTCTTTAGTCCTGCATACAGATATGTTTTTGGAGCAAAATAGCGGCAGGGCAAGTCTTAATTTAGACGTTCCCACCCCCAGCTTTATCAAAGCAAAGTAGAATCAGCCTGGGCCGCTTGCCTCTGTCTGCTAAACACCAGTCTTTATTAATCCAGTTAAAAGTCAAACTTTTGCTTTGGAATGAAAGGTCTACATCTAGGGGAAGTGTCTGCCTGGGTGTACGACTTGCTTCATGAAGAACATTTAAGTTCCCTACATCCAACCTATTGTGCCAGTGCCCCCCTCCACTAGCCTTCTAAGTGGAACCTGTCAAAGTAGGTTATGCCAGCTTGATTTTTACAGCATTTTGCTCCATTTCCACATGTTTTTGCAACATCTAAAGGGATCATGTCAAAGTAGTTAGAAGTTGTGCAAATGGGGGTTGCTGCAGATTACAAAAGATTAAAAGTTGATGGCAGCACCCCCAGCATGTGTGGCATCTATTTTCCTGGAAGGCAGTTGTCTTCTTTTTAGGAGCTTGCAAGCGCCATTTTCTGTGCATGGCAATAGAAGCTTGGCAGTGGGGTTTCAAAATGGCCGCCCCCAGAGGCAGAAAAATACAAAATGGCTGCCCGCAGAAGAAAGCATGAGGCTAGTTTGCATCCCACGGAACACTCTGCTTGTCACAGTGGTTTCCCTTGGAAACTGGGACCATGACATCATAAAGGGCCCTGTTCTGCTGGCAGCTGTGGCTGTCTCACTGCTCATTCCAGCTCTGCAGCTCTTCAAGGAGGCAGCGGGAGATGCTGTGCACTGGGGCAGTCATCTCTGGGTTCATGGAAACCCCAGGAGGGGTAATGGCCCGTGCCAAGCAAGTTGGGCTTAGGGAAGATTTAAAGCGCATAGCAGACCATAATGCTAAAAGCACAAAAATCATGCATCATGTTCTTTTGCATGGGATTAGATGGCTGTCTTCTTTAGTCCTGCATACAGATATGTTTTTGGAGCATAATAGCGGCAGGGCAAGTCTTAATCTAGACGTCCCCACCCCCAGCTTTATCAAAGCAAAGTAGAATCAGCCTGGGCCGCTTGCCTCTGTCTGCTAAACACCAGTCTTTATTAATCCAGTTAAAAGTCAAACTTTTGCTTTGGAATGAAAGGTCTACATCTAGGGGAAGTGTCTGCCTGGGTGTACGACTTGCTTCATGGAGAACATTTAAGTTCCCTACATCCAACCTATTGTGCCAGTGCCCCCCTCCACTAGCCTTCTAAGTGGAACCTGTCAAAGTAGGTTATGCCAGCTTGATTTTTACAGCATTTTGCTCCAATTCCACACGTTTTTGCAACATCTAAAGGGATCATGGCAAAGTAGTTAGAAGTTGTGCAAATGGGGGTTGATGCAGATTACAAAAGATTAAAAGGGGATGGCAGCACCCCCAGCATGTGTGGCATCTATTTTCCTGGAAGGCAGTTGACTTCTTTTTCGGAGCTTGCAAGCGCCATTTTCTGTGCATGGCAATAGAAGCTTGGCAGTGGGGTTTCAAAATGGCCGCCCCCAGAGGCAGAAAAATACAAAATGGCTGCCCGCAGAAGAAAGCATGAGGCTAGTTTGCATCCCACGGAACACTGTGCGTGTCACAGTGGTTTCCCTTGGAAACTGGGACCATGACATCATAAAGGGCCCTGTTCTGCTGGCAGCTGTGGCTGTCTCACTGCTCATTCCAGCTCTGCAGCTCTTCAAGGAGGCAGCAGGAGATGCTGTGCACTGGGGCAGTCATCTCTGGGTTCATGGAAACCCCAGGAGGGGTAATGGCCCGTGCCAAGCAAGTTGGGCTTAGGGAAGATTTAAAGCGCATAGCAGACCATAATGCTAAAAGCACAAAAATCATGCATCATGTTCTTTTGCATGGGATTAGATGGCTGTCTTCTTTAGTCCTGCATACAGATATGTTTTTGGAGCATAATAGCGGCAGGGCAAGTCTTAATCTAGACGTCCCCACCCCCAGCTTTATCAAAGCAAAGTAGAATCAGCCTGGGCCGCTTGCCTCTGTCTGCTAAACACCAGTCTTTATTAATCCAGTTAAAAGTCAAACTTTTGCTTTGGAATGAAAGGTCTACATCTAGGGGAAGTGTCTGCCTGGGTATACGACTTGCTTCATGGAGAACATTTAAGTTCCCTACATCCAACCTATTGTGCCAGTGCCCCCCTCCACTAGCCTTCTAAGTGGAACCTGTCAAAGTAGGTTATGCCAGCTTGATTTTTACAGCATTTTGCTCCAATTCCACACGTTTTTGCAACATCTAAAGGGATCATGGCAAAGTAGTTAGAAGTTGTGCAAATGGGGGTTGATGCAGATTACAAAAGATTAAAAGGGGATGGCAGCACCCCCAGCATGTGTGGCATCTATTTTCCTGGAAGGCAGTTGTCTTCTTTTTCGGAGCTTGCAAGCGCCATTTTCTGTGCATGGCAATAGAAGCTTGGCAGTGGGGTTTCAAAATGGCCGCCCCCAGAGGCAGAAAAATACAAAATGGCTTCCCGCAGAAGAAACATGAGGCTAGTTTGCATCCCACGGAACACTGTGCGTGTCACAGTGGTTTCCCTTGGAAACTGGGACCATGACATCATAAAGGGCCCTGTTCTGCTGGCAGCTGTGGCTGTCTCACTGCTCATTCCAGCTCTGCAGCTCTTCAAGGAGGCAGCAGGAGATGCTGTGCACTGGGGCAGTCATCTCTGGGTTCATGGAAACCCCAGGAGGGGTAATGGCCCGTGCCAAGCAAGTTGGGCTTAGGGAAGATTTAAAGCGCATAGCAGACCATAATGCTAAAAGCACAAAAATCATGCATCATGTTCTTTTGCATGGGATTAGATGGCTGTCTGCTTTAGTCCTGCATACAGATATGTTTTTGGAGCAAAATAGCGGCAGGGCAAGTCTTAATTTAGACGTCCCCACCCCCAGCTTTATCAAAGCAAAGTAGAATCAGCCTGGGCCGCTTGCCTCTGTCTGCTAAACACCAGTCTTTATTAATCCAGTTAAAAGTCAAACTTTTGCTTTGGAATGAAAGGTCTACATCTAGGGGAAGTGTCTGCCTGGGTGTACGACTTGCTTCATGGAGAACATTTAAGTTCCCTACATCCAACCTATTGTGCCAGTGCCCCCCTCCACTAGCCTTCTAAGTGGAACCTGTCAAAGTAGGTTATGCCAGCTTGATTTTTACAGCATTTTGCTCCAATTCCACACGTTTTTGCAACATCTAAAGGGATCATGGCAAAGTAGTTAGAAGTTGTGCAAATGGGGGTTGATGCAGATTACAAAAGATTAAAAGGGGATGGCAGCACCCCCAGCATGTGTGGCATCTATTTTCCTGGAAGGCAGTTGTCTTCTTTTTAGGAGCTTGCAAGCGCCATTTTCTGTGCATGGCAATAGAAGCTTGGCAGTGGGGTTTCAAAATGGCCGCCCCCAGAGGCAGAAAAATACAAAATGGCTGCCCGCAGAAGAAAGCATGAGGCTAGTTTGCATCCCACGGAACACTGTGCCAACACAGTGGTTTCCCTTGGAAACTGGGACCATGACATCATAAAGGGCCCTGTTCTGCTGGCAGCTGTGGCTGTCTCACTGCTCATTCCAGCTCTGCAGCTCTTCAAGGAGGCAGCGGGAGATGCTGTGCACTGGGGCAGTCATCTCTGGGTTCATGGAAACCCCAGGAGGGGTAATGGCCCGTGCCAAGCAAGTTGGGCTTAGGGAAGATTTAAAGCGCATAGCAGACCATAATGCTAAAAGCACAAAAATCATGCATCATGTTCTTTTGCATGGGATTAGATGGCTGTCTTCTTTAGTCCTGCATACAGATATGTTTTTGGAGCATAATAGCGGCAGGGCAAGTCTTAATCTAGACGTCCCCACCCCCAGCTTTATCAAAGCAAAGTAGAATCAGCCTGGGCCGCTTGCCTCTGTCTGCTAAACACCAGTCTTTATTAATCCAGTTAAAAGTCAAACTTTTGCTTTGGAATGAAAGGTCTACATCTAGGGGAAGTGTCTGCCTGGGTTTACGACTTGCTTCATGGAGAACATTTAAGTTCCCTACATCCAACCTATTGTGCCAGTGCCCCCCTCCACTAGCCTTCTAAGTGGAACCTGTCAAAGTAGGTTATGCCAGCTTGATTTTTACAGCATTTTGCTCCAATTCCACACGTTTTTGCAACATCTAAAGGGATCATGGCAAAGTAGTTAGAAGTTGTGCAAATGGGGGTTGATGCAGATTACAAAAGATTAAAAGGGGATGGCAGCACCCCCAGCATGTGTGGCATCTATTTTCCTGGAAGGCAGTTGTCTTCTTTTTAGGAGCTTGCAAGCGCCATTTTCTGTGCATGGCAATAGAAGCTTGGCAGTGGGGTTTCAAAATGGCCGCCCCCAGAGGCAGAAAAATACAAAATGGCTGCCCGCAGAAGAAAGCATGAGGCTAGTTTGCATCCCACGGAACACTCTGCTTGTCACAGTGGTTTCCCTTGGAAACTGGGACCATGACATCATAAAGGGCCCTGTTCTGCTGGCAGCTGTGGCTGTCTCACTGCTCATTCCAGCTCTGCAGCTCTTCAAGGAGGCAGCGGGAGATGCTGTGCACTGGGGCAGTCATCTCTGGGTTCATGGAAACCCCAGGAGGGGTAATGGCCCGTGCCAAGCAAGTTGGGCTTAGGGAAGATTTAAAGCGCATAGCAGACCATAATGCTAAAAGCACAAAAATCATGCATCATGTTCTTTTGCATGGGATTAGATGGCTGTCTTCTTTAGTCCTGCATACAGATATGTTTTTGGAGCATAACGGCAGGGCAAGTCTTAATCTAGACGTCCCCACCCCCAGCTTTATCAAAGCAAAGTAGAATCAGCCTGGGCCGCTTGCCTCTGTCTGCTAAACACCAGTCTTTATTAATCCAGTTAAAAGTCAAACTTTTGCTTTGGAATGAAAGGTCTACATCTAGGGGAAGTGTCTGCCTGGGTGTACGACTTGCTTCATGGAGAACATTTAAGTTCCCTACATCCAACCTATTGTGCCAGTGCCCCCCTCCACTAGCCTTCTAAGTGGAACCTGTCAAAGTAGGTTATGCCAGCTTGATTTTTACAGCATTTTGCTCCAATTCCACACGTTTTTGCAACATCTAAAGGGATCATGGCAAAGTAGTTAGAAGTTGTGCAAATGGGGGTTGATGCAGATTACAAAAGATTAAAAGGGGATGGCAGCACCCCCAGCATGTGTGGCATCTATTTTCCTGGAAGGCAGTTGACTTCTTTTTCGGAGCTTGCAAGCGCCATTTTCTGTGCATGGCAATAGAAGCTTGGCAGTGGGGTTTCAAAATGGCCGCCCCCAGAGGCAGAAAAATACAAAATGGCTGCCCGCAGAAGAAAGCATGAGGCTAGTTTGCATCCCACGGAACACTGTGCGTGTCACAGTGGTTTCCCTTGGAAACTGGGACCATGACATCATAAAGGGCCCTGTTCTGCTGGCAGCTGTGGCTGTCTCACTGCTCATTCCAGCTCTGCAGCTCTTCAAGGAGGCAGCAGGAGATGCTGTGCACTGGGGCAGTCATCTCTGGGTTCATGGAAACCCCAGGAGGGGTAATGGCCCGTGCCAAGCAAGTTGGGCTTAGGGAAGATTTAAAGCGCATAGCAGACCATAATGCTAAAAGCACAAAAATCATGCATCATGTTCTTTTGCATGGGATTAGATGGCTGTCTTCTTTAGTCCTGCATACAGATATGTTTTTGGAGCATAATAGCGGCAGGGCAAGTCTTAATCTAGACGTCCCCACCCCCAGCTTTATCAAAGCAAAGTAGAATCAGCCTGGGCCGCTTGCCTCTGTCTGCTAAACACCAGTCTTTATTAATCCAGTTAAAAGTCAAACTTTTGCTTTGGAATGAAAGGTCTACATCTAGGGGAAGTGTCTGCCTGGGTGTACGACTTGCTTCATGGAGAACATTTAAGTTCCCTACATCCAACCTATTGTGCCAGTGCCCCCCTCCACTAGCCTTCTAAGTGGAACCTGTCAAAGTAGGTTATGCCAGCTTGATTTTTACAGCATTTTGCTCCAATTCCACACGTTTTTGCAACATCTAAAGGGATCATGGCAAAGTAGTTAGAAGTTGTGCAAATGGGGGTTGATGCAGATTACAAAAGATTAAAAGGGGATGGCAGCACCCCCAGCATGTGTGGCATCTATTTTCCTGGAAGGCAGTTGTCTTCTTTTTCGGAGCTTGCAAGTGCCATTTTCTGTGCATGGCAATAGAAGCTTGGCAGTGGGGTTTCAAAATGGCCGCCCCCAGAGGCAGAAAAATACAAAATGGCTTCCCGCAGAAGAAAGCATGAGGCTAGTTTGCATCCCACGGAACACTGTGCGTGTCACAGTGGTTTCCCTTGGAAACTGGGACCATGACATCATAAAGGGCCCTGTTCTGCTGGCAGCTGTGGCTGTCTCACTGCTCATTCCAGCTCTGCAGCTCTTCAAGGAGGCAGCAGGAGATGCTGTGCACTGGGGCAGTCATCTCTGGGTTCATGGAAACCCCAGGAGGGGTAATGGCCCGTGCCAAGCAAGTTGGGCTTAGGGAAGATTTAAAGCGCATAGCAGACCATAATGCTAAAAGCACAAAAATCATGCATCATGTTCTTTTGCATGGGATTAGATGGCTGTCTGCTTTAGTCCTGCATACAGATATGTTTTTGGAGCAAAATAGCGGCAGGGCAAGTCTTAATTTAGACGTCCCCACCCCCAGCTTTATCAAAGCAAAGTAGAATCAGCCTGGGCCGCTTGCCTCTGTCTGCTAAACACCAGTCTTTATTAATCCAGTTAAAAGTCAAACTTTTGCTTTGGAATGAAAGGTCTACATCTAGGGGAAGTGTCTGCCTGGGTGTACGACTTGCTTCATGGAGAACATTTAAGTTCCCTACATCCAACCTATTGTGCCAGTGCCCCCCTCCACTAGCCTTCTAAGTGGAACCTGTCAAAGTAGGTTATGCCAGCTTGATTTTTACAGCATTTTGCTCCAATTCCACACGTTTTTGCAACATCTAAAGGGATCATGGCAAAGTAGTTAGAAGTTGTGCAAATGGGGGTTGATGCAGATTACAAAAGATTAAAAGGGGATGGCAGCACCCCCAGCATGTGTGGCATCTATTTTCCTGGAAGGCAGTTGTCTTCTTTTTAGGAGCTTGCAAGCGCCATTTTCTGTGCATGGCAATAGAAGCTTGGCAGTGGGGTTTCAAAATGGCCGCCCCCAGAGGCAGAAAAATACAAAATGGCTGCCCGCAGAAGAAAGCATGAGGCTAGTTTGCATCCCACGGAACACTGTGCCAACACAGTGGTTTCCCTTGGAAACTGGGACCATGACATCATAAAGGGCCCTGTTCTGCTGGCAGCTGTGGCTGTCTCACTGCTCATTCCAGCTCTGCAGCTCTTCAAGGAGGCAGCGGGAGATGCTGTGCACTGGGGCAGTCATCTCTGGGTTCATGGAAACCCCAGGAGGGGTAATGGCCCGTGCCAAGCAAGTTGGGCTTAGGGAAGATTTAAAGCGCATAGCAGACCATAATGCTAAAAGCACAAAAATCATGCATCATGTTCTTTTGCATGGGATTAGATGGCTGTCTTCTTTAGTCCTGCATACAGATATGTTTTTGGAGCATAATAGCGGCAGGGCAAGTCTTAATCTAGACGTCCCCACCCCCAGCTTTATCAAAGCAAAGTAGAATCAGCCTGGGCCGCTTGCCTCTGTCTGCTAAACACCAGTCTTTATTAATCCAGTTAAAAGTCAAACTTTTGCTTTGGAATGAAAGGTCTACATCTAGGGGAAGTGTCTGCCTGGGTTTACGACTTGCTTCATGGAGAACATTTAAGTTCCCTACATCCAACCTATTGTGCCAGTGCCCCCCTCCACTAGCCTTCTAAGTGGAACCTGTCAAAGTAGGTTATGCCAGCTTGATTTTTACAGCATTTTGCTCCAATTCCACACGTTTTTGCAACATCTAAAGGGATCATGGCAAAGTAGTTAGAAGTTGTGCAAATGGGGGTTGATGCAGATTACAAAAGATTAAAAGGGGATGGCAGCACCCCCAGCATGTGTGGCATCTATTTTCCTGGAAGGCAGTTGTCTTCTTTTTAGGAGCTTGCAAGCGCCATTTTCTGTGCATGGCAATAGAAGCTTGGCAGTGGGGTTTCAAAATGGCCGCCCCCAGAGGCAGAAAAATACAAAATGGCTGCCCGCAGAAGAAAGCATGAGGCTAGTTTGCATCCCACGGAACACTCTGCTTGTCACAGTGGTTTCCCTTGGAAACTGGGACCATGACATCATAAAGGGCCCTGTTCTGCTGGCAGCTGTGGCTGTCTCACTGCTCATTCCAGCTCTGCAGCTCTTCAAGGAGGCAGCGGGAGATGCTGTGCACTGGGGCAGTCATCTCTGGGTTCATGGAAACCCCAGGAGGGGTAATGGCCCGTGCCAAGCAAGTTGGGCTTAGGGAAGATTTAAAGCGCATAGCAGACCATAATGCTAAAAGCACAAAAATCATGCATCATGTTCTTTTGCATGGGATTAGATGGCTGTCTTCTTTAGTCCTGCATACAGATATGTTTTTGGAGCATAACGGCAGGGCAAGTCTTAATCTAGACGTCCCCACCCCCAGCTTTATCAAAGCAAAGTAGAATCAGCCTGGGCCGCTTGCCTCTGTCTGCTAAACACCAGTCTTTATTAATCCAGTTAAAAGTCAAACTTTTGCTTTGGAATGAAAGGTCTACATCTAGGGGAAGTGTCTGCCTGGGTGTACGACTTGCTTCATGGAGAACATTTAAGTTCCCTACATCCAACCTATTGTGCCAGTGCCCCCCTCCACTAGCCTTCTAAGTGGAACCTGTCAAAGTAGGTTATGCCAGCTTGATTTTTACAGCATTTTGCTCCAATTCCACACGTTTTTGCAACATCTAAAGGGATCATGGCAAAGTAGTTAGAAGTTGTGCAAATGGGGGTTGATGCAGATTACAAAAGATTAAAAGGGGATGGCAGCACCCCCAGCATGTGTGGCATCTATTTTCCTGGAAGGCAGTTGACTTCTTTTTCGGAGCTTGCAAGCGCCATTTTCTGTGCATGGCAATAGAAGCTTGGCAGTGGGGTTTCAAAATGGCCGCCCCCAGAGGCAGAAAAATACAAAATGGCTGCCCGCAGAAGAAAGCATGAGGCTAGTTTGCATCCCACGGAACACTGTGCGTGTCACAGTGGTTTCCCTTGGAAACTGGGACCATGACATCATAAAGGGCCCTGTTCTGCTGGCAGCTGTGGCTGTCTCACTGCTCATTCCAGCTCTGCAGCTCTTCAAGGAGGCAGCAGGAGATGCTGTGCACTGGGGCAGTCATCTCTGGGTTCATGGAAACCCCAGGAGGGGTAATGGCCCGTGCCAAGCAAGTTGGGCTTAGGGAAGATTTAAAGCGCATAGCAGACCATAATGCTAAAAGCACAAAAATCATGCATCATGTTCTTTTGCATGGGATTAGATGGCTGTCTTCTTTAGTCCTGCATACAGATATGTTTTTGGAGCATAATAGCGGCAGGGCAAGTCTTAATCTAGACGTCCCCACCCCCAGCTTTATCAAAGCAAAGTAGAATCAGCCTGGGCCGCTTGCCTCTGTCTGCTAAACACCAGTCTTTATTAATCCAGTTAAAAGTCAAACTTTTGCTTTGGAATGAAAGGTCTACATCTAGGGGAAGTGTCTGCCTGGGTGTACGACTTGCTTCATGGAGAACATTTAAGTTCCCTACATCCAACCTATTGTGCCAGTGCCCCCCTCCACTAGCCTTCTAAGTGGAACCTGTCAAAGTAGGTTATGCCAGCTTGATTTTTACAGCATTTTGCTCCAATTCCACACGTTTTTGCAACATCTAAAGGGATCATGGCAAAGTAGTTAGAAGTTGTGCAAATGGGGGTTGATGCAGATTACAAAAGATTAAAAGGGGATGGCAGCACCCCCAGCATGTGTGGCATCTATTTTCCTGGAAGGCAGTTGTCTTCTTTTTCGGAGCTTGCAAGTGCCATTTTCTGTGCATGGCAATAGAAGCTTGGCAGTGGGGTTTCAAAATGGCCGCCCCCAGAGGCAGAAAAATACAAAATGGCTTCCCGCAGAAGAAAGCATGAGGCTAGTTTGCATCCCACGGAACACTGTGCGTGTCACAGTGGTTTCCCTTGGAAACTGGGACCATGACATCATAAAGGGCCCTGTTCTGCTGGCAGCTGTGGCTGTCTCACTGCTCATTCCAGCTCTGCAGCTCTTCAAGGAGGCAGCAGGAGATGCTGTGCACTGGGGCAGTCATCTCTGGGTTCATGGAAACCCCAGGAGGGGTAATGGCCCGTGCCAAGCAAGTTGGGCTTAGGGAAGATTTAAAGCGCATAGCAGACCATAATGCTAAAAGCACAAAAATCATGCATCATGTTCTTTTGCATGGGATTAGATGGCTGTCTGCTTTAGTCCTGCATACAGATATGTTTTTGGAGCAAAATAGCGGCAGGGCAAGTCTTAATTTAGACGTCCCCACCCCCAGCTTTATCAAAGCAAAGTAGAATCAGCCTGGGCCGCTTGCCTCTGTCTGCTAAACACCAGTCTTTATTAATCCAGTTAAAAGTCAAACTTTTGCTTTGGAATGAAAGGTCTACATCTAGGGGAAGTGTCTGCCTGGGTGTACGACTTGCTTCATGGAGAACATTTAAGTTCCCTACATCCAACCTATTGTGCCAGTGCCCCCCTCCACTAGCCTTCTAAGTGGAACCTGTCAAAGTAGGTTATGCCAGCTTGATTTTTACAGCATTTTGCTCCAATTCCACACGTTTTTGCAACATCTAAAGGGATCATGGCAAAGTAGTTAGAAGTTGTGCAAATGGGGGTTGATGCAGATTACAAAAGATTAAAAGGGGATGGCAGCACCCCCAGCATGTGTGGCATCTATTTTCCTGGAAGGCAGTTGTCTTCTTTTTAGGAGCTTGCAAGCGCCATTTTCTGTGCATGGCAATAGAAGCTTGGCAGTGGGGTTTCAAAATGGCCGCCCCCAGAGGCAGAAAAATACAAAATGGCTGCCCGCAGAAGAAAGCATGAGGCTAGTTTGCATCCCACGGAACACTGTGCCAACACAGTGGTTTCCCTTGGAAACTGGGACCATGACATCATAAAGGGCCCTGTTCTGCTGGCAGCTGTGGCTGTCTCACTGCTCATTCCAGCTCTGCAGCTCTTCAAGGAGGCAGCAGGAGATGCTGTGCACTGGGGCAGTCATCTCTAGGTTCATGGAAACCCCAGGAGGGGTAATGGCCCGTGCCAAGCAAGTTGGGCTTAGGGAAGATTTAAAGCGCATAGCAGACCATAATGCTAAAAGCACAAAAATCATGCATCATGTTCTTTTGCATGGGATTAGATGGCTGTCTGCTTTAGTCCTGCATACAGATATGTTTTTGGAGCAAAATAGCGGCAGGGCAAGTCTTAATTTAGACGTCCCCACCCCCAGCTTTATCAAAGCAAAGTAGAATCAGCCTGGGCCGCTTGCCTCTGTCTGCTAAACACCAGTCTTTATTAATCCAGTTAAAAGTCAAACTTTTGCTTTGGAATGAAAGATCTACATCTAGGGGAAGTGTCTGCCTGGGTGTACGACTTGCTTCATGGAGAACATTTAAGTTCCCTACATCCAACCTATTGTGCCAGTGCCCCCCTCCACTAGCCTTCTAAGTGGAACCTATCAAAGTAGGTTATGCCAGCTTGATTTTTACAGCATTTTGCTCCAATTCCACACGTTTTTGCAACATCTAAAGGGATCATGGCAAAGTAGTTAGAAGTTGTGCAAATGGGGGTTGATGCAGATTACAAAAGATTAAAAGGGGATGGCAGCACCCCCAGCATGTGTGGCATCTATTTTCCTGGAAGGCAGTTGTCTTCTTTTTAGGAGCTTGCAAGCGCCATTTTCTGTGCATGGCAATAGAAGCTTGGCAGTGGGGTTTCAAAATGGCCGCCCCCAGAGGCAGAAAAATACAAAATGGCTGCCCGCAGAAGAAAGCATGAGGCTAGTTTGCATCCCACGGAACACTGTGCCAACACAGTGGTTTCCCTTGGAAACTGGGACCATGACATCATAAAGGGCCCTGTTCTGCTGGCAGCTGTGGCTGTCTCACTGCTCATTCCAGCTCTGCAGCTCTTCAAGGAGGCAGCGGGAGATGCTGTGCACTGGGGCAGTCATCTCTGGGTTCATGGAAACCCCAGGAGGGGTAATGGCCCGTGCCAAGCAAGTTGGGCTTAGGGAAGATTTAAAGCGCATAGCAGACCATAATGCTAAAAGCACAAAAATCATGCATCATGTTCTTTTGCATGGGATTAGATGGCTGTCTTCTTTAGTCCTGCATACAGATATGTTTTTGGAGCATAATAGCGGCAGGGCAAGTCTTAATCTAGACGTCCCCACCCCCAGCTTTATCAAAGCAAAGTAGAATCAGCCTGGGCCGCTTGCCTCTGTCTGCTAAACACCAGTCTTTATTAATCCAGTTAAAAGTCAAACTTTTGCTTTGGAATGAAAGGTCTACATCTAGGGGAAGTGTCTGCCTGGGTGTACGACTTGCTTCATGGAGAACATTTAAGTTCCCTACATCCAACCTATTGTGCCAGTGCCCCCCTCCACTAGCCTTCTAAGTGGAACCTGTCAAAGTAGGTTATGCCAGCTTGATTTTTACAGCATTTTGCTCCAATTCCACACGTTTTTGCAACATCTAAAGGGATCATGGCAAAGTAGTTAGAAGTTGTGCAAATGGGGGTTGATGCAGATTACAAAAGATTAAAAGGGGATGGCAGCACCCCCAGCATGTTTGGCATCTATTTTCCTGGAAGGCAGTTGTCTTCTTTTTAGGAGCTTGCAAGCGCCATTTTCTGTGCATGGCAATAGAAGCTTGGCAGTGTGGTTTCAAAATGGCCGCCCCCAGAGGCAGAAAAATACAAAATGGCTGCCCGCAGAAGAAAGCATGAGGCTAGTTTGCATCCCACGGAACACTGTGCTTGTCACAGTGGTTTCCCTTGGAAACTGGGACCATGACATCATAAAGGGCCCTGTTCTGCTGGCAGCTGTGGCTGTCTCACTGCTCATTCCAGCTCTGCAGCTCTTCAAGGAGGCAGCAGGAGATGCTGTGCACTGGGGCAGTCATCTCTGGGTTCATGGAAACCCCAGGAGGGGTAATGGCCCGTGCCAAGCAAGTTGGGCTTAGGGAAGATTTAAAGCGCATAGCAGACCATAATGCTAAAAGCACAAAAATCATGCATCATGTTCTTTTGCATGGGATTAGATGGCTGTCTTCTTTAGTCCTGCATACAGATATGTTTTTGGAGCAAAATAGCGGCAGGGCAAGTCTTAATTTAGACGTTCCCACCCCCAGCTTTATCAAAGCAAAGTAGAATCAGCCTGGGCCGCTTGCCTCTGTCTGCTAAACACCAGTCTTTATTAATCCAGTTAAAAGTCAAACTTTTGCTTTGGAATGAAAGGTCTACATCTAGGGGAAGTGTCTGCCTGGGTGTACGACTTGCTTCATGAAGAACATTTAAGTTCCCTACATCCAACCTATTGTGCCAGTGCCCCCCTCCACTAGCCTTCTAAGTGGAACCTGTCAAAGTAGGTTATGCCAGCTTGATTTTTACAGCATTTTGCTCCATTTCCACATGTTTTTGCAACATCTAAAGGGATCATGTCAAAGTAGTTAGAAGTTGTGCAAATGGGGGTTGCTGCAGATTACAAAAGATTAAAAGTTGATGGCAGCACCCCCAGCATGTGTGGCATCTATTTTCCTGGAAGGCAGTTGTCTTCTTTTTAGGAGCTTGCAAGCGCCATTTTCTGTGCATGGCAATAGAAGCTTGGCAGTGGGGTTTCAAAATGGCCGCCCCCAGAGGCAGAAAAATACAAAATGGCTGCCCGCAGAAGAAAGCATGAGGCTAGTTTGCATCCCACGGAACACTGTGCGTGTCACTGTGGTTTCCCTTGGAAACTGGGACCATGACATCATAAAGGGCCCTGTTCTGCTGGTAGCTGTGGCTGTCTCACTGCTCATTCCAGCTCTGCAGCTCTTCAAGGAGGCAGCGGGAGATGCTGTGCACTGGGGCAGTCATCTCTGGGTTCATGGAAACCCCAGGAGGGGTAATGGCCCGTGCCAAGCAAGTTGGGCTTAGGGAAGATTTAAAGCGCATAGCAGACCATAATGCTAAAAGCACAAAAATCATGCATCATGTTCTTTTGCATGGGATTAGATGGCTGTCTTCTTTAGTCCTGCATACAGATATGTTTTTGGAGCATAATAGCGGCAGGGCAAGTCTTAATCTAGACGTCCCCACCCCCAGCTTTATCAAAGCAAAGTAGAATCAGCCTGGGCCGCTTGCCTCTGTCTGCTAAACACCAGTCTTTATTAATCCAGTTAAAAGTCAAACTTTTGCTTTGGAATGAAAGGTCTACATCTAGGGGAAGTGTCTGCCTGGGTGTACGACTTGCTTCATGGAGAACATTTAAGTTCCCTACATCCAACCTATTGTGCCAGTGCCCCCCTCCACTAGCCTTCTAAGTGGAACCTGTCAAAGTAGGTTATGCCAGCTTGATTTTTACAGCATTTTGCTCCAATTCCACACGTTTTTGCAACATCTAAAGGGATCATGGCAAAGTAGTTAGAAGTTGTGCAAATGGGGGTTGATGCAGATTACAAAAGATTAAAAGGGGATGGCAGCACCCCCAGCATGTGTGGCATCTATTTTCCTGGAAGGCAGTTGTCTTCTTTTTAGGAGCTTGCAAGCGCCATTTTCTGTGCATGGCAATAGAAGCTTGGCAGTGGGGTTTCAAAATGGCCGCCCCCAGAGGCAGAAAAATACAAAATGGCTGCCCGCAGAAGAAAGCATGAGGCTAGTTTGCATCCCACGGAACACTGTGCTTGTCACAGTGGTTTCCCTTGGAAACTGGGACCATGACATCATAAAGGGCCCTGTTCTGCTGGCAGCTGTGGCTGTCTCACTGCTCATTCCAGCTCTGCAGCTCTTCAAGGAGGCAGCGGGAGATGCTGTGCACTGGGGCAGTCATCTCTGGGTTCATGGAAACCCCAGGAGGGGTAATGGCCCGTACCAAGCAAGTTGGGCTTAGGGAAGATTTAAAGCGCATAGCAGACCATAATGCTAAAAGCACAAAAATCATGCATCATGTTCTTTTGCATGGGATTAGATGGCTGTCTTCTTTAGTCCTGCATACAGATATGTTTTTGGAGCAAAATAGCGGCAGGGCAAGTCTTAATTTAGACGTCCCCACCCCGAGCTTTATCAAAGCAAAGTAGAATCAGCCTGGGCCGCTTTGCCTCTGTCTGCTAAACACCAGTCTTTATTAATCCAGTTAAAAGTCAAACTTTTGCTTTGGAATGAAAGGTCTACATCTAGGGGAAGTGTCTGCCTGGGTGTACGACTTGCTTCATGAAGAACATTTAAGTTCCCTACATCCAACCTATTGTGCCAGTGCCCCCCTCCACTAGCCTTCTAAGTGGAACCTGTCAAAGTAGGTTATGCCAGCTTGATTTTTACAGCATTTTGCTCCAATTCCACATGTTTTTGCAACATCTAAAGGGATCATGGCAAAGTAGTTAGAAGTTGTGCAAATGGGGGTTGATGCAGATTACAAAAGATTAAAAGGGGATGGCAGCACCCCCAGCATGTGTGGCATCTATTTTCCTGGAAGGCAGTTGTCTTCTTTTTAGGAGCTTGCAAGCGCCATTTTCTGTGCATGGCAATAGAAGCTTGGCAGTGGGGTTTCAAAATGGCCGCCCCCAGAGGCAGAAAAATACAAAATGGCTGCCCGCAGAAGAAAGCATGAGGCTAGTTTGCATCCCACGGAACACTGTGCGTGTCACAGTGGTTTCCCTTGGAAACTGGGACCATGACATCATAAAGGTCCCTGTTCTGCTGGTAGCTGTGGCTGTCTCACTGCTCATTCCAGCTCTGCAGCTCTTCAATGAGGCAGCGGGAGATGCTGTGCACTGGGGCAGTCATCTCTGGGTTCATGGAAACCCCAGGAGGGGTAATGGCCCGTGCCAAGCAAGTTGGGCTTAGGGAAGATTTAAAGCGCATAGCAGACCATAATGCTAAAAGCACAAAAGTCATGCATCATGTTCTTTTGCATGGGATTAGATGGCTGTCTTCTTTAGTCCTGCATACAGATATGTTTTTGGAGCATAATAGCGGCAGGGCAAGTCTTAATCTAGACGTCCCCACCCCCAGCTTTATCAAAGCAAAGTAGAATCAGCCTGGGCCGCTTGCCTCTGTCTGCTAAACACCAGTCTTTATTAATCCAGTTAAAAGTCAAACTTTTGCTTTGGAATGAAAGGTCTACATCTAGGGGAAGTGTCTGCCTGGGTGTACGACTTGCTTCATGGAGAACATTTAAGTTCCCTACATCCAACCTATTGTGCCAGTGCCCCCCTCCACTAGCCTTCTAAGTGGAACCTGTCAAAGTAGGTTATGCCAGCTTGATTTTTACAGCATTTTGCTCCAATTCCACACGTTTTTGCAACATCTAAAGGGATCATGGCAAAGTAGTTAGAAGTTGTGCAAATGGGGGTTGATGCAGATTACAAAAGATTAAAAGGTGATGGCAGCACCCCCAGCATGTGTGGCATCTATTTTCCTGGAAGGCAGGTGTCTTGATTTTAGGAGCTTGCAAGCGCCATTTTCTGTGCATGGCAATAGAAGCTTGGCAGTGGGGTTTCAAAATGGCCGCCCCCAGAGGCAGAAAAATACAAAATGGCTGCCCGCAGAAGAAAGCATGAGGCTAGTTTGCATCCCACGGAACACTGTGCATGTCACAGTGGGATCCCTTGGAAACTGGCACCATGACATCATAAAGGGCCCTGTTCTGCTGGCAGCTGTGGCTGTCTCACTGCTCATTCCAGCTCTGCAGCTCTTCCAGGAGGCAGCGGGAGATGTTGTGCACTGGGGCAGTCATCTCTGGGTTCATGGAAACCCCGGGAGGGGTAATGGCCCGTGCCAAGCAAGTTGGGCTTAGGGAACATTTAAAGCGCATAGCAGACCATAATGCTAAAAGCACAAAAATCATGCATCATGTTCTTTTGCATGGGATTAGATGGCTGTCTTCTTTAGTCCTGCATACAGATATGTTTTTGGAGCATAATAGAGGCAGGGCAAGTCTTAATCTAGACGTCCCCACCCCCAGCTTTATCAATGCAAAGTAGTGTCAGCCTGGGCCGCTTGCCCCTGTCTGCTAAACACCAGTCTTTATTAATCCTGTTAAAAGTCAAACTTTTGCTTTGGAATGAAAGGTCTACATCTAGGGGAAGTGTCTACCTGGGTGTAAGACTTGCTTCATGGAGAACATTTAAGTTCCCTACATCCAACCTATTGTGCCAGTGCCCCCCTCCACTAGCCTTCTAAGTGGAACCTGTCAAAGTAGGTTATGCCAGCTTGATTTTTACAGCATTTTGCTCCAATTCCACACGTTTTTGCAACATCTAAAGGGATCATGGCAAAGTAGTTAGAAGTTGTGCAAATGGGGGTTGATGCAGATTACAAAAGATTAAAAGGTGATGGCAGCACCCCCAGCATGTGTGGCATCTATTTTCCTGGAAGGCAGGTGTCTTGATTTTAGGAGCTTGCAAGCGCCATTTTCTGTGCATGGCAATAGAAGCTTGGCAGTGGGGTTTCAAAATGGCCGCCCCCAGAGGCAGGAAAATACAAAATGGCTGCCCGCAGAAGAAAGCATGAGGCTAGTTTGCATCCCACGGAACACTGTGCATGTCACAGTGGGATCCCTTGGAAACTGGCACCATGACATCATAAAGGGCCCTGTTCTGCTGGCAGCTGTGGCTGTCTCACTGCTCATTCCAGCTCTGCAGCTCTTCCAGGAGGCAGCGGGAGATGTTGTGCACTGGGGCAGTCATCTCTGGGTTCATGGAAACCCCGGGAGGGGTAATGGCCCGTGCCAAGCAAGTTGGGCTTAGGGAACATTTAAAGCGCATAGCAGACCATAATGCTAAAAGCACAAAAATCATGCATCATGTTCTTTTGCATGGGATTAGATGGCTGTCTTCTTTAGTCCTGCATACAGATATGTTTTTGGAGCATAATAGCGGCAGGGCAAGTCTTAATCTAGACGTCCCCACCCCCAGCTTTATCAATGCAAAGTAGTGTCAGCCTGGGCCGCTTGCCCCTGTCTGCTAAACACCAGTCTTTATTAATCCTGTTAAAAGTCAAACTTTTGCTTTGGAATGAAAGGTCTACATCTAGGGGAAGTGTCTACCTGGGTGTAAGACTTGCTTCATGGAGAACATTTAAGTTCCCTACATCCAACCTATTGTGCCAGTGCCCCCCTCCACTAGCCTTCTAAGTGGAACCTGTCAAAGTAGGTTATGCCAGCTTGATTTTTACAGCATTTTGCTCCAATTCCACACGTTTTTGCAACATCTAAAGGGATCATGGCAAAGTAGTTAGAAGTTGTGCAAATGGGGGTTGATGCAGATTACAAAAGATTAAAAGGTGATGGCAGCACCCCCAGCATGTGTGGCATCTATTTTCCTGGAAGGCAGGTGTCTTGATTTTAGGAGCTTGCAAGCGCCATTTTCTGTGCATGGCAATAGAAGCTTGGCAGTGGGGTTTCAAAATGGCCGCCCCCAGAGGCAGAAAAATACAAAATGGCTGCCCGCAGAAGAAAGCATGAGGCTAGTTTGCATCCCACGGAACACTGTGCATGTCACAGTGGGATCCCTTGGAAACTGGCACCATGACATCATAAAGGGCCCTGTTCTGCTGTCAACTGTGGCTGTCTCACTGCTCATTCCAGCTCTGCAGCTCTTCCAGGAGGCAGCGGGAGATGTTGTGCACTGGGGCAGTCATCTCTGGGTTCATGGAAACCCCGGGAGGGGTAATGGCCCGTGCCAAGCAAGTTGGGCTTAGGGAACATTTAAAGCGCATAGCAGATCATAATGCTAAAAGCACAAAAATCATGCATCATGTTCTTTTGCATGGGTTTAGATGGCGGTCTTCTTTAGTCCTGCATACAGATATGTTTTTGGAGCATAATAGCGGCAGGGCAAGTCTTAATCTAGACGTCCCCACCCCCAGCTTTATCAATGCAAAGTAGTATCAGCCTGGGCCGCTTGCCCCTGTCTGCTAAACACCAGTCTTTATTAATCCTGTTAAAAGTCAAACTTTTGCTTTGGAATGAAAGGTCTACATCTAGGGGAAGTGTCTACCTGGGTGTAAGACTTGCTTCATGGAGAACATTTAAGTTCCCTACATCCAACCTATTGTGCCAGTGCCCCCCTCCACTAGCCTTCTAAGTGGAACCTGTCAAAGTAGGTTATGCCAGCTTGATTTTTACAGCATTTTGCTCCAATTCCACACGTTTTTGCAACATCTAAAGGGATCATGGCAAAGTAGTTAGAAGTTGTGCAAATGGGGGTTGATGCAGATTACAAAAGATTAAAAGGTGATGGCAGCACCCCCAGCATGTGTGGCATCTATTTTCCTGGAAGGCAGGTGTCTTGATTTTAGGAGCTTGCAAGCGCCATTTTCTGTGCATGGCAATAGAAGCTTGGCAGTGGGGTTTCAAAATGGCCGCCCCCAGAGGCAGGAAAATACAAAATGGCTGCCCGCAGAAGAAAGCATGAGGCTAGTTTGCATCCCACGGAACACTGTGCATGTCACAGTGGGATCCCTTGGAAACTGGCACCATGACATCATAAAGGGCCCTGTTCTGCTGGCAGCTGTGGCTGTCTCACTGCTCATTCCAGCTCTGCAGCTCTTCCAGGAGGCAGCGGGAGATGTTGTGCACTGGGGCAGTCATCTCTGGGTTCATGGAAACCCCGGGAGGGGTAATGGCCCGTGCCAAGCAAGTTGGGCTTAGGGAACATTTAAAGCGCATAGCAGACCATAATGCTAAAAGCACAAAAATCATGCATCATGTTCTTTTGCATGGGATTAGATGGCTGTCTTCTTTAGTCCTGCATACAGATATGTTTTTGGAGCATAATAGCGGCAGGGCAAGTCTTAATCTAGACGTCCCCACCCCCAGCTTTATCAATGCAAAGTAGTGTCAGCCTGGGCCGCTTGCCTCTGTCTGCTAAACACCAGTCTTTATTAATCCTGTTAAAAGTCAAACTTTTGCTTTGGAATGAAAGGTCTACATCTAGGGGAAGTGTCTACCTGGGTGTAAGACTTGCTTCATGGAGAACATTTAAGTTCCCTACATCCAACCTATTGTGCCAGTGCCCCCCTCCACTAGCCTTCTAAGTGGAACCTGTCAATGTAGGTTATGCCAGCTTGATTTTTACAGCATTTTGCTCCAATTCCACACGTTTTTGCAACATCTAAAGGGATCATGGCAAAGTAGTTAGAAGTTGTGCAAATGGGGGTTGATGCAGATTACAAAAGATTAAAAGGTGATGGCAGCACCCCCAGCATGTGTGGCATCTATTTTCCTGGAAGGCAGGTGTCTTGATTTTAGGAGCTTGCAAGCGCCATTTTCTGTGCATGGCAATAGAAGCTTGGCAGTGGGGTTTCAAAATGGCCGCCCCCAGAGGCAGAAAAATACAAAATGGCTGCCCGCAGAAGAAAGCATGAGGCTAGTTTGCATCCCACGGAACACTGTGCATGTCACAGTGGGATCCCTTGGAAACTGGCACCATGACATCATAAAGGGCCCTGTTCTGCTGGCAGCTGTGGCTGTCTCACTGCTCATTCCAGCTCTGCAGCTCTTCCAGGAGGCAGCGGGAGATGTTGTGCACTGGGGCAGTCATCTCTGGGTTCATGGAAACCCCGGGAGGGGTAATGGCCCGTGCCAAGCAAGTTGGGCTTAGGGAACATTTAAAGCGCATAGCAGACCATAATGCTAAAAGCACAAAAATCATGCATCATGTTCTTTTGCATGGGTTTAGATGGCGGTCTTCTTTAGTCCTGCATACAGATATGTTTTTGGAGCATAATAGCGGCAGGGCAAGTCTTAATCTAGACGTCCCCACCCCCAGCTTTATCAATGCAAAGTAGTGTCAGCCTGGGCCGCTTGCCCCTGTCTGCTAAACACCAGTCTTTATTAATCCTGTTAAAAGTCAAACTTTTGCTTTGGAATGAAAGGTCTACATCTAGGGGAAGTGTCTGCCTGGGTGTAAGACTTGCTTCATGGAGAACATTTAAGTTCCCTACATCCAACCTATTGTGCCAGTGCCCCCCTCCACTAGCCTTCTAAGTGGAACCTGTCAAAGTAGGTTATGCCAGCTTGATTTTTACAGCATTTTGCTCCAATTCCACACGTTTTTGCAACATCTAAAGGGATCATGGCAAAGTAGTTAGAAGTTGTGCAAATGGGGGTTGATGCAGATTACAAAAGATTAAAAGGTGATGGCAGCACCCCCAGCATGTGTGGCATCTATTTTCCTGGAAGGCAGGTGTCTTGATTTTAGGAGCTTGCAAGCGCCATTTTCTGTGCATGGCAATAGAAGCTTGGCAGTGGGGTTTCAAAATGGCCGCCCCCAGAGGCAGAAAAATACAAAATGGCTGCCCGCAGAAGAAAGCATGAGGCTAGTTTGCATCCCACGGAACACTGTGCATGTCACAGTGGGATCCCTTGGAAACTGGCACCATTACATCATAAAGGGCCCTGTTCTGCTGGCAGCTGTGGCTGTCTCACTGCTCATTCCAGCTCTGCAGCTCTTCCAGGAGGCAGCGGGAGATGTTGTGCATTGGGGCAGTCATCTCTGGGTTCATGGAAACCCCGGGAGGGGTAATGGCCCGTGCCAAGCAAGTTGGGCTTAGGGAACATTTAAAGCGCATAGCAGACCATAATGCTAAAAGCTCAAAAATCATGCATCATGTTCTTTTGCATGGGATTAGATGACTGTCTTCTTTAGTCCTGCATACAGATATGTTTTTGGAGCATAATAGCGGCAGGGCAAGTCTTAATCTAGACGTCCCCACCCCCAGCTTTATCAATGCAAAGTAGTGTCAGCCTGGGCCGCTTGCCCCTGTCTGCTAAACACCAGTCTTTATTAATCCTGTTAAAAGTCAAACTTTTGCTTTGGAATGAAAGGTCTACATCTAGGGGAAGTGTCTACCTGGGTGTAAGACTTGCTTCATGGAGAACATTTAAGTTCCCTACATCCAACCTATTGTGCCAGTGCCCCCCTCCACTAGCCTTCTAAGTGGAACCTGTCAAAGTAGGTTATGCCAGCTTGATTTTTACAGCATTTTGCTCCAATTCCACCCGTTTTTGCAACATCTAAAGGGATCATGGCAAAGTAGTTAGAAGTTGTGCAAATGGGGGTTGATGCAGATTACAAAAGATTAAAAGGTGATGGCAGCACCCCCAGCATGTGTGGCATCTATTTTCCTGGAAGGCAGGTGTCTTGATTTTAGGAGCTTGCAAGCGCCATTTTCTGTGCATGGCAATAGAAGCTTGGCAGTGGGGTTTCAAAATGGCCGCCCCCAGAGGCAGAAAAATACAAAATGGCTGCCCGCAGAAGAAAGCATGAGGCTAGTTTGCATCCCACGGAACACTGTGCATGTCACAGTGGGATCCCTTGGAAACTGGCACCATGACATCATAAAGGGCCCTGTTCTGCTGGCAGCTGTGGCTGTCTCACTGCTCATTCCAGCTCTGCAGCTCTTCCAGGAGGCAGCGGGAGATGCTGTGCACTGGGGCAGTCATCTCTGGGTTCATGGAAACCCCGGGAGGGGTAATGGCCCGTGCCAAGCAAGTTGGGCTTAGGGAACATTTAAAGCGCATAGCAGACCATAATGCTAAAAGCACAAAAATCATGCATCATGTTCTTTTGCATGGGTTTAGATGGCGGTCTTCTTTAGTCCTGCATACAGATATGTTTTTGGAGCATAATAGCGGCAGGGCAAGTCTTAATCTAGACGTCCCCACCCCCAGCTTTATCAATGCAAAGTAGTATCAGCCTGGGCCGCTTGCCCCTGTCTGCTAAACACCAGTCTTTATTAATCCTGTTAAAAGTCAAACTTTTGCTTTGGAATGAAAGGTCTACATCTAGGGGAAGTGTCTACCTGGGTGTAAGACTTGCTTCATGGAGAACATTTAAGTTCCCTACATCCAGCCTATTGTGCCAGTGCCCCCCTCCACTAGCCTTCTAAGTGGAACCTGTCAAAGTAGGTTATGCCAGCTTGATTTTTACAGCATTTTGCTCCAATTCCACACGTTTTTGCAACATCTAAAGGGATCATGGCAAAGTAGTTAGAAGTTGTGCAAATGGGGGTTGATGCAGATTACAAAAGATTAAAAGGTGATGGCAGCACCCCCAGCATGTGTGG
Organism: Engystomops pustulosus; assembly: GCF_040894005.1. NCBI lineage: Eukaryota > Metazoa > Chordata > Amphibia > Anura > Leptodactylidae > Engystomops > Engystomops pustulosus. The sequence goes on along the minus strand of NC_092421.1, from coordinate 58,036,993 downwards.
CATCTATTTTCCTGGAAGGCAGGTGTCTTGATTTTAGGAGCTTGCAAGCGCCATGACGTGTGGATATGGGATGGACCCCCACTTTATTTTAAACAGTGTATGGAACACGGTGTATGGAAAAAATACACAACCACATAACGTAATGGGTGAAATGGCCACAGCTTTATTTGAATCACAGGAATAAAACAATCAGAGGAGGAGTCAGGTGACATGCTAGGGGTGGGATTCCCCAATACCCCAATCTAAAGTTGCCTGACATACAGCCCCCGGCCAGACATCAACAAAGGGGGGCGGCACGCTCTGGCTTGCCATTCTAGCAGAGCCAGTACACTTTAAGGGCACCAATGACCCTGGTGAAGATTATCCATTGTGTGCTTCAACACCGTGCCCGCCCCTGGCTGCTTTTACCATTACCAGAGCCTTGAGGCTGGCCACTTCCAAAGCTCAGGCTGTTGACCACCATGAGCTTTTACATCCTCTATAAGTTAAATTAGTCCACCAATAACTTGCCTGCACCTTCCACCTGACTCCTCCACCGCCACAAAGAGGCCATTTGACACCTTAAATGGACTCGACCGCCACCAAACAACAAAAATCCCATCAATGGGAATGCAATAGGTTAACGAATAAAGTGTTGAGAAAATTACAAATACAATCCACATGCACAAAGTGGTAAAAACATTGCTAAACTCTAAACTTCTACAGATATACCAAACCGTGTCCAACAATATAGTGAAGCAGGATACCGTACAACAATGATGTGGAATAACTGCCCTCGGAACTAAATATATTCTGAAAAGACTAAGTACTAGACACCAAAAGCGTAGATTTATCTCCCCACCGAGTGGGAATATTGCTTACTGTATCTCCAGTATCTAGAGAACCACTAGTCATACTTCAATATATGTATCATGCACCAATACTATTGACAGAACAGACATGAAGAGGATAGGTAAAGAAGAAGAACGTTTACTTCTGTGCTCAGCTAATGCATAGGTGTGGGGGGGGGGGCAACCCCACTATGTGTCATAGCGTATGCACTGCCACGGCATAGCCCCTGACAAAATGTTCAAAATGCTGTGCGATGTCTTCGCTCTCTTTTTTTTTTTTTTTTATATATATATAGTATTACAATAACATAGTGAGCTGAGCCGAGATATACTCATCTCAAGCTTTATAGCAAACCAATTTAAAATTTATTTTGTAGTTGGCCTAGCACCAGCTCCATCTTGCTCCAATACAGAATACAGCGCAATAGCGGGCAAGTACTTGACAACAGAACAGCAAAGGCTTGTCCATTTTGACAACTAACTTCGCCCGGTATAATACTAAATAAATGTAACTTTGCTCAAAAAACACGCTCAGCGTGCACAGAAACCACAACTACCATATTCACAAGCCGCAACCTCCTGGCAAGTGGCGAGAGCAGAATGTGGCCATATCAAGCCAAATCCATAAATATAATTTTTTGCTCAAAAAACACGCTCAGCGTGTAGAGAAACCACACCTGCCATATCCACAAGCCGCAACCTCCTGGCAAGTGGCGAGAGCAGAATGTGGCCATATCAAGCCAAATCCATAAATATAATTTTTTGCTCAAAAAACACGCTCAGCGTGTAGAGAAACCACACCTGCCATATCCACAAGCCGCAACCTCCTGGCAAGTGGCGAGAACAGAATGTGGCCATATCAAGCCAAATCCATAAATATAATTTTTTGCTCAAAAACACGCTCAGCGTGTAGAGAAACCATAACTACCATATCCACAAGCCGCAACCTCCTGGCAAGTGGCGAGAGCAGAATGTGGCCATATCAAACCAAATTCATAAATATAATTTTTTTTTTTTTTTTTGCTCAAAAAACACGCTCAGCGTGTAGAGAAACCACACCTGCCATATCCACAAGCCGCAACCTCCTGGCAAGTGGCGAGAGCAGAATGTGGCCATATCAAGCCAAATCCATAAATATAATTATTTGCTCAAAAAACACGCTCAGCGTGTAGTGAAACCATAACTACCATATCCACAAGCCGCAACCTCCTGGCAAGTGGTGATATCCAATGCACGCACAGCGTACAAAACCAACACTCTAGTGATCCACCAGCCGCTATCCTCTTAGCTAGTGGCGTAACTAGGTGTGGATAACCGAACCAGAACCATCTTCTCAAGGACCGCCCCTTAGAGAAGTGCATATATGTCTCCACATATAATCCACTAGCCACCAACCTCCAAGCTAGTGGTGTAACCAGGTGTGGAGAACTTGTCTCCCATAATCCATAATTACGCGCACAGCGCGCGAGAGCCACATCCCCAGCTCCACATAGCCGCCAACCTCCTAGCTAAGTGGCGAAAGAAGATGTGGCCCTAGACCAACCATTTGAGACAGTAACATCAACCACATATAAGACATTATATAAATGTACCAAGGGCCTGGATATATAGGATCCATTTATTTTACAGAATTAGGTGCAGCAGTAACACTGACCATGTGTCTGGCTAATTCTCCAGCCATTTCATGGGGCTAAATGTAATGTAACATTACAATGCTAATTCACCATTATAGTCTGAGGTGGCATGTAACCCCCTCAGTATTGTACCATGTACCACTCATGTAATCTAGAATGTATATATATATATATATATATATGAGTGCACATAAGGTATACATGGACAGTCCATAATATAGAAGCCACAACTAAAGGCTAGTTATATATATATGTAAGATACAGCCTGATCCATAACTACAATAAAGCAGTGAGATGGAAGCCATGTACACTGCACCAGGCACATAAGCATCTGAATGCAGCATGTGGTGACTATATAGCAATGACCTGGGATGGGCTACTATAGAATCCGTATGTATATCAGTGACATGGAGGTTTTATTCAGATAGCTAAGCTCCCCATATCCAGAAACTACAAATACTCAGGTCAATGCTGGGCCATATAGACCAGGAATGTGGGGGACCTGCACCTATCATGGTCAGTAAATCACAGTAAGGTGTAGGCCACCAAGACTATAGAGAACCAAGATTATAAAAGACTAGTAATAATGCAGCCTCCATCTGTGATCCTGTACATGTGCTCTCTCTGGGCAGTTCCTCTCTCCCTAGTGTCTAATACATGTAATCTCCCCATAACAAGCAGAGTAATGGTGGACATCTGCCCTCAGTCTCTATCCAAAAGGACTGGACTCCTGAAGAAGCTCCAGTATGGAGCTCGCGATTGCTTTGCCATATCTGTGCCACAAGGATTCATACTAAAATAGCCATGTGTACCTGTGTCATGAAGGTATAAATGTAACCTTAAACCGTATACAAGAGGTCATTACCCTCATGTAAATTAGTGATATATGCAGTGAGTGAGGTAAGTACACACTCATCACTCAACCTCATATAAATCAGTGATATGTACAGTGTGTGAGGTAAGTACACCTTCATATAAATTAGCGATATGTACAGTGTGCGAGGTAAGTACACCCTCATATAAATCAGCGATATGTACAGTATGTGAGGTAAGTACACCCTCATATATATCAGTGATATGTACAGTATGTGAGGTAAGTACACCCTCAAGTAATTCAGTGACCTCATATAAATCAGAGATAAGTACTGAGTGTGAGGTAGGTACATTCTCATATAAATCAGTGATATGTACAGTATGTGCGGTAAGTACACCCTCATATAGATCAGTGATATGTACAGTGTATGAGGTAACTACATCCTCATATATACCAGTGATATGTACAGTTTATGAGGTAACTATATCCTCATATATATCAGTGATATGTACAGTGTATGAGGTAACTACATCCTCATATATATCAGTGATATGTACAGTGTATGAGGTAACTACATCCTCATATATATCAGGGATATGTATAGTGTATGAGGTAACTACACCCTCATATATATCAGTGATATGTACAGTGTATGAGGTAAGTACACCCTCATATATATCAGTGATATGTACAGTGTATGAGGTAAGTACACCCTCATATATATCAGTGATATGTACAGTGTATGAGGTAACTACATCCTCATATAAATCAGTGATATGTAAAGTGTGTGAGGTACCTACCCCTCATATACATTAGGGCATTAAGCAGTATGTTAAGCAATAAGATGACATATCAGCCATGTATGTAGTATGTGAGGTGACCTGGGGCAGATACATGGTTAGTTATCTCCCCATATACAGCGCTGTATACACTGAGGTCACCTGCTCCCCTATACATAAGTGTCTGTACTCCATCACATGTGAGGAGCAGGACCATGAGGACACATGGACTCCCATCCTGCCACAGCTGCCATGTGTAAGACAGCTGGGAACAGATACACGAGGAGACCTGAACTATCATGTCCACATTACACTAGTAAATAAATAAAGCTCCCATGTAGCATAAAGCAGCCATATCTATAGTGTGAGGTATAATCTGACAGATATCACAGCCATAGCTGCAGGGTATAAGATGGCAGGGAGCAGACTCCTGAGGAGACATGGCAGCTTCTTACACCCATGTGCACATTACATGAGGTAATGCTGCTCCCCTGTAACATTACCAGTCATATCTACAGTGTGTGAGTATAATCATACACATATCACAGACATCACTGCAGGGTATACTATAGCTAGGAGCAGACTCCAGAGGACACATGGCTGAGGAGACATGGCAGCTTCTTACATACCTTCAGCCATGTGCACATTACATGAGGTAATGGTGCTCCCCTGTAACATTAACCAGTCATATCCCAGTGTGGGGTTATAAGCTCACACATATATCATAGCCAAAGCTGCCATGCGTGAGATAGCTGGGAGCAAGTACATGAGGAGACATGGAGACATGATCTCCTGTGGTAATTATTAATTCCTGAGGTAAAAATCCTCTCATATATGATGTGTAAGCTGAGTCTACCCTGGTACATGATGTGTGAGGTGTATGTGGTGACAGCAGAGTGATATAAAGTGGTAACCCCAGTGTTATACCTTCTGAGTCTGTCAGACATGTTTCTTTCTGTGCTTCTAGAGAGAGAAAGAGAAAGAGAGATACAGGACAGGGAGTGACATCTACTCCTGAGCCCCTCCCCTCTTACATCACTACACTATCCCACCCACTCTGTACTTTTAACAAGGACCAACATCTTACATCAATACTATCATCTAAATTCAGTCGTTATAGGTCCCCCCTTACCACCATCATGTTCCTGCTTCGCCTATGGCTCCGCTGTTCTCATTTTCTGTGCATAGCAATAGAAGCTTGGCAGTGGGGTTTCAAAATGGCCGCCCCCAGAGGCAGAAAAATACAAAATGGCTGCCCGCAGAAGAAAGCATGAGGCTAGTTTGCATCCCACGGAACACTGTGCATGTCACAGTGGGATCCCTTGGAAACTGGCACCATGACATCATAAAGGGCCCTGTTCTGCTGGCAGCTGTGGCTGTCTCACTGCTCATTCCAGCTCTGCAGCTCTTCCAGGAGGCAGCGGGAGATGTTGTGCACTGGGGCAGTCATCTCTGGGTTCATGGAAACCCCGGGAGGGGTAATGGCCCGTGCCAAGCAAGTTGGGCTTAGGGAAGATTTAAAGCGCATAGCAGACCATAATGCTAAAAGCACAAAAATCATGCATCATGTTCTTTTGCATGGGATTAGATGGCTGTCTTCTTTAGTCCTGCATACAGATATGTTTTTGGAGCATAATAGCGGCAGGGCAAGTCTTAATCTAGACGTCCCCACCCCCAGCTTTATCAATGCAAAGTAGTGTCAGCCTGGGCCGCTTGCCCCTGTCTGCTAAACACCAGTCTTTATTAATCCTGTTAAAAGTCAAACTTTTGCTTTGGAATGAAAGGTCTACATCTAGGGGAAGTGTCTACCTGGGTGTAAGACTTGCTTCATGGAGAACATTTAAGTTCCCTACATCCAACCTATTGTGCCAGTGCCCCCCTCCACTAGCCTTCTAAGTGGAACCTGTCAAAGTAGGTTATGCCAGCTTGATTTTTACAGCATTTTGCTCCAATTCCACACGTTTTTGCAACATCTAAAGGGATCATGGCAAAGTAGTTAGAAGTTGTGCAAATGGGGGTTGATGCAGATTACAAAAGATTAAAAGGTGATGGCAGCACCCCCAGCATGTGTGGCATCTATTTTCCTGGAAGGCAGGTGTCTTGATTTTAGGAGCTTGCAAGCGCCATTTTCTGTGCATGGCAATAGAAGCTTGGCAGTGGGGTTTCAAAATGGCCGCCCCCAGAGGCAGAAAAATACAAAATGGCTACCCGCAGAAGAAAGCATGAGGCTAGTTTGCATCCCACGGAACACTGTGCATGTCACAGTGGGATCCCTTGGAAACTGGCACCATGACATCATAAAGGGCCCTGTTCTGCTGGCAGCTGTGGCTGTCTCACTGCTCATTCCAGCTCTGCAGCTCTTCCAGGAGGCAGCAGGAGATGTTGTGCACTGGGGCAGTCATCTCTGGGTTCATGGAAACCCCGGGAGGGGTAATGGCCCGTGCCAAGCAAGTTGGGCTTAGGGAACATTTAAAGCGCATAGCAGACCATAATGCTAAAAGCACAATAATCATGCATCATGTTCTTTTGCATGGGATTAGATGACTGTCTTCTTTAGTCCTGCATACAGATATGTTTTTGGAGCATAATAGCGGCAGGGCAAGTCTTAATCTAGACGTCCCCACCCCCAGCTTTATCAATGCAAAGTAGTGTCAGCCTGGGCCGCTTGCCCCTGTCTGCTAAACACCAGTCTTTATTAATCCTGTTAAAAGTCAAACTTTTGCTTTGGAATGAAAGGTCTACATCTAGGGGAAGTGTCTACCTGGGTGTAAGACTTGCTTCATGGAGAACATTTAAGTTCCCTACATCCAACCTATTGTGCCAGTGCCCCCCTCCACTAGCCTTCTAAGTGGAACCTGTCAAAGTAGGTTATGCCAGCTTGATTTTTACAGCATTTTGCTCCAATTCCACACGTTTTTGCAACATCTAAAGGGATCATGGCAAAGTAGTTAGAAGTTGTGCAAATGGGGGTTGATGCAGATTACAAAAGATTAAAAGGGGATGGCAGCACCCCCAGCATGTGTGGCATCTATTTTCCTGGAAGGCAGGTGTCTTGATTTTAGGAGCTTGCAAGCGCCATTTTCTGTGCATGGCAATAGAAGCTTGGCAGTGGGGTTTCAAAATGGCCGCCCCCAGAGGCAGAAAAATACAAAATGGCTGCCCGCAGAAGAAAGCATGAGGCTAGTTTGCATCCCACGGAACACTGTGCATGTCACAGTGGGATCCCTTGGAAACTGGCACCATGACATCATAAAGGGCCCTGTTCTGCTGGCAGCTGTGGCTGTCTCACTGCTCATTCCAGCTCTGCAGCTCTTCCAGGAGGCAGCGGGAGATGTTGTGCACTGGGGCAGTCATCTCTGGGTTCATGGAAACCCCGGGAGGGGTAATGGCCCGTGCCAAGCAAGTTGGGCTTAGGGAACATTTAAAGCGCATAGCAGACCATAATGCTAAAAGCACAAAAATCATGCATCATGTTCTTTTGCATGGGATTAGATGGCGGTCTTCTTTAGTCCTGCATACAGATATGTTTTTGGAGCATAATAGCGGCAGGGCAAGTCTTAATCTAGACGTCCCCACCCCCAGCTTTATCAATGCAAAGTAGTGTCAGCCTGGGCCGCTTGCCCCTGTCTGCTAAACACCAGTCTTTATTAATCCTGTTAAAAGTCAAACTTTTGCTTTGGAATGAAAGGTCTACATCTAGGGGAAGTGTCTACCTGGGTGTAAGACTTGCTTCATGGAGAACATTTAAGTTCCCTACATCCAACCTATTGTGCCAGTGCCCCCCTCCACTAGCCTTCTAAGTGGAACCTGTCAAAGTAGGTTATGCCAGCTTGATTTTTACAGCATTTTGCTCCAATTCCACACGTTTTTGCAACATCTAAAGGGATCATGGCAAAGTAGTTAGAAGTTGTGCAAATGGGGGTTCATGCAGATTACAAAAGATTAAAAGGTGATGGCAGCACCCCCAGCATGTGTGGCATCTATTTTCCTGGAAGGCAGGTGTCTTGATTTTAGGAGCTTGCAAGCGCCATTTTCTGTGCATGGCAATAGAAGCTTGGCAGTGGGGTTTCAAAATGGCCGCCCCCAGAGGCAGAAAAATACAAAATGGCTGCCCGCAGAAGAAAGCATGAGGCTAGTTTGCATCCCACGGAACACTGTGCATGTCACAGTGGGATCCCTTGGAAACTGGCACCATGACATCATAAAGGGCCCTGTTCTGCTGGCAGCTGTGGCTGTCTCACTGCTCATTCCAGCTCTGCAGCTCTTCCAGGAGGCAGCGGGAGATGTTGTGCACTGGGGCAGTCATCTCTGGGTTCATGGAAACCCCGGGAGGGGTAATGGCCCGTGCCAAGCAAGTTGGGCTTAGGGAACATTTAAAGCGCATAGCAGACCATAATGCTAAAAGCACAAAAATCATGCATCATGTTCTTTTGCATGGGATTAGATGGCTGTCTTCTTTAGTCCTGCATACAGATATGTTTTTGGAGCATAATAGCGGCAGGGCAAGTCTTAATCTAGACGTCCCCACCCCCAGCTTTATCAATGCAAAGTAGTGTCAGCCTGGGCCGCTTGCCCCTGTCTGCTAAACACCAGTCTTTATTAATCCTGTTAAAAGTCAAACTTTTGCTTTGGAATGAAAGGTCTACATCTAGGGGAAGTGTCTGCCTGGGTGTATGACTTGCTTCATGGAGAACATTTAAGTTCCCTACATCCAGCCTATTGTGCCAGTGCCCCCCTCCACTAGCCTTCTAAGTGGAACCTGTCAAAGTAGGTTATGCCAGCTTGATTTTTACAGCATTTTGCTCCAATTCCACACGTTTTTGCAACATCTAAAGGGATCATGGCAAAGTAGTTAGAAGTTGTGCAAATGGGGGTTGATGCAGATTACAAAAGATTAAAAGGTGATGGCAGCACCCCCAGCATGTGTGGCATCTATTTTCCTGGAAGGCAGGTGTCTTGATTTTAGGAGCTTGCAAGCGCCATTTTCTGTGCATGGCAATAGAAGCTTGGCAGTGGGGTTTCAAAATGGCCGCCCCCAGAGGCAGAAAAATACAAAATGGCTGCCCGCAGAAGAAAGCATGAGGCTAGTTTGCATCCCATGGAACACTGTGCGTGTCACAGTGGTTTCCCTTGGAAACTGGGGCCATGACATCATAAAGGGCCCTGTTCTGCTGGCAGCTGTGGCTGTCTCACTGCTCATTCCAGCTCTGCAGCTCTTCAAGGAGGCAGCGGGAGATGCTGTGCACTGGGGCAGTCATCTCTGGGTTCATGGAAACCCCAGGAGGGCTAATGGCCCCAGCCAAGCAAGTTGGGCTTAGGGAAGATTTAAAGCGCATAGCAGACCATAATGCTAAAAGCACAAAAATCATGCATCATGTTCTTTTGCATGGGATTAGATGGCTGTCTTCTTTAGTCCTGCATACAGACATGTTTTTGGAGCAAAATAGCGGCAGGGCAAGTCTTAATTTAGACGTCCACAACCCCAGCTTTATCAAAGCAAAGTAGAATCAGCCTGGGCCGCTTTGCCTCTGTCTGCTAAACACCAGTCTTTATTAATCCAGTTAAAAGTCAAACTTTTGCTTTGGAATGAAAGGTCTACATCTAGGGGAAGTGTCTGCCTGGGTGTACGACTTGCTTCATGGAGAACATTTAAGTTCCCTACATCCAACCTATTGTGCCAGTGCCCCCCTCCACTAGCCTTCTAAGTGGAACCTGTCAAAGTAGGTTATGCCAGCTTGATTTTTACAGCATTTTGCTCCAATTCCACACGTTTTTGCAACATCTAAAGGGATCATGGCAAAGTAGTTAGAAGTTGTGCAAATGGGGGTTGATGCAGATTACAAAAGATTAAAAGGGGATGGCAGCACCCCCAGCATGTGTGGCATCTATTTTCCTGGAAGGCAGTTGTCTTCTTTTTAGGAGCTTGCAAGCGCCATTTTCTGTGCATGGCAATAGAAGCTTGGCAGTGGGGTTTCAAAATGGCCGCCCCCAGAGGCAGAAAAATACAAAATGGCTGCCCGCAGAAGAAAGCATGAGGCTAGTTTGCATCCCACGGAACACTGTGCGTGTCACAGTGGTTTCCCTTGGAAACTGGGACCATGACATCATAAAGGTCCCTGTTCTGCTGGTAGCTGTGGCTGTCTCACTGCTCATTCCAGCTCTGCAGCTCTTCAAGGAGGCAGCGGGAGATGCTGTGCACTGGGGCAGTCATCTCTGGGTTCATGGAAACCCCAGGAGGGGTAATGGCCCGTGCCAAGCAAGTTGGGCTTAGGGAAGATTTAAAGCGCATAGCAGACCATAATGCTAAAAGCACAAAAATCATGCATCATGTTCTTTTGCATGGGATTAGATGGCTGTCTTCTTTAGTCCTGCATACAGATATGTTTTTGGAGCATAATAGCGGCAGGGCAAGTCTTAATCTAGACGTCCCCACCCCCAGCTTTATCAAAGCAAAGTAGAATCAGCCTGGGCCGCTTGCCTCTGTCTGCTAAACACCAGTCTTTATTAATCCAGTTAAAAGTCAAACTTTTGCTTTGGAATGAAAGGTCTACATCTAGGGGAAGTGTCTGCCTGGGTGTATGACTTGCTTCATGGAGAACATTTAAGTTCCCTACATCCAACCTATTGTGCCAGTGCCCCCCTCCACTAGCCTTCTAAGTGGAACCTGTCAAAGTAGGTTATGCCAGCTTGATTTTTACAGCATTTTGCTCCAATTCCACATGTTTTTGCAACATCTAAAGGGATCATGGCAAAGTAGTTAGAAGTTGTGCAAATCGGGGTTGATGCAGATTACAAAAGATTAAAAGGGGATGGCAGCACCCCCAGCATGTTTGGCATCTATTTTCCTGGAAGGCAGTTGTCTTCTTTTTAGGAGCTTGCAAGCGCCATTTTCTGTGCATGGCAATAGAAGCTTGGCAGTGGGGTTTCAAAATGGCCGCCCCAGAGGCAGAAAAATACAAAATGGCTGCCCGCAGAAGAAAGCATGAGGCTAGTTTGCATCCCACGGAACACTGTGCGTGTCACAGTGGTTTCCCTTGGAAACTGGGACCATGACATCATAAAGGGCCCTGTTCTGCTGGTAGCTGTGGCTGTCTCACTGCTCATTCCAGCTCTGCAGCTCTTCAAGGAGGCAGCGGGAGATGCTGTGCACTGGGGCAGTCATCTCTGGGTTCATGGAAACCCCAGGAGGGGTAATGGCCCGTGCCAAGCAAGTTGGGCTTAGGGAAGATTTAAAGCGCATAGCAGACCATAATGCTAAAAGCACAAAAATCATGCATCATGTTCTTTTGCATGGGATTAGATGGCTGTCTTCTTTAGTCCTGCATACAGATATGTTTTTGGAGCATAATAGCGGCAGGGCAAGTCTTAATCTAGACGTCCCCACCCCCAGCTTTATCAATGCAAAGTAGTGTCAGCCTGGGCCGCTTGCCCCTGTCTGCTAAACACCAGTCTTTATTAATCCTGTTAAAAGTCAAACTTTTGCTTTGGAATGAAAGGTCTACATCTAGGGGAAGTGTCTACCTGGGTGTAAGACTTGCTTCATGGAGAACATTTAAGTTCCCTACATCCAACCTATTGTGCCAGTGCCCCCCTCCACTAGCCTTCTAAGTGGAACCTGTCAAAGTAGGTTATGCCAGCTTGATTTTTACAGCATTTTGCTCCAATTCCACACGTTTTTGCAACATCTAAAGGGATCATGGCAAAGTAGTTAGAAGTTGTGCAAATGGGGGTTCATGCAGATTACAAAAGATTAAAAGGTGATGGCAGCACCCCCAGCATGTGTGGCATCTATTTTCCTGGAAGGCAGGTGTCTTGATTTTAGGAGCTTGCAAGCGCCATTTTCTGTGCATGGCAATAGAAGCTTGGCAGTGGGGTTTCAAAATGGCCGCCCCCAGAGGCAGAAAAATACAAAATGGCTGCCCGCAGAAGAAAGCATGAGGCTAGTTTGCATCCCACGGAACACTGTGCTTGTCACAGTGGTTTCCCTTGGAAACTGGGACCATGACATCATAAAGGGCCCTGTTCTGCTGGCAGCTGTGGCTGTCTCACTGCTCATTCCAGCTCTGCAGCTCTTCAAGGAGGCAGCGGGAGATGCTGTGCACTGGGGCAGTCATCTCTGGGTTCATGGAAACCCCAGGAGGGGTAATGGCCCGTGCCAAGCAAGTTGGGCTTAGGGAAGATTTAAAGCGCATAGCAGACCATAATGCTAAAAGCACAAAAATCATGCATCATGTTCTTTTGCATGGGATTAGATGGCTGTCTTCTTTAGTCCTGCATACAGATATGTTTTTGGAGCATAATAGCGGCAGGGCAAGTCTTAATCTAGACGTCCCCACCCCCAGCTTTATCAAAGCAAAGTAGAATCAGCCTGGGCCGCTTGCCTCTGTCTGCTAAACACCAGTCTTTATTAATCCAGTTAAAAGTCAAACTTTTGCTTTGGAATGAAAGGTCTACATCTAGGGGAAGTGTCTGCCTGGGTGTACGACTTGCTTCATGGAGAACATTTAAGTTCCCTACATCCAACCTATTGTGCCAGTGCCCCCCTCCACTAGCCTTCTAAGTGGAACCTGTCAAAGTAGGTTATGCCAGCTTGATTTTTACAGCATTTTGCTCCAATTCCACACGTTTTTGCAACATCTAAAGGGATCATGGCAAAGTAGTTAGAAGTTGTGCAAATGGGGGTTGATGCAGATTACAAAAGATTAAAAGGGGATGGCAGCACCCCCAGCATGTGTGGCATCTATTTTCCTGGAAGGCAGTTGTCTTCTTTTTAGGAGCTTGCAAGCGCCATTTTCTGTGCATGGCAATAGAAGCTTGGCAGTGGGGTTTCAAAATGGCCGCCCCCAGAGGCAGAAAAATACAAAATGGCTGCCCGCAGAAGAAAGCATGAGGCTAGTTTGCATCCCACGGAACACTGTGCCAACACAGTGGTTTCCCTTGGAAACTGGGACCATGACATCATAAAGGGCCCTGTTCTGCTGGCAGCTGTGGCTGTCTCACTGCTCATTCCAGCTCTGCAGCTCTTCAAGGAGGCAGCGGGAGATGCTGTGCACTGGGGCAGTCATCTCTGGGTTCATGGAAACCCCAGGAGGGGTAATGGCCCGTGCCAAGCAAGTTGGGCTTAGGGAAGATTTAAAGCGCATAGCAGACCATAATGCTAAAAGCACAAAAATCATGCATCATGTTCTTTTGCATGGGATTAGATGGCTGTCTTCTTTAGTCCTGCATACAGATATGTTTTTGGAGCATAATAGCGGCAGGGCAAGTCTTAATCTAGACGTCCCCACCCCCAGCTTTATCAAAGCAAAGTAGAATCAGCCTGGGCCGCTTGCCTCTGTCTGCTAAACACCAGTCTTTATTAATCCAGTTAAAAGTCAAACTTTTGCTTTGGAATGAAAGGTCTACATCTAGGGGAAGTGTCTGCCTGGGTGTACGAATTGCTTCATGGAGAACATTAAAGTTCCCTACATCCAACCTATTGTGCCAGTGCCCCCCTCCACTAGCCTTCTAAGTGGAACCTGTCAAAGTAGGTTATGCCAGCTTGATTTTTACAGCATTTTGCTCCAATTCCACACGTTTTTGCAACATCTAAAGGGATCATGGCAAAGTAGTTAGAAGTTGTGCAAATGGGGGTTGATGCAGATTACAAAAGATTAAAAGGGGATGGCAGCACCCCCAGCATGTGTGGCATCTATTTTCCTGGAAGGCAGTTGTCTTCTTTTTAGGAGCTTGCAAGCGCCATTTTCTGTGCATGGCAATAGAAGCTTGGCAGTGGGGTTTCAAAATGGCCGCCCCCAGAGGCAGAAAAATACAAAATGGCTGCCCGCAGAAGAAAGCATGAGGCTAGTTTGCATCCCACGGAACACTGTGCGTGTCACAGTGGTTTCCCTTGGAAACTGGGACCATGACATCATAAAGGTCCCTGTTCTGCTGGTAGCTGTGGCTGTCTCACTGCTCATTCCAGCTCTGCAGCTCTTCAATGAGGCAGCGGGAGATGCTGTGCACTGGGGCAGTCATCTCTGGGTTCATGGAAACCCCAGGAGGGGCAATGGCCCGTGCCAAGCAAGTTGGGCTTAGGGAAGATTTAAAGCGCATAGCAGACCATAATGCTAAAAGCACAAAAATCATGCATCATGTTCTTTTGCATGGGATTAGATGGCTGTCTTCTTTAGTCCTGCATACAGATATGTTTTTGGAGCATAATAGCGGCAGGGCAAGTCTTAATCTAGACGTCCCCACCCCCAGCTTTATCAAAGCAAAGTAGAATCAGCCTGGGCCGCTTGCCTCTGTCTGCTAAACACCAGTCTTTATTAATCCAGTTAAAAGTCAAACTTTTGCTTTGGAATGAAAGGTCTACATCTAGGGGAAGTGTCTGCCTGGGTGTACGACTTGCTTCATGGAGAACATTTAAGTTCCCTACATCCAACCTATTGTGCCAGTGCCCCCCTCCACTAGCCTTCTAAGTGGAACCTGTCAAAGTAGGTTATGCCAGCTTGATTTTTACAGCATTTTGCTCCAATTCCACACGTTTTTGCAACATCTAAAGGGATCATGGCAAAGTAGTTAGAAGTTGTGCAAATGGGGGTTGATGCAGATTACAAAAGATTAAAAGGGGATGGCAGCACCCCCAGCATGTGTGGCATCTATTTTCCTGGAAGGCAGTTGTCTTCTTTTTAGGAGCTTGCAAGCGCCATTTTCTGTGCATGGCAATAGAAGCTTGGCAGTGGGGTTTCAAAATGGCCGCCCCCAGAGGCAGAAAAATACAAAATGGCTGCCCGCAGAAGAAAGCATGAGGCTAGTTTGCATCCCACGGAACACTCTGCTTGTCACAGTGGTTTCCCTTGGAAACTGGGACCATGACATCATAAAGGGCCCTGTTCTGCTGGCAGCTGTGGCTGTCTCACTGCTCATTCCAGCTCTGCAGCTCTTCAAGGAGGCAGCGGGAGATGCTGTGCACTGGGGCAGTCATCTCTGGGTTCATGGAAACCCCAGGAGGGGTAATGGCCCGTGCCAAGCAAGTTGGGCTTAGGGAAGATTTAAAGCGCATAGCAGACCATAATGCTAAAAGCACAAAAATCATTCATCATGTTCTTTTGCATGGGATTAGATGGCTGTCTTCTTTAGTCCTGCATACAGATATGTTTTTGGAGCATAATAGCGGCAGGGCAAGTCTTAATCTAGACGTCCCCACCCCCAGCTTTATCAAAGCAAAGTAGAATCAGCCTGGGCCGCTTGCCTCTGTCTGATAAACACCAGTCTTTATTAATCCAGTTAAAAGTCAAACTTTTGCTTTGGAATGAAAGGTCTACATCTAGGGGAAGTGTCTGCCTGGGTGTACGACTTGCTTCATGGAGAACATTTAAGTTCCCTACATCCAACCTATTGTGCCAGTGCCCCCCTCCACTAGCCTTCTAAGTGGAACCTGTCAAAGTAGGTTATGCCAGCTTGATTTTTACAGCATTTTGCTCCAATTCCACACATTTTTGCAACATCTAAAGGGATCATGGCAAAGTAGTTAGAAGTTGTGCAAATGGGGGTTGATGCAGATTACAAAAGATTAAAAGGGGATGGCAGCACCCCCAGCATGTGTGGCATCTATTTTCCTGGAAGGCAGTTGTCTTATTTTTAGGAGCTTGCAAGCGCCATTTTCTGTGCATGGCAATAGAAGCTTGGCAGTGGGGTTTCAAAATGGCCGCCCCCAGAGGCAGAAAAATACAAAATGGCTGCCCGCAGAAGAAAGCATGAGGCTAGTTTGCATCCCACGGAACACTGTGCGTGTCACAGTGGTTTCCCTTGGAAACTGGGACCATGACATCATAAAGGTCCCTGTTCTGCTGGTAGCTGTGGCTGTCTCACTGCTCATTCCAGCTCTGCAGCTCTTCAATGAGGCAGCGGGAGATGCTGTGCACTGGGGCAGTCATCTCTGGGTTCATGGAAACCCCAGGAGGGGTAATGGCCCGTGCCAAGCAAGTTGGGCTTAGGGAAGATTTAAAGCGCATAGCAGACCATAATGCTAAAAGCACAAAAATCCTGCATCATGTTCTTTTGCATAGGATTAGATGGCTGTCTTCTTTAGTCCTGCATACAGATATGTTTTTGGAGCATAATAGCGGCAGGGCAAGTCTTAATCTAGACGTCCCCACCCCCAGCTTTATCAAAGCAAAGTAGAATCAGCCTGGGCCGCTTGCCTCTGTCTGCTAAACACCAGTCTTTATTAATCCAGTTAAAAGTCAAACTTTTGCTTTGGAATGAAAGGTCTACATCTAGGGGAAGTGTCTGCCTGGGTGTACGACTTGCTTCATGGAGAACATTTAAGTTCCCTACATCCAACCTATTATGCCAGTGCCCACCTCCACTAGCCTTCTAAGTGGAACCTGTCAAAGTAGGTTATGCCAGCTTGATTTTTACAGCATTTTGCTCCAATTCCACACGTTTTTGCAACATCTAAAGGGATCATGGCAAAGTAGTTAAAAGTTGTGCAAATGGGGGTTGATGCAGATTACAAAAGATTAAAAGGGGATGGCAGCACCCCCAGCATGTGTGGCATCTATTTTCCTGGAAGGCAGTTGTCTTCTTTTTCGGAGCTTGCAAGCGCCATTTTCTGTGCATGGCAATAGAAGCTTGGCAGTGGGGTTTCAAAATGGCCGCCCCCAGAGGCAGAAAAATACAAAATGGCTGCCCGCAGAAGAAAGCATGAGGCTAGTTTGCATCCCACGGAACACTCTGCTTGTCACAGTGGTTTCCCTTGGAAACTGGGACCATGACATCATAAAGGGCCCTGTTCTGCTGGCAGCTGTGGCTGTCTCACTGCTCATTCCAGCTCTGCAGCTCTTCAAGGAGGCAGCGGGAGATGCTGTGCACTGGGGCAGTCATCTCTGGGTTCATGGAAACCCCAGGAGGGGTAATGGCCCGTGCCAAGCAAGTTGGGCTTAGGGAAGATTTAAAGCGCATAGCAGACCATAATGCTAAAAGCACAAAAATCATTCATCATGTTCTTTTGCATGGGATTAGATGGCTGTCTTCTTTAGTCCTGCATACAGATATGTTTTTGGAGCATAATAGCGGCAGGGCAAGTCTTAATCTAGACGTCCCCACCCCCAGCTTTATCAAAGCAAAGTAGAATCAGCCTGGGCCGCTTGCCTCTGTCTGCTAAACACCAGTCTTTATTAATCCAGTTAAAAGTCAAACTTTTGCTTTGGAATGAAAGGTCTACATCTAGGGGAAGTGTCTGCCTGGGTGTACGACTTGCTTCATGGAGAACATTTAAGTTCCCTACATCCAACCTATTGTGCCAGTGCCCCCCTCCACTAGCCTTCTAAGTGGAACCTGTCAAAGTAGGTTATGCCAGCTTGATTTTTACAGCATTTTGCTCCAATTCCACACGTTTTTGCAACGTCTAAAGGGATCATGGCAAAGTAGTTAGAAGTTGTGCAAATGGGGGTTGATGCAGATTACAAAAGATTAAAAGGGGATGGCAGCACCCCCAGCATGTGTGGCATCTATTTTCTTGGAAGGCAGTTGCCTTCTTTTTAGGAGCTTGCAAGCGTCATTTTCTGTGCATGGCAATAGAAGCTTGGCAGTGGGGTTTCAAAATGGCCGCCCCCAGAGGCAGAAAAATACAAAATGGCTGCCCGCAGAAGAAAGCATGAGGCTAGTTTGCATCCCACGGAACACTGTGCTTGTCACAGTGGTTTCCCTTGGAAACTGGGACCATGACATCATAAAGGGCCCTGTTCTGCTGGCAGCTGTGGCTGTCTCACTGCTCATTCCAGCTCTGCAGCTCTTCAAGGAGGCAGTGGGAGATGCTGTGCACTGGGGCATTCATCTCTGGGTTCATGGAAACCCCAGGAGGGGTAATGGCCCGTGCCAAGCAAGTTGGGCTTAGGGAAGATTTAAAGCGCATAGCAGACCATAATGCTAAAAGCACAAAAATCATGCATCATGTTCTTTTGCATGGGATTAGATGGCTGTCTTCTTTAGTCCTGCATACAGATATGTTTTTGGAGCATAATAGCGGCAGGGCAAGTCTTAATCTAGACGTCCCCACCCCCAGCTTTATCAAAGCAAAGTAGAATCAGCCTGGGCCGCTTGCCTCTGTCTGCTAAACACCAGTCTTTATTAATCCAGTTAAAAGTCAAACTTTTGCTTTGGAATGAAAGGTCTACATCTAGGGGAAGTGTCTGCCTGGGTGTATGACTTGCTTCATGGAGAACATTTAAGTTCCCTACATCCAACCTATTGTGCCAGTGCCCCCCTCCACTAGCCTTCTAAGTGGAACCTGTCAAAGTAGGTTATGCCAGCTTGATTTTTACAGCATTTTGCTCCAATTCCACACGTTTTTGCAACATCTAAAGGGATCATGGCAAAGTAGTTAGAAGTTGTGCAAATGGGGGTTGATGCAGATTACAAAAGATTAAAAGGGGATGGCAGCACCCCCAGCATGTGTGGCATCTATTTTCCTGGAAGGCAGTTGTCTTCTTTTTAGGAGCTTGCAAGCGCCATTTTCTGTGCATGGCAATAGAAGCTTGGCAGTGGGGTTTCAAAATGGCCGCCCCCAGAGGCAGAAAAATACAAAATGGCTGCCCGCAGAAGAAAGCATGAGGCTAGTTTGCATCCCACGGAACACTCTGCTTGTCACAGTGGTTTCCCTTGGAAACTGGGACCATGACATCATAAAGGGCCCTGTTCTGCTGGCAGCTGTGGCTGTCTCACTGCTCATTCCAGCTCTGCAGCTCTTCAAGGAGGCAGCGGGAGATGCTGTGCACTGGGGCAGTCATCTCTGGGTTCATGGAAACCCCAGGAGGGGTAATGGCCCGTGCCAAGCAAGTTGGGCTTAGGGAAGATTTAAAGCGCATAGCAGACCATAATGCTAAAAGCACAAAAATCATGCATCATGTTCTTTTGCATGGGATTAGATGGCTGTCTTCTTTAGTCCTGCATACAGATATGTTTTTGGAGCATAATAGCGGCAGGGCAAGTCTTAATCTAGACGTCCCCACCCCCAGCTTTATCAAAGCAAAGTAGAATCAGCCTGGGCCGCTTGCCTCTGTCTGCTAAACACCAGTCTTTATTAATCCAGTTAAAAGTCAAACTTTTGCTTTGGAATGAAAGGTCTACATCTAGGGGAAGTGTCTGCCTGGGTGTACGACTTGCTTCATGGAGAACATTTAAGTTCCCTACATCCAACCTATTGTGCCAGTGCCCCCCTCCACTAGCCTTCTAAGTGGAACCTGTCAAAGTAGGTTATGCCAGCTTGATTTTTACAGCATTTTGCTCCAATTCCACACGTTTTTGCAACATCTAAAGGGATCATGGCAAAGTAGTTAGAAGTTGTGCAAATGGGGGTTGATGCAGATTACAAAAGATTAAAAGGGGATGGCAGCACCCCCAGCATGTGTGGCATCTATTTTCCTGGAAGGCAGTTGACTTCTTTTTCGGAGCTTGCAAGCGCCATTTTCTGTGCATGGCAATAGAAGCTTGGCAGTGGGGTTTCAAAATGGCCGCCCCCAGAGGCAGAAAAATACAAAATGGCTGCCCGCAGAAGAAAGCATGAGGCTAGTTTGCATCCCACGGAACACTGTGCGTGTCACAGTGGTTTCCCTTGGAAACTGGGACCATGACATCATAAAGGGCCCTGTTCTGCTGGCAGCTGTGGCTGTCTCACTGCTCATTCCAGCTCTGCAGCTCTTCAAGGAGGCAGCAGGAGATGCTGTGCACTGGGGCAGTCATCTCTGGGTTCATGGAAACCCCAGGAGGGGTAATGGCCCGTGCCAAGCAAGTTGGGCTTAGGGAAGATTTAAAGCGCATAGCAGACCATAATGCTAAAAGCACAAAAATCATGCATCATGTTCTTTTGCATGGGATTAGATGGCTGTCTTCTTTAGTCCTGCATACAGATATGTTTTTGGAGCATAATAGCGGCAGGGCAAGTCTTAATCTAGACGTCCCCACCCCCAGCTTTATCAAAGCAAAGTAGAATCAGCCTGGGCCGCTTGCCTCTGTCTGCTAAACACCAGTCTTTATTAATCCAGTTAAAAGTCAAACTTTTGCTTTGGAATGAAAGGTCTACATCTAGGGGAAGTGTCTGCCTGGGTGTACGACTTGCTTCATGGAGAACATTTAAGTTCCCTACATCCAACCTATTGTGCCAGTGCCCCCCTCCACTAGCCTTCTAAGTGGAACCTGTCAAAGTAGGTTATGCCAGCTTGATTTTTACAGCATTTTGCTCCAATTCCACACGTTTTTGCAACATCTAAAGGGATCATGGCAAAGTAGTTAGAAGTTGTGCAAATGGGGGTTGATGCAGATTACAAAAGATTAAAAGGGGATGGCAGCACCCCCAGCATGTGTGGCATCTATTTTCCTGGAAGGCAGTTGTCTTCTTTTTCGGAGCTTGCAAGCGCCATTTTCTGTGCATGGCAATAGAAGCTTGGCAGTGGGGTTTCAAAATGGCCGCCCCCAGAGGCAGAAAAATACAAAATGGCTTCCCGCAGAAGAAAGCATGAGGCTAGTTTGCATCCCACGGAACACTGTGCGTGTCACAGTGGTTTCCCTTGGAAACTGGGACCATGACATCATAAAGGGCCCTGTTCTGCTGGCAGCTGTGGCTGTCTCACTGCTCATTCCAGCTCTGCAGCTCTTCAAGGAGGCAGCAGGAGATGCTGTGCACTGGGGCAGTCATCTCTGGGTTCATGGAAACCCCAGGAGGGGTAATGGCCCGTGCCAAGCAAGTTGGGCTTAGGGAAGATTTAAAGCGCATAGCAGACCATAATGCTAAAAGCACAAAAATCATGCATCATGTTCTTTTGCATGGGATTAGATGGCTGTCTGCTTTAGTCCTGCATACAGATATGTTTTTGGAGCAAAATAGCGGCAGGGCAAGTCTTAATTTAGACGTCCCCACCCCCAGCTTTATCAAAGCAAAGTAGAATCAGCCTGGGCCGCTTGCCTCTGTCTGCTAAACACCAGTCTTTATTAATCCAGTTAAAAGTCAAACTTTTGCTTTGGAATGAAAGGTCTACATCTAGGGGAAGTGTCTGCCTGGGTGTACGACTTGCTTCATGGAGAACATTTAAGTTCCCTACATCCAACCTATTGTGCCAGTGCCCCCCTCCACTAGCCTTCTAAGTGGAACCTGTCAAAGTAGGTTATGCCAGCTTGATTTTTACAGCATTTTGCTCCAATTCCACACGTTTTTGCAACATCTAAAGGGATCATGGCAAAGTAGTTAGAAGTTGTGCAAATGGGGGTTGATGCAGATTACAAAAGATTAAAAGGGGATGGCAGCACCCCCAGCATGTGTGGCATCTATTTTCCTGGAAGGCAGTTGTCTTCTTTTTAGGAGCTTGCAAGCGCCATTTTCTGTGCATGGCAATAGAAGCTTGGCAGTGGGGTTTCAAAATGGCCGCCCCCAGAGGCAGAAAAATACAAAATGGCTGCCCGCAGAAGAAAGCATGAGGCTAGTTTGCATCCCACGGAACACTGTGCCAACACAGTGGTTTCCCTTGGAAACTGGGACCATGACATCATAAAGGGCCCTGTTCTGCTGGCAGCTGTGGCTGTCTCACTGCTCATTCCAGCTCTGCAGCTCTTCAAGGAGGCAGCGGGAGATGCTGTGCACTGGGGCAGTCATCTCTGGGTTCATGGAAACCCCAGGAGGGGTAATGGCCCGTGCCAAGCAAGTTGGGCTTAGGGAAGATTTAAAGCGCATAGCAGACCATAATGCTAAAAGCACAAAAATCATGCATCATGTTCTTTTGCATGGGATTAGATGGCTGTCTTCTTTAGTCCTGCATACAGATATGTTTTTGGAGCATAATAGCGGCAGGGCAAGTCTTAATCTAGACGTCCCCACCCCCAGCTTTATCAAAGCAAAGTAGAATCAGCCTGGGCCGCTTGCCTCTGTCTGCTAAACACCAGTCTTTATTAATCCAGTTAAAAGTCAAACTTTTGCTTTGGAATGAAAGGTCTACATCTAGGGGAAGTGTCTGCCTGGGTTTACGACTTGCTTCATGGAGAACATTTAAGTTCCCTACATCCAACCTATTGTGCCAGTGCCCCCCTCCACTAGCCTTCTAAGTGGAACCTGTCAAAGTAGGTTATGCCAGCTTGATTTTTACAGCATTTTGCTCCAATTCCACACGTTTTTGCAACATCTAAAGGGATCATGGCAAAGTAGTTAGAAGTTGTGCAAATGGGGGTTGATGCAGATTACAAAAGATTAAAAGGGGATGGCAGCACCCCCAGCATGTGTGGCATCTATTTTCCTGGAAGGCAGTTGTCTTCTTTTTAGGAGCTTGCAAGCGCCATTTTCTGTGCATGGCAATAGAAGCTTGGCAGTGGGGTTTCAAAATGGCCGCCCCCAGAGGCAGAAAAATACAAAATGGCTGCCCGCAGAAGAAAGCATGAGGCTAGTTTGCATCCCACGGAACACTCTGCTTGTCACAGTGGTTTCCCTTGGAAACTGGGACCATGACATCATAAAGGGCCCTGTTCTGCTGGCAGCTGTGGCTGTCTCACTGCTCATTCCAGCTCTGCAGCTCTTCAAGGAGGCAGCGGGAGATGCTGTGCACTGGGGCAGTCATCTCTGGGTTCATGGAAACCCCAGGAGGGGTAATGGCCCGTGCCAAGCAAGTTGGGCTTAGGGAAGATTTAAAGCGCATAGCAGACCATAATGCTAAAAGCACAAAAATCATGCATCATGTTCTTTTGCATGGGATTAGATGGCTGTCTTCTTTAGTCCTGCATACAGATATGTTTTTGGAGCATAATAGCGGCAGGGCAAGTCTTAATCTAGACGTCCCCACCCCCAGCTTTATCAAAGCAAAGTAGAATCAGCCTGGGCCGCTTGCCTCTGTCTGCTAAACACCAGTCTTTATTAATCCAGTTAAAAGTCAAACTTTTGCTTTGGAATGAAAGGTCTACATCTAGGGGAAGTGTCTGCCTGGGTGTACGACTTGCTTCATGGAGAACATTTAAGTTCCCTACATCCAACCTATTGTGCCAGTGCCCCCCTCCACTAGCCTTCTAAGTGGAACCTGTCAAAGTAGGTTATGCCAGCTTGATTTTTACAGCATTTTGCTCCAATTCCACACGTTTTTGCAACATCTAAAGGGATCATGGCAAAGTAGTTAGAAGTTGTGCAAATGGGGGTTGATGCAGATTACAAAAGATTAAAAGGGGATGGCAGCACCCCCAGCATGTGTGGCATCTATTTTCCTGGAAGGCAGTTGACTTCTTTTTCGGAGCTTGCAAGCGCCATTTTCTGTGCATGGCAATAGAAGCTTGGCAGTGGGGTTTCAAAATGGCCGCCCCCAGAGGCAGAAAAATACAAAATGGCTGCCCGCAGAAGAAAGCATGAGGCTAGTTTGCATCCCACGGAACACTGTGCGTGTCACAGTGGTTTCCCTTGGAAACTGGGACCATGACATCATAAAGGGCCCTGTTCTGCTGGCAGCTGTGGCTGTCTCACTGCTCATTCCAGCTCTGCAGCTCTTCAAGGAGGCAGCAGGAGATGCTGTGCACTGGGGCAGTCATCTCTGGGTTCATGGAAACCCCAGGAGGGGTAATGGCCCGTGCCAAGCAAGTTGGGCTTAGGGAAGATTTAAAGCGCATAGCAGACCATAATGCTAAAAGCACAAAAATCATGCATCATGTTCTTTTGCATGGGATTAGATGGCTGTCTTCTTTAGTCCTGCATACAGATATGTTTTTGGAGCATAATAGCGGCAGGGCAAGTCTTAATCTAGACGTCCCCACCCCCAGCTTTATCAAAGCAAAGTAGAATCAGCCTGGGCCGCTTGCCTCTGTCTGCTAAACACCAGTCTTTATTAATCCAGTTAAAAGTCAAACTTTTGCTTTGGAATGAAAGGTCTACATCTAGGGGAAGTGTCTGCCTGGGTGTACGACTTGCTTCATGGAGAACATTTAAGTTCCCTACATCCAACCTATTGTGCCAGTGCCCCCCTCCACTAGCCTTCTAAGTGGAACCTGTCAAAGTAGGTTATGCCAGCTTGATTTTTACAGCATTTTGCTCCAATTCCACACGTTTTTGCAACATCTAAAGGGATCATGGCAAAGTAGTTAGAAGTTGTGCAAATGGGGGTTGATGCAGATTACAAAAGATTAAAAGGGGATGGCAGCACCCCCAGCATGTGTGGCATCTATTTTCCTGGAAGGCAGTTGTCTTCTTTTTCGGAGCTTGCAAGTGCCATTTTCTGTGCATGGCAATAGAAGCTTGGCAGTGGGGTTTCAAAATGGCCGCCCCCAGAGGCAGAAAAATACAAAATGGCTTCCCGCAGAAGAAAGCATGAGGCTAGTTTGCATCCCACGGAACACTGTGCGTGTCACAGTGGTTTCCCTTGGAAACTGGGACCATGACATCATAAAGGGCCCTGTTCTGCTGGCAGCTGTGGCTGTCTCACTGCTCATTCCAGCTCTGCAGCTCTTCAAGGAGGCAGCAGGAGATGCTGTGCACTGGGGCAGTCATCTCTGGGTTCATGGAAACCCCAGGAGGGGTAATGGCCCGTGCCAAGCAAGTTGGGCTTAGGGAAGATTTAAAGCGCATAGCAGACCATAATGCTAAAAGCACAAAAATCATGCATCATGTTCTTTTGCATGGGATTAGATGGCTGTCTGCTTTAGTCCTGCATACAGATATGTTTTTGGAGCAAAATAGCGGCAGGGCAAGTCTTAATTTAGACGTCCCCACCCCCAGCTTTATCAAAGCAAAGTAGAATCAGCCTGGGCCGCTTGCCTCTGTCTGCTAAACACCAGTCTTTATTAATCCAGTTAAAAGTCAAACTTTTGCTTTGGAATGAAAGGTCTACATCTAGGGGAAGTGTCTGCCTGGGTGTACGACTTGCTTCATGGAGAACATTTAAGTTCCCTACATCCAACCTATTGTGCCAGTGCCCCCCTCCACTAGCCTTCTAAGTGGAACCTGTCAAAGTAGGTTATGCCAGCTTGATTTTTACAGCATTTTGCTCCAATTCCACACGTTTTTGCAACATCTAAAGGGATCATGGCAAAGTAGTTAGAAGTTGTGCAAATGGGGGTTGATGCAGATTACAAAAGATTAAAAGGGGATGGCAGCACCCCCAGCATGTGTGGCATCTATTTTCCTGGAAGGCAGTTGTCTTCTTTTTAGGAGCTTGCAAGCGCCATTTTCTGTGCATGGCAATAGAAGCTTGGCAGTGGGGTTTCAAAATGGCCGCCCCCAGAGGCAGAAAAATACAAAATGGCTGCCCGCAGAAGAAAGCATGAGGCTAGTTTGCATCCCACGGAACACTGTGCCAACACAGTGGTTTCCCTTGGAAACTGGGACCATGACATCATAAAGGGCCCTGTTCTGCTGGCAGCTGTGGCTGTCTCACTGCTCATTCCAGCTCTGCAGCTCTTCAAGGAGGCAGCGGGAGATGCTGTGCACTGGGGCAGTCATCTCTGGGTTCATGGAAACCCCAGGAGGGGTAATGGCCCGTGCCAAGCAAGTTGGGCTTAGGGAAGATTTAAAGCGCATAGCAGACCATAATGCTAAAAGCACAAAAATCATGCATCATGTTCTTTTGCATGGGATTAGATGGCTGTCTTCTTTAGTCCTGCATACAGATATGTTTTTGGAGCATAATAGCGGCAGGGCAAGTCTTAATCTAGACGTCCCCACCCCCAGCTTTATCAAAGCAAAGTAGAATCAGCCTGGGCCGCTTGCCTCTGTCTGCTAAACACCAGTCTTTATTAATCCAGTTAAAAGTCAAACTTTTGCTTTGGAATGAAAGGTCTACATCTAGGGGAAGTGTCTGCCTGGGTGTACGACTTGCTTCATGGAGAACATTTAAGTTCCCTACATCCAACCTATTGTGCCAGTGCCCCCCTCCACTAGCCTTCTAAGTGGAACCTGTCAAAGTAGGTTATGCCAGCTTGATTTTTACAGCATTTTGCTCCAATTCCACACGTTTTTGCAACATCTAAAGGGATCATGGCAAAGTAGTTAGAAGTTGTGCAAATGGGGGTTGATGCAGATTACAAAAGATTAAAAGGGGATGGCAGCACCCCCAGCATGTTTGGCATCTATTTTCCTGGAAGGCAGTTGTCTTCTTTTTAGGAGCTTGCAAGCGCCATTTTCTGTGCATGGCAATAGAAGCTTGGCAGTGTGGTTTCAAAATGGCCGCCCCCAGAGGCAGAAAAATACAAAATGGCTGCCCGCAGAAGAAAGCATGAGGCTAGTTTGCATCCCACGGAACACTGTGCTTGTCACAGTGGTTTCCCTTGGAAACTGGGACCATGACATCATAAAGGGTCCTGTTCTGCTGGCAGCTGTGGCTGTCTCACTGCTCATTCCAGCTCTGCAGCTCTTCAAGGAGGCAGCAGGAGATGCTGTGCACTGGGGCAGTCATCTCTGGGTTCATGGAAACCCCAGGAGGGGTAATGGCCCGTGCCAAGCAAGTTGGGCTTAGGGAAGATTTAAAGCGCATAGCAGACCATAATGCTAAAAGCACAAAAATCATGCATCATGTTCTTTTGCATGGGATTAGATGGCTGTCTGCTTTAGTCCTGCATACAGATATGTTTTTGGAGCAAAATAGCGGCAGGGCAAGTCTTAATTTAGACGTCCCCACCCCCAGCTTTATCAAAGCAAAGTAGAATCAGCCTGGGCCGCTTGCCTCTGTCTGCTAAACACCAGTCTTTATTAATCCAGTTAAAAGTCAAACTTTTGCTTTGGAATGAAAGGTCTACATCTAGGGGAAGTGTCTGCCTGGGTGTACGACTTGCTTCATGGAGAACATTTAAGTTCCCTACATCCAACCTATTGTGCCAGTGCCCCCCTCCACTAGCCTTCTAAGTGGAACCTGTCAAAGTAGGTTATGCCAGCTTGATTTTTACAGCATTTTGCTCCAATTCCACACGTTTTTGCAACATCTAAAGGGATCATGGCAAAGTAGTTAGAAGTTGTGCAAATGGGGGTTGATGCAGATTACAAAAGATTAAAAGGGGATGGCAGCACCCCCAGCATGTGTGGCATCTATTTTCCTGGAAGGCAGTTGTCTTCTTTTTAGGAGCTTGCAAGCGCCATTTTCTGTGCATGGCAATAGAAGCTTGGCAGTGGGGTTTCAAAATGGCCGCCCCCAGAGGCAGAAAAATACAAAATGGCTGCCCGCAGAAGAAAGCATGAGGCTAGTTTGCATCCCACGGAACACTGTGCCAACACAGTGGTTTCCCTTGGAAACTGGGACCATGACATCATAAAGGGCCCTGTTCTGCTGGCAGCTGTGGCTGTCTCACTGCTCATTCCAGCTCTGCAGCTCTTCAAGGAGGCAGCGGGAGATGCTGTGCACTGGGGCAGTCATCTCTGGGTTCATGGAAACCCCAGGAGGGGTAATGGCCCGTGCCAAGCAAGTTGGGCTTAGGGAAGATTTAAAGCGCATAGCAGACCATAATGCTAAAAGCACAAAAATCATGCATCATGTTCTTTTGCATGGGATTAGATGGCTGTCTTCTTTAGTCCTGCATACAGATATGTTTTTGGAGCATAATAGCGGCAGGGCAAGTCTTAATCTAGACGTCCCCACCCCCAGCTTTATCAAAGCAAAGTAGAATCAGCCTGGGCCGCTTGCCTCTGTCTGCTAAACACCAGTCTTTATTAATCCAGTTAAAAGTCAAACTTTTGCTTTGGAATGAAAGGTCTACATCTAGGGGAAGTGTCTGCCTGGGTGTACGACTTGCTTCATGGAGAACATTTAAGTTCCCTACATCCAACCTATTGTGCCAGTGCCCCCCTCCACTAGCCTTCTAAGTGGAACCTGTCAAAGTAGGTTATGCCAGCTTGATTTTTACAGCATTTTGCTCCAATTCCACACGTTTTTGCAACATCTAAAGGGATCATGGCAAAGTAGTTAGAAGTTGTGCAAATGGGGGTTGATGCAGATTACAAAAGATTAAAAGGGGATGGCAGCACCCCCAGCATGTTTGGCATCTATTTTCCTGGAAGGCAGTTGTCTTCTTTTTAGGAGCTTGCAAGCGCCATTTTCTGTGCATGGCAATAGAAGCTTGGCAGTGTGGTTTCAAAATGGCCGCCCCCAGAGGCAGAAAAATACAAAATGGCTGCCCGCAGAAGAAAGCATGAGGCTAGTTTGCATCCCACGGAACACTGTGCTTGTCACAGTGGTTTCCCTTGGAAACTGGGACCATGACATCATAAAGGGTCCTGTTCTGCTGGCAGCTGTGGCTGTCTCACTGCTCATTCCAGCTCTGCAGCTCTTCAAGGAGGCAGCAGGAGATGCTGTGCACTGGGGCAGTCATCTCTGGGTTCATGGAAACCCCAGGAGGGGTAATGGCCCGTGCCAAGCAAGTTGGGCTTAGGGAAGATTTAAAGCGCATAGCAGACCATAATGCTAAAAGCACAAAAATCATGCATCATGTTCTTTTGCATGGGATTAGATGGCTGTCTTCTTTAGTCCTGCATACAGATATGTTTTTGGAGCAAAATAGCGGCAGGGCAAGTCTTAATTTAGACGTTCCCACCCCCAGCTTTATCAAAGCAAAGTAGAATCAGCCTGGGCCGCTTGCCTCTGTCTGCTAAACACCAGTCTTTATTAATCCAGTTAAAAGTCAAACTTTTGCTTTGGAATGAAAGGTCTACATCTAGGGGAAGTGTCTGCCTGGGTGTACGACTTGCTTCATGAAGAACATTTAAGTTCCCTACATCCAACCTATTGTGCCAGTGCCCCCCTCCACTAGCCTTCTAAGTGGAACCTGTCAAAGTAGGTTATGCCAGCTTGATTTTTACAGCATTTTGCTCCATTTCCACATGTTTTTGCAACATCTAAAGGGATCATGTCAAAGTAGTTAGAAGTTGTGCAAATGGGGGTTGCTGCAGATTACAAAAGATTAAAAGTTGATGGCAGCACCCCCAGCATGTGTGGCATCTATTTTCCTGGAAGGCAGTTGTCTTCTTTTTAGGAGCTTGCAAGCGCCATTTTCTGTGCATGGCAATAGAAGCTTGGCAGTGGGGTTTCAAAATGGCCGCCCCCAGAGGCAGAAAAATACAAAATGGCTGCCCGCAGAAGAAAGCATGAGGCTAGTTTGCATCCCACGGAACACTGTGCGTGTCACTGTGGTTTCCCTTGGAAACTGGGACCATGACATCATAAAGGGCCCTGTTCTGCTGGTAGCTGTGGCTGTCTCACTGCTCATTCCAGCTCTGCAGCTCTTCAAGGAGGCAGCGGGAGATGCTGTGCACTGGGGCAGTCATCTCTGGGTTCATGGAAACCCCAGGAGGGGTAATGGCCCGTGCCAAGCAAGTTGGGCTTAGGGAAGATTTAAAGCGCATAGCAGACCATAATGCTAAAAGCACAAAAATCATGCATCATGTTCTTTTGCATGGGATTAGATGGCTGTCTTCTTTAGTCCTGCATACAGATATGTTTTTGGAGCATAATAGCGGCAGGGCAAGTCTTAATCTAGACGTCCCCACCCCCAGCTTTATCAAAGCAAAGTAGAATCAGCCTGGGCCGCTTGCCTCTGTCTGCTAAACACCAGTCTTTATTAATCCAGTTAAAAGTCAAACTTTTGCTTTGGAATGAAAGGTCTACATCTAGGGGAAGTGTCTGCCTGGGTGTACGACTTGCTTCATGGAGAACATTTAAGTTCCCTACATCCAACCTATTGTGCCAGTGCCCCCCTCCACTAGCCTTCTAAGTGGAACCTGTCAAAGTAGGTTATGCCAGCTTGATTTTTACAGCATTTTGCTCCAATTCCACACGTTTTTGCAACATCTAAAGGGATCATGGCAAAGTAGTTAGAAGTTGTGCAAATGGGGGTTGATGCAGATTACAAAAGATTAAAAGGGGATGGCAGCACCCCCAGCATGTGTGGCATCTATTTTCCTGGAAGGCAGTTGTCTTCTTTTTAGGAGCTTGCAAGCGCCATTTTCTGTGCATGGCAATAGAAGCTTGGCAGTGGGGTTTCAAAATGGCCGCCCCCAGAGGCAGAAAAATACAAAATGGCTGCCCGCAGAAGAAAGCATGAGGCTAGTTTGCATCCCACGGAACACTGTGCTTGTCACAGTGGTTTCCCTTGGAAACTGGGACCATGACATCATAAAGGGCCCTGTTCTGCTGGCAGCTGTGGCTGTCTCACTGCTCATTCCAGCTCTGCAGCTCTTCAAGGAGGCAGCGGGAGATGCTGTGCACTGGGGCAGTCATCTCTGGGTTCATGGAAACCCCAGGAGGGGTAATGGCCCGTACCAAGCAAGTTGGGCTTAGGGAAGATTTAAAGCGCATAGCAGACCATAATGCTAAAAGCACAAAAATCATGCATCATGTTCTTTTGCATGGGATTAGATGGCTGTCTTCTTTAGTCCTGCATACAGATATGTTTTTGGAGCAAAATAGCGGCAGGGCAAGTCTTAATTTAGACGTCCCCACCCCGAGCTTTATCAAAGCAAAGTAGAATCAGCCTGGGCCGCTTTGCCTCTGTCTGCTAAACACCAGTCTTTATTAATCCAGTTAAAAGTCAAACTTTTGCTTTGGAATGAAAGGTCTACATCTAGGGGAAGTGTCTGCCTGGGTGTACGACTTGCTTCATGAAGAACATTTAAGTTCCCTACATCCAACCTATTGTGCCAGTGCCCCCCTCCACTAGCCTTCTAAGTGGAACCTGTCAAAGTAGGTTATGCCAGCTTGATTTTTACAGCATTTTGCTCCAATTCCACATGTTTTTGCAACATCTAAAGGGATCATGGCAAAGTAGTTAGAAGTTGTGCAAATGGGGGTTGATGCAGATTACAAAAGATTAAAAGGGGATGGCAGCACCCCCAGCATGTGTGGCATCTATTTTCCTGGAAGGCAGTTGTCTTCTTTTTAGGAGCTTGCAAGCGCCATTTTCTGTGCATGGCAATAGAAGCTTGGCAGTGGGGTTTCAAAATGGCCGCCCCCAGAGGCAGAAAAATACAAAATGGCTGCCCGCAGAAGAAAGCATGAGGCTAGTTTGCATCCCACGGAACACTGTGCGTGTCACAGTGGTTTCCCTTGGAAACTGGGACCATGACATCATAAAGGTCCCTGTTCTGCTGGTAGCTGTGGCTGTCTCACTGCTCATTCCAGCTCTGCAGCTCTTCAATGAGGCAGCGGGAGATGCTGTGCACTGGGGCAGTCATCTCTGGGTTCATGGAAACCCCAGGAGGGGTAATGGCCCGTGCCAAGCAAGTTGGGCTTAGGGAAGATTTAAAGCGCATAGCAGACCATAATGCTAAAAGCACAAAAGTCATGCATCATGTTCTTTTGCATGGGATTAGATGGCTGTCTTCTTTAGTCCTGCATACAGATATGTTTTTGGAGCATAAAAGCGGCAGGGCAAGTCTTAATCTAGACGTCCCCACCCCCAGCTTTATCAAAGCAAAGTAGAATCAGCCTGGGCCGCTTGCCTCTGTCTGCTAAACACCAGTCTTTATTAATCCAGTTAAAAGTCAAACTTTTGCTTTGGAATGAAAGGTCTACATCTAGGGGAAGTGTCTGCCTGGGTGTACGACTTGCTTCATGGAGAACATTTAAGTTCCCTACATCCAACCTATTGTGCCAGTGCCCCCCTCCACTAGCCTTCTAAGTGGAACCTGTCAAAGTAGGTTATGCCAGCTTGATTTTTACAGCATTTTGCTCCAATTCCACACGTTTTTGCAACATCTAAAGGGATCATGGCAAAGTAGTTAGAAGTTGTGCAAATGGGGGTTGATGCAGATTACAAAAGATTAAAAGGGGATGGCAGCACCCCCAGCATGTTTGGCATCTATTTTCCTGGAAGGCAGTTGTCTTCTTTTTAGGAGCTTGCAAGCGCCATTTTCTGTGCATGGCAATAGAAGCTTGGCAGTGTGGTTTCAAAATGGCCGCCCCCAGAGGCAGAAAAATACAAAATGGCTGCCCGCAGAAGAAAGCATGAGGCTAGTTTGCATCCCACGGAACACTGTGCTTGTCACAGTGGTTTCCCTTGGAAACTGGGACCATGACATCATAAAGGGTCCTGTTCTGCTGGCAGCTGTGGCTGTCTCACTGCTCATTCCAGCTCTGCAGCTCTTCAAGGAGGCAGCAGGAGATGCTGTGCACTGGGGCAGTCATCTCTGGGTTCATGGAAACCCCAGGAGGGGTAATGGCCCGTGCCAAGCAAGTTGGGCTTAGGGAAGATTTAAAGCGCATAGCAGACCATAATGCTAAAAGCACAAAAATCATGCATCATGTTCTTTTGCATGGGATTAGATGGCTGTCTTCTTTAGTCCTGCATACAGATATGTTTTTGGAGCAAAATAGCGGCAGGGCAAGTCTTAATTTAGACGTTCCCACCCCCAGCTTTATCAAAGCAAAGTAGAATCAGCCTGGGCCGCTTGCCTCTGTCTGCTAAACACCAGTCTTTATTAATCCAGTTAAAAGTCAAACTTTTGCTTTGGAATGAAAGGTCTACATCTAGGGGAAGTGTCTGCCTGGGTGTACGACTTGCTTCATGAAGAACATTTAAGTTCCCTACATCCAACCTATTGTGCCAGTGCCCCCCTCCACTAGCCTTCTAAGTGGAACCTGTCAAAGTAGGTTATGCCAGCTTGATTTTTACAGCATTTTGCTCCATTTCCACATGTTTTTGCAACATCTAAAGGGATCATGTCAAAGTAGTTAGAAGTTGTGCAAATGGGGGTTGCTGCAGATTACAAAAGATTAAAAGTTGATGGCAGCACCCCCAGCATGTGTGGCATCTATTTTCCTGGAAGGCAGTTGTCTTCTTTTTAGGAGCTTGCAAGCGCCATTTTCTGTGCATGGCAATAGAAGCTTGGCAGTGGGGTTTCAAAATGGCCGCCCCCAGAGGCAGAAAAATACAAAATGGCTGCCCGCAGAAGAAAGCATGAGGCTAGTTTGCATCCCACGGAACACTGTGCGTGTCACTGTGGTTTCCCTTGGAAACTGGGACCATGACATCATAAAGGGCCCTGTTCTGCTGGTAGCTGTGGCTGTCTCACTGCTCATTCCAGCTCTGCAGCTCTTCAAGGAGGCAGCGGGAGATGCTGTGCACTGGGGCAGTCATCTCTGGGTTCATGGAAACCCCAGGAGGGGTAATGGCCCGTGCCAAGCAAGTTGGGCTTAGGGAAGATTTAAAGCGCATAGCAGACCATAATGCTAAAAGCACAAAAATCATGCATCATGTTCTTTTGCATGGGATTAGATGGCTGTCTTCTTTAGTCCTGCATACAGATATGTTTTTGGAGCATAATAGCGGCAGGGCAAGTCTTAATCTAGACGTCCCCACCCCCAGCTTTATCAAAGCAAAGTAGAATCAGCCTGGGCCGCTTGCCTCTGTCTGCTAAACACCAGTCTTTATTAATCCAGTTAAAAGTCAAACTTTTGCTTTGGAATGAAAGGTCTACATCTAGGGGAAGTGTCTGCCTGGGTGTACGACTTGCTTCATGGAGAACATTTAAGTTCCCTACATCCAACCTATTGTGCCAGTGCCCCCCTCCACTAGCCTTCTAAGTGGAACCTGTCAAAGTAGGTTATGCCAGCTTGATTTTTACAGCATTTTGCTCCAATTCCACACGTTTTTGCAACATCTAAAGGGATCATGGCAAAGTAGTTAGAAGTTGTGCAAATGGGGGTTGATGCAGATTACAAAAGATTAAAAGGGGATGGCAGCACCCCCAGCATGTGTGGCATCTATTTTCCTGGAAGGCAGTTGTCTTCTTTTTAGGAGCTTGCAAGCGCCATTTTCTGTGCATGGCAATAGAAGCTTGGCAGTGGGGTTTCAAAATGGCCGCCCCCAGAGGCAGAAAAATACAAAATGGCTGCCCGCAGAAGAAAGCATGAGGCTAGTTTGCATCCCACGGAACACTGTGCTTGTCACAGTGGTTTCCCTTGGAAACTGGGACCATGACATCATAAAGGGCCCTGTTCTGCTGGCAGCTGTGGCTGTCTCACTGCTCATTCCAGCTCTGCAGCTCTTCAAGGAGGCAGCGGGAGATGCTGTGCACTGGGGCAGTCATCTCTGGGTTCATGGAAACCCCAGGAGGGGTAATGGCCCGTACCAAGCAAGTTGGGCTTAGGGAAGATTTAAAGCGCATAGCAGACCATAATGCTAAAAGCACAAAAATCATGCATCATGTTCTTTTGCATGGGATTAGATGGCTGTCTTCTTTAGTCCTGCATACAGATATGTTTTTGGAGCAAAATAGCGGCAGGGCAAGTCTTAATTTAGACGTCCCCACCCCGAGCTTTATCAAAGCAAAGTAGAATCAGCCTGGGCCGCTTTGCCTCTGTCTGCTAAACACCAGTCTTTATTAATCCAGTTAAAAGTCAAACTTTTGCTTTGGAATGAAAGGTCTACATCTAGGGGAAGTGTCTGCCTGGGTGTACGACTTGCTTCATGAAGAACATTTAAGTTCCCTACATCCAACCTATTGTGCCAGTGCCCCCCTCCACTAGCCTTCTAAGTGGAACCTGTCAAAGTAGGTTATGCCAGCTTGATTTTTACAGCATTTTGCTCCAATTCCACATGTTTTTGCAACATCTAAAGGGATCATGGCAAAGTAGTTAGAAGTTGTGCAAATGGGGGTTGATGCAGATTACAAAAGATTAAAAGGGGATGGCAGCACCCCCAGCATGTGTGGCATCTATTTTCCTGGAAGGCAGTTGTCTTCTTTTTAGGAGCTTGCAAGCGCCATTTTCTGTGCATGGCAATAGAAGCTTGGCAGTGGGGTTTCAAAATGGCCGCCCCCAGAGGCAGAAAAATACAAAATGGCTGCCCGCAGAAGAAAGCATGAGGCTAGTTTGCATCCCACGGAACACTGTGCGTGTCACAGTGGTTTCCCTTGGAAACTGGGACCATGACATCATAAAGGTCCCTGTTCTGCTGGTAGCTGTGGCTGTCTCACTGCTCATTCCAGCTCTGCAGCTCTTCAATGAGGCAGCGGGAGATGCTGTGCACTGGGGCAGTCATCTCTGGGTTCATGGAAACCCCAGGAGGGGTAATGGCCCGTGCCAAGCAAGTTGGGCTTAGGGAAGATTTAAAGCGCATAGCAGACCATAATGCTAAAAGCACAAAAGTCATGCATCATGTTCTTTTGCATGGGATTAGATGGCTGTCTTCTTTAGTCCTGCATACAGATATGTTTTTGGAGCATAATAGCGGCAGGGCAAGTCTTAATCTAGACGTCCCCACCCCCAGCTTTATCAAAGCAAAGTAGAATCAGCCTGGGCCGCTTGCCTCTGTCTGCTAAACACCAGTCTTTATTAATCCAGTTAAAAGTCAAACTTTTGCTTTGGAATGAAAGGTCTACATCTAGGGGAAGTGTCTGCCTGGGTGTACGACTTGCTTCATGGAGAACATTTAAGTTCCCTACATCCAACCTATTGTGCCAGTGCCCCCCTCCACTAGCCTTCTAAGTGGAACCTGTCAAAGTAGGTTATGCCAGCTTGATTTTTACAGCATTTTGCTCCAATTCCACACGTTTTTGCAACATCTAAAGGGATCATGGCAAAGTAGTTAGAAGTTGTGCAAATGGGGGTTGATGCAGATTACAAAAGATTAAAAGGGGATGGCAGCACCCCCAGCATGTGTGGCATCTATTTTCCTGGAAGGCAGTTGTCTTCTTTTTAGGAGCTTGCAAGCGCCATTTTCTGTGCATGGCAATAGAAGCTTGGCAGTGGGGTTTCAAAATGGCCGCCCCCAGAGGCAGAAAAATACAAAATGGCTGCCCGCAGAAGAAAGCATGAGGCTAGTTTGCATCCCACGGAACACTCTGCTTGTCACAGTGGTTTCCCTTGGAAACTGGGACCATGACATCATAAAGGGCCCTGTTCTGCTGGCAGCTGTGGCTGTCTCACTGCTCATTCCAGCTCTGCAGCTCTTCAAGGAGGCAGCGGGAGATGCTGTGCACTGGGGCAGTCATCTCTGGGTTCATGGAAACCCCAGGAGGGGTAATGGCCCGTGCCAAGCAAGTTGGGCTTAGGGAAGATTTAAAGCACATAGCAGACCATAATGCTAAAAGCACAAAAATCATTCATCATGTTCTTTTGCATGGGATTAGATGGCTGTCTTCTTTAGTCCTGCATACAGATATGTTTTTGGAGCATAATAGCGGCAGGGCAAGTCTTAATCTAGACGTCCCCACCCCCAGCTTTATCAAAGCAAAGTAGAATCAGCCTGGGCCGCTTGCCTCTGTCTGCTAAACACCAGTCTTTATTAATCCAGTTAAAAGTCAAACTTTTGCTTTGGAATGAAAGGTCTACATCTAGGGGAAGTGTCTGCCTGGGTGTACGACTTGCTTCATGGAGAACATTTAAGTTCCCTACATCCAACCTATTGTGCCAGTGCCCCCCTCCACTAGCCTTCTAAGTGGAACCTGTCAAAGTAGGTTATGCCAGCTTGATTTTTACAGCATTTTGCTCCAATTCCACACGTTTTTGCAACATCTAAAGGGATCATGGCAAAGTAGTTAGAAGTTGTGCAAATGGGGGTTGATGCAGATTACAAAAGATTAAAAGGGGATGGCAGCACCCCCAGCATGTGTGGCATCTATTTTCCTGGAAGGCAGTTGTCTTCTTTTTAGGAGCTTGCAAGCGCCATTTTCTGTGCATGGCAATAGAAGCTTGGCAGTGGGGTTTCAAAATGGCCGCCCCCAGAGGCAGAAAAATACAAAATGGCTGCCCGCAGAAGAAAGCATGAGGCTAGTTTGCATCCCACGGAACACTCTGCTTGTCACAGTGGTTTCCCTTGGAAACTGGGACCATGACATCATAAAGGGCCCTGTTCTGCTGGCAGCTGTGGCTGTCTCACTGCTCATTCCAGCTCTGCAGCTCTTCAAGGAGGCAGCGGGAGATGCTGTGCACTGGGGCAGTCATCTCTGGGTTCATGGAAACCCCAGGAGGGGTAATGGCCCGTGCCAAGCAAGTTGGGCTTAGGGAAGATTTAAAGCGCATAGCAGACCATAATGCTAAAAGCACAAAAATCATGTATCATGTTCTTTTGCATGGGATTAGATGGCTGTCTTCTTTAGTCCTGCATACAGATATGTTTTTGGAGCATAATAGCGGCAGGGCAAGTCTTAATCTAGACGTCCCCACCCCCAGCTTTATCAAAGCAAAGTAGAATCAGCCTGGGCCGCTTGCCTCTGTCTGCTAAACACCAGTCTTTATTAATCCAGTTAAAAGTCAAACTTTTGCTTTGGAATGAAAGGTCTACATCTAGGGGAAGTGTCTGCCTGGGTGTACGACTTGCTTCATGGAGAACATTTAAGTTCCCTACATCCAACCTATTGTGCCAGTGCCCCCCTCCACTAGCCTTCTAAGTGGAACCTGTCAAAGTAGGTTATGCCAGCTTGATTTTTACAGCATTTTGCTCCAATTCCACACGTTTTTGCAACATCTAAAGGGATCATGGCAAAGTAGTTAGAAGTTGTGCAAATGGGGGTTGATGCAGATTACAAAAGATTAAAAGGGGATGGCAGCACCCCCAGCATGTGTGGCATCTATTTTCCTGGAAGGCAGTTGTCTTCTTTTTAGGAGCTTGCAAGCGCCATTTTCTGTGCATGGCAATAGAAGCTTGGCAGTGGGGTTTCAAAATGGCCGCCCCCAGAGGCAGAAAAATACAAAATGGCTGCCCGCAGAAGAAAGCATGAGGCTAGTTTGCATCCCACGGAACACTCTGCTTGTCACAGTGGTTTCCCTTGGAAACTGGGACCATGACATCATAAAGGGCCCTGTCCTGCTGGCAGCTGTGGCTGTCTCACTGCTCATTCCAGCTCTGCAGCTCTTCAAGGAGGCAGCGGGAGATGCTGTGCACTGGGGCAGTCATCTCTGGGTTCATGGAAACCCCAGGAGGGGTAATGGCCCGTACCAAGCAAGTTGGGCTTAGGGAAGATTTAAAGCGCATAGCAGACCATAATGCTAAAAGCACAAAAATCATGCATCATGTTCTTTTGCATGGGATTAGATGGCTGTCTTCTTTAGTCCTGCATACAGATATGTTTTTGGAGCATAATAGCGGCAGGGCAAGTCTTAATCTAGACGTCCCCACCCCCAGCTTTATCAATGCAAAGTAGAATCAGCCTGGGCCGCTTGCCTCTGTCTGCTAAACACCAGTCTTTATTAATCCAGTTAAAAGTCAAACTTTTGCTTTGGAATGAAAGGTCTACATCTAGGGGAAGTGTCTGCCTGGGTGTACGACTTGCTTCATGGAGAACATTTAAGTTCCCTACATCCAACCTATTGTGCCAGTGCCCCCCTCCACTAGCCTTCTAAGTGGAACCTGTCAAAGTAGGTTATGCCAGCTTGATTTTTACAGCATTTTGCTCCAATTCCACACGTTTTTGCAACATCTAAAGGGATCATGGCAAAGTAGTTAGAAGTTGTGCAAATGGGGGTTGATGCAGATTACAAAAGATTAAAAGGGGATGGCAGCACCCCCAGCATGTGTGGCATCTATTTTCCTGGAAGGCAGTTGTCTTCTTTTTAGGAGCTTGCAAGCGCCATTTTCTGTGCATGGCAATAGAAGCTTGGCAGTGGGGTTTCAAAATGGCCGCCCCCAGAGGCAGAAAAATACAAAATGGCTGCCCGCAGAAGAAAGCATGAGGCTAGTTTGCATCCCACGGAACACTCTGCTTGTCACAGTGGTTTCCCTTGGAAACTGGGACCATGACATCATAAAGGGCCCTGTTCTGCTGGCAGCTGTGGCTGTCTCACTGCTCATTCCAGCTCTGCAGCTCTTCAAGGAGGCAGCGGGAGATGCTGTGCACTGGGGCAGTCATCTCTGGGTTCATGGAAACCCCAGGAGGGGTAATGGCCCGTGCCAAGCAAGTTGGGCTTAGGGAAGATTTAAAGCGCATAGCAGACCATAATGCTAAAAGCACAAAAATCATTCATCATGTTCTTTTGCATGGGATTAGATGGCTGTCTTCTTTAGTCCTGCATACAGATATGTTTTTGGAGCATAATAGCGGCAGGGCAAGTCTTAATCTAGACGTCCCCACCCCCAGCTTTATCAAAGCAAAGTAGAATCAGCCTGGGCCGCTTGCCTCTGTCTGCTAAACACCAGTCTTTATTAATCCAGTTAAAAGTCAAACTTTTGCTTTGGAATGAAAGGTCTACATCTAGGGGAAGTGTCTGCCTGGGTGTACGACTTGCTTCATGGAGAACATTTAAGTTCCCTACATCCAACCTATTGTGCCAGTGCCCCCCTCCACTAGCCTTCTAAGTGGAACCTGTCAAAGTAGGTTATGCCAGCTTGATTTTTACAGCATTTTGCTCCAATTCCACACGTTTTTGCAACATCTAAAGGAATCATGGCAAAGTAGTTAGAAGTTGTGCAAATGGGGGTTGATGCAGATTACAAAAGATTAAAAGGGGATGGCAGCACCCCCAGCATGTTTGGCATCTATTTTCCTGGAAGGCAGTTGTCTTCTTTTTCTAAGCTTGCAAGCGCCATTTTCTGTGCATGGCAATAGAAGCTTGGCAGTGGGGTTTCAAAATGGCCGCCCCCAGAGGCAGAAAAATACAAAATGGCTGCCCGCAGAAGAAAGCATGAGGCTAGTTTGCATCCCACGGAACACTGTGCGTGTCACTGTGGTTTCCCTTGGAAACTGGGACCATGACATCATAAAGGGCCCTGTTCTGCTGGTAGCTGTGGCTGTCTCACTGCTCATTCCAGCTCTGCAGCTCTTCAAGGAGGCAGTGGGAGATGCTGTGCACTGGGGCAGTCATCTCTGGGTTCATGGAAACCCCAGGAGGGGTAATGGCCCGTGCCAAGCAAGTTGGGCTTAGGGAAGATTTAAAGCGCATAGCAGACCATAATGCTAAAAGCACAAAAATCATGCATCATGTTCTTTTGCATGGGATTAGATGGCTGTCTTCTTTAGTCCTGCATACAGATATGTTTTTGGAGCATAATAGCGGCAGGGAAAGTCTTAATCTAGACGTCCCCACCCCCAGCTTTATCAAAGCAAAGTAGAATCAGCCTGGGCCGCTTTGCCTCTGTCTGCTAAACACCAGTCTTTATTAATCCAGTTAAAAGTCAAACTTTTGCTTTGGAATGAAAGGTCTACATCTAAGGGAAGTGTCTGCCTGGGTGTACGACTTGCTTCATGGAGAACATTTAAGTTCCCTACATCCAACCTATTGTGCCAGTGCCCCCCTCCACTAGCCTTCTAAGTGGAACCTGTCAAAGTAGGTTATGCCAGCTTGATTTTTACAGCATTTTGCTCCAATTCCACACGTTTTTGCAACATCTAAAGGGATCATGGCAAAGTAGTTAGAAGCTGTGCAAATGGGGGTTGATGCAGATTACAAAAGATTAAAAGGGGATGGCAGCACCCCCAGCATGTGTGGCATCTATTTTCCTGGAAGGCAGTTGTCTTCTTTTTAGGAGCTTGCAAGCGCCATTTTCTGTGCATGGCAATAGAAGCTTGGCAGTGGGGTTTCAAAATGGCCGCCCCCAGAGGCAGAAAAATACAAAATGGCTGCCCGCAGAAGAAAGCATGAGGCTAGTTTGCATCCCACGGAACACTGTGCGTGTCACAGTGGTTTCCCTTGGAAACTGGGACCATGACATCATAAAGGGCCCTGTTCTGCTGGCAGCTGTGGCTGTCTCACTGCTCATTCCAGCTCTGCAGCTCTTCAAGGAGGCAGCGGGAGATGCTGTGCACTGGGGCAGTCATCTCTGGGTTCATGGAAACCCCAGGAGGGGTAATGGCCCGTGCCAAGCAAGTTGGGCTTAGGGAAGATTTAAAGCGCATAGCAGACCATAATGCTAAAAGCACAAAAATCATGCATCATGTTCTTTTGCATGGGATTAGATGGCTGTCTTCTTTAGTCCTGCATACAGATATGTTTTTGGAGCATAATAGCGGCAGGGCAAGTCTTAATCTAGACGTCCCCACCCCCAGCTTTATCAAAGCAAAGTAGAATCAGCCTGGGCCGCTTGCCTCTGTCTGCTAAACACCAGTCTTTATTAATCCAGTTAAAAGTCAAACTTTTGCTTTGGAATGAAAGGTCTACATCTAGGGGAAGTGTCTGCCTGGGTGTACGACTTGCTTCATGGAGAACATTTAAGTTCCCTACATCCAACCTATTGTGCCAGTGCCCCCCTCCACTAGCCTTCTAAGTGGAACCTGTCAAAGTAGGTTATGCCAGCTTGATTTTTACAGCATTTTGCTCCAATTCCACACGTTTTTGCAACATCTAAAGGGATCATGGCAAAGTAGTTAGAAGTTGTGCAAATGGGGGTTGATGCAGATTACAAAAGATTAAAAGGTGATGGCAGCACCCCCAGCATGTGTGGCATCTATTTTCCTGGAAGGCAGGTGTCTTGATTTTAGGAGCTTGCAAGCGCCATGACGTGTGGATATGGGATGGACCCCCACTTTATTTTAAACAGTGTATGGAACACGGTGTATGGAAAAAATACACAACCACATAACGTAATGGGTGAAATGGCCACAGCTTTATTTGAATCACAGGAATAAAACAATCAGAGGAGGAGTCAGGTGACATGCTAGGGGTGGGATTCCCCAATACCCCAATCTAAAGTTGCCTGACATACAGCCCCCGGCCAGACATCAACAAAGGGGGGCGGCACGCTCTGGCTTGCCATTCTAGCAGAGCCAGTACACTTTAAGGGCACCAATGACCCTGGTGAAGATTATCCATTGTGTGCTTCAACACCGTGCCCGCCCCTGGCTGCTTTTACCATTACCAGAGCCTTGAGGCTGGCCACTTCCAAAGCTCAGGCTGTTGACCACCATGAGCTTTTACATCCTCTATAAGTTAAATTAGTCCACCAATAACTTGCCTGCACCTTCCACCTGACTCCTCCACCGCCACAAAGAGGCCATTTGACACCTTAAATGGACTCGACCGCCACCAAACAACAAAAATCCCATCAATGGGAATGCAATAGGTTAACGAATAAAGTGTTGAGAAAATTACAAATACAATCCACATGCACAAAGTGGTAAAAACATTGCTAAACTCTAAACTTCTACAGATATACCAAACCGTGTCCAACAATATAGTGAAGCAGGATACCGTACAACAATGATGTGGAATAACTGCCCTCGGAACTAAATATATTCTGAAAAGACTAAGTACTAGACACCAAAAGCGTAGATATATCTCCCCACCGAGTGGGAATATTGCTTACTGTATCTCCAGTATCTAGAGAACCACTAGTCATACTTCAATATATGTATCATGCACCAATACTATTGACAGAACAGACATGAAGAGGATAGGTAAAGAAGAAGAACGTTTACTTCTGTGCTCAGCTAATGCATAGGTGGGGGGGGGGGGGGGGCAACCCCACTATGTGTCATAGCGTATGCACTGCCACGGCATAGCCCCTGACAAAATGTTCAAAATGCTGTGCGATGTCTTCGCTCTCTTTTTTTTTTTTTTTTATATATATATAGTATTACAATAACATAGTGAGCTGAGCCGAGATATACTCATCTCAAGCTTTATAGCAAACCAATTTAAAATTTATTTTGTAGTTGGCCTAGCACCAGCTCCATCTTGCTCCAATACAGAATACAGCGCAATAGCGGGCAAGTACTTGACAACAGAACAGCAAAGGCTTGTCCATTTTGACAACTAACTTCGCCCGGTATAATACTAAATAAATGTAACTTTGC
Organism: Engystomops pustulosus; assembly: GCF_040894005.1. Lineage (NCBI taxonomy): Eukaryota > Metazoa > Chordata > Amphibia > Anura > Leptodactylidae > Engystomops > Engystomops pustulosus. Next base: position 57,994,289 of record NC_092421.1, on the reverse strand, counting down.
TCAAAAAACACGCTCAGCGTGCACAGAAACCACAACTACCATATCCACAAGCCGCAACCTCCTGGCAAGTGGCGAGAGCAGAATGTGGCCATATCAAGCCAAATCCATAAATATAATTTTTTGCTCAAAAAACACGCTCAGCGTGTAGAGAAACCATACCTGCCATATCCACAAGCCGCAACCTCCTGGCAAGTGGCGAGAGCAGAATGTGGCCATATCAAGCCAAATCCATAAATATAATTTTTTGCTCAAAAAACACGCTCAGCGTGTAGAGAAACCACACCTGCCATATCCACAAGCCGCAACCTCCTGGCAAGTGGCGAGAGCAGAATGTGGCCATATCAAGCCAAATCCATAAATATAATTTTTTGCTCAAAAAACACGCTCAGCGTGTAGAGAAACCACACCTGCCATATCCACAAGCCGCAACCTCCTGGCAAGTGGCGAGAACAGAATGTGGCCATATCAAGCCAAATCCATAAATATAATTTTTTGCTCAAAAACACGCTCAGCGTGTAGAGAAACCATAACTACCATATCCACAAGCCGCAACCTCCTGGCAAGTGGCGAGAGCAGAATGTGGCCATATCAAACCAAATTCATAAATATAATTTTTTTTTTTTTTTTTTTGCTCAAAAAACACGCTCAGCATGTAGAGAAACCACACCTGCCATATCCACAAGCCGCAACCTCCTGGCAAGTGGCGAGAGCAGAATGTGGCCATATCAAGCCAAATCCATAAATATAATTATTTGCTCAAAAAACACGCTCAGCGTGTAGCGAAACCATAACTACCATATCCACAAGCCGCAACCTCCTGGCAAGTGGTGATATCCAATGCACGCACAGCGTACAAAACCAACACTCTAGTGATCCACCAGCCGCTATCCTCTTAGCTAGTGGCGTAACTAGGTGTGGATAACCGAACCAGAACCATCTTCTCAGGGACCGCCCCTTAGAGAAGTGCATATATGTCTCCACATATAATCCACTAGCCACCAACCTCCAAGCTAGTGGTGTAACCAGGTGTGGAGAACTTGTCTCCCATAATCCATAATTACGCGCACAGCGCGCGAGAGCCACATCCCCAGCTCCACATAGCCGCCAACCTCCTACCTAAGTGGCGAAAGAAGATGTGGCCCTAGACCAACCATTTGAGACAGTAACATCAACCACATATAAGACATTATATAAATGTACCAAGGGCCTGGATATATAGGATCCATTTATTTTACAGAATTAGGTGCAGCAGTAACACTGACCATGTGTCTGGCTAATTCTCCAGCCATTTCATGGGGCTAAATGTAATGTAACATTACAATGCTAATTCACCATTATAGTCTGAGGTGGCATGTAACCCCCTCAGTATTGTACCATGTACCACTCATGTAATCTAGAATGTATATATATATATATATATATATGAGTGCACATAAGGTATACATGGACAGTCCATAATATAGAAGCCACAACTAAAGGCTAGTTATATATATATGTAAGATACAGCCTGATCCATAACTACAATAAAGCAGTGAGATGGAAGCCATGTACACTGCACCAGGCACATAAGCATCTGAATGCAGCATGTGGTGACTATATAGCAATGACCTGGGATGGGCTACTATAGAATCCGTATGTATATCAGTGACATGGAGGTTTTATTCAGATAGCTAAGCTCCCCATATCCAGAAACTACAAATACTCAGGTCAATGCTGGGCCATATAGACCAGGAATGTGGGGGACCTGCACCTATCATGGTCAGTAAATCACAGTAAGGTGTAGGCCACCAAGACTATAGAGAACCAAGATTATAAAAGACTAGTAATAATGCAGCCTCCATCTGTGATCCTGTACATGTGCTCTCTCTGGGCAGCTCCTCTCTCCCTAGTGTCTAATACATGTAACCTCCCCATAACAAGCAGAGTAATGGTGGACATCTGCCCTCAGTCTCTATCCAAAAGGACTGGACTCCTGAAGAAGCTCCAGTATGGAGCTCGCAATTGCTTTGCCATATCTGTGCCACAAGGATTCATACTAAAATAGCCATGTGTACCTGTGTCATGAAGGTATAAATGTAACCTTAAACCGTATACAAGAGGTCATTACCCTCATGTAAATTAGTGATATATGCAGTGAGTGAGGTAAGTACACACTCATCACTCAACCTCATATAAATCAGTGATATGTACAGTGTGTGAGGTAAGTACACCTTCATATAAATTAGCGATATGTACAGTGTGCGAGGTAAGTACACCCTCATATAAATCAGCGATATGTACAGTATGTGAGGTAAGTACACCCTCATATATATCAGTGATATGTACAGTATGTGAGGTAAGTACACCCTCAAGTAATTCAGTGACCTCATATAAATCAGAGATAAGTACTGAGTGTGAGGTAGGTACATTCTCATATAAATCAGTGATATGTACAGTATGTGCGGTAAGTACACCCTCATATAGATCAGTGATATGTACAGTGTATGAGGTAACTACATCCTCATATATACCAGTGATATGTACAGTTTATGAGGTAACTATATCCTCATATATATCAGTGATATGTACAGTGTATGAGGTAACTACATCCTCATATATATCAGTGATATGTACAGTGTATGAGGTAACTACATCCTCATATATATCAGTGATATGTATAGTGTATGAGGTAACTACACCCTCATATATATCAGTGATATGTACAGTGTATGAGGTAACTACATCCTCATATATACCAGTGATATGTACAGTGTATGAGGTAACTACACCCTCATATATATCAGTGATATGTACAGTGTATGAGGTAACTACATCCTCATATATATCAGTGATATGTACAGTGTATGAGGTAAGTACACCCTCATATATAATCAGTGATATGTACAGTGTATGAGGTAACTACATCCTCATATATATCAGTGATATGTACAGTGTATGAGGTAAGTACACCCTCATATAAATCAGTGATATGTACAGTGTGTGAGGTAACTACCCCTCATATACATTAGGGCATTATGCAGTATGTTAAGCAATAAGATGACATATCAGCCATGTATGTAGTATGTGAGGTGACCTGGGGCAGATACATGGTTAGTTATCTCCCCATATACAGCGCTGTATACACTGAGGTCACCTGCTCCCCTATACATAAGTGTCTGTACTCCATCACATGTGAGGAGCAGGACCATGAGACTGCCCAAATAAAATAAAACCACGAACCACCGGGAGCTCAGGCCCCTTTAACCTTAACCCCTTATCACCGACACTAGTTTTCAGCTCAATGACCAGACTCGATTTTTCAAATCTGACATGTCTCACGATAATTGGTTATAACTTTGGAACGCTTTAACATATCCTGGTGATTTTGAGAATGTTTTCTCGTGACACATTGTACTTCATGTTAGTTATAAAATTTAAGTGATACGTTTTGCGTTTCGTTCTGAAAAAAAGTGAAAATTTGGTAAAAGTTTGTAAAAATTCTTCATTTTCCAAGTTTGAAATGTTCTGGTTTCCAGACAGGAAGTAAAACTACCCAAAAAGTTTGATAATTAACATTTACAGAATGTCTGCTTTATGTTGGGATGATATTTTATGCTTCCGGTCATTTTTCTAGGATGTTATGAGGTGCAGAACTTTAGGTGCGATTTTTCTTATTTTCATGAAAATTGCCATAACTCACATTTTGAGGGACAACTCGGCTTCCAAGTGACTTTGAAAGGCCTAAATAATAGTAAAACCTCATAAATTACCCCACTATAGAAACTTCACCCCTCAACGTATGTAAAACAACTTCTATTAAGTCCATTAACCCTTTAAGTGTTACACATGGGTTAAAAAATATGGACCTGCGATTTAGAAACTATGGAATTTTTTTGGAAATACATTCATTTAGGCCAAAACTGACATTTTCAGAATAAATTAAATGATGAAACGCACTGCAACGCTTGATGCCCAATTCCTCCCGAGTGTACTGATACCACATATGTGGTGGTAAACTGCTGTACGGGCGCACGGCCGAGCATAGAATGAATGGAGGCGCCATTCACTGCAGATTTGTATTGTCACATTGTACGACCTATAAATTTTAATTTTTTTTGTAATGCGATCATATGAGGGCTTATTTTTTATGGGATGAGATACAATGTATAAATAATTTATTTTGGGAGTCTAAAGCTTATTCATGAGATTTTATTAACTATTTCAAGGGGGACACAAACAAAATCATCAATTTTTATTTTGGATTGTGAGCATTTCCCCCCCCCCCCCCCCCCGCTCACCGTAACGTAAAAGTAATATTTTATCTTTATTCTCTGGTTCACTACGATTGCGGTGATACCTCATTTATATAGTTTTTCTTATTTTGCTCAATTTTCCTGAGCAAAACCAATATTGGAGAAAATCGCATTGTTTTTACTATTGACAACTTTTCAAGGCCATAACTTCTGTATTTTTCTGTTGTCAGATCTGGTTGAGGGCTTATTTTTTGCAAAAACAGTTGTTCTTTTCAGTCGTATCATATTAGGTACCGTAACTTTTTTTGATCACTTTTTAGAACATTTTTTGTGATGGTGTTTGATGAAAAATTGTATATTATGGGAAGTTTTTCGAGTTTTTGTTTTACGTAGTTCACCGAGCGGGTTCAATATTGATTTAGATTTATTGTACAGATTAATACGGACGCGGTGATACCAAATATGTACGTGTTTTGTGTTTTATATACTTTATTTGCATTTTATGTGTTACTGGGGAGATTATGGGACTTTTATTTTATTTATTTATTTAATTATATTATAAAAAGATTTAATTTTTTTTTTTTACTTTTTTACATTTTCTACTTCTTGGCTTGAATAAGCGATCATCCGATCGCTTATTCAAGCCTTTACACTGCAATACACTTGTATTGCAGTGTATAGTGAAAGTAACTGAGCATGCTGCGCATGCTCAGTTACTTACAGCCGGGTCCTGCCCGGTGAGAAGAGGAGCCGACAGCCCCGGGTCACTCGTCGGAACCCGGGGCAGCGGCAGGAGGGATCGGATCCCCCGGTAAGCACACCGGGGGGGTCCGATCCACGGGGGACACACTTGCACGCCGCGGTCATGCTTGACCGCGGCGTGCAAGGGGTTAAACACCCGGGATCGGAGTTTTTCCGATCCCGGGTGTTAGTGCCGGGTCTGGGCTGTGATATCACAGCCCGACACCGGCACCAGCGAGACCCGGTGTCCCGAAAACTTCTTCTGATGCGCCGCCGTAGAAAGGCGTCGCATCAGAAGAAGTACCCTTAATGACCGCCGTAAAAACCCGATAGGGCGGTCATTAAGGGGTTAAACCAATATTCGCCGATAAATAAACACACAGAGACTTGTATTAACGTTAAACATATGTGGGTTGACATGAGGGTCGGCCACAGCTTTATATATTATTATTATAATAAACATCTTGTATTTTTTTTATATTATTTTTTTTGTATTATTTAAAACATAACTTGACAGGTAACAAATGTAAACAAACCAAGAGCAACCAAACCCCTCCCACCTGTATGCCTGCCAGCCAATGGGCATGTAGGCCAAATAACCCAACTAACCGCCAGCTGTGACAAAAGCAAAGCCGAAAATACCGTAAACAAAGGGAGGGTGGGTGGGAAACGCAATCCAGAAAGAGGGTGAGTGACGTCTGCAGCCCCTATTTAAGCTATGCTCACTTCCTGTACCACCCACGACACAAGCCCGCCCCTAGTCACGTAGCCCCCACCTCCCTGGAATACGCAGGGAGACAGAAAGGAAAGGGAAAAACCACCTTAGTTAAAGAAGGGCCTATTCCTGTACATAGAACCCCACTAACTAAGAGCCCTTTGTGCAGTCATTAGCCCAACGGCTATACGCCTCCGGGCTTGCAAGGACACATGGACTCCCATCCTGCCACAGCTGCCATGTGTAAGACAGCTGGGAACAGATACACGAGGAGACCTGAACTATCATGTCCACATTACACTAGTAAATAAATAAAGCTCCCATGTAGCATAAAGCAGCCATATCTATAGTGTGAGGTATAATCTGACAGATATCACAGCCATAGCTGCAGGGTATAAGATGGCAGGGAGCAGACTCCTGAGGAGACATGGCAGCTTCTTACACCCATGTGCACATTACATGAGGTAATGCTGCTCCCCTGTAACATTACCAGTCATATCTACAGTGTGTGAGTATAATCATACACATATCACAGACATCACTGCAGGGTATACTATAGCTAGGAGCAGACTCCAGAGGACACATGGCTGAGGAAACATGGCGGCTTCTTACATACCTTCAGCCATGTGCACATTACATGAGGTAATGCTGCTCCCCTTTAACATTAACCAGTCATATCCCAGTGTGGGGTTATAAGCTCACATATATATCATAGCCAAAGCTGCCATGCGTGAGATAGCTGGGAGCAAGTACATGAGGAGACATGGAGACATGATCTCCTGTGGTAATTATTAATTCCTGAGGTAAAAATCCTCTCATATATGATGTGTAAGCTGAGTCTACCCTGGTACATGATGTGTGAGGTGTATGTGGTGACAGCAGAGTGATATAAAGTGGTAACCCCAGTGTTATACCTTCTGAGTCTGTCAGACATGTTTCTTTCTGTGCTTCTAGAGAGAGAAAGAGAAAGAGAGATACAGGACAGGGAGTGACATCTACTCCTGAGCCCCTCCCCTCTTACATCACTACACTATCCCACCCACTCTGTACTTTTAACAAGGACCAACATCTTACATCAATACTATCATCTAAATTCAGTCGTTATAGGTCCCCCCTTACCACCATCATGTTCCTGCTTCGCCTATGGCTCCGCTGTTGTCATTTTCTGTGCATGGCAATAGAAGCTTGGCAGTGGGGTTTCAAAATGGCCGCCCCCAGAGGCAGAAAAATACAAAATGGCTGCCCGCAGAAGAAAGCATGAGGCTAGTTTGCATCCCACGGAACACTGTGCATGTCACAGTGGGATCCCTTGGAAACTGGCACCATGACATCATAAAGGGCCCTGTTCTGCTGGCAGCTGTGGCTGTCTCACTGCTCATTCCAGCTCTGCAGCTCTTCCAGGAGGCAGCGGGAGATGTTGTGCACTGGGGCAGTCATCTCTGGGTTCATGGAAACCCCGGGAGGGGTAATGGCCCGTGCCAAGCAAGTTGGGCTTAGGGAACATTTAAAGCGCATAGCAGACCATAATGCTAAAAGCACAAAAATCATACATCATGTTCTTTTGCATGGGATTAGATGGCGGTCTTCTTTAGTCCTGCATACAGATATGTTTTTGGAGCATAATAGCGGCAGGGCAAGTCTTAATCTAGACGTCCCCACCCCCAGCTTTATCAATGCAAAGTAGTGTCAGCCTAGGCCGCTTGCCCCTGTCTGCTAAACACCAGTCTTTATTAATCCTGTTAAAAGTCAAACTTTTGCTTTGGAATGAAAGGTCTACATCTAGGGGAAGTGTCTACCTGGGTGTAAGACTTGCTTCATGGAGAACATTTAAGTTCCCTACATCCAACCTATTGTGCCAGTGCCCCCCTCCACTAGCCTTCTAAGTGGAACCTGTCAAAGTAGGTTATGCCAGCTTGATTTTTACAGCATTTTGCTCCAATTCCACACGTTTTTGCAACATCTAAAGGGATCATGGCAAAGTAGTTAGAAGTTGTGCAAATGGGGGTTGATGCAGATTACAAAAGATTAAAAGGTGATGGCAGCACCCCCAGCATGTGTGGCATCTATTTTCCTGGAAGGCAGGTGTCTTGATTTTAGGAGCTTGCAAGCGCCATTTTCTGTGCATGGCAATAGAAGCTTGGCAGTGGGGTTTCAAAATGGCCGCCCCCAGAGGCAGAAAAATACAAAATGGCTGCCCGCAGAAGAAAGCATGAGGCTAGTTTGCATCCCACGGAACACTGTGCATGTCACAGTGGGATCCCTTGGAAACTGGCACCATGACATCATAAAGGGCCCTGTTCTGCTGGCAGCTGTGGCTGTCTCACTGCTCATTCCAGCTCTGCAGCTCTTCCAGGAGGCAGCGGGAGATGTTGTGCACTGGGGCAGTCATCTCTGGGTTCATGGAAACCCCGGGAGGGGTAATGGCCCGTGCCAAGCAAGTTGGGCTTAGGGAACATTTAAAGCGCATAGCAGACCATAATGCTAAAAGCACAAAAATCATGCATCATGTTCTTTTGCATGGGATTAGATGGCTGTCTTCTTTAGTCCTGCATACAGATATGTTTTTGGAGCATAATAGCGGCAGGGCAAGTCTTAATCTAGACGTCCCCACCCCCAGCTTTATCAATGCAAAGTAGTGTCAGCCTGGGCCGCTTGCCCCTGTCTGCTAAACACCAGTCTTTATTAATCCTGTTAAAAGTCAAACTTTTGCTTTGGAATGAAAGGTCTACATCTAGGGGAAGTGTCTACCTGGGTGTAAGACTTGCTTCATGGAGAACATTTAAGTTCCCTACATCCAACCTATTGTGCCAGTGCCCCCCTCCACTAGCCTTCTAAGTGGAACCTGTCAAAGTAGGTTATGCCAGCTTGATTTTTACAGCATTTTGCTCCAATTCCACACGTTTTTGCAACATCTAAAGGGATCATGGCAAAGTAGTTAGAAGTTGTGCAAATGGGGGTTGATGTAGATTACAAAAGATTAAAAGGTGATGGCAGCACCCCCAGCATGTGTGGCATCTATTTTCCTGGAAGGCAGGTGTCTTGATTTTAGGAGCTTGCAAGCGCCATTTTCTGTGCATGGCAATAGAAGCTTGGCAGTGGGGTTTCAAAATGGCCGCCCCCAGAGGCAGAAAAATACAAAATGGCTGCCCGCAGAAGAAAGCATGAGGCTAGTTTGCATCCCACGGAACACTGTGCATTTCACAGTGGGATCCCTTGGAAACTGGCACCATGACATCATAAAGGGCCCTGTTCTGCTGGCAGCTGTGGCTGTCTCACTGCTCATTCCAGCTCTGCAGCTCTTCCAGGAGGCAGCGGGAGATGTTGTGCACTGGGGCAGTCATCTCTGGGTTCATGGAAACCCCGGGAGGGGTAATGGCCCGTGCCAAGCAAGTTGGGCTTAGGGAACATTTAAAGCGCATAGCAGACCATAATGCTAAAAGCACAAAAATCATGCATCATGTTCTTTTGCATGGGTTTAGATGGCAGTCTTCTTTAGTCCTGCATACAGATATGTTTTTGGAGCATAATAGCGGCAGGGCAAGTCTTAATCTAGACGTCCCCACCCCCAGCTTTATCAATGCAAAGTAGTATCAGCCTGGGCCGCTTGCCCCTGTCTGCTAAACACCAGTCTTTATTAATCCTGTTAAAAGTCAAACTTTTGCTTTGGAATGAAAGGTCTACATCTAGGGGAAGTGTCTACCTGGGTGTAAGACTTGCTTCATGGAGAACATTTAAGTTCCCTACATCCAACCTATTGTGCCAGTGCCCCCCTCCACTAGCCTTCTAAGTGGAACCTGTCAAAGTAGGTTATGCCAGCTTGATTTTTACAGCATTTTGCTCCAATTCCACACGTTTTTGCAACATCTAAAGGGATCATGGCAAAGTAGTTAGAAGTTGTGCAAATGGGGGTTGATGCAGATTACAAAAGATTAAAAGGTGATGGCAGCACCCCCAGCATGTGTGGCATCTATTTTCCTGGAAGGCAGGTGTCTTGATTTTAGGAGCTTGCAAGCGCCATTTTCTGTGCATGGCAATAGAAGCTTGGCAGTGGGGTTTCAAAATGGCCGCCCCCAGAGGCAGAAAAATACAAAATGGCTGCCCGCAGAAGAAAGCATGAGGCTAGTTTGCATCCCACGGAACACTGTGCATGTCACAGTGGGATCCCTTGGAAACTGGCACCATGACATCATAAAGGGCCCTGTTCTGCTGGCAGCTGTGGCTGTCTCACTGCTCATTCCAGCTCTGCAGCTCTTCCAGGAGGCAGCGGGAGATGTTGTGCACTGGGGCAGTCATCTCTGGGTTCATGGAAACCCCGGGAGGGGTAATGGCCCGTGCCAAGCAAGTTGGGCTTAGGGAACATTTAAAGCGCATAGCAGACCATAATGCTAAAAGCACAAAAATCATGCATCATGTTCTTTTGCATGGGATTAGATGGCTGTCTTCTTTAGTCCTGCATACAGATATGTTTTTGGAGCATAATAGCGGCAGGGCAAGTCTTAATCTAGACGTCCCCACCCCCAGCTTTATCAATGCAAAGTAGTGTCAGCCTGGGCCGCTTGCCCCTGTCTGCTAAACACCAGTCTTTATTAATCCTGTTAAAAGTCAAACTTTTGCTTTGGAATGAAAGGTCTACATCTAGGGGAAGTGTCTACCTGGGTGTAAGACTTGCTTCATGGAGAACATTTAAGTTCCCTACATCCAACCTATTGTGCCAGTGCCCCCCTCCACTAGCCTTCTAAGTGGAACCTGTCAAAGTAGGTTATGCCAGCTTGATTTTTACAGCATTTTGCTCCAATTCCACACGTTTTTGCAACATCTAAAGGGATCATGGCAAAGTAGTTAGAAGTTGTGCAAATGGGGGTTGATGCAGATTACAAAAGATTAAAAGGTGATGGCAGCACCCCCAGCATGTGTGGCATCTATTTTCCTGGAAGGCAGGTGTCTTAATTTTAGGAGCTTGCAAGCGCCATTTTCTGTGCATGGCAATAGAAGCTTGGCAGTGGGGTTTCAAAATGGCCGCCCCCAGAGGCAGAAAAATACAAAATGGCTGCCCGCAGAAGAAAGCATGAGGCTAGTTTGCATCCCACGGAACACTGTGCATGTCACAGTGGGATCCCTTGGAAACTGGCACCATGACATCATAAAGGGCCCTGTTCTGCTGGCAGCTGTGGCTGTCTCACTGCTCATTCCAGCTCTGCAGCTCTTCCAGGAGGCAGCGGGAGATGTTGTGCACTGGGGCAGTCATCTCTGGGTTCATGGAAACCCCGGGAGGGGTAATGGCCCGTGCCAAGCAAGTTGGGCTTAGGGAACATTTAAAGCGCATAGCAGACCATAATGCTAAAAGCACAAAAATCATGCATCATATTCTTTTGCATGGGTTTAGATGGCGGTCTTCTTTAGTCCTGCATACAGATATGTTTTTGGAGCATAATAGCGGCAGGGCAAGTCTTAATCTAGACGTCCCCACCCCCAGCTTTATCAATGCAAAGTAGTGTCAGCCTGGGCCGCTTGCCCCTGTCTGCTAAACACCAGTCTTTATTAATCCTGTTAAAAGTCAAACTTTTGCTTTGGAATGAAAGGTCTACATCTAGGGGAAGTGTCTACCTGGGTGTAAGACTTGCTTCATGGAGAACATTTAAGTTCCCTACATCCAACCTATTGTGCCAGTGCCCCCCTCCACTAGCCTTCTAAGTGGAACCTGTCAAAGTAGGTTATGCCAGCTTGATTTTTACAGCATTTTGCTCCAATTCCACACGTTTTTGCAACATCTAAAGGGATCATGGCAAAGTAGTTAGAAGTTGTGCAAATGGGGGTTGATGCAGATTACAAAAGATTAAAAGGGGATGGCAGCACCCCCAGCATGTGTGGCATCTATTTTCCTGGAAGGCAGTTGTCTTCTTTTTAGGAGCTTGCAAGCGCCATTTTCTGTGCATGGCAATAGAAGCTTGGCCGTGGGGTTTCAAAATGGCCGCCCCCAGAGGCAGAAAAATACAAAATGGCTGCCCGCAGAAGAAAGCATGAGGCTAGTTTGCATCCCACGGAACACTGTGCTTGTCACAGTGGTTTCCCTTGGAAACTGGGACCATGACATCATAAAGGGCCCTGTTCTGCTGGCAGCTGTGGCTGTCTCACTGCTCATTCCAGCTCTGCAGCTCTTCAAGGAGGCAGCGGGAGATGCTGTGCACTGGGGCAGTCATCTCTGGGTTCATGGAAACCCCAGGAGGGGTAATGGCCCGTGCCAAGCAAGTTGGGCTTAGGGAAGATTTAAAGTGCATAGCAGACCATAATGCTAAAAGCACAAAAATCATGCATCATGTTCTTTTGCATGGGATTAGATGGCTGTCTTCTTTAGTCCTGCATACAGATATGTTTTTGGAGCATAATAGTGGCAGGGCAAGTCTTAATCTAGACGTCCCCACCCCCAGCTTTATCAAAGCAAAGTAGAATCAGCCTGGGCCGCTTGCCTCTGTCTGCCAAGCACCAGTCTTTATTAATCCAGTTAAAAGTCAAACTTTTGCTTTGGAATGAAAGGTCTACATCTAGGGGAAGTGTCTGCCTGGGTGTACGACTTGCTTCATGGAGAACATTTAAGTTCCCTACATCCAACCTATTGTGCCAGTGCCCCCCTCCACTAGCCTTCTAAGTGGAACCTGTCAAAGTAGGTTATGCCAGCTTGATTTTTACAGCATTTTGCTCCAATTCCACACGTTTTTGCAACATCTAAAGGGATCATGGCAAAGTAGTTAGAAGTTGTGCAAATGGGGGTTGATGCAGATTACAAAAGATTAAAAGGGGATGGCAGCACCCCCAGCATGTGTGGCATCTATTTTCCTGGAAGGCAGTTGTCTTCTTTTAAGGAGCTTGCAAGCGCCATTTTCTCTGCATGCCAATAGAAGCTTGGCAGTGGGGTTTCAAAATGGCCGCCCCCAGAGGCAGAAAAATACAAAATGGCTGCCCGCAGAAGAAAGCATGAGGCTAGTTTGCATCCCACGGAACACTGTGCTTGTCACAGTGGTTTCCCTTGGAAACTGGGACCATGACATCATAAAGGGCCCTGTTCTGCTGGCAGCTGTGGCTGTCTCACTGCTCATTCCAGCTCTGCAGCTCTTCAAGGAGGCAGCAGGAGATGCTGTGCACTGGGGCAGTCATCTCTGGGTTCATGGAAACCCCAGGAGGGGTAATGGCCCGTGCCAAGCAAGTTGGGCTTAGGGAAGATTTAAAGCGCATAGCAGACCATAATGCTAAAAGCACAAAAATCATGCATCATGTTCTTTTGCATGGGATTAGATGGCTGTCTTCTTTAGTCCTGCATACAGATATGTTTTTGGAGCAAAATAGCGGCAGGGCAAGTCTTAATTTAGACGTCCCCACCCCCAGCTTTATCAAAGCAAAGTAGAATCAGCCTGGGCCGCTTGCCTCTGTCTGCTAAACACCAGTCTTTATTAATCCAGTTAAAAGTCAAACTTTTGCTTTGGAATGAAAGGTCTACATCTAGGGGAAGTGTCTGCCTGGGTGTACGACTTGCTTCATGAAGAACATTTAAGTTCCCTACATCCAACCTATTGTGCCAGTGCCCCCTCCACTAGCCTTCTAAGTGGAACCTGTCAAAGTAGGTTATGCCAGCTTGATTTTTACAGCATTTTGCTCCAATTCCACATGTTTTTGCAACATCTAAAGGGATCATGGCAAAGTAGTTAGAAGTTGTGCAAATGGGGGTTGATGCAGATTACAAAAGATTAAAAGGGGATGGCAGCACCCCCAGCATGTGTGGCATCTATTTTCCTGGAAGGCAGTTGTCTTCTTTTTCTAAGCTTGTAAGCGCCATTTTCTGTGCATGGCAATAGAAGCTTGGCAGTGGGGTTTCAAAATGGCCGCCCCCAGAGGCAGAAAAATACAAAATGGCTGCCCGCAGAAGAAAGCATGAGGCTAGTTTGCATCCCACGGAACACTGTGCGTGTCACTGTGGTTTCCCTTGGAAACTGGGACCATGACATCATAAAGGGCCCTGTTCTGCTGGTAGCTGTGGCTGTCTCACTGCTCATTCCAGCTCTGCAGCTCTTCAAGGAGGCAGCGGGAGATGCTGTGCACTGGGGCAGTCATCTCTGGGTTCATGGAAACCCCAGGAGGGATAATGGCCCGTGCCAAGCAAGTTGGGCTTAGGGAAGATTTAAAGCGCATAGCAGACCATAATGCTAAAAGCACAAAAATCATTCATCATGTTCTTTTGCATGGGATTAGATGGCTGTCTTCTTTAGTCCTGCATACAGATATGTTTTTGGAGCATAATAGCGGCAGGGCAAGTCTTAATCTAGACGTCCCCACCCCCAGCTTTATCAAAGCAAAGTAGAATCAGCCTGGGCCGCTTGCCTCTGTCTGCTAAACACCAGTCTTTAGTAATCCAGTTAAAAGTCAAACTTTTGCTTTGGAATGAAAGGTCTACATCTAGGGGAAATGTCTGCCTGGGTGTACGACTTGCTTCATGGAGAACATTTAAGTTCCCTACATCCAACCTATTGTGCCAGTGCCCCCCTCCACTAGCCTTCTAAGTGGAACCTGTCAAAGTAGGTTATGCCAGCTTGATTTTTACAGCATTTTGCTCCAATTCCACACGTTTTTGCAACATCTAAAGGGATCATGTCAAAGTAGTTAGAAGTTGTGCAAATGGGGGTTGATGCAGATTACAAAAGATTAAAAGGGGATGGCAGCACCCCCAGCATGTGTGGCATCTATTTTCCTGGAAGGCAGTTGTCTTCTTTTTAGGAGCTTGCAAGCGCCATTTTCTGTGCATGGCAATAGAAGCTTGGCAGTGGGGTTTCAAAATGGCCGCCCCCAGAGGCAGAAAAATATAAAATGGCTGCCTGCAGAAGAAAGCATGAGGCTAGTTTGCATCCCACGGAACACTGTGCTTGTCACAGTGGTTTCCCTTGGAAACTGGGACCATGACATCATAAAGGGCCCTGTTCTGCTGGCAGCTGTGGCTGTCTCACTGCTCATTCCAGCTCTGCAGCTCTTCAAGGAGGCAGCGGGAGATGCTGTGCACTGGGGCAGTCATCTCTGGGTTCATGGAAACCCCAGGAGGGGTAATGGCCCGTGCCAAGCAAGTTGGGCTTAGGGAAGATTTAAAGCGCATAGCAGACCATAATGCTAAAAGCACAAAAATCATGCATCATGTTCTTTTGCATGGGATTAGATGGCTGTCTTCTTTAGTCCTGCATACAGATATGTTTTTGGAGCATAATAGTGGCAGGGCAAGTCTTAATCTAGACGTCCCCACCCCCAGCTTTATCAAAGCAAAGTAGAATCAGCCTGGGCCGCTTGCCTCTGTCTGCTAAACACCAGTCTTTATTAATCCAGTTAAAAGTCAAACTTTTGCTTTGGAATGAAAGGTCTACATCTAGGGGAAGTGTCTGCCTGGGTGTATGACTTGCTTCATGGAGAACATTTAAGTTCCCTACATCCAACCTATTGTGCCAGTGCCCCCCTCCACTAGCCTTCTAAGTGGAACCTGTCAAAGTAGGTTATGCCAGCTTGATTTTTACAGCATTTTGCTCCAATTCCACACGTTTTTGCAACATCTAAAGGGATCATGGCAAAGTAGTTAGAAGTTGTGCAAATGGGGGTTGATGCAGATTACAAAAGATTAAAAGGGGATGGCAGCACCCCCAGCATGTGTGGCATCTATTTTCCTGGAAGGCAGTTGTCTTCTTTTTAGGAGCTTGCAAGCGCCATTTTCTGTGCATGGCAATAGAAGCTTGGCAGTGGGGTTTCAAAATGGCCGCCCCCAGAGGCAGAAAAATACAAAATGGCTGCCCGCAGAAGAAAGCATGAGGCTAGTTTGCATCCCACGGAACACTGTGCTTGTCACAGTGGTTTCCCTTGGAAACTGGGACCATGACATCATAAAGGGCCCTGTTCTGCTGGCAGCTGTGGCTGTCTCACTGCTCATTCCAGCTCTGCAGCTCTTCAAGGAGGCAGCGGGAGATGCTGTGCACTGGGGCAGTCATCTCTGGGTTCATGGAAACCCCAGGAGGGGTAATGGCCCGTACCAAGCAAGTTGGGCTTAGGGAAGATTTAAAGCGCATAGCAGACCATAATGCTAAAAGCACAAAAATCATGCATCATGTTCTTTTGCATGGGATTAGATGGCTGTCTTCTTTAGTCCTGCATACAGATATGTTTTTGGAGCAAAATAGCGGCAGGGCAAGTCTTAATTTAGACGTCCCCACCCCAAGCTTTATCAAAGCAAAGTAGAATCAGCCTGGGCCGCTTGCCTCTGTCTGCTAAACACCAGTCTTTATTAATCCAGTTAAAAGTCAAACTTTTGCTTTGGAATGAAAGGTCTACATCTAGGGGAAGTGTCTGCCTGGGTGTACGACTTGCTTCATGGAGAACATTTAAGTTCCCTACATCCAACCTATTGTGCCAGTGCCCCCCTCCACTAGCCTTCTAAGTGGAACCTGTCAAAGTAGGTTATGCCAGCTTGATTTTTACAGCATTTTGCTCCAATTCCACACGTTTTTGCAACATCTAAAGGGATCATGGCAAAGTAGTTAGAAGTTGTGCAAATGGGGGTTGATGCAGATTACAAAAGATTAAAAGGGGATGGCAGCACCCCCAGCATGTGTGGCATCTATTTTCCTAGAAGGCAGTTGTCTTCTTTTTAGGAGCTTGCAAGCGCCATTTTCTGTGCATGGCAATAGAAGCTTGGCAGTGGGGTTTCAAAATGGCCGCCCCCAGAGGCAGAAAAATACAAAATGGCTGCCCGCAGAAGAAAGCATGAGGCTAGTTTGCATCCCACGGAACACTGTGCTTGTCACAGTGGTTTCCCTTGGAAACTGGGACCATGACATCATAAAGGGCCCTGTTCTGCTGGCAGCTGTGGCTGTCTCACTGCTCATTCCAGCTCTGCAGCTCTTCAAGGAGGCAGCGGGAGATGCTGTGCACTGGGGCAGTCATCTCTGGGTTCATGGAAACCCCAGGAGGGGTAATGGCCCGTGCCAAGCAAGTTGGGCTTAGGGAAGATTTAAAGCGCATAGCAGACCATAATGCTAAAAGCACAAAAATCATGCATCATGTTCTTTTGCATAGGATTAGATGGCTGTCTTCTTTAGTCCTGCATACAGATATGTTTTTGGAGCATAATAGCGGCAGGGCAAGTCTTAATCTAGACGTCCCCACCCCCAGCTTTATCAAAGCAAAGTAGAATCAGCCTGGGCCGCTTGCCTCTGTCTGCTAAACACCAGTCTTTATTAATCCAGTTAAAAGTCAAACTTTTGCTTTGGAATGAAAGGTCTACATCTAGGGGAAGTGTCTGCCTGGGTGTACGACTTGCTTCATGGAGAACATTTAAGTTCCCTACATCCAACCTATTATGCCAGTGCCCCCCTCCACTAGCCTTCTAAGTGGAACCTGTCAAAGTAGGTTATGCCAGCTTGATTTTTACAGCATTTTGCTCCAATTCCACACGTTTTTGCAACATCTAAAGGGATCATGGCAAAGTAGTTAGAAGTTGTGCAAATGGGGGTTGATGCAGATTACAAAAGATTAAAAGGGGATGGCAGCACCCCCAGCATGTGTGGCATCTATTTTCCTGGAAGGCAGTTGTCTTCTTTTTAGGAGCTTGCAAGCGCCATTTTCTGTGCATGGCAATAGAAGCTTGGCAGTGGGGTTTCAAAATGGCCGCCCCCAGAGGCAGAAAAATACAAAATGGCTGCCCGCAGAAGAAAGCATGAGGCTAGTTTGCATCCCACGGAACACTCTGTTTGTCACAGTGGTTTCCCTTGGAAACTGGGACCATGACATCATAAAGGGCCCTGTTCTGCTGGCAGCTGTGGCTGTCTCACTGCTCATTCCAGCTCTGCAGCTCTTCAAGGAGGCAGCGGGAGATGCTGTGCACTGGGGCAGTCATCTCTGGGTTCATGGAAACCCCAGGAGGGGTAATGGCCCGTGCCAAGCAAGTTGGGCTTAGGGAAGATTTAAAGCGCATAGCAGACCATAATGCTAAAAGCACAAAAATCATTCATCATGTTCTTTTGCATGGGATTAGATGGCTGTCTTCTTTAGTCCTGCATACAGATATGTTTTTGGAGCATAATAGCGGCAGGGCAAGTCTTAATCTAGACGTCCCCACCCCCAGCTTTATCAAAGCAAAGTAGAATCAGCCTGGGCCGCTTGCCTCTGTCTGCTAAACACCAGTCTTTATTAATCCAGTTAAAAGTCAAACTTTTGCTTTGGAATGAAAGGTCTACATCTAGGGGAAGTGTCTGCCTGGGTGTACGACTTGCTTCATGGAGAACATTTAAGTTCCCTACATCCAACCTATTGTGCCAGTGCCCCCCTCCACTAGCCTTCTAAGTGGAACCTGTCAAAGTAGGTTATGCCAGCTTGATTTTTACAGCATTTTGCTCCAATTCCACACGTTTTTGCAACATCTAAAGGGATCATGGCAAAGTAGTTAGAAGTTGTGCAAATGGGGGTTGATGCAGATTACAAAAGATTAAAAGGGGATGGCAGCACCCCCAGCATGTGTGGCATCTATTTTCCTGGAAGGCAGTTGTCTTCTTTTTAGGAGCTTGCAAGCGCCATTTTCTGTGCATGGCAATAGAAGCTTGGCAGTGGGGTTTCAAAATGGCCGCCCCCAGAGGCAGAAAAATACAAAATGGCTGCCCGCAGAAGAAAGCATGAGGCTAGTTTGCATCCCACGGAACACTCTGCTTGTCACAGTGGTTTCCCTTGGAAACTGGGACCATGACATCATAAAGGGCCCTGTTCTGCTGGCAGCTGTGGCTGTCTCACTGCTCATTCCAGCTCTGCAGCTCTTCAAGGAGGCAGCGGGAGATGCTGTGCACTGGGGCAGTCATCTCTGGGTTCATGGAAACCCCAGGAGGGGTAATGGCCCGTGCCAAGCAAGTTGGGCTTAGGGAAGATTTAAAGCGCATAGCAGACCATAATGCTAAAAGCACAAAAATCATTCATCATGTTCTTTTGCATGGGATTAGATGGCTGTCTTCTTTAGTCCTGCATACAGATATGTTTTTGGAGCATAATAGCGGCAGGGCAAGTCTTAATCTAGACGTCCCCACCCCCAGCTTTATCAAAGCAAAGTAGAATCAGCCTGGGCCGCTTTGCCTCTGTCTGCTAAACACCAGTCTTTATTAATCCAGTTAAAAGTCAAACTTTTGCTTTGGAATGAAAGGTCTACATCTAGGGGAAGTGTCTGCCTGGGTGTACGACTTGCTTCATGAAGAACATTTAAGTTCCCTACATCCAACCTATTGTGCCAGTGCCCCCCTCCACTAGCCTTCTAAGTGGAACCTGTCAAAGTAGGTTATGCCAGCTTGATTTTTACAGCATTTTGCTCCAATTCCACACGTTTTTGCAACATCTAAAGGGATCATGGCAAAGTAGTTAGAAGTTGTGCAAATGGGGGTTGATGCAGATTACAAAAGATTAAAAGGGGATGGCAGCACCCCCAGCATGTGT
Organism: Engystomops pustulosus; assembly: GCF_040894005.1. Classification (NCBI taxonomy): domain Eukaryota; kingdom Metazoa; phylum Chordata; class Amphibia; order Anura; family Leptodactylidae; genus Engystomops; species Engystomops pustulosus. The sequence goes on along the minus strand of NC_092421.1, from coordinate 57,975,119 downwards.
GGCATCTATTTTCCTGGAAGGCAGTTGTCTTCTTTTTAGGAGCTTGCAAGCGCCATTTTCTGTGCATGGCAATAGAAGCTTGGCAGTGGGGTTTCAAAATGGCCGCCCCCAGAGGCAGAAAAATACAAAATGGCTGCCCGCAGAAGAAAGCATGAGGCTAGTTTTTTTTTTTTTTTTTTTTTTTTTGAAAAACTTTTCTTTATTCAATTCTCATAAACATGTACAATACCATTCCTCAAATAATACATATGTACCAATAAATAAATACCATATATAATATACAATATTGCACATAATACTAAAGTGCGATCTGAACTATGAAACCCGTACCACCACCCCCTACCCTCCCATCCCCACCCCCTCCCACCCTACCAGGAGGATGATGGAGAGACTCGAAGCTGACCATCCAAACCAAAACTAAGCATGAAAAAGAGAGAAAAAAGAGAGAAAGAAAAAGAAGAGAAAAAAAAAAAAAAGAAAAAACAAGATAAAATGTTGCCAGTAATAGAAATACTGTCTTACATACCCACGCCCCAGATCTTCCTCCACTTATCCATAGATCCACCTCTCTCTGCAGTAAGTTTCTCATAGCTCTTACATTTTTGTACCTCTGCCATAAATTCTCCGCAGGACGGGGATTCTGCACTACCCCACTTCCTGGCAATGATCAATCTAGCCAGGAACAGAAGTTTATGAACTATCAGCCTTTTCCTAGATTCATCTCTCCCTAAGTCTATAAGGCCCAGGAGCAGAACTTGGGCTGAGAAAGTAAGTCTCAAATTGTAGGTACTATTTATAAAGTCCAGTATCTCACTCCAGTAGTCCCTCAACTTCTGGCAACCGAAAGCTACATGAAAAAAGTCCGCATTCTCCAGGGGACACCTCCGACATCTAGAATCGGCCCTAAGTTTCATTTTAAATAAGCCCCTGGGGGTATAATATAACTGGTGAATAAAATTAAATTGGACCATCTTATGGTTCCAAGACCGAGAGGACAATCCGATACCTTTATAACACCATTTCCAGTGCTCTTCCGATATCTCCCCAACTTGCATATGCCATTTATTTCTCGAGGGATGAACCACCCCTTTCGCAAACCCGTGCATAATATATTTATACATCTGTGAAGTCACCTTCTTCCTAAGACTAGTGCTGATCAAAAATTCTATTCCTACATCTGTGCATAAGGTAAATCTATCTTTACCCCTCACTGCATTAAATGCGTGCTGCAACTGCATGAATCGAAAAAAACTCGAATCCAACCCTGTGAAGCGATTCCCAAACACCCTATAATCGCATAATTGAGACCCATCTAAAATCTGTGAGAAAAATCGAACCCCCTTCTTAAACCAGTGCTCACTATCTGGAATAGATTAAAATTCATCAAAGTGAAAGTTCTCCCATATTGGGGTAAACCAAAAAATACCCCTTATACCTTTTAGCTTTTTATATGTTCCCCAACATCTATCTAATAACTTCGCCATGTGAATATTCTTATAATTATTAAATCTAAATTCCCCACTTTCTAGCAGAGAAAAAATGGAATCCCTACTTCCCACACTAAACTCTATTAACCTACCATATGCGCTGCAGTTCTTTCTTATAACCAGAAAAGCAAGTTGGGAGGCCAGAAAGTAGCCAAAAAAATAGGGAACCCCCAACCCCCCATCCTCCAGAGGACAATAGAGAGAGGGCAACCCAATCCGGGCCCGCCTCTTCCCCCAAATCAAATCTCTGACCAAACCTTCAAGAGTTCTGAACAGCTTCCCGGAGAGCCAAATTGGGGACACCGCTAGAGGGTAAAGGAGCTGTGGGAGAAGGATCATTTTGACAATAGCTACCCTATCAGCTCTAGAAAAGGGCATTTTTATCCACCCCGAAATATTCCTTCTTAACTTATTAATGAGCGGGGTTATATTTAATTCCACAAACCTCCCAAAATCCCCGGAAACCCATATACCTAAGTATTTAAAGGAAGCACCCCTTTCTAACCGGGAAATAGGGAGGTCTTCCTCTCTTCCCCCCCCGTCCAACGGTAAAAGGACTGATTTGCCCCAATTGATCTTTAATCCTGAGAAGAAACCGAATCCATCCACCAATTTTATGGCCTCCTGAACCGAATCATCTGAGGTCTGGATAGTCAACAGAATATCATCCGCGTAGAGCGAAATCTTGTCCCTCTCTCCCCCACTCCCCCAGCCCTTGATATGGTTGGAATCCCGGATCAGAATAGCCAACGGCTCAATAAATAGGGCAAAGAGGAGGGGGGAGAGCGGGCATCCCTGCCTTGTCCCCCTATACAATTGGAAAGGTTCGGAAAGCAAACCATTAACACACATCCTCGCCATGGGGGAATGATACATGATCTTAACCCACCTAGTGAAGTCCCCACCTAGCCCGAATCTATCCATCACCTTCCATAAGTAAGGCCACTCCACCCTGTCAAACGCTTTAACAGCGTCTAATGACAGGATGGAGCGGTCCCCCTTGCTTCCCAACTGCATATCTGAGAACAGCCTATGGAGATTGTGTCCCGTGCTCCTTGACGGGATAAACCCGTTTTGATCCGGGTGAACAATGACGGAGATTACCTTTTTTAATCTGGAGGAGAGGATTTTTGCTAAGATTTTTATGTCGGAATTCAATAAAGAAATTGGTCTATAAGAACTAGAGATGAGCGAGCACTAAAATGCTCGGGTACTCGTTATTCGAGATGAACTTTTCCCGATGCTCGAGTGCTCGTTTCGAGTAACGAGCCCCATTGAAGTCAATGGGAGACTCGAGCATTTTTCAAGGGGACCAAGGCTCTGCACAGGGAAGCTTGGCCAAACACCTGGGAACCTCAGAAAAGGATGGAAACACCACGGAAATGGACAGGAAACAGCAGGGGCAGCATGCATGGATGCCTCTGAGGCTGCCTAATCGCACCATTATGCCAAAATTATGGGCAACAGCATGGCCATGACAGAGTGACAGAATGAAGCTAGATAGCATCTAAAACATGCAATAATTGACCCTGACACTATAGGGGACGGCATGCAGAGGCAGCGGCAGCAGGCTAGAGAGTGGCATGGCGACATACCCTAAATGGACTCAGGCTTCAAACCAATGGGTAGCAGAGAGGAACCAAAGAAGGTGAGCAAGAAGCGCTCAAATAATATTGGTACATGATAAAAGTTTGCCAGTATATTTTGTGGATTACACAGCAGGGTGGCGACAAAGTTAACATGGAAGCCATGAAAACAATCCAAAATTCTGCCTGACACAGCTCGTTTGATAAGGGGACGATGTATGGAGGCAGTGAACTAGTAGTAGATTAAAGGTACTGCAGTTAAAACTATGTTAGTTGGTTCTTGGCATGGAGCTGGCGCTCCGCTGCCAGGCGAGCTTTCGCCAATCCAAGCCCCTGTCTCTAGGCTACTCCCCAAACAGCACTTCTAAGAACCTTTCGGATAAGATCAAGTGTAGTAGCGTTCTTATAAGTTTGGGATATGGCGGGTGAGGGGAATGTAAACATCTGCGCAAGAAGCGCTGAAATAATATCCGTAAATGAAAAAAGTTTTCCAGTATATTTTGTGGCTTACACAGCAGGGTGGCGACAAAGTTAACAAGTTTGATGTGGAATGCCCTGCAATAGCTCTTGGGCGGTGTGCCTTTTATCACCTAGGCTCAGCAGTTTGAGCACCGCCTGCTGTCGCTTAGCAACGGCACTGCTGCTGTGCCTAGAGCTACCGACTGATGGCGCCATGCCCACGGATGGTAATTCGGAGGAGGAGGAGGTGGAGGAGGGGTGGGAGGATTTGGAGGTATAGTAGGCCTTTGAGACCTGGACCGAGGTAGGCCCCGCAATCCTCTGCGTCGGCAGTATATGACCAGCCCCAGGGTCAGACTCGGTCCCAGCCTGCACCAAGTTAAGTGTAGTAGCGTTCTTATAAGTTTGGAATATGGCGGGTGAGGGGAATGTAAACAGATGCGCAAGAAGCGCATGATGCGCATGGAGCTGGCGCTCCGCTGCTAGGCGAGCTTTCGCCAATCCAAGCCCCTGTCTCTAGGCTACTCCCCAAACAGCACTTCTAAGAACCTTTTGTATAAGATCAAGTGTAGTAGCGTTCTTATAAGTTTAGGATATGGCGGGTGAGGGGAATGTAAACAGATGCGCAAGAAGCGCATGATGCGCATGGAGCTGGCGCTCCGCTGCTAGGCGAGCTTTCGCCAATCCAAGCCCCTGTCTCTAGGCTACTCCCCAAACAGCACTTCTAAGAACCTTTTGTATAAGATCAAGTGTAGTAGCGTTCTTATAAGTTTAGGATATGGCGGGTGAGGGGAATGTAAACAGATGCGCAAGAAGCGCTGAAATAATATCCGTAAATGGTAAAAGTTTGCCAGTGTATTTTGTGGATAACACAGCAGGGTGGCGACAAAGTTAACAACTTTGATGTGGAATCCATGAAAACAACCCAAATTTCGGCCTGACAAACCTCGTTTGATAAAGGGACGATGTATGGAGGCAGCTATATGGACGACTTTTGGAGGTAGCAATGGAGACAACGTGTGGAGGCTGCTATGGAGACAATTCAATTTGGATAGTGCCTGTATGTGGCAGTCCAAAAAATTTTTCAAACCAGAGGAGCAGGTAGGTGGCCCTCCAGAAAAATGGAATAGATTGAGTGCCTGTATGTGGCAGTCCAAAAAATTTTTCAAACCAGAGGAGCAGGTAGGTGGCCCTCCAGAAAAATGGAATAGATTGAGTGCCTGTATGTGGCAGTCCAAAAAAGTTTTCAAACCAGCGGAGCAGGTAGGTGGCCCTCCAGAAAAATGGAATAGATTGAGTGCCTGTATGTGGCAGTCCAAAAAAGTTTTCAAACCAGAGGAGCAGGTAGGTGGCCCTCCAGAAAAATGGAATAGATTGAGTGCCTGTATGTGGCAGTCCAAAAAATTTTTCAAACCAGAGGAGCAGGTAGGTGGCCCTCCAGAAAAATGGAATAGATTGAGTGCCTGTATGTGGCAGTCCAAAAAAGTTTTTAAACCAGAGGAGCAGGTAGGTGGCCCTCCAGAAAAATGGAATAGATTGAGTGCCTGTATGTGGCAGTCCCAAAAAATTGTTTAAAACAGAGGACCGGAAAGGTGGCCCTCCAGAAAAATTGAATAGATTGAGTGCCTGTATGTGGCACTCCCAAAAATTGTTTAAAACAGAGGACCGTGTCGGTGGCCCTCCAGAAAAATTAAATGCATAAAGTACTATACCTAGAGCCAGTGGGCCCTGTCAAAAAACAGCCAGTTTCCTCTGCTTTACTGTAGAAAGAGGAGGAGAAGGAGGAAAATGAGGAGGAGGAGGAGTGGATAAATTATTCAGGTTGAGCTTCCTTCACCTGCTGGAGATTTGAAATTAGGAGAAATCCATGCTTTATTCATCTTGATAAGCGTCAGCCTGTCAGCGCTGTCAGTCGACAGGCGTGTACGCTTATCGGTGATGATGCCACCAGCTGCACTGAAAACCCGCTCTGACAAGACGCTAGCGGCAGGGCAGGCAAGAACCTCCAAGGCGTAGAGCGCCAGTTCGTGCCACATGTCCAGCTTTGAAACCCAGTAGTTGTAGGGAGCTGTGTGATCATTTAGGACGATGGTATGGTCAGCTACGTACTCCCTCACCATCTTTCTGTAAAGATCAGCCCTACTCTGCCGAGACTGGGGACAGGTGACAGTGTCTTGCTGGGGTGACATAAAGCTGGCAAAAGCCTTGTAAAGCGTACCCTTGCCAGTGCTGGACAAGCTGCCTGCTCGCCTACTCTCCCTCGCTACTTGTCCCGCAGAACTACGCACTCTGCCGCTAGCGCTGTCAGAAGGGAAATACTGTTTCAGCTTGTGCACCAGGGCCTGCTGGTATTCATGCATTCTCACACTCCTTTCCTCTCCAGGGATGAGAGTGGAAAGATTTTGCTTGTACCGTGGGTCCAGGAGAGTGAACACCCAGTAATCGGTGCTGGAATAAATTCTTTGAACGCGAGGGTCACGGGATAGGCAGCCTAGCATGAAATCTGCCATATGCGCCAGAGTACCAACGCGTAAGAATTCACTCCCCTCACTGGCCTGACTGTCCATTTCCTCCTCCTCCAACTCCTCCAACTCCTCTTCTTCTGCCCATACACGCTCAACAGTGTAGGACTCAACAATGGTCCCCTCTTGTGTCTCGCCAACATTCTCCTCCTCTTCCTCCTCATCCTCCTCCACCTCCACCTCCTCCGATATGCGCTGAGAAACAGACCTAAGGGTGCTTTGGCTATCAACAAGGGAATCTTCTTCCCCTGTCTCTTGTGAGGAGCGCAAAGCTTCCGACTTCATGCTGACCAGAGAGTTTTTCAACAGGCCAAGCAGCGGGATGGTGAGGCTGATGATGGCGGCATCGCCACTGACCATCTGTGTTGACTCCTCAAAGTTACTCAGCACCTGACAGATATCAGACATCCACGTCCACTCCTCATTGTAGACTTGAGGAAGCTGACTGACCTGACTACCAGTTCTGGTGGAAGTTGACATCTGGCAGTCTACAATCGCTGATAACATGGTCAGTGTTGAATTCCACCTCGTGGGCACGTCGCACAACAGTCGGTGAGCGGGCAGTTGGAGGCGGCGCTGCGCTGCCCTGAGAGTGGCAGCATCTGTGCTGGACTTCCTGAAATGCGCACAGATGCGGCGCACCTTCGTGAGCAAATCAGACAGATTGGGGTATGTCTTGAGGAAACGCTGAACTATCAGATTTAACACATGGGCCAGGCATGGCACATGTGTCAGTCTGCCGAGTTGCAGAGCCGCCACCAGGTTACGGCCGTTGTCACACACAACCATGCCTGGCTTCAGGTTCAGCGGTGCCAGCCACAGATCAGTCTGCGCCGTGATGCCCTGTAATAGTTCTTGGGCGGTGTGCCTTTTATCGCCTAGGCTCAGCAGTTTGAGCACCGCCTGCTGTCGCTTAGCGACGGCACTGCTGCTGTGCCTAGAGCTACCGACTGATGGCGCCATGCCCACGGATGGTCGTTCGGAGGAGGAGGTGGAGGAGGGGTGGGAGGAGGAGGAGGCATAGTAGGCCTCAAACACCTGGACCGAGGTAGGCCCCGCAATCCTCGGCGTCGGCAGTATATGACCAGCCGCAGGGTCACACTCGGTCCCAGCCTCCACCAAGTTAACCCAATGTGCCGTCAGGGATATATAGTGGCCCTGCCCGGCAGCACTCGTCCACGTGTCCGTGGTCAGGTGGACCTTGTCAGAAACGGCGTTGGTCAGGGCACGGATTATGTTGTCTGACACGTGCTGGTGCAGGGCTGGGACGGCACATCGGGAAAAGTAGTGGCGGCTGGGGACCGAATACCGAGGGGCGGCCGCCGCCATGAGGCTGCGAAAGGCCTCGGTCTCTACTAGCCTATAGGGCAGCATCTCCAGGCTTAGCAATCTGGAAATGTGCACATTAAGGGCTTGGGCGTGCGGGTGGGTTGCACTATATTTGCGTTTCCGCTCCAGCGTCTGGGGTATGGAGAGCTGAACGCTGGTGGATGCTGTGGAGGATCGTGGAGGTGACGATGGGGTTTTTGTGGCAGGGTCCTGGGCAGGGGGCTGACTATCAGCTGACACAGGGGAAGGAGCAGTGGTGTGCACGGCCGGAGGTGAACGCGCTTGTTGCCACTGAGTGGGGTGTTTAGCATTCATATGCCTGCGCATACTGGTGGTAGTTAAGCTAGTAGTGGTGGAACCCCTGCTGATCCTGGTTTGGCAAATGTGGCACACCACAGTCCGTCGGTCATCCGGTGTTTCCTTAAAGAACCTCCAGACTTCTGAAAATCTAGCCCTCGCCGCAGGAGCCCTCGCCACGGGAGCTTCACTAGTTGACACATTTGGCGCTGATGCACCAGCTCTGGCCCTGCCTCTCCGTCTGGCCCCACCACTGCCTCTTCCAACCTGTTCTGGTCGAGGACTCTCCTCCGTCTCAGAAGCACTGTGTTCACCCGGCCTCTCAACCCAGCTTGGGTCTGTCACCTCATCATCCTCCGATCCCTCAGTCTGCTCCCCCCTCGGACTTCCTGCCCTGACAACAACTTCCCCACTGTCTGACAACCGTGTCTCCTCATCGTCGGACACCTCTTTACACACTTCTTCCACTACGTCAACAAGGTCATCATCACCCACAGACTGCGACTGGTGGAAAACCTGGGCATCAGAAAATTGCTCATCAGCAACCGGACAAGTGGTTTGTGACTGTGGGAAGGGTCCAGAAAACAGTTCCTCAGAGTATGCCGGTTCAAATGGCAAATTTTGCTGGGAGGGGGCAGACTGGGGGGGAGGAGGCTGAGGTGCAGGAGCTGGAGGAGTGCCGATTTCGGTGACATGGGTGGACTGCGTGGAAGACTGACTGGTGGACAAATTGCTCGAAGCATTGTCGGCAATCCACGACATCACCTGTTCGCACTGTTCTGGCCTCAACAGTGCTCTACCACGAGTCCCAGTAACTTCAGACATGAACCTAGGGAGTGTAGCTCTGCGGCGTTCCCCTGCTCCCTCATAAGCAGGTGGTGTCTCACCCCGCCCAGGACCACGGCCTCTGACCCCTGCAGTAGTTGGACGCCCACGTCCCCGCCCTCGTCCTCTACCCCTAGCCCTCGGGTTAAACATTTTGAAAATGAGAGTTATAACTTGTATTTTTTTTTTTAACTTTTTTTTTTTTTTTTTTTTTGTGTTTTTTAGTTTTTAAAACCAAACGATGCTATCCTATTGCTATGGCTATTTTCTAGCCAAGTATTACAGCACACTACTATGACAAATGAGATGACGCTGAGTTATGAAAAAAATAAACGTAAAATAAAAAAGGAAATGGCAGACTGTGCCTAGTTGAAATACAACCCCGGGCCCTAATAAATTTTCCCACTTCGGTCTTTGCGATGGATATGTGCGTCACTAAAACACAGTGGTCGCAAGTCTGACTCCAAATTGCTCCCAATTTGATAGTAGATGCACTGCAGCAAGTACAGCCACCAGCAGATCAACCAGAAATCAAATATATATAACGCTACTGTAGGCGTAATTAAGACGTTTGTATTCTCCTATGGCTATTTTCTAGCCAAGTATTACAGCACACTACTATGCCAGATGAGATGACGCTGAGTTATGAAAAAAATAAACGTAAAATAAAAAGAAACTGGCAGACTGTGCCTAATTGAAATACAACCCCGGGCCCTAATAAATTTTCCCACTTCGGTCTTTGCGATGGATATGTGCGTCACTAAAACACAGTGGTCGCAAGTCTGACTCCAAATTGCTCCCAATTTGATAGTAGATGCACTGCAGCAAGTACAGCCACCAGCAGATCAACCAGAAATCAAATATATATAACGCTACTGTAGGCGTAATTAAGACGTTTGTATTCTCCTATGGCTATTTTCTAGCCAAGTATTACAGCACACTACTATGCCAGATGAGATGACGCTGAGTTATGAAAAAAATAAACGTAAAATAAAAAGAAACTGGCAGACTGTGCCTAATTGAAATACAACCCCGGGCCCTAATAAATTTTCCCACTTCGGTCTTTGCGATGGATATGTGCGTCACTAAAACACAGTGGTCGCAAGTCTGACTCCAAATTGCTCCCAATTTGATAGTAGATGCACTGCAGCAAGTACAGCCACCAGCAGATCAACCAGAAATCAAATATATATAACGCTACTGTAGGCGTAATTAAGACGTTTGTATTCTCCTATGGCTATTTTCTAGCCAAGTATAACAGCACACTACTATGCCAGATGAGATGACGCTGAGTTATGAAAAAAATAAACGTAAAATAAAAAAGGAAATGGCAGACTGTGCCTAGTTGAAATACAACCCCGGGCCCTAATAAATTTTCCCACTTCGGTCTTTGCGATGGATATGTGCGTCACTAAAACACAGTGGTCGCAAGTCTGACTCCAAATTGCTCCCAATTTGATAGTAGATGCACTGCAGCAAGTACAGCCACCAGCAGATCAACCAGAAATCAAATATATATAACGCTACTGTAGGCGTAATTAAGACGTTTGTATTCTCCTATGGCTATTTTCTAGCCAAGTATTACAGCACACTACTATGCCAGATGAGATGACGCTGAGTTATGAAAAAAATAAACGTAAAATAAAAAGAAACTGGCAGACTGTGCCTAATTGAAATACAACCCCGGGCCCTAATAAATTTTCCCACTTCGGTCTTTGCGATGGATATGTGCGTCACTAAAACACAGTGGTCGCAAGTCTGACTCCAAATTGCTCCCAATTTGATAGTAGATGCACTGCAGCAAGTACAGCCACCAGCAGATCAACCAGAAATCAAATATATATAACGCTACTGCAGGCGTAATTAAGACGTTTGTATTCTCCTATGGCTATTTTCTAGCCAAGTATTACAGCACACTACTATGCCAGATGAGATGACGCTGAGTTATGAAAAAAATAAACGTAAAATAAAAAGAAACTGGCAGACTGTGCCTAATTCTACTCAAACCCCTAATAAATTTTCCCACTTTGGTGTTTGAGGTGGATATGTGTGTCACTAACAGCTAAACACAACGGTAGCAAGTCCCCCTGCTAATTCCTCACAAAATGGTACTAGATGCAAATAAAGAAAAAAAAAGTAGAACGTTATTGTAGCCCTAAGAAGGGCTGTTGGGTTCTTTAAGAATCACTACTGCCTAACAGTAAGCTAATAGAACACCCTAACGCTTTCCCTGAGCAGCAGCAGCTCTCTCCCTAGCGGCATCCAGACAGAGAATGATCCGAGCAGCGCGGGCAGCGGCTAGTCTATCCCAGGGTCACCTGATCTGGCCAGCCAACCACTGCTATCTACGTGTAAGGGTACCACGTCATGCTGGGTGGAGTGCAGAGTCTCCTGGCTTGTGATTGGCTCTGTTTCTGGCCGCCAAAAAGCAAAACGGCGGGAGCTGCCATTTTCTCGAGCGGGCGAAATACTCGTCCGAGCAACGAGCAGTTACGAGTACGCTAATGCTCGATCGAGCATCAAGCTCGGACGAGTATGTTCGCTCATCTCTAATAAGAACCCATCTCAGTTCCATCTTTATCCTTCTTAAGGATCAATACTATGGCGGCCTCCGTCATTGATCCCCGTATCGCCCCCTCTGCAAATGCTGCTGTAAACACCGATTCTAATATTGGAGACAAAACCTTTTGATAGTTTCTATAGAAGGCAGAGGGCAGACCATCTAATCCGGGTGCTGAGTCTGATGTAGAAGTCCTAATGGCCTCCAGAATCTCTTCCACCCCTATAGGGTCATTCAAAGGGAGCCTCTCTTCTTCTGACAGACTAGGGGTAGGAATCGATTCCAGAAAGCCATTTAACTGACCATCCATGTACCTTACTTCGGATGCATAAAGCGCCTCATAAAAGAGCCTAAAGCTCTCCAGTATTGCTCCTTGATCTTGGACCAGTTTCCCAGTGTGGTCCAAAATAGCATGAACCCCTTGGTTGCTCTCTTTTTTTTTGAGAAAATTAGCCAAAAGTTTACCCGGTTTACCCCCCTCCGCATAGTTTCTATATCCCCTAAAAAATGCTCTATGTTGGGATTTCTCTGTCATGAAGGTGGTAAAAGCCAGTTGGGACTCCAGAAACTTATCTCTATCTGCTTCTGTAGAGGTAGCAGCCCAGGTTTTCTGGTTAAGGTCTAATTCTTTTTTAAGTTTAAGCTCCCTCTGCCTGAATTCCTTTTTCTTCCAGTTAATCTCTGAAAAAAAGATACCACGCAGATAAGCTTTCAATGAGTCCCACACCCTCCATGGTTCCCCACTCCCCAAGTTACGAGACCAGAACTCTTGAATCAGTCTATTGATCTTCTCCTCATTATTCAGGATTGCGAGCCAGTGAGGGTTAAGTCTAAAAAAGCTTCCTCTTTCCAAACATGTTCCCTTCTGCAACCTCAATAAGAGGAATATCCCACCATGGCCAGAGACCGCTATAGGCTCATACTTCATTCTTGATATAAAGCCGAGGAAGGGGTCGTTAGCCAAACATAAGTCAATCCTAGAGAGAGATGAGTGGGTCCGACTAAAACAAGAGAACGCAGGTTTATCCAAATATTTAGTACGCCAGACATCCCTAAGTAACCAACTCTCGCAAAAAGTTCTTAAGCCCGAGGACCCCCTATCCCTATGCCTGGTAAAGCTACTCAGGCTACGTCTGTCCAAATCTCCATCGAAAACTGCGTTAAAATCCCCTAGGACCAGAACCGGAATGTCCTCTCTGTCTCTAGTAAACTGGGTTAATTCATTTAACACTTCCATTGAGAAGGGAGGCGGAATATATACGAAGGCCAAGACACAAAGGATTTTATATAATGCACAAAATAGGAAGATAAACCTCCCCCTTTTATCTGTCTTAACCGCTAAAATTTTAATATCCACCCTATTATGAATAAGAACGGATACTTCCCTGGAAAATGCGGACCCGCAAGAATGGAAAACAGAAGATGCCCATCTTCTATCTAACCAGGCCGTAGTGTCGGGAGTAAGGTGTGTCTCTATCAAACAAACAATACCGGGCAAATGTCGGGCCACTATATCATTTACAATACATCGCTTACGTCGGTCATTCAGGCCCCTGACATTCCACGCATATACCTGAGTAGACATAGATTAAAGAAAAAAAAAAAAAAAAAAAAATTTATCTCCTCTTCTCTCTTCCCCAGCTGACTCGGTATGTCTCTCCATCCCCCCATCCCTCCCGTCCCACCCGCTCCCAACCCACCCCTCCCCCCCTACCTTCTGACCTGCCACTAAGAGCAGGACTCAAAAACCTCCTAACTTCCATTCCGACCCCCCCCCCTCCTCTCCACCCAAACCGCCCAAAATGATACATGATACAGCTTTATTACAAAATATCCACCAAGGTAAATCAACATTCTTAGAAGCCCTTTGACTCCAGCCAATTAGAGGCTTCAACAGAACTATCAAAGAAAACAGTGTGATCATTATACACCACCCTCAGCTTGGCTGGATATAGTAATGAAAACTTCATCCCTGCCTCCTTCATGCGCATTTTAACATCTTTAAACTTCACTCTCTTCTGCTGTGTTGCCAATGAAAAATCAGGAAAAATTGAAACCCTGCCCCCGTTATAAGTCAAGTCTTGTTTGGAACGTGAGAACCTTATAATCCTATCCCGGTCCTGAGAACACAAAATTTTAGCTAGAATGACCCTAGGGGGGGCACCTGGTATCGGGGGTTTGCCGAGGACCCGGTGGGCCCTCTCAATCATAAATAGAGTAGAGAGCTCATCGGGGCCCATTATTTCTTTGATCCACGCTTGAACCCATTCCGTTAGGGAATTTCCACCAACCTCCTCAGGGAGGCCAATTATGCGGATGTTGGAACGCCTAGAGCGGTCCTCTAAATCCGTCAATTTCTCCCTCAGGAGAGTCTGTATTTTCCCCAGACCCCCGACTTCCTTCTTTAGACTTTTGGTTTCCCCCTCCAGTGACCTTACTTGACTCGCTACATTAGAGACCTTGTCCCGGATCTTAACCACATCCTCCTTCACTAGACCTATTTCGGTTGATAGGGCCGAAACCTGTTTGTCCAACCCCTCCACCGTTATCCCTGTCTTCTGTACAGTTGTCAAAATTTCCACCCAGATTGGGTTAGTAGCATCTTCTATAGTCTCTATTATTCCCTCCGAGGTAGATTTAACAGGGCCTTCGCCCTGGAGGGGGGGAGAGGGGGTGTTACCACTTTTTGCATTTTGGCGGGTTTTTGTGATTGGAGAATTCCATATTTTTTCCAATTTTCCAGACGAGTCCGATTTCCCACCACTCCGATCCTTACCCTCCTTTGGGGACCCTCCACTCCCCCCCCCAGATTTTCTCCCTGTAGATTTTGGGGGCATTTTTCTTTTTCCTTTTATTCCCCTTTCCCTTTCCCCCTTTTCCCCTTAATCCCCTTTCTTACTCTCTGTTCCCGGCCCTCAAGATTAAGCCAAGTTGTATGTACACACTTATCAACACAATTAATTTACAACACTTCAGTTCAAATACAAAAAAAAAACAGAGAGAACAATTTTATAAACTACCATAGGGGGGGGACAATACCCAAAACCGCCTGAAGGAGCCCTACGGATGGAATAGACGGGGATGGAATGGGTGGAATAGGCGGGAAAGGCAGCCAGCGAGATGTTATCAGAATCCACTCCAACAAAAGAAAAAAAAAAAAAAAAAAAAAAAACAGTCCAAAGAGGGGACAGAGTCCAACAGCACCCAGGGCTAAGCCCCTTTTCTTTGCCCCTTCCTCCCTTCTCCTTCTTCGCCACTAAGAGGGCAGAGTTAGTTAATAAGTGTAATTAGTAGGGAGAAGGCACTGACCAGGGATTTTCGGGCAGAAAACATTAATTAACCGTACAGTCAGAATAGTAGAGTTTTAGTAAACATCCAGCAAAAAGGAGAAGCAGTTATCTATCGTTAAAGAGGGCGCAAGCCAGCGACCAGGGTTTTTCGGGCAAATAGCGTTAATTAGCAGCACAGTCAGATTAGTAGAGTTTTAGTAAACAGCAAGCAAAAGAAGATCACGGTTATCTATAGTTAGAAAGGGCGCAAGCCAGCATAGGGAACCTCCACACAATAGGCCCCAAAGGGACCACAACTCCTGCGACACGAAGGTATCTCACCACCAGCTGTTCAGGCGACCCTTGAATCTCCGTTGGCCTCCGAATCCATACCGCGAGTCCGAGCGGGCGACGTCGTGTAGACCTCCAGGATAACAGCAGCGGGCCCTCCAGCCAGGCAGCCGCCTCTGGTCTGCCAAAAAGATCAATATTTCGGACCACACCAGCTCTCACCTGGTGTATCCGGCTTGGGATAAGGCCCTCAGCTCCTGCTCCACTTGGGACACCCAGCTCTCACCTGGAGTATCCGACCTGCAATAGCGCACACGGCTCCTGCCCCACCTGGAACGCCCGATCTCCACTCGCTGTCGGCCGGCTTCAGCTCCAGCTCTCACCTGGAGCTGAGTCTATTTTCTCTCTGAGCACCAGAGAAGCCGACTCGGTGCAGCGCCACCCCGAACAACCAGGGCTCATTCGGAGCCGGCACCTGGATGAAGCAGCGGTTTGGCGGTGGGAACGAGGGAAGCTACCTCCGTAACGGCATCAGCTTGGCGGCATCAGCTTGGCGGCATCAGGGGGCGGCTCGCGGTCAGAGCCGAGGAGAGGGGGCGGATCCGGACGTGCGTGCTCGCGTCACGTCATGCCGATCCGGAAGTCGTACCAAAATGCATGAGGCTAGTTTGCATCCCAC
This sequence comes from Engystomops pustulosus, assembly GCF_040894005.1. NCBI lineage: Eukaryota > Metazoa > Chordata > Amphibia > Anura > Leptodactylidae > Engystomops > Engystomops pustulosus. Next base: position 57,959,815 of record NC_092421.1, on the reverse strand, counting down.
GGAACACTGTGCTTGTCACAGTGGTTTCGCTTAAAAACTGGGACCATGACATCATAAAGGGCCCTGTTCTGCTGGCAGCTGTGGCTGTCTCACTGCTCATTCCAGCTCTGCAGCTCTTCAAGGAGGCAGCGGGAGATGCTGTGCACTGGGGCAGTCATCTCTGGGTTCATGGAAACCCCAGGAGGGGTAATGGCCCGTGCCAAGCAAGTTGGGCTTAGGGAAGATTTAAAGCGCATAGCAGACCATAATGCTAAAAGCACAAAAATCATGCATCATGTTCTTTTGCATGGGATTAGATGGCTGTCTTCTTTAGTCCTGCATACAGATATGTTTTTGGAGCATAATAGCGGCAGGGCAAGTCTTAATCTAGACGTCCCCACCCCCAGCTTTATCAAAGCAAAGTAGAATCAGCCTGGGCCGCTTGCCTCTGTCTGCTAAACACCAGTCTTTATTAATCCAGTTAAAAGTCAAACTTTTGCTTTGGAATGAAAGGTCTACATCTAGGGGAAGTGTCTGCCTGGGTGTACGACTTGCTTCATGGAGAACATTTAAGTTCCCTACATCCAACCTATTGTGCCAGTGCCCCCCTCCACTAGCCTTCTAAGTGGAACCTGTCAAAGTAGGTTATGCCAGCTTGATTTTTACAGCATTTTGCTCCAATTCCACACGTTTTTGCAACATCTAAAGGGATCATGGCAAAGTAGTTAGAAGTTGTGCAAATGGGGGTTGATGCAGATTACAAAAGATTAAAAGGGGATGGCAGCACCCCCAGCATGTTTGGCATCTATTTTCCTGGAAGGCAGTTGTCTTCTTTTTAGGAGCTTGCAAGCGCCATTTTCTGTGCATGGCAATAGAAGCTTGGCAGTGTGGTTTCAAAATGGCCGCCCCCAGAGGCAGAAAAATACAAAATGGCTGCCCGCAGAAGAAAGCATGAGGCTAGTTTGCATCCCACGGAACACTGTGCTTGTCACAGTGGTTTCCCTTGGAAACTGGGACCATGACATCATAAAGGGTCCTGTTCTGCTGGCAGCTGTGGCTGTCTCACTGCTCATTCCAGCTCTGCAGCTCTTCAAGGAGGCAGCAGGAGATGCTGTGCACTGGGGCAGTCATCTCTGGGTTCATGGAAACCCCAGGAGGGGTAATGGCCCGTGCCAAGCAAGTTGGGCTTAGGGAAGATTTAAAGCGCATAGCAGACCATAATGCTAAAAGCACAAAAATCATGCATCATGTTCTTTTGCATGGGATTAGATGGCTGTCTTCTTTAGTCCTGCATACAGATATGTTTTTGGAGCAAAATAGCGGCAGGGCAAGTCTTAATTTAGACGTCCCCACCCCCAGCTTTATCAAAGCAAAGTAGAATCAGCCTGGGCCGCTTGCCTCTGTCTGCTAAACACCAGTCTTTATTAATCCAGTTAAAAGTCAAACTTTTGCTTTGGAATGAAAGGTCTACATCTAGGGGAAGTGTCTGCCTGGGTGTACGACTTGCTTCATGAAGAACATTTAAGTTCCCTACATCCAACCTATTGTGCCAGTGCCCCCCTCCACTAGCCTTCTAAGTGGAACCTGTCAAAGTAGTTTATGCCAGCTTGATTTTTACAGCATTTTGCTCCAATTCCACATGTTTTTGCAACATCTAAAGGGATCATGTCAAAGTAGTTAGAAGTTGTGCAAATGGGGGTTGATGCAGATTACAAAAGATTAAAAGTTGATGGCAGCACCCCCAGCATGTGTGGCATCTATTTTCCTGGAAGGCAGTTGTCTTCTTTTTAGGAGCTTGCAAGCGCCATTTTCTGTGCATGGCAATAGAAGCTTGGCAGTGGGGTTTCAAAATGGCCGCCCCCAGAGGCAGAAAAATACAAAATGGCTGCCCGTAGAAGAAAGCATGAGGCTAGTTTGCATCCCACGGAACACTGTGCTTGTCACAGTGGTTTCCCTTGGAAACTGGGACCATGACATCATAAAGGGCCCTGTTCTGCTGGCAGCTGTGGCTGTCTCACTGCTCATTCCAGCTCTGCAGCTCTTCAAGGAGGCAGCGGGAGATGCTGTGCACTGGGGCAGTCATCTCTGGGTTCATGGAAACCCCAGGAGGGGTAATGGCCCGTACCAAGCAAGTTGGGCTTAGGGAAGATTTAAAGCGCATAGCAGACCATAATGCTAAAAGCACAAAAATCATGCATCATGTTCTTTTGCATGGGATTAGATGGCTGTCTTCTTTAGTCCTGCATACAGATATGTTTTTGGAGCAAAATAGCGGCAGGGCAAGTCTTAATTTAGACGTCCCCACCCCGAGCTTTATCAAAGCAAAGTAGAATCAGCCTGGGCCGCTTTGCCTCTGTCTGCTAAACACCAGTCTTTATTAATCCAGTTAAAAGTCAAACTTTTGCTTTGGAATGAAAGGTCTACATCTAGGGGAAGTGTCTGCCTGGGTGTACGACTTGCTTCATGAATAACATTTAAGTTCTCTACATCCAACCTATTGTGCCAGTGCCCCCCTCCACTAGCCTTCTAAGTGGAACCTGTCAAAGTAGGTTATGCCAGCTTGATTTTTACAGCATTTTGCTCCAATTCCACATGTTTTTGCAACATCTAAAGGGATCATGGCAAAGTAGTTAGAAGTTGTGCAAATGGGGGTTGATGCAGATTACAAAAGATTAAAAGGGGATGGCAGCACCCCCAGCATGTGTGGCATCTATTTTCCTGGAAGGCAGTTGTCTTCTTTTTAGGAGCTTGCAAGCGCCATTTTCTGTGCATGGCAATAGAAGCTTGGCAGTGGGGTTTCAAAATGGCCGCCCCCAGAGGCAGAAAAATACAAAATGGCTGCCCGCAGAAGAAAGCATGAGGCTAGTTTGCATCCCACGGAACACTGTGCGTGTCACAGTGGTTTCCCTTGGAAACTGGGACCATGACATCATAAAGGTCCCTGTTCTGCTGGTAGCTGTGGCTGTCTCACTGCTCATTCCAGCTCTGCAGCTCTTCAATGAGGCAGCGGGAGATGCTGTGCACTGGGGCAGTCATCTCTGGGTTCATGGAAACCCCAGGAGGGGTAATGGCCCGTGCCAAGCAAGTTGGGCTTAGGGAAGATTTAAAGCGCATAGCAGACCATAATGGTAAAAGCACAAAAATCATGCATCATGTTCTTTTGCATGGGATTAGATGGCTGTCTTCTTTAGTCCTGCATACAGATATGTTTTTGGAGCATAATAGCGGCAGGGCAAGTCTTAATCTAGACGTCCCCACCCCCAGCTTTATCAAAGCAAAGTAGAATCAGCCTGGGCCGCTTGCCTCTGTCTGCTAAACACCAGTCTTTATTAATCCAGTTAAAAGTCAAACTTTTGCTTTGGAATGAAAGGTCTACATCTAGGGGAAGTGTCTGCCTGGGTGTACGACTTGCTTCATGGAGAACATTTAAGTTCCCTACATCCAACCTATTGTGCCAGTGCCCCCCTCCACTAGCCTTCTAAGTGGAACCTGTCAAAGTAGGTTATGCCAGCTTGATTTTTACAGCATTTTGCTCCAATTACACACGTTTTTGCAACATCTAAAGGGATCATGGCAAAGTAGTTAGAAGTTGTGCAAATGGGGGTTGATGCAGATTACAAAAGATTAAAAGGGGATGGCAGCACCCCCAGCATGTGTGGCATCTATTTTCCTGGAAGGCAGTTGTCTTCTTTTTAGGAGCTTGCAAGCGCCATTTTCTGTGCATGGCAATAGAAGCTTGGCAGTGGGGTTTCAAAATGGCCGCCCCCAGAGGCAGAAAAATACAAAATGGCTGCCCGCAGAAGAAAGCATGAGGCTAGTTTGCATCCCACGGAACACTCTGCTTGTCACAGTGGTTTCCCTTGGAAACTGGGACCATGACATCATAAAGGGCCCTGTTCTGCTGGCAGCTGTGGCTGTCTCACTGCTCATTCCAGCTCTGCAGCTCTTCAAGGAGGCAGCGGGAGATGCTGTGCACTGGGGCAGTCATCTCTGGGTTCATGGAAACCCCAGGAGGGGTAATGGCCCGTGCCAAGCAAGTTGGGCTTAGGGAAGATTTAAAGCGCATAGCAGACCATAATGCTAAAAGCACAAAAATCATTCATCATGTTCTTTTGCATGGGATTAGATGGCTGTCTTCTTTAGTCCTGCATACAGATATGTTTTTGGAGCATAATAGCGGCAGGGCAAGTCTTAATCTAGACGTCCCCACCCCCAGCTTTATCAAAGCAAAGTAGAATCAGCCTGGGCCGCTTGCCTCTGTCTGCTAAACACCAGTCTTTATTAATCCAGTTAAAAGTCAAACTTTTGCTTTGGAATGAAAGGTCTACATCTAGGGGAAGTGTCTGCCTGGGTGTACGACTTGCTTCATGGAGAACATTTAAGTTCCCTACATCCAACCTATTGTGCCAGTGCCCCCCTCCACTAGCCTTCTAAGTGGAACCTGTCAAAGTAGGTTATGCCAGCTTGATTTTTACAGCATTTTGCTCCAATTCCACACGTTTTTGCAACATCTAAAGGGATCATGGCAAAGTAGTTAGAAGTTGTGCAAATGGGGGTTGATGCAGATTACAAAAGATTAAAAGGGGATGGCAGCACCCCCAGCATGTGTGGCATCTATTTTCCTGGAAGGCAGTTGTCTTCTTTTTAGGAGCTTGCAAGCGCCATTTTCTGTGCATGGCAATAGAAGCTTGGCAGTGGGGTTTCAAAATGGCCGCCCCCAGAGGCAGAAAAATACAAAATGGCTGCCCGCAGAAGAAAGCATGAGGCTAGTTTGCATCCCACGGAACACTGTGCTTGTCACAGTGGTTTCCCTTGGAAACTGGGACCATGACATCATAAAGGGCCCTGTTCTGCTGGCAGCTGTGGCTGTCTCACTGCTCATTCCAGCTCTGCAGCTCTTCAAGGAGGCAGCGGGAGATGCTGTGCACTGGGGCAGTCATCTCTGGGTTCATGGAAACCCCAGGAGGGGTAATGGCCCGTACCAAGCAAGTTGGGCTTAGGGAAGATTTAAAGCGCATAGCAGACCATAATGCTAAAAGCACAAAAATCATGCATCATGTTCTTTTGCATGGGATTAGATGGCTGTCTTCTTTAGTCCTGCATACAGATATGTTTTTGGAGCATAATAGCGGCAGGGCAAGTCTTAATCTAGACGTCCCCACCCCCAGCTTTATCAAAGCAAAGTAGAATCAGCCTGGGCCGCTTGCCTCTGTCTGCTAAACACCAGTCTTTATTAATCCAGTTAAAAGTCAAACTTTTGCTTTGGAATGAAAGGTCTACATCTAGGGGAAGTGTCTGCCTGGGTGTACGACTTGCTTCATGGAGAACATTTAAGTTCCCTACATCCAACCTATTGTGCCAGTGCCCCCCTCCACTAGCCTTCTAAGTGGAACCTGTCAAAGTAGGTTATGCCAGTTTGATTTTTACAGCATTTTGCTTCAATTCCACACGTTTTTGCAACATCTAAAGGGATCATGTCAAAGTAGTTAGAAGTTGTGCAAATGGGGGTTGATGCAGATTACAAAAGATTAAAAGGGGATGGCAGCACCCCCAGCATGTGTGGCATCTATTTTCCTGGAAGGCAGTTGTCTTCTTTTTAGGAGCTTGCAAGCGCCATTTTCTGTGCATGGCAATAGAAGCTTGGCAGTGGGGTTTCAAAATGGCGCCCCCAGAGGCAGAAAAATACAAAATGGCTGCCCGCAGAAGAAAGCATGAGGCTAGTTTGCATCCCACGGAACACTGTGCGTGTCACAGTGGTTTCCCTTGGAAACTGGGACCATGACATCATAAAGGGTCCTGTTCTGCTGGCAGCTGTGGCTGTCTCACTGCTCATTCCAGCTCTGCAGCTCTTCAAGGAGGCAGCAGGAGATGCTGTGCACTGGGGCAGTCATCTCTGGGTTCATGGAAACCCCAGGAGGGGTAATGGCCCGTGCCAAGCAAGTTGGGCTTAGGGAAGATTTAAAGCGCATAGCAGACCATAATGCTAAAAGCACAAAAATGATGCATCATGTTCTTTTGCATGGGATTAGATGGCTGTCTTCTTTAGTCCTGCATACAGATATGTTTTTGGAGCATAATAGCGGCAGGGCAAGTCTAAATTTAGACGTCCCCACCCCCAGCTTTATCAAAGCAAAGTAGAATCAGCCTGGGCCGCTTGCCTCTGTCTGCTAAACACCAGTCTTTATTAATCCAGTTAAAAGTCAAACTTTTGCTTTGGAATGAAAGGTCTACATCTAGGGGAAGTGTCTGCCTGGGTGTACGACTTGCTTCATGGAGAACATTTAAGTTCCCTACATCCAACCTATTGTGCCAGTGCCCCCCTCCACTAGCCTTCTAAGTGGAACCTGTCAAAGTAGGTTATGCCAGCTTGATTTTTACAGGATTTTGCTCCAATTCCACACGTTTTTGCAACATCTAAAGGGATCATGGCAAAGTAGTTAGAAGTTGTGCAAATGGGGGTTGATGCAGATTACAAAAGACTAAAAGGGGATGGCAGCACCCCCAGCATGTGTGGCATCTATTTTCCTGGAAGGCAGTTGTCTTCTTTTTAGGAGCTTGCAAGCGCCATTTTCTGTGCATGCCAATAGAAGCTTGGCAGTGGGGTTTCAAAATGGCCGCCCCCAGAGGCAGAAAAATACAAAATGGCTGCCCGCAGAAGAAAGCATGAGGCTAGTTTGCATCCCACGGAACACTGTGCGTGTCACAGTGGTTTCCCTTGGAAACTGGGACCATGACATCATAAAGGGCCCTGTTCTGCTGGCAGCTGTGGCTGTCTCACTGCTCATTCCAGCTCTGCAGCTCTTCAAGGAGGCAGCGGGAGATGCTGTGCACTGGGGCAGTCATCTCTGGGTTCATGGAAACCCCAGGAGGGGTAATGGCCCGTGCCAAGCAAGTTGGGCTTAGGGAAGATTTAAAGCGCATAGCAGACCATAATGCTAAAAGCACAAAAATCATGTATCATGTTTTTTTGCATGGGATTAGATGGCTGTCTTCTTTAGTCCTGCGTACAGATATGTTTTTGGAGCATAATAGCGGCAGGGCAAGTCTTAATCTAGACGTCCCCACCCCCAGCCTTATCAATGCAAAGTAGAATCAGCCTGGGCCGCTTGCCTCTGTCTGCTAAACACCAGTCTTTATTAATCCAGTTAAAAGTCAAACTTTTGCTTTGGAATGAAAGGTCTACATCTAGGGGAAGTGTCTGCCTGGGTGTACGACTTGCTTCATGGAGAACATTTAAGTTCCCTACATCCAACCTATTGTGCCAGTGCCCCCCTCCACTAGCCTTCTAAGTGGAACCTGTCAAAGTAGGTTATGCCAGCTTGATTTTTACAGCATTTTGCTCCAATTCCACACGTTTTTGCAACATCTAAAGGGATCATGGCAAAGTAGTTAGAAGTTGTGCAAATGGGGGTTGATGCAGATTACAAAAGATTAAAAGGGGATGGCAGCACCCCCAGCATGTGTGGCATCTATATTTTCCTGGAAGGCAGTTGTCTTCTTTTTAGGAGCTTGCAAGCGCCATTTTCTGTGCATGCCAATAGAAGCTTGGCAGTGGGGGTTTCAAAATGGCGCCCCCAGAGGCAGAAAAATACAAAATGGCTGCCCGCAGAAGAAAGCATGAGGCTAGTTTGCATCCCATGGAACACTGTGCGTGTCACAGTGGTTTCCCTTGGAAACTGGGACCATGACATCATAAAGGGCCCTGTTCTGCTGGCAGCTGTGGCTGTCTCACTGCTCATTCCAGCTCTGCAGCTCTTCAAGGAGGCAGCGGGAGATGCTGTGCACTGGGGCAGTCATCTCTGGGTTCATGGAAACCCCAGGAGGGGTAATGGCCCGTGCCAAGCAAGTTGGGCTTAGGGAAGGTTTAAAGCGCATAGCAGACCATAATGCTAAAAGCACAAAAATCATGCATCATGTTCTTTTGCATGGGATTAGATGGCTGTCTTCTTTTGTCCTGCATACAGACATGTTTAAGGAGCAAAATAGCGGCAGGGCAAGTCTTAATTTAGACGTCCACAACCCCAGCTTTATCAAAGCAAAGTAGAATCAGCCTGGGCCGCTTTGCCTCTGTCTGCTAAACACCAGTCTTTATTAATCCAGTTAAAAGTCAAACTTTTGCTTTGGAATGAAAGGTCTACATCTAGGGGAAGTGTCTGCCTGGGTGTACGACTTGCTTCATGGAGAACATTTAAGTTCCCTACATCCAACCTATTGTGCCAGTGCCCCCCTCCACTAGCCTTCTAAGTGGAACCTGTCAAAGTAGGTTATGCCAGCTTGATTTTTACAGCATTTTGCTCCAATTCCACACGTTTTTGCAACATCTAAAGGGATCATGGCAAAGTAGTTAGAAGTTGTGCAAATGGGGGTTGATGCAGATTACAAAAGATTAAAAGGGGGTGGCAGCACCCCCAGCATGTGTGGCATCTATTTTCCTGGAAGGCAGTTGTCTTCTTTTTAGGAGCTTGCAAGCGCCATTTTCTGTGCATGGCAATAGAAGCTTGGCAGTGGGGTTTCAAAATGGCCGCCCCCAGAGGCAGAAAAATACAAAATGGCTGCCCGCAGAAGAAAGCATGAGGCTAGTTTGCATCCCACGGAACACTGTGCGTGTCACTGTGGTTTCCCTTGGAAACTGGGACCATGACATCATAAAGGGCCCTGTTCTGCTGGTAGCTGTGGCTGTCTCACTGCTCATTCCAGCTCTGCAGCTCTTCAAGGAGGCAGCGGCAGATGCTGTGCACTGGGGCAGTCATCTCTGGGTTCATGGAAACCCCAGGAGGGGTAATGGCCCGTGCCAAGCAAGTTGGGCTTAGGGAAGATTTAAAGCGCATAGCAGACCATAATGCTAAAAGCACAAAAATCATGCATCATGTTCTTTTGCATGGGATTAGATGGCTGTCTTCTTTAGTCCTGCATACAGATATGTTTTTGGAGCATAATAGCGGCAGGGCAAGTCTTAATCTAGACGTCCCCACCCCCAGCTTTATCAAAGCAAAGTAGAATCAGCCTGGGCCGCTTGCCTCTGTCTGCTAAACACCAGTCTTTATTAATCCAGTTAAAAGTCAAACTTTTGCTTTGGAATGAAAGGTCTACATCTAGGGGAAGTGTCTGCCTGGGTGTACGACTTGCTTCATGGAGAACATTTAAGTTCCCTACATCCAACCTATTGTGCCAGTGCCCCCCTCCACTAGCCTTCTAAGTGGAACCTGTCAAAGTAGGTTATGCCAGCTTGATTTTTACAGCATTTTGCTCCAATTCCACACGTTTTTGCAACATCTAAAGGGATCATGGCAAAGTAGTTAGAAGTTGTGCAAATGGGGGTTGATGCAGATTACAAAAGATTAAAAGGGGATGGCAGCACCCCCAGCATGTGTGGCATCTATTTTCCTGGAAGGCAGTTGTCTTCTTTTTAGGAGCTTGCAAGCGCCATTTTCTGTGCATGGCAATAGAAGCTTGGCAGTGGGGTTTCAAAATGGCCACCCCCAGAGGCAGAAAAATACAAAATGGCTGCCCGCAGAAGAAAGCATGAGGCTAGTTTGCATCCCACGGAACACTGTGCTTGTCACAGTGGTTTCCCTTGGAAACTGGGACCATGACATCATAAAGGGCCCTGTTCTGCTGGCAGCTGTGGCTGTCTCACTGCTCATTCCAGCTCTGCAGCTCTTCAAGGAGGCAGCGGGAGATGCTGTGCACTGGGGCAGTCATCTCTGGGTTCATGGAAACCCCAGGAGGGGTAATGGCCCGTGCCAAGCAAGTTGGGCTTAGGGAAGATTTAAAGCGCATAGCAGACCATAATGCTAAAAGCACAAAAATCATGCATCATGTTCTTTTGCATGGGATTAGATGGCTGTCTTCTTTAGTCCTGCATACAGATATGTTTTTGGAGCATAATAGCGGCAGGGCAAGTCTTAATCTAGACGTCCCCACCCCCAGCTTTATCAAAGCAAAGTAGAATCAGCCTGGGCCGCTTGCCTCTGTCTGCTAAACACCAGTCTTTATTAATCCAGTTAAAAGTCAAACTTTTGCTTTGGAATGAAAGGTCTACATCTAGGGGAAGTGTCTGCCTGGGTGTACGACTTGCTTCATGGAGAACATTTAAGTTCCCTACATCCAACCTATTGTGCCAGTGCCCCCCTCCACTAGCCTTCTAAGTGGAACCTGTCAAAGTAGGTTATGCCAGCTTGATTTTTACAGCATTTTGCTCCAATTCCACACGTTTTTGCAACATCTAAAGGGATCATGGCAAAGTAGTTAGAAGTTGTGCAAATCGGGGTTGATGCAGATTACAAAAGATTAAAAGGGGATGGCAGCACCCCCAGCATGTGTGGCATCTATTTTCCTGGAAGGCAGTTGTCTTCTTTTTCTAAGCTTGCAAGCGCCATTTTCTGTGCATGGCAATAGAAGCTTGGCAGTGGGGTTTCAAAATGGCCGCCCCCAGAGGCAGAAAAATACAAAATGGCTGCCCGCAGAAGAAAGCATGAGGCTAGTTTGCATCCCACGGAACACTGTGCTTGTCACAGTGGTTTCCCTTGGAAACTGGGACCATGACATCATAAAGGGCCCTGTTCTGCTGGCAGCTGTGGCTGTCTCACTGCTCATTCCAGCTCTGCAGCTCTTCAAGGAGGCAGCGGGAGATGCTGTGCACTGGGGCAGTCATCTCTGGGTTCATGGAAACCCCAGGAGGGGTAATGGCCCGTGCCAAGCAAGTTGGGCTTAGGGAAGATTTAAAGCGCATAGCAGACCATAATGCTAAAAGCACAAAAATCATTCATCATGTTCTTTTGCATGGGATTAGATGGCTGTCTTCTTTAGTCCTGCATACAGATATGTTTTTGGAGCATAATAGCGACAGGGCAAGTCTTAATCTAGACGTCCCCACCCCCAGCTTTATCAAAGCAAAGTAGAATCAGCCTGGGCCGCTTGCCTCTGTCTGCTAAACACCAGTCTTTATTAATCCAGTTAAAAGTCAAACTTTTGCTTTGGAATGAAAGGTCTACATCTAGGGGAAGTGTCTGCCTGGGTGTACGACTTGCTTCATGGAGAACATTTAAGTTCCCTACATCCAACCTATTGTGCCAGTGCCCCCCTCCACTAGCCTTCTAAGTGGAACCTGTCAAAGTAGGTTATGCCAGCTTGATTTTTACAGCATTTTGCTCCAATTCCACACGTTTTTGCAACATCTAAAGGGATCATGGCAAAGTAGTTAGAAGTTGTGCAAATGGGGGTTGATGCAGATTACAAAAGATTAAAAGGGGATGGCAGCACCCCCAGCATGTGTGGCATCTATTTTCCTGGAGGGCAGTTGTCTTCTTTTTAGGAGCTTGCAAGCGCCATTTTCTGTGCATGGCAATAGAAGCTTGGCAGTGGGGTTTCAAAATGGCCACCCCCAGAGGCAGAAAAATACAAAATGGCTGCCCGCAGAAGAAAGCATGAGGCTAGTTTGCATCCCACGGAACACTGTGCTTGTCACAGTGGTTTCCCTTGGAAACTGGGACCATGACATCATAAAGGGCCCTGTTCTGCTGGCAGCTGTGGCTGTCTCACTGCTCATTCCAGCTCTGCAGCTCTTCAAGGAGGCAGCGGGAGATGCTGTGCACTGGGGCAGTCATCTCTGGGTTCATGGAAACCCCAGGAGGGGTAATGGCCTGTGACAAGCAAGTTGGGCTTAGGGAAGATTTAAAGCGCATAGCAGACCATAATGCTAAAAGCACAAAAATCATGCATCATGTTCTTTTGCATGGGATTAGATGGCTGTCTTCTTTAGTCCTGCATACAGATATGTTTTTGGAGCATAATAGCGGCAGGGCAAGTCTTAATCTAGACGTCCCCATCCCCAGCTTTATCAAAGCAAAGTAGAATCAGCCTGGGCCGCTTGCCTCTGTCTGCTAAACACCAGTCTTTATTAATCCAGTTAAAAGTCAAACTTTTGCTTTGGAATGAAAGGTCTACATCTAGGGGAAGTGTCTGCCTGGGTGTACGACTTGCTTCATGGAGAACATTTAAGTTCCCTACATCCAACCTATTGTGCCAGTGCCCCCCTCCACTAGCCTTCTAAGTGGAACCTGTCAAAGTAGGTTATGCCAGCTTGATTTTTACAGCATTTTGCTCCAATTCCACACGTTTTTGCAACATCTAAAGGGATCATGGCAAAGTAGTTAGAAGTTGTGCAAATGGGGGTTGATGCAGATTACAAAAGATTAAAAGGGGATGGCAGCACCCCCAGCATGTGTGGCATCTATTTTCCTGGAAGGCAGTTGTCTTCTTTTTAGGAGCTTGCAAGCGCCATTTTCTGTGCATGGCAATAGAAGCTTGGCAGTGGGGTTTCAAAATGGCCGCCCCCAGAGGCAGAAAAATACAAAATGGCTGCCCGCAGAAGAAAGCATGAGGCTAGTTTGCATCCCACGGAACACTGTGCTTGTCACAGTGGTTTCCCTTGGAAACTGGGACCATGACATCATAAAGGGTCCTGTTCTGCTGGCAGCTGTGGCTGTCTCACTGCTCATTCCAGCTCTGCAGCTCTTCAAGGAGGCAGCGGGAGATGCTGTGCACTGGGGCAGTCATCTCTGGGTTCATGGAAACCCCAGGAGGGGTAATGGCCCGTGCCAAGCAAGTTGGGCTTAGGGAAGATTTAAAGCGCATAGCAGACCATAATGCTAAAAGCACAAAAACACCATTTCTTTGTCATGGTTTTCTGCTGTTGTAAAACTTCTCAATAAAAATCGTTTAATGGTAAAAAATCATGCATCATGTTCTTTTGCATGGGATTAGATGGCTGTCTTCTTTAGTCCTGCATACAGATATGTTTTTGGAGCATAATAGCGGCAGGGCAAGTCTTAATCTAGACGTCCCCATCCCCAGCTTTATCAAAGCAAAGTAGAATCAGCCTGGGCCGCTTGCCTCTGTCTGCTAAACACCAGTCTTTATTAATCCAGTTAAAAGTCAAACTTTTGCTTTGGAATGAAAGGTCTACATCTAGGGGAAGTGTCTGCCTGGGTGTAGGACTTGCTTCATGGAGAACATTTAAGTTCCCTACATCCAACCTATTGTGCCAGTGCCCCCCTCCACTAGCCTTCTAAGTGGAACCTGTCAAAGTAGGTTATGCCAGCTTGATTTTTACAGCATTTTGCTCCAATTCCACACGTTTTTGCAACATCTAAAGGGATCATGGCAAAGTAGTTAGAAGTTGTGCAAATGGGGGTTGATGCAGATTACAAAAGATTAAAAGGGGATGGCAGCACCCCCAGCATGTGTGGCATCTATTTTCCTGGAGGGCAGTTGTCTTCTTTTTAGGAGCTTGCAAGCGCCATTTTCTGTGCATGGCAATAGAAGCTTGGCAGTGGGGTTTCAAAATGGCCGCCCCCAGAGGCAGAAAAATACAAAATGGCTGCCCGCAGAAGAAAGCATGAGGCTAGTTTGCATCCCACGGAACACTGTGCTTGTCACAGTGGTTTCCCTTGGAAACTGGGACCATGACATCATAAAGGGCCCTGTTCTGCTGGCAGCTGTGGCTGTCTCACTGCTCATTCCAGCTCTGCAGCTCTTCAAGGAGGCAGCGGGAGATGCTGTGCACTGGGGCAGTCATCTCTGGGTTCATGGAAACCCCAGGAGGGGTAATGGCCCGTGCCAAGCAAGTTGGGCTTAGGGAAGATTTAAAGCGCATAGCAGACCATAATGCTAAAAGCACAAAAACACCATTTCTTTGTCATGGTTTTCTGCTGTTGTAAAACTTCTCAATAAAAATCGTTTAATGGTAAAAAATCATGCATCATGTTCTTTTGCATGGGATTAGATGGCTGTCTTCTTTAGTCCTGCATACAGATATGTTTTTGGAGCATAATAGCGGCAGGGCAAGTCTTAATCTAGACGTCCCCACCCCCAGCTTTATCAAAGCAAAGTAGAATCAGCCTGGGCCGCTTGCCTCTGTCTGCTAAACACCAGTCTTTATTAATCCAGTTAAAAGTCAAACTTTTGCTTTGGAATGAAAGGTCTACATCTAGGGGAAGTGTCTGCCTGGGTGTACGACTTGCTTCATGGAGAACATTTAAGTTCCCTACATCCAACCTATTGTGCCAGTGCCCCCCTCCACTAGCCTTCTAAGTGGAACCTGTCAAAGTAGGTTATGCCAGCTTGATTTTTACAGCATTTTGCTCCAATTCCACACGTTTTTGCAACATCTAAAGGGATCATGGCAAAGTAGTTAGAAGTTGTGCAAATGGGGGTTGATGCAGATTACAAAAGATTAAAAGGGGATGGCAGCACCCCCAGCATGTGTGGCATCTATTTTCCTGGAAGGCAGTTGTCTTCTTTTTAGGAGCTTGCAAGCGCCATTTTCTGTGCATGGCAATAGAAGCTTGGCAGTGGGGTTTCAAAATGGCCGCCCCCAGAGGCAGAAAAATACAAAATGGCTGCCCGCAGAAGAAAGCATGAGGCTAGTTTGCATCCCACGGAACACTGTGCGTGTCACAGTGGTTTCCCTTGGAAACTGGGACCATGACATCATAAAGGGTCCTGTTCTGCTGGCAGCTGTGGCTGTCTCACTGCTCATTCCAGCTCTGCAGCTCTTCAAGGAGGCAGCGGGAGATGCTGTGCACTGGGGCAGTCATCTCTGGGTTCATGGAAACCCCAGGAGGGGTAATGGCCCGTGCCAAGCAAGTTGGGCTTAGGGAAGATTTAAAGCGCATAGCAGACCATAATGCTAAAAGCACAAAAATCATGCATCATGTTCTTTTGCATGGGATTAGATGGCTGTCTTCTTTAGTCCTGCATACAGATATGTTTTTGGAGCATAATAGCGGCAGGGCAAGTCTTAATCTAGACGTCCCCACCCCCAGCTTTATCAAAGCAAAGTAGAATCAGCCTGGGCCGCTTGCCTCTGTCTGCTAAACACCAGTCTTTATTAATCCAGTTAAAAGTCAAACTTTTGCTTTGGAATGAAAGGTCTACATCTAGGGGAAGTGTCTGCCTGGGTGTACGACTTGCTTCATGGAGAACATTTAAGTTCCCTACATCCAACCTATTGTGCCAGTGCCCCCCTCCACTAGCCTTCTAAGTGGAACCTGTCAAAGTAGGTTATGCCAGCTTGATTTTTACAGCATTTTGCTCCAATTCCACACGTTTTTGCAACATCTAAAGGGATCATGGCAAAGTAGTTAGAAGTTGTGCAAATGGGGGTTGATGCAGATTACAAAAGATTAAAAGGGGATGGCAGCACCCCCAGCATGTGTGGCATCTATTTTCCTGGAAGGCAGTTGTCTTCTTTTTAGGAGCTTGCAAGCGCCATTTTCTGTGCATGGCAATAGAAGCTTGGCAGTGGGGTTTCAAAATGGCCGCCCCCAGAGGCAGAAAAATACAAAATGGCTGCCCGCAGAAGAAAGCATGAGGCTAGTTTGCATCCCACGGAACACTGTGCGTGTCACAGTGGTTTCCCTTGGAAACTGGGACCATGACATCATAAAGGGTCCTGTTCTGCTGGCAGCTGTGGCTGTCTCACTGCTCATTCCAGCTCTGCAGCTCTTCAAGGAGGCAGCGGGAGATGCTGTGCACTGGGGCAGTCATCTCTGGGTTCATGGAAACCCCAGGAGGGGTAATGGCCCGTGCCAAGCAAGTTGGGCTTAGGGAAGATTTAAAGCGCATAGCAGACCATAATGCTAAAAGCACAAAAATCATGCATCATGTTCTTTTGCATGGGATTAGATGGCTGTCTTCTTTAGTCCTGCATACAGATATGTTTTTGGAGCATAATAGCGGCAGGGCAAGTCTTAATCTAGACGTCCCCACCCCCAGCTTTATCAAAGCAAAGTAGAATCAGCCTGGGCCGCTTGCCTCTGTCTGCTAAACACCAGTCTTTATTAATCCAGTTAAAAGTCAAACTTTTGCTTTGGAATGAAAGGTCTACATCTAGGGGAAGTGTCTGCCTGGGTGTACGACTTGCTTCATGGAGAACATTTAAGTTCCCTACATCCAACCTATTGTGCCAGTGCCCCCCTCCACTAGCCTTCTAAGTGGAACCTGTCAAAGTAGGTTATGCCAGCTTGATTTTTACAGCATTTTGCTCCAATTCCACACGTTTTTGCAACATCTAAAGGGATCATGGCAAAGTAGTTAAAAGTTGTGCAAATGGGGGTTGATGCAGATTACAAAAGATTAAAAGGGGATGGCAGCACCCCCAGCATGTGTGGCATCTATTTTCCTGGAAGGCAGTTGTCTTCTTTTTAGGAGCTTGCAAGCGCCATTTTCTGTGCATGCAAATAGAAGCTTGGCAGTGGGGTTTCAAAATGGCCGCCCCCAGAGGCAGAAAAATACAAAATGGCTGCCCGCAGAAGAAAGCATGAGGCTAGTTTGCATCCCACGGAACACTGTGCCTGTCACAGTGGTTTCCCTTGGAAACTGGGACCATGACATCATAAAGGGCCCTGTTCTGCTGGCAGCTGTGGCTGTCTCACTGCTCATTCCAGCTCTGCAGCTCTTCAAGGAGTTAGCGGGAGATGCTGTGCACTGGGGCAGTCATCTTTGGCTTCATGGAAACCCCAGGAGGGGTAATGGCCCGTGCCAAGCAAGTTGGGCTTAGGGAAGATTTAAAGCGCATAGCAGACCATAATGCTAAAAGCACAAAAATCATGCATCATGTTCTTTTGCATGGGATTAGATGGCTGTCTTCTTTAGTTCTGCATACAGATATGTTTTTGGAGCTTAATAGCGGCAGGGCAAGTCTTAATCTAGACGTCCCCACCCCCAGCTTTATCAATGCAAAGTAGAATCAGCCCGGGCCGCTTGCCTCTGTCTGCTAAACACCAGTCTTTATTAATCCAGTTAAAAGTCAAACTTTTGCTTTGGAATGAAAGGTCTACATCTAGGGGAAGTGTCTGCCTGGGTGTACGACTTGCTTCATGGAGAACATTTAAGTTCCCTACATCCAACCTATTGTGCCAGTGCCCCCCTCCACTAGCCTTCTAAGTGGAACCTGTCAAAGTAGGTTATGCAAGCTTGATTTTTACAGCATTTTGCTCCAATTCCACACGTTTTTGCAACATCTAAAGGGATCATGGCAAAGTAGTTAGAAGTTGTGCAAATGGGGGTTGATGCAGATTACAAAAGATTAAAAGGGGATGGCAGCACCCCCAGCATGTGTGGCATCTATTTTCCTGGAAGGCAGTTGTCTTCTTTTTAGGAGCTTGCAAGCGCCATTTTCTGTGCATGGCAATAGAAGCTTGGCAGTGGGGTTTCAAAATGGCCGCCCCCAGAGGCAGAAAAATACAAAATGGCTGCCCGCAGAAGAAAGCATGAGGCTAGTTTGCATCCCACGGAACACTGTGCGTGTCACAGTGGTTTCCCTTGGAAACTGGGACCATGACATCATAAAGAGCCCTGTTCTGCTGGTAGCTGTGGCTGTCTCACTGCTCATTCCAGCTCTGCAGCTCTTCAAGGAGGCAGCGGGAGATGCTGTGCACTGGGGCAGTCATCTCTGGGTTCATGGAAACCCCAGGAGGGGTAATGGCCCGTGCCAAGCAAGTTGGGCTTAGGGAAGATTTAAAGCGCATAGCAGACCATAATGCTAAAAGCACAAAAATCATGCATCATGTTCTTTTGCATGGGATTAGATGGCTGTCTTCTTTATTCCTGCATACAGATATGTTTTTGGAGCATAATAGCGGCAGGGCAAGTCTTAATCTAGACGTCCCCACCCCCAGCTTTATCAAAGCAAAGTAGAATCAGCCTGGGCCGCTTGCCTCTGTCTGCTAAACACCAGTCTTTATTAATCCAGTTAAAAGTCAAACTTTTGCTTTGGAATGAAAGGTCTACATCTAGGGGAAGTGTCTGCCTGGGTGTACGACTTGCTTCATGGAGAACATTTAAGTTCCCTACATCCAACCTATTGTGCCAGTGCCCCCCTCCACTAGCCTTCTAAGTGGAACCTGTCAAAGTAGGTTATGCCAGCTTGATTTTTACAGCATTTTGCTCCAATTCCACACGTTTTTGCAACATCTAAAGGGATCATGTCAAAGTAGTTAGAAGTTGTGCAAATGGGGGTTGATGCAGATTACAAAAGATTAAAAGGGGATGGCAGCACCCCCAGCATGTGTGGCATCTATTTTCCTGGAAGACAGTTGTCTTCTTTTTAGGAGCTTGCAAGCGCCATTTTCTGTGCATGGCAATAGAAGCTTGGCAGGGGGGTTTCAAAATGGCCGCCCCCAGAGGCAGAAAAATACAAAATGGCTGCCTGCAGAAGAAAGCATGAGGCTAGTTTGCATCCCACGGAACACTGTGCTTGTCACAGTGGTTTCCCTTGGAAACTGGGACCATGACATCATAAAGGGCCCTGTTCTGCTGGTAGCTGTGGCTGTCTCACTGCTCATTCCAGCTCTGCAGCTCTTCAAGGAGGCAGCGGGAGATGCTGTGCACTGGGGCAGTCATCTCTGGGTTCATGGAAACCCCAGGAGGGGTAATGGCCCGTGCCAAGCAAGTTGGGCTTAGGGAAGATTTAAAGCGCATAGCAGACCATAATGCTAAAAGCACAAAAATCATGCATCATGTTCTTTTGCATGGGATTAGATGGCTGTCTTCTTTAGTCCTGCATACAGATATGTTTTTGGAGCATAATAGCTGCAGGGCAAGTCTTAATCTAGACGTCCCCACCCCCAGCTTTATCAAAGCAAAGTAGAATCAGCCTGGGCCGCTTGCCTCTGTCTGCTAAACACCAGTCTTTATTAATCCAGTTAAAAGTCAAACTTTTGCTTTGGAATGAAAGGTCTACATCTAGGGGAAGTGTCTGCCTGGGTGTACGACTTGCTTCATGGAGAACATTTAAGTTCCCTACATCCAACCTATTGTGCCAGTGCCCCCCTCCACTAGCCTTCTAAGTGGAACCTGTCAAAGTAGGTTATGCCAGCTTGATTTTTACAGCATTTTGCTCCAATTCCACACGTTTTTGCAACATCTAAAGGGATCATGGCAAAGTAGTTAGAAGTTGTGCAAATGGGGGTTGATGCAGATTACAAAAGATTAAAAGGGGATGGCAGCACCCCCAGCATGTGTGGCATCTATTTTCCTGGAAGGCAGTTGTCTTCTTTTTAGGAGCTTGCAAGCGCCATTTTCTGTGCATTGCAATAGAAGCTTGGCAGTGGGGTTTCAAAATGGACACCCCCAGAAGCAGAAAAATACAAAATGGCTGCCCGCAGAAGAAAGCATGAGGCTAGTTTGCATCCCACGGAACACTGTGCGTGTCACAGTGGTTTCCCTTGGAAACTGGGACCATGACATCATAAAGGGCCCTGTTCTGCTGGCAGCTGTGGCTGTCTCACTGCTCATTCCAGCTCTGCAGCTCTTCAAGGAGGCAGCGGGAGATGCTGTGCACTGGGGCAGTCATCTCTGGGTTCATGGAAATCCCAGGAGGGGTAATGGCCCGTGCCAAGCAAGTTGGGCTTAGGGAAGATTTAAAGCGCATAGCAGACCATAATGCTAAAAGCACAAAAATCATGCATCATGTTCTTTTGCATGGGATTAGATGGCTGTCTTCTTTAGTCCTGCATACAGATATGTTTTTGGAGCATAATAGCGGCAGGGCAAGTCTTAATCAAGACGTCCCCACCCCCAGCTTTATCAAAGCAAAGTAGAATCAGCCTGGGCCGCTTGCCTCTGTCTGCTAAACACCAGTCTTTATTAATCCAGTTAAAAGTCAAACTTTTGCTTTGGAATGAAAGGTCTACATCTAGGGGAAGTGTCTGCCTGGGTGTACGACTTGCTTCATGGAGAACATTTAAGTTCCCTACATCCAACCTATTGTGCCAGTGCCCCCCTCCACTAGCCTTCTAAGTGGAACCTGTCAAAGTAGGTTATGCCAGCTTGACTTTTACAGCATTTTGCTCCAATTCCACACGTTTTTGCAACATCTAAAGGGATCATGGCAAAGTAGTTAGAAGTTGTGCAAATGGGGGTTGATGCAGATTACAAAAGATTAAAAGGGAATGGCAGCACCCCCAGCATGTGTGGCATCTATTTTCCTGGAAGGCAGTTGTCTTCTTTTTAGGAGCTTGCAAGCGCCATTTTCTGTGCATGCCAATAGAAGCTTGGCAGTGGGGTTTCAAAATGGCCGCCCCCAGAGGCAGAAAAATACAAAATGGCTGCCCGCAGAAGAAAGCATGAGGCTAGTTTGCATCCCACGGAACACTGTGCGTGTCACAGTGGTTTCCCTTGGAAACTGGGACCATGACATCATAAAGGGCCCTGTTCTGCTGGCAGCTGTGGCTGTCTCACTGCTCATTCCAGCTCTGCAGCTCTTCAAGGAGTTAGCGGGAGATGCTGTGCACTGGGGCAGTCATCTTTGGGTTCATGGAAACCCCAGGAGGGGTAATGGCCCGTGCCAAGCAAGTTGGGCTTAGGGAAGATTTAAAGCGCATAGCAGACCATAATGCTAAAAGCACAAAAATCATGCATCATGTTCTTTTGCATGGGATTAGATGGCTGTCTTCTTTAGTTCTGCATACAGATATGTTTTTGGAGCATAATAGCGGCAGGGCAAGTCTTAATCTAGACGTCCCCTCCCCCAGCTTTATCAATGCAAAGTAGAATCAGCCTGGGCCGCTTGCCTCTGTCTGCTAAACACCAGTCTTTATTAATCCAGTTAAAAGTCAAACTTTTGCTTTGGAATGAAAGGTCTACATCTAGGGGAAGTGTCTGCCTGGGTGTACGACTTGCTTCATGGAGAACATTTAAGTTCCCTACATCCAACCTATTGTGCCAGTGCCCCCCTCCACTAGCCTTCTAAGTGGAACCTGTCAAAGTAGGTTATGCCAGCTTGATTTTTACAGCATTTTGCTCCAATTCCACACGTTTTTGCAACATCTAAAGGGATCATGTCAAAGTAGTTAGAAGTTGTGCAAATGGGGGTTGATGCAGATTACAAAAGATTAAAAGGGGATGGCAGCACCCCCAGCATGTGTGGCATCTATTTTCCTGGAAGACAGTTGTCTTCTTTTTAGGAGCTTGCAAGCGCCATTTTCTGTGCATGGCAATAGAAGCTTGGCAGGGGGGTTTCAAAATGGCCGCCCCCAGAGGCAGAAAAATACAAAATGGCTGCCTGCAGAAGAAAGCATGAGGCTAGTTTGCATCCCACGGAACACTGTGCTTGTCACAGTGGTTTCCCTTGGAAACTGGGACCATGACATCATAAAGGGCCCTGTTCTGCTGGTAGCTGTGGCTGTCTCACTGCTCATTCCAGCTCTGCAGCTCTTCAAGGAGGCAGCGGGAGATGCTGTGCACTGGGGCAGTCATCTCTGGGTTCATGGAAACCCCAGGAGGGGTAATGGCCCGTGCCAAGCAAGTTGGGCTTAGGGAAGATTTAAAGCGCATAGCAGACCATAATGCTAAAAGCACAAAAATCATGCATCATGTTCTTTTGCATGGGATTAGATGGCTGTCTTCTTTAGTCCTGCATACAGATATGTTTTTGGAGCATAATAGCTGCAGGGCAAGTCTTAATCTAGACGTCCCCACCCCCAGCTTTATCAAAGCAAAGTAGAATCAGCCTGGGCCGCTTGCCTCTGTCTGCTAAACACCAGTCTTTATTAATCCAGTTAAAAGTCAAACTTTTGCTTTGGAATGAAAGGTCTACATCTAGGGGAAGTGTCTGCCTGGGTGTACGACTTGCTTCATGGAGAACATTTAAGTTCCCTACATCCAACCTATTGTGCCAGTGCCCCCCTCCACTAGCCTTCTAAGTGGAACCTGTCAAAGTAGGTTATGCCAGCTTGATTTTTACAGCATTTTGCTCCAATTCCACACGTTTTTGCAACATCTAAAGGGATCATGGCAAAGTAGTTAGAAGTTGTGCAAATGGGGGTTGATGCAGATTACAAAAGATTAAAAGGGGATGGCAGCACCCCCAGCATGTGTGGCATCTATTTTCCTGGAAGGCAGTTGTCTTCTTTTTAGGAGCTTGCAAGCGCCATTTTCTGTGCATTGCAATAGAAGCTTGGCAGTGGGGTTTCAAAATGGACACCCCCAGAAGCAGAAAAATACAAAATGGCTGCCCGCAGAAGAAAGCATGAGGCTAGTTTGCATCCCACGGAACACTGTGCGTGTCACAGTGGTTTCCCTTGGAAACTGGGACCATGACATCATAAAGGGCCCTGTTCTGCTGGCAGCTGTGGCTGTCTCACTGCTCATTCCAGCTCTGCAGCTCTTCAAGGAGGCAGCGGGAGATGCTGTGCACTGGGGCAGTCATCTCTGGGTTCATGGAAATCCCAGGAGGGGTAATGGCCCGTGCCAAGCAAGTTGGGCTTAGGGAAGATTTAAAGCGCATAGCAGACCATAATGCTAAAAGCACAAAAATCATGCATCATGTTCTTTTGCATGGGATTAGATGGCTGTCTTCTTTAGTCCTGCATACAGATATGTTTTTGGAGCATAATAGCGGCAGGGCAAGTCTTAATCTAGACGTCCCCACCCCCAGCTTTATCAAAGCAAAGTAGAATCAGCCTGGGCCGCTTGCCTCTGTCTGCTAAACACCAGTCTTTATTAATCCAGTTAAAAGTCAAACTTTTGCTTTGGAATGAAAGGTCTACATCTAGGGGAAGTGTCTGCCTGGGTGTACGACTTGCTTCATGGAGAACATTTAAGTTCCCTACATCCAACCTATTGTGCCAGTGCCCCCCTCCACTAGCCTTCTAAGTGGAACCTGTCAAAGTAGGTTATGCCAGCTTGATTTTTACAGCATTTTGCTCCAATTCCACACGTTTTTGCAACATCTAAAGGGATCATGGCAAAGTAGTTAGAAGTTGTGCAAATGGGGGTTGATGCAGATTACAAAAGATTAAAAGGGAATGGCAGCACCCCCAGCATGTGTGGCATCTATTTTCCTGGAAGGCAGTTGTCTTCTTTTTAGGAGCTTGCAAGCGCCATTTTCTGTGCATGCCAATAGAAGCTTGGCAGTGGGGTTTCAAAATGGCCGCCCCCAGAGGCAGAAAAATACAAAATGGCTGCCCGCAGAAGAAAGCATGAGGCTAGTTTGCATCCCACGGAACACTGTGCGTGTCACAGTGGTTTCCCTTGGAAACTGGGACCATGACATCATAAAGGGCCCTGTTCTGCTGGCAGCTGTGGCTGTCTCACTGCTCATTCCAGCTCTGCAGCTCTTCAAGGAGTTAGCGGGAGATGCTGTGCACTGGGGCAGTCATCTTTGGGTTCATGGAAACCCCAGGAGGGGTAATGGCCCGTGCCAAGCAAGTTGGGCTTAGGGAAGATTTAAAGCGCATAGCAGACCATAATGCTAAAAGCACAAAAATCATGCATCATGTTCTTTTGCATGGGATTAGATGGCTGTCTTCTTTAGTTCTGCATACAGATATGTTTTTGGAGCATAATAGCGGCAGGGCAAGTCTTAATCTAGACGTCCCCTCCCCCAGCTTTATCAATGCAAAGTAGAATCAGCCTGGGCCGCTTGCCTCTGTCTGCTAAACACCAGTCTTTATTAATCCAGTTAAAAGTCAAACTTTTGCTTTGGAATGAAAGGTCTACATCTAGGGGAAGTGTCTGCCTGGGTGTACGACTTGCTTCATGGAGAACATTTAAGTTCCCTACATCCAACCTATTGTGCCAGTGCCCCCCTCCACTAGCCTTCTAAGTGGAACCTGTCAAAGTAGGTTATGCAAGCTTGATTTTTACAGCATTTTGCTCCAATTCCACACGTTTTTGCAACATCTAAAGGGATCATGGCAAAGTAGTTAGAAGTTGTGCAAATGGGGGTTGATGCAGATTACAAAAGATTAAAAGGGGATGGCAGCACCCCCAGCATGTGTGGCATCTATTTTCCTGGAAGGCAGTTGTCTTCTTTTTAGGAGCTTGCAAGCGCCATTTTCTGTGCATGGCAATAGAAGCTTGGCAGTGGGGTTTCAAAATGGCCGCCCCCAGAGGCAGAAAAATACAAAATGGCTGCCCGCAGAAGAAAGCATGAGGCTAGTTTGCATCCCACGGAACACTGTGCGTGTCACAGTGGTTTCCCTTGGAAACTGGGACCATGACATCATAAAGGGCCCTGTTCTGCTGGCAGCTGTGGCTGTCTCACTGCTCATTCCAGCTCTGCAGCTCTTCAAGGAGGCAGCGGGAGATGCTGTGCACTGGGGCAGTCATCTCTGGGTTCATGGAAACCCCAGGAGGGGTAATGGCCCGTGCCAAGCAAGTTGGGCTTAGGGAAGATTTAAAGCGCATAGCAGACCATAATGCTAAAAGCACAAAAATCATGCATCATGTTCTTTTGCATGGGATTAGATGGCTGTCTTCTTTAGTCCTGCATACAGATATGTTTTTGGAGCATAATAGCGGCAGGGCAAGTCTTAATCTAGACGTCCCCACCCCCAGCTTTATCAAAGCAAAGTAGAATCAGCCTGGGCCGCTTGCCTCTGTCTGCTAAACACCAGTCTTTATTAATCCAGTTAAAAGTCAAACTTTTGCTTTGGAATGAAAGGTCTACATCTAGGGGAAGTGTCTGCCTGGGTGTACGACTTGCTTCATGGAGAACATTTAAGTTCCCTACATCCAACCTATTGTGCCAGTGCCCCCCTCCACTAGCCTTCTAAGTGGAACCTGTCAAAGTAGGTTATGCCAGCTTGATTTTTACAGCATTTTGCTCCAATTCCACACGTTTTTGCAACATCTAAAGGGATCATGGCAAAGTAGTTAGAAGTTGTGCAAATGGGGGTTGATGCAGATTACAAAAGATTAAAAGGGGATGGCAGCACCCCCAGCATGTGTGGCATCTATTTTCCTGGAAGGCAGTTGTCTTCTTTTTAGGAGCTTGCAAGCGCCATTTTCTGTGCATGCCAATAGAAGCTTGGCAGTGGGGTTTCAAAATGGCCGCCCCCAGAGGCAGAAAAATACAAAATGGCTGCCCGCAGAAGAAAGCATGAGGCTAGTTTGCATCCCACGGAACACTGTGCGTGTCACTGTGGTTTCCCTTGGAAACTGGGACCATGACATCATAAAGGGCCCTGTTCTGCTGGTAGCTGTGGCTGTCTCACTGCTCATTCCAGCTCTGCAGCTCTTCAAGGAGGCAGCGGGAGATGCTGTGCACTGGGGCAGTCATCTCTGGGTTCATGGAAACCCCAGGAGGGGTAATGGCCCGTGCCAAGCAAGTTGGGCTTAGGGAAGATTTAAAGCGCATAGCAGACCATAAAGCTAAAAGCACAAAAACCATGCATCATGTTCTTTTGCATGGGATTAGATGGCTGTCTTCTTTAGTCCTGCATACAGATATGTTTTTGGAGCAAAATAGCGGCAGGGCAAGTCTTAATTTAGACGTCCCCACCCCCAGCTTTATCAAAGCAAAGTAGAATCAGCCTGGGCCGCTTGCCTCTGTCTGCTAAACACCAGTCTTTATTAATCCAGTTAAAAGTCAAACTTTTGCTTTGGAATGAAAGGTCTACATCTAGGGGAAGTGTCTGCCTGGGTGTACGACTTGCTTCATGGAGAACATTTAAGTTCCCTGCATCCAACCTATTGTGCCAGTGCCCCCCTCCACTAGCCTTCTAAGTGGAACCTGTCAAAGTAGGTTATGCCAGCTTGATTTTTACAGCATTTTGCTCCAATTCCACCAGTTTTTGCAACATCTAAAGGGATCATGGCAAAGTAGTTAGAAGTTGTGCAAATGGGGGTTGATGCATATTACAAAAGATTAAAAGGGAATGGCAGCACCCCCAGCATGTGTGGCATCTATTTTCCTGGAAGGCAGTTGTCTTCTTTTTAGGAGCTTGCAAGCGCCATTTTCTGTGCATGGCAATAGAAGCTTGGCAGTGGGGTTTCAAAATGGCCGCCCCCAGAGGCAGAAAAATACAAAATGGCTGCCCGCAGAAGAAAGCATGAGGCTAGTTTGCATCCCACGGAACACTGTGCGTGTCACAGTGGTTTCCCTTGGAAACTGGGACCATGACATCATAAAGGGCCCTGTTCTGCTGGCAGCTGTGGCTGTCTCACTGCTCATTCCAGCTCTGCAGCTCTTCAAGGAGGCAGCGGGAGATGCTGTGCACTGGGGCAGTCATCTCTGGGTTCATGGAAACCCCAGGAGGGGTAATGGCCCGTGCCAAGCAAGTTGGGCTTAGGGAAGATTTAAAGCGCATAGCAGACCATAATGCTAAAAGCACAAAAATCATGCATCATGTTCTTTTGCATGGGATTAGATGGCTGTCTTCTTTAGTCCTGCGTACAGATATGTTTTTGGAGCATAATAGCGGCAGGGCAAGTCTTAATCTAGACGTCCCCACCCCCAGCTTTATCAATGCAAAGTAGAATCAGCCTGGGACGCTTGCCTCTGTCTGCTAAACACCAGTCTTTATTAATCCAGTTAAAAGTCAAACTTTTGCTTTGGAATGAAAGGTCTACATCTAGGGGAAGTGTCTGCCTGGGTGTACGACTTGCTTCATGGAGAACATTTAAGTTCCCTACATCCAACCTATTGTGCCAGTGCCCCCCTCCACTAGCCTTCTAAGTGGAACCTGTCAAAGTAGGTTATGCCAGCTTGATTTTTACAGCATTTTGCTCCAATTCCACGCGTTTTTGCAACATCTAAAGGGATCATGGCAAAGTAGTTAGAAGTTGTGCAAATGGGGGTTGATGCAGATTACAAAAGATTAAAAGGGGATGGCAGCACCCCCAGCATGTGTGGCATCTATTTTCCTGGAAGGCAGTTGTCTTCTTTTTAGGAGCTTGCAAGCGCCATTTTCTGTGCATGGCAATAGAAGCTTGGCAGTGGGGTTTCAAAATGGCCGCCCCCAGAGGCAGAAAAATACAAAATGGCTGCCCGCAGAAGAAAGCATGAGGCTAGTTTGCATCCCACGGAACACTGTGCGTGTCACAGTGGTTTCCCTTGGAAACTGGGACCATGACATCATAAAGGGCCCTGTTCTGCTGGCAGCTGTGGCTGTCTCACTGCTCATTCCAGCTCTGCAGCTCTTCAAGGAGGCAGCGGGAGATGCTGTGCACTGGGGCAGTCATCTCTGGGTTCATGGAAACCCCAGGAGGGGTAATGGCCCGTGCCAAGCAAGTTGGGCTTAGGGAAGATTTAAAGCGCATAGCAGACCATAATGCTAAAAGCACAAAAATCATGCAGCATGTTCTTTTGCATGGGATTAGATGGCTGTCTTCTTTAGTCCTGCATACAGATATGTTTTTGGAGCATAATAGCGGCAGGGCAAGTCTTAATCTAGACGTCCCCACCCCCAGCTTTATCAAAGCAAAGTAGAATCAGCCTGGGCCGCTTGCCTCTGTCTGCTAAACACCAGTCTTTATTAATCCAGTTAAAAGTCAAACTTTTGCTTTGGAATGAAAGGTCTACATCTAGGGGAAGTGTCTGCCTGGGTGTACGACTTGCTTCATGGAGAACATTTAAGTTCCCTACATCCAACCTATTGTGCCAGTGCCCCCCTCCACTAGCCTTCTAAGTGGAACCTGTCAAAGTAGGTTATGCCAGCTTGATTTTTACAGCATTTTGCTCCAATTCCACACGTTTTTGCAACATCTAAAGGGATCATGGCAAAGTAGTTAGAAGTTGTGCAAATGGGGGTTGATGCAGATTACAAAAGATTAAAAGGGGATGGCAGCACCCCCAGCATGTGTGGCATCTATTTTCCTGGAAGGCAGTTGTCTTCTTTTTAGGAGCTTGCAAGCGCCATTTTCTGTGCATGGCAATAGAAGCTTGGCAGTGGGGTTTCAAAATGGCCGCCCCCAGAGGCAGAAAAATACAAAATGGCTGCCCGCAGAAGAAAGCATGAGGCTAGTTTGCATCCCACGGAACACTGTGCGTGTCACTGTGGTTTCCCTTGGAAACTGGGACCATGACATCATAAAGGGCCCTGTTCTGCTGGTAGCTGTGGCTGTCTCACTGCTCATTCCAGCTCTGCAGCTCTTCAAGGAGGCAGCGGGAGATGCTGTGCACTGGGGCAGTCATCTCTGGGTTCATGGAAACCCCAGGAGGGGTAATGGCCCGTGCCAAGCAAGTTGGGCTTAGGGAAGATTTAAAGCGCATAGCAGACCATAATGCTAAAAGCACAAAAACCATGCATCATGTTCTTTTGCATGGGATTAGATGGCTGTCTTCTTTAGTCCTGCATACAGATATGTTTTTGGAGCAAAATAGCGGCAGGGCAAGTCTTAATTTAGACGTCCCCACCCCCAGCTTTATCAAAGCAAAGTAGAATCAGCCTGGGCCGCTTGCCTCTGTCTGCTAAACACCAGTCTTTATTAATCCAGTTAAAAGTCAAACTTTTGCTTTGGAATGAAAGGTCTACATCTAGGGGAAGTGTCTGCCTGGGTGTACGACTTGCTTCATGGAGAACATTTAAGTTCCCTACATCCAACCTATTGTGCCAGTGCCCCCCTCCACTAGCCTTCTAAGTGGAACCTGTCAAAGTAGGTTATGCCAGCTTGATTTTTACAGCATTTTGCTCCAATTCCACCAGTTTTTGCAACATCTAAAGGGATCATGGCAAAGTAGTTAGAAGTTGTGCAAATGGGGGTTGATGCATATTACAAAAGATTAAAAGGGAATGGCAGCACCCCCAGCATGTGTGGCATCTATTTTCCTGGAAGGCAGTTGTCTTCTTTTTAGGAGCTTGCAAGCGCCATTTTCTGTGCATGGCAATAGAACCTTGGCAGTGGGGTTTCAAAATGGCCGCCCCCAGAGGCAGAAAAATACAAAATGGCTGCCCGCAGAAGAAAGCATGAGGCTAGTTTGCATCCCACGGAACACTGTGCGTGTCACAGTGGTTTCCCTTGGAAACTGGGACCATGACATCATAAAGGGCCCTGTTCTGCTGGCAGCTGTGGCTGTCTCACTGCTCATTCCAGCTCTGCAGCTCTTCAAGGAGGCAGCGGGAGATGCTGTGCACTGGGGCAGTCATCTCTGGGTTCATGGAAACCCCAGGAGGGGTAATGGCCCGTGCCAAGCAAGTTGGGCTTAGGGAAGATTTAAAGCGCATAGCAGACCATAATGCTAAAAGCACAAAAATCATGTATCATGTTCTTTTGCATGGGATTAGATGGCTGTCTTCTTTAGTCCTGCGTACAGATATGTTTTTGGAGCATAATAGCGGCAGGGCAAGTCTTAATCTAGACGTCCCCACCCCCAGCTTTATCAATGCAAAGTAGAATCAGCCTGGGCCGCTTGCCTCTGTCTGCTAAACACCAGTCTTTATTAATCCAGTTAAAAGTCAAACTTTTGCTTTGGAATGAAAGGTCTACATCTAGGGGAAGTGTCTGCCTGGGTGTACGACTTGCTTCATGGAGAACATTTAAGTTCCCTACATCCAACCTATTGTGCCAGTGCCCCCCTCCACTAGCCTTCTAAGTGGAACCTGTCAAAGTAGGTTATGCCAGCTTGATTTTTACAGCATTTTGCTCCAATTCCACACGTTTTTGCAACATCTAAAGGGATCATGGCAAAGTAGTTAGAAGTTGTGCAAATGGGGGTTGATGCAGATTACAAAAGATTAAAAGGGGATGGCAGCACCCCCAGCATGTGTGGCATCTATTTTCCTGGAAGGCAGTTGTCTTCTTTTTAGGAGCTTGCAAGCGGCATTTTCTGTGCATGGCAATAGAAGCTTGGCAGGGGGGTTTCAAAATGGCCGCCCCCAGAGGCAGAAAAATACAAAATGGCTGCCTGCAGAAGAAAGCATGAGGCTAGTTTGCATCCCACGGAACACTGTGCTTGTCACAGTGGTTTCCCTTGGAAACTGGGACCATGACATCATAAAGGGCCCTGTTCTGCTGGCAGCTGTGGCTGTCTCACTGCTCATTCCAGCTCTGCAGCTCTTCAAGGAGGCAGCGGGAGATGCTGTGCACTGGGGCAGTCATCTCTGGGTTCATGGAAACCCCAGGAGGGGTAATGGCCCGTGCCAAGCAAGTTGGGCTTAGGGAAGATTTAAAGCGCATAGCAGACCATAATGCTAAAAGCACAAAAATCATGCATCATGTTCTTTTGCATGGGATTAGATGGCTGTCTTCTTTAGTCCTGCATACAGATATGTTTTTGGAGCATAATAGCGGCAGGGCAAGTCTTAATCTAGACGTCCCCACCCCCAGCTTTATGAAAGCAAAGTAGAATCAGCCTGGGCCGCTTGCCTCTGTCTGCTAAACACCAGTCTTTATTAATCCAGTTAAAAGTCAAACTTTTGCTTTGGAATGAAAGGTCTACATCTAGGGGAAGTGTCTGCCTGGGTGTACGACTTGCTTCATGGAGAACATTTAAGTTCCCTACATCCAACCTATTGTGCCAGTGCCCCCCTCCACTAGCCTTCTAAGTGGAACCTGTCAAAGTAGGTTATGCCAGCTTGATTTTTACAGCATTTTGCTCCAATTCCACACGTTTTTGCAACATCTAAAGGGATCATGGCAAAGTAGTTAGAAGTTGTGCAAATGGGGGTTGATGCAGATTACAAAAGATTAAAAGGGGATGGCAGCACCCCCAGCATGTGTGGCATCTATTTTCCTGGAAGGCAGTTGTCTTCTTTTTAGGAGCTTGCAAGCGCCATTTTCTGTGCATGGCAATAGAAGCTTGGCAGTGGGGTTTCAAAATGGCCGCCCCCAGAGGCAGAAAAATACAAAATGGCTGCCCGCAGAAGAAAGCATGAGGCTAGTTTGCATCCCACGGAACACTGTGCTTGTCACAGTGGTTTCCCTTGGAAACTGGGACCATGACATCATAAAGGGCCCTGTTCTGCTGGTAGCTGTGGCTGTCTCACTGCTCATTCCAGCTCTGCAGCTCTTCAAGGAGGCAGCGGGAGATGCTGTGCACTGGGGCAGTCATCTCTGGGTTCATGAAAACCCCAGGAGGGGTAATGGCCCGTACCAAGCAAGTTGGGCTTAGGGAAGATTTAAAGCGCATAGCAGACCATAATGCTAAAAGCACAAAAATCATGCATCATGTTCTTTTGCATGGGATTAGATGGCTGTCTTCTTTAGTCCTGCATACAGATATGTTTTTGGAGCATAATAGCGGCAGGGCAAGTCTTAATCTAGACGTCCCCACCCCCAGCTTTATGAAAGCAAAGTAGAATCAGCCTGGGCCGCTTGCCTCTGTCTGCTAAACACCAGTCTTTATTAATCCAGTTAAAAGTCAAACTTTTGCTTTGGAATGAAAGGTCTACATCTAGGGGAAGTGTCTGCCTGGGTGTACGACTTGCTTCATGGAGAACATTTAAGTTCCCTACATCCAACCTATTGTGCCAGTGCCCCCCTCCACTAGCCTTCTAAGTGGAACCTGTCAAAGTAGGTTATGCCAGCTTGATTTTTACAGCATTTTGCTCCAATTCCACCAGTTTTTGCAACATCTAAAGGGATCATGGCAAAGTAGTTAGAAGTTGTGCAAATGGGGGTTGATGCATATTACAAAAGATTAAAAGGGAATGGCAGCACCCCCAGCATGTGTGGCATCTATTTTCCTGGAAGGCAGTTGTCTTCTTTTTAGGAGCTTGCAAGCGCCATTTTCTGTGCATGGCAATAGAACCTTGGCAGTGGGGTTTCAAAATGGCCGCCCCCAGAGGCAGAAAAATACAAAATGGCTGCCCGCAGAAGAAAGCATGAGGCTAGTTTGCATCCCACGGAACACTGTGCGTGTCACAGTGGTTTCCCTTGGAAACTGGGACCATGACATCATAAAGGGCCCTGTTCTGCTGGCAGCTGTGGCTGTCTCACTGCTCATTCCAGCTCTGCAGCTCTTCAAGGAGGCAGCGGGAGATGCTGTGCACTGGGGCAGTCATCTCTGGGTTCATGGAAACCCCAGGAGGGGTAATGGCCCGTGCCAAGCAAGTTGGGCTTAGGGAAGATTTAAAGCGCATAGCAGACCATAATGCTAAAAGCACAAAAATCATGTATCATGTTCTTTTGCATGGGATTAGATGGCTGTCTTCTTTAGTCCTGCGTACAGATATGTTTTTGGAGCATAATAGCGGCAGGGCAAGTCTTAATCTAGACGTCCCCACCCCCAGCTTTATCAATGCAAAGTAGAATCAGCCTGGGCCGCTTGCCTCTGTCTGCTAAACACCAGTCTTTATTAATCCAGTTAAAAGTCAAACTTTTGCTTTGGAATGAAAGGTCTACATCTAGGGGAAGTGTCTGCCTGGGTGTACGACTTGCTTCATGGAGAACATTTAAGTTCCCTACATCCAACCTATTGTGCCAGTGCCCCCCTCCACTAGCCTTCTAAGTGGAACCTGTCAAAGTAGGTTATGCCAGCTTGATTTTTACAGCATTTTGCTCCAATTCCACCAGTTTTTGCAACATCTAAAGGGATCATGGCAAAGTAGTTAGAAGTTGTGCAAATGGGGGTTGATGCATATTACAAAAGATTAAAAGGGAATGGCAGCACCCCCAGCATGTGTGGCATCTATTTTCCTGGAAGGCAGTTGTCTTCTTTTTAGGAGCTTGCAAGCGCCATTTTCTGTGCATGGCAATAGAACCTTGGCAGTGGGGTTTCAAAATGGCCGCCCCCAGAGGCAGAAAAATACAAAATGGCTGCCCGCAGAAGAAAGCATGAGGCTAGTTTGCATCCCACGGAACACTGTGCGTGTCACAGTGGTTTCCCTTGGAAACTGGGACCATGACATCATAAAGGGCCCTGTTCTGCTGGCAGCTGTGGCTGTCTCACTGCTCATTCCAGCTCTGCAGCTCTTCAAGGAGGCAGCGGGAGATGCTGTGCACTGGGGCAGTCATCTCTGGGTTCATGGAAACCCCAGGAGGGGTAATGGCCCGTGCCAAGCAAGTTGGGCTTAGGGAAGATTTAAAGCGCATAGCAGACCATAATGCTAAAAGCACAAAAATCATGTATCATGTTCTTTTGCATGGGATTAGATGGCTGTCTTCTTTAGTCCTGCGTACAGATATGTTTTTGGAGCATAATAGCGGCAGGGCAAGTCTTAATCTAGACGTCCCCACCCCCAGCTTTATCAATGCAAAGTAGAATCAGCCTGGGCCGCTTGCCTCTGTCTGCTAAACACCAGTCTTTATTAATCCAGTTAAAAGTCAAACTTTTGCTTTGGAATGAAAGGTCTACATCTAGGGGAAGTGTCTGCCTGGGTGTACGACTTGCTTCATGGAGAACATTTAAGTTCCCTACATCCAACCTATTGTGCCAGTGCCCCCCTCCACTAGCCTTCTAAGTGGAACCTGTCAAAGTAGGTTATGCCAGCTTGATTTTTACAGCATTTTGCTCCAATTCCACACGTTTTTGCAACATCTAAAGGGATCATGGCAAAGTAGTTAGAAGTTGTGCAAATGGGGGTTGATGCAGATTACAAAAGATTAAAAGGGGATGGCAGCACCCCCAGCATGTGTGGCATCTATTTTCCTGGAAGGCAGTTGTCTTCTTTTTAGGAGCTTGCAAGCGCCATTTTCTGTGCATGCCAATAGAAGCTTGGCAGTGGGGTTTTAAAATGGCCGCCCCCAGAGGCAGAAAAATACAAAATGGCTGCCCGCAGAAGAAAGCATGAGGCTAGTTTGCATCCCACGGAACACTGTGCGTGTCACAGTGGTTTCCCTTGGAAACTGGGACCATGACATCATAAAGGGCCCTGTTCTGCTGGCAGCTGTGGCTGTCTCACTGCTCATTCCAGCTCTGCAGCTCTTCAAGGAGGCAGCGGGAGATGCTGTGCACTGGGGCAGTCATCTCTGGGTTCATGGAAACCCCAGGAGGGGTAATGGCCCGTGCCAAGCAAGTTGGGCTTAGGGAAGATTTAAAGCGCATAGCAGACCATAATGCTAAAAGCACAAAAATCATGCATCATGTTCTTTTGCATGGGATTAGATGGCTGTCTTCTTTAGTCCTGCATACAGATATGTTTTTGGAGCATAATAGCGGTAGGGCAAGTCTTAATCTAGACGTACCCACCCCCAGCTTTATCAAAGCAAAGTAGAATCAGCCTGGGCCGCTTGCCTCTGTCTGCTAAACACCAGTCTTTATTAATCCAGTTAAAAGTCAAACTTTTGCTTTGGAATGAAAGGTCTACATCTAGGGGAAGTGTCTGCCTGGGTGTACAACTTGCTTCATGGAGAACATTTAAGTTCCCTACATCCAACCTATTGTGCCAGTGCCCCCCTCCACTAGCCTTCTAAGTGGAACCTGTCAAAGTAGGTTATGCCAGCTTGATTTTTACAGCATTTTGCTCCAATTCCACACGTTTTTGCAACATCTAAAGGGATCATGGCAAAGTAGTTAGAAGTTGTGCAAATGGGGGTTGATGCAGATTACAAAAGATTAAAAGGGGATGGCAGCACCCCCAGCATGTGTGGCATCTATTTTCCTGGAAGGCAGTTGTCTTCTTTTTAGGAGCTTGCAAGCGGCATTTTCTGTGCATGGCAATAGAAGCTTGGCAGGGGGGTTTCAAAATGGCCGCCCCCAGAGGCAGAAAAATACAAAATGGCTGCCTGCAGAAGAAAGCATGAGGCTAGTTTGCATCCCACGGAACACTGTGCTTGTCACAGTGGTTTCCCTTGGAAACTGGGACCATGACATCATAAAGGGCCCTGTTCTGCTGGCAGCTGTGGCTGTCTCACTGCTCATTCCAGCTCTGCAGCTCTTCAAGGAGGCAGCGGGAGATGCTGTGCACTGGGGCAGTCATCTCTGGGTTCATGGAAACCCCAGGAGGGGTAATGGCCCGTGCCAAGCAAGTTGGGCTTAGGGAAGATTTAAAGCGCATAGCAGACCATAATGCTAAAAGCACAAAAATCATGCATCATGTTCTTTTGCATGGGATTAGATGGCTGTCTTCTTTAGTCCTGCATACAGATATGTTTTTGGAGCATAATAGCGGCAGGGCAAGTCTTAATCTAGACGTCCCCACCCCCAGCTTTATGAAAGCAAAGTAGAATCAGCCTGGGCCGCTTGCCTCTGTCTGCTAAACACCAGTCTTTATTAATCCAGTTAAAAGTCAAACTTTTGCTTTGGAATGAAAGGTCTACATCTAGGGGAAGTGTCTGCCTGGGTGTACAACTTGCTTCATGGAGAACATTTAAGTTCCCTACATCCAACCTATTGTGCCAGTGCCCCCCTCCACTAGCCTTCTAAGTGGAACCTGTCAAAGTAGGTTATGCCAGCTTGATTTTTACAGCATTTTGCTCCAATTCCACACGTTTTTGCAACATCTAAAGGGATCATGGCAAAGTAGTTAGAAGTTGTGCAAATGGGGGTTGATGCAGATTACAAAAGATTAAAAGGGGATGGCAGCACCCCCAGCATGTGTGGCATCTATTTTCCTGGAAGGCAGTTGTCTTCTTTTTAGGAGCTTGCAAGCGCCATTTTCTGTGCATGGCAATAGAAGCTTGGCAGTGGGGTTTCAAAATGGCCGCCCCCAGAGGCAGAAAAATACAAAATGGCTGCCCGCAGAAGAAAGCATGAGGCTAGTTTGCATCCCACGGAACACTGTGCTTGTCACAGTGGTTTCCCTTGGAAACTGGGACCATGACATCATAAAGGGCCCTGTTCTGCTGGTAGCTGTGGCTTTCTCACTGCTCATTCCAGCTCTGCAGCTCTTCAAGGAGGCAGCGGGAGATGCTGTGCACTGGGGCAGTCATCTCTGGGTTCATGAAAACCCCAGGAGGGGTAATGGCCCGTACCAAGCAAGTTGGGCTTAGGGAAGATTTAAAGCGCATAGCAGACCATAATGCTAAAAGCACAAAAATCATGCATCATGTTCTTTTGCATGGGATTAGATGGCTGTCTTCTTTAGTCCTGCATACAGATATGTTTTTGGAGCATAATAGCGGCAGGGCAAGTCTTAATCTAGACGTCCCCACCCCCAGCTTTATGAAAGCAAAGTAGAATCAGCCTGGGCCGCTTGCCTCTGTCTGCTAAACACCAGTCTTTATTAATCCAGTTAAAAGTCAAACTTTTGCTTTGGAATGAAAGGTCTACATCTAGGGGAAGTGTCTGCCTGGGTGTACGACTTGCTTCATGGAGAACATTTAAGTTCCCTACATCCAACCTATTGTGCCAGTGCCCCCCTCCACTAGCCTTCTAAGTGGAACCTGTCAAAGTAGGTTATGCCAGCTTGATTTTTACAGCATTTTGCTCCAATTCCACACGTTTTTGCAACATCTAAAGGGATCATGGCAAAGTAGTTAGAAGTTGTGCAAATGGGGGTTGATGCAGATTACAAAAGATTAAAAGGGGATGGCAGCACCCCCAGCATGTGTGGCATCTATTTTCCTGGAAGGCAGTTGTCTTCTTTTTAGGAGCTTGCAAGCGCCATTTTCTGTGCATGGCAATAGAAGCTTGGCAGTGGGGTTTCAAAATGGCCGCCCCCAGAGGCAGAAAAATACAAAATGGCTGCCCGCAGAAGAAAGCATGAGGCTAGTTTGCATCCCACGGAACACTGTGCTTGTAACAGTGGTTTCCCTTGGAAACTGGGACCATGACATCATAAAGGGCCCTGTTCTGCTGGCAGCTGTGGCTGTCTCACTGCTCATTCCAGCTCTGCAGCTCTTCAAGGAGGCAGCGGGAGATGCTGTGCACTGGGGCAGTCATCTCTGGGTTCATGAAAACCCCAGGAGGGGTAATGGCCCGTACCAAGCAAGTTGGGCTTAGGGAAGATTTAAAGCGCATAGCAGACCATAATGCTAAAAGCACAAAAATCATGCATCATGTTCTTTTGCATGGGATTAGATGGCTGTCTTCTTTAGTCCTGCATACAGATATGTTTTTGGAGCAAAATAGCGGCAGGGCAAGTCTTAATTTAGACGTCCCCACCCCGAGCTTTATCAAAGCAAAGTAGAATCAGCCTGGGCCGCTTTGCCTCTGTCTGCTAAACACCAGTCTTTATTAATCCAGTTAAAAGTCAAACTTTTGCTTTGGAATGAAAGGTCTACATCTAGGGGAAGTGTCTGCCTGGGTGTACGACTTGCTTCATGGAGAACATTTAAGTTCCCTACATCCAACCTATTATGCCAGTGCCCCCCTCCACTAGCCTTCTAAGTGGAACCTGTCAAAGTATGTTATGCCAGCTTGATTTTTACAGCATTTTGCTCCAATTCCACACGTTTTTGCAACATCTAAAGGGATCATGGCAAAGTAGTTAAAAGTTGTGCAAATGGGGGTTGATGCAGATTACAAAAGATTAAAAGGGGATGGCAGCACCCCCAGCATGTGTGGCATCTATTTTCCTGGAAGGCAGTTGTCTTCTTTTTAGGAGCTTGCAAGCGCCATTTTCTGTGCATGGCAATAGAAGCTTGGCAGTGGGGTTTCAAAATGGCCGCCCCCAGAGGCAGAAAAATACAAAATGGCTGCCCGCAGAAGAAAGCATGAGGCTAGTTTGCATCCCACGGAACACTCTGCTTGTCACAGTGGTTTCCCTTGGAAACTGGGACCATGACATCATAAAGGGCCCTGTTCTGCTGGCAGCTGTGGCTGTCTCACTGCTCATTCCAGCTCTGCAGCTCTTCAAGGAGGCAGCGGGAGATGCTGTGCACTGGGGCAGTCATCTCTGGGTTCATGGAAACCCCAGGAGGGGTAATGGCCCGTGCCAAGCAAGTTGGGCTTAGGGAAGATTTAAAGCGCATAGCAGACCATAATGCTAAAAGCACAAAAATCATTCATCATGTTCTTTTGCATGGGATTAGATGGCTGTCTTCTTTAGTCCTGCATACAGATATGTTTTTGGAGCATAATAGCGACAGGGCAAGTCTTAATCTAGACGTCCCCACCCCCAGCTTTATCAAAGCAAAGTAGAATCAGCCTGGGCCGCTTGCCTCTGTCTGCTAAACACCAGTCTTTATTAATCCAGTTAAAAGTCAAACTTTTGCTTTGGAATGAAAGGTCTACATCTAGGGGAAGTGTCTGCCTGGGTGTACGACTTGCTTCATGGAGAACATTTAAGTTCCCTACATCCAACCTATTGTGCCAGTGCCCCCCTCCACTAGCCTTCTAAGTGGAACCTGTCAAAGTAGGTTATGCCAGCTTGATTTTTACAGCATTTTGCTCCAATTCCACACGTTTTTGCAACGTCTAAAGGGATCATGGCAAAGTAGTTAGAAGTTGTGCAAATGGGGGTTGATGCAGATTACAAAAGATTAAAAGGGGATGGCAGCACCCCCAGCATGTGTGGCATCTATTTTCCTGGAAGGCAGTTGTCTTCTTTTTAGGAGCTTGCAAGCGCCATTTTCTGTGCATGGCAATAGAAGCTTGGCAGTGGGGTTTCAAAATGGCCGCCCCCAGAGGCAGAAAAATACAAAATGGCTGCCCGCAGAAGAAAGCATGAGGCTAGTTTGCATCCCACGGAACACTGTGCTTGTCACAGTGGTTTCCCTTGGAAACTGGGACCATGACATCATAAAGGGCCCTGTTCTGCTGGCAGCTGTGGCTGTCTCACTGCTCATTCCAGCTCTGCAGCTCTTCAAGGAGGCAGTGGGAGATGCTGTGCACTGGGGCATTCATCTCTGGGTTCATGGAAACCCCAGGAGGGGTAATGGCCCGTGCCAAGCAAGTTGGGCTTAGGGAAGATTTAAAGCACATAGCAGACCATAATGCTAAAAGCACAAAAATCATGCATCATGTTCTTTTGCATGGGATTAGATGGCTGTCTTCTTTAGTCCTGCATACAGATATGTTTTTGGAGCATAATAGCGGCAGGGCAAGTCTTAATCTAGACGTCCCCACCCCCAGCTTTATCAAAGCAAAGTAGAATCAGCCTGGGCCGCTTGCCTCTGTCTGCTAAACACCAGTCTTTATTAATCCAGTTAAAAGTCAAACTTTTGCTTTGGAATGAAAGGTCTACATCTAGGGGAAGTGTCTGCCTGGGTGTATGACTTGCTTCATGGAGAACATTTAAGTTCCCTACATCCAACCTATTGTGCCAGTGCCCCCCTCCACTAGCCTTCTAAGTGGAACCTGTCAAAGTAGGTTATGCCAGCTTGATTTTTACAGCATTTTGCTCCAATTCCACACGTTTTTGCAACATCTAAAGGGATCATGGCAAAGTAGTTAGAAGTTGTGCAAATGGGGGTTGATGCAGATTACAAAAAATTAAAAGGGGATGGCAGCACCCCCAGCATGTGTGGCATCTATTTTCCTGGAAGGCAGTTGTCTTCTTTTTAGGAGCTTGCAAGCGCCATTTTCTGTGCATGGCAATAGAAGCTTGGCAGTGGGGTTTCAAAATGGCCGCCCCCAGAGGCAGAAAAATACAAAATGGCTGCCCGCAGAAGAAAGCATGAGGCTAGTTTGCATCCCACGGAACACTGTGCTTGTCACAGTGGTTTCCCTTGGAAACTGGGACCATGACATCATAAAGGGTCCTGTTCTGCTGGCAGCCGTGGCTGTCTCACTGCTCATTCCAGCTCTGCAGCTCTTCAAGGAGGCAGCGGGAGATGCTGTGCACTGGGGCAGTCATCTCTGGGTTCATGGAAACCCCAGGAGGGGTAATGGCCCGTGCCAAGCAAGTTGGGCTTAGGGAAGATTTAAAGCGCATAGCAGACCATAATGCTAAAAGCACAAAAATCATGCATCATGTTCTTTTGCATGGGATTAGATGGCTGTCTTCTTTAGTCCTGCATACAGATATGTTTTTGGAGCATAATAGCGGCAGGGCAAGTCTTAATCTAGACGTCCCCACCCCCAGCTTTATCAAAGCAAAGTAGAATCAGCCTGGGCCGCTTGCCTCTGTCTGCTAAACACCAGTCTTTATTAATCCAGTTAAAAGTCAAACTTTTGCTTTGGAATGAAAGGTCTACATCTAGGGGAAGTGTCTGCCTGGGTGTACGACTTGCTTCATGGAGAACATTTAAGTTCCCTACATCCAACCTATTGTGCCAGTGCCCCCCTCCACTAGCCTTCTAAGTGGAACCTGTCAAAGTAGGTTATGCCAGCTTGATTTTTACAGCATTTTGCTCCAATTCCACACGTTTTTGCAACATCTAAAGGGATCATGGCAAAGTAGTTAGAAGTTGTGCAAATGGGGGTTGATGCAGATTACAAAAGATTAAAAGGGGATGGCAGCACCCCCAGCATGTGTGGCATCTATTTTCCTGGAAGGCAGTTGTCTTCTTTTTAGGAGCTTGCAAGCGCCATTTTCTGTGCATGCCAATAGAAGCTTGGCAGTGGGGTTTCAAAATGGCCGCCCCCAGAGGCAGAAAAATACAAAATGGCTGCCCGCAGAAGAAAGCATGAGGCTAGTTTGCATCCCACGGAACACTCTGCTTGTCACAGTGGTTTCCCTTGGAAACTGGGACCATGACATCATAAAGGGCCCTGTTCTGCTGGCAGCTGTGGCTGTCTCACTGCTCATTCCAGCTCTGCAGCTCTTCAAGGAGGCAGCGGGAGATGCTGTGCACTGGGGCAGTCATCTCTGGGTTCATGGAAACCCCAGGAGGGGTAATGGCCCGTGCCAAGCAAGTTGGGCTTAGGGAAGATTTAAAGCGCATAGCAGACCATAATGCTAAAAGCACAAAAATCATGCATCATGTTCTTTTGCATGGGATTAGATGGCTGTCTTCTTTAGTCCTGCATACAGATATGTTTTTGGAGCATAATAGCGGCAGGGCAAGTCTTAATCTAGACGTCCCCACCCCCAGCTTTATCAAAGCAAAGTAGAATCAGCCTGGGCCGCTTGCCTCTGTCTGCTAAACACCAGTCTTTATTAATCCAGTTAAAAGTCAAACTTTTGCTTTGGAATGAAAGGTCTACATCTAGGGGAAGTGTCTGCCTGGGTGTACGACTTGCTTCATGGAGAACATTTAAGTTCCCTACATCCAACCTATTGTGCCAGTGCCCCCCTCCACTAGCCTTCTAAGTGGAACCTGTCAAAGTAGGTTATGCCAGCTTGATTTTTACAGCATTTTGCTCCAATTCCACACGTTTTTGCAACATCTAAAGGGATCATGGCAAAGTAGTTAGAAGTTGTGCAAATGGGGGTTGATGCAGATTACAAAAGATTAAAAGGGGATGGCAGCACCCCCAGCATGTGTGGCATCTATTTTCCTGGAAGGCAGTTGTCTTCTTTTTCGGAGCTTGCAAGCGCCATTTTCTGTGCATGGCAATAGAAGCTTGGCAGTGGGGTTTCAAAATGGCCGCCCCCAGAGGCAGAAAAATACAAAATGGCTGCCCGCAGAAGAAAGCATGAGGCTAGTTTGCATCCCACGGAACACTGTGCGTGTCACAGTGGTTTCCCTTGGAAACTGGGACCATGACATCATAAAGGGCCCTGTTCTGCTGGCAGCTGTGGCTGTCTCACTGCTCATTCCAGCTCTGCAGCTCTTCAAGGAGGCAGCAGGAGATGCTGTGCACTGGGGCAGTCATCTCTGGGTTCATGGAAACCCCAGGAGGGGTAATGGCCCGTGCCAAGCAAGTTGGGCTTAGGGAAGATTTAAAGCGCATAGCAGACCATAATGCTAAAAGCACAAAAATCATGCATCATGTTCTTTTGCATGGGATTAGATGGCTGTCTTCTTTAGTCCTGCATACAGATATGTTTTTGGAGCATAATAGCGGCAGGGCAAGTCTTAATCTAGACGTCCCCACCCCCAGCTTTATCAAAGCAAAGTAGAATCAGCCTGGGCCGCTTGCCTCTGTCTGCTAAACACCAGTCTTTATTAATCCAGTTAAAAGTCAAACTTTTGCTTTGGAATGAAAGGTCTACATCTAGGGGAAGTGTCTGCCTGGGTGTACGACTTGCTTCATGGAGAACATTTAAGTTCCCTACATCCAACCTATTGTGCCAGTGCCCCCCTCCACTAGCCTTCTAAGTGGAACCTGTCAAAGTAGGTTATGCCAGCTTGATTTTTACAGCATTTTGCTCCAATTCCACACGTTTTTGCAACATCTAAAGGGATCATGGCAAAGTAGTTAGAAGTTGTGCAAATGGGGGTTGATGCAGATTACAAAAGATTAAAAGGGGATGGCAGCACCCCCAGCATGTGTGGCATCTATTTTCCTGGAAGGCAGTTGTCTTCTTTTTCGGAGCTTGCAAGCGCCATTTTCTGTGCATGGCAATAGAAGCTTGGCAGTGGGGTTTCAAAATGGCCGCCCCCAGAGGCAGAAAAATACAAAATGGCTTCCCGCAGAAGAAAGCATGAGGCTAGTTTGCATCCCACGGAACACTGTGCGTGTCACAGTGGTTTCCCTTGGAAACTGGGACCATGACATCATAAAGGGCCCTGTTCTGCTGGCAGCTGTGGCTGTCTCACTGCTCATTCCAGCTCTGCAGCTCTTCAAGGAGGCAGCAGGAGATGCTGTGCACTGGGGCAGTCAT
Organism: Engystomops pustulosus; assembly: GCF_040894005.1. NCBI lineage: Eukaryota > Metazoa > Chordata > Amphibia > Anura > Leptodactylidae > Engystomops > Engystomops pustulosus. Next base: position 57,917,627 of record NC_092421.1, on the reverse strand, counting down.
CTCTGGGTTCATGGAAACCCCAGGAGGGGTAATGGCCCGTGCCAAGCAAGTTGGGCTTAGGGAAGATTTAAAGCGCATAGCAGACCATAATGCTAAAAGCACAAAAATCATGCATCATGTTCTTTTGCATGGGATTAGATGGCTGTCTGCTTTAGTCCTGCATACAGATATGTTTTTGGAGCAAAATAGCGGCAGGGCAAGTCTTAATTTAGACGTCCCCACCCCCAGCTTTATCAAAGCAAAGTAGAATCAGCCTGGGCCGCTTGCCTCTGTCTGCTAAACACCAGTCTTTATTAATCCAGTTAAAAGTCAAACTTTTGCTTTGGAATGAAAGGTCTACATCTAGGGGAAGTGTCTGCCTGGGTGTACGACTTGCTTCATGGAGAACATTTAAGTTCCCTACATCCAACCTATTGTGCCAGTGCCCCCCTCCACTAGCCTTCTAAGTGGAACCTGTCAAAGTAGGTTATGCCAGCTTGATTTTTACAGCATTTTGCTCCAATTCCACACGTTTTTGCAACATCTAAAGGGATCATGGCAAAGTAGTTAGAAGTTGTGCAAATGGGGGTTGATGCAGATTACAAAAGATTAAAAGGGGATGGCAGCACCCACAGCATGTGTGGCATCTATTTTCCTGGAAGGCAGTTGTCTTCTTTTTAGGAGCTTGCAAGCGCCATTTTCTGTGCATGGCAATAGAAGCTTGGCAGTGGGGTTTCAAAATGGCCGCCCCCAGAGGCAGAAAAATACAAAATGGCTGCCCGCAGAAGAAAGCATGAGGCTAGTTTGCATCCCACGGAACACTCTGCTTGTCACAGTGGTTTCCCTTGGAAACTGGGACCATGACATCACAAAGGGCCCTGTTCTGCTGGCAGCTGTGGCTGTCTCACTGCTCATTCCAGCTCTGCAGCTCTTCAAGGAGGCAGCGGGAGATGCTGTGCACTGGGGCAGTCATCTCTGGGTTCATGGAAACCCCAGGAGGGGTAATGGCCCGTGCCAAGCAAGTTGGGCTTAGGGAAGATTTAAAGCGCATAGCAGACCATAATGCTAAAAGCACAAAAATCATGCATCATGTTCTTTTGCATGGGATTAGATGGCTGTCTTCTTTAGTCCTGCATACAGATATGTTTTTGGAGCATAATAGCGGCAGGGCAAGTCTTAATCTAGACGTCCCCACCCCCAGCTTTATCAAAGCAAAGTAGAATCAGCATGGGCCGCTTGCCTCTGTCTGCTAAACACCAGTCTTTATTAATCCAGTTAAAAGTCAAACTTTTGCTTTGGAATGAAAGGTCTACATCTAGGGGAAGTGTCTGCCTGGGTGTACGACTTGCTTCATGGAGAACATTTAAGTTCCCTACATCCAACCTATTGTGCCAGTGCCCCCCTCCACTAGCCTTCTAAGTGGAACCTGTCAAAGTAGGTTATGCCAGCTTGATTTTTACAGCATTTTGCTCCAATTCCACACGTTTTTGCAACATCTAAAGGGATCATGGCAAAGTAGTTAGAAGTTGTGCAAATGGGGGTTGATGCAGATTACAAAAGATTAAAAGGGGATGGCAGCACCCCCAGCATGTTTGGCATCTATTTTCCTGGAAGGCAGTTGTCTTCTTTTTAGGAGCTTGCAAGCGCCATTTTCTGTGCATGGCAATAGAAGCTTGGCAGTGTGGTTTCAAAATGGCCGCCCCCAGAGGCAGAAAAATACAAAATGGCTGCCCGCAGAAGAAAGCATGAGGCTAGTTTGCATCCCACGGAACACTGTGCTTGTCACAGTGGTTTCCCTTGGAAACTGGGACCATGACATCATAAAGGGTCCTGTTCTGCTGGCAGCTGTGGCTGTCTCACTGCTCATTCCAGCTCTGCAGCTCTTCAAGGAGGCAGCAGGAGATGCTGTGCACTGGGGCAGTCATCTCTGGGTTCATGGAAACCCCAGGAGGGGTAATGGCCCGTGCCAAGCAAGTTGGGCTTAGGGAAGATTTAAAGCGCATAGCAGACCATAATGCTAAAAGCACAAAAATCATGCATCATGTTCTTTTGCATGGGATTAGATGGCTGTCTTCTTTAGTCCTGCATACAGATATGTTTTTGGAGCAAAATAGCGGCAGGGCAAGTCTTAATTTAGACGTCCCCACCCCCAGCTTTATCAAAGCAAAGTAGAATCAGCCTGGGCCGCTTGCCTCTGTCTGCTAAACACCAGTCTTTATTAATCCAGTTAAAAGTCAAACTTTTGCTTTGGAATGAAAGGTCTACATCTAGGGGAAGTGTCTGCCTGGGTGTACGACTTGCTTCATGAAGAACATTTAAGTTCCCTACATCCAACCTATTGTGCCAGTGCCCCCCTCCACTAGCCTTCTAAGTGGAACCTGTCAAAGTAGGTTATGCCAGCTTGATTTTTACAGCATTTTGCTCCAATTCCACATGTTTTTGCAACATCTAAAGGGATCATGTCAAAGTAGTTAGAAGTTGTGCAAATGGGGGTTGCTGCAGATTACAAAAGATTAAAAGTTGATGGCAGCACCCCCAGCATGTGTGGCATCTATTTTCCTGGAAGGCAGTTGTCTTCTTTTTAGGAGCTTGCAAGCGCCATTTTCTGTGCATGGCAATAGAAGCTTGGCAGTGGGGTTTCAAAATGGCCGCCCCCAGAGGCAGAAAAATACAAAATGGCTGCCCGCAGAAGAAAGCATGAGGCTAGTTTGCATCCCACGGAACACTGTGCGTGTCACTGTGGTTTCCCTTGGAAACTGGGACCATGACATCATAAAGGGCCCTGTTCTGCTGGTAGCTGTGGCTGTCTCACTGCTCATTACAGCTCTGCAGCTCTTCAAGGAGGCAGCGGGAGATGCTGTGCACTGGGGCAGTCATCTCTGGGTTCATGGAAACCCCAGGAGGGGTAATGGCCCGTGCCAAGCAAGTTGGGCTTAGGGAAGATTTAAAGCGCATAGCAGACCATAATGCTAAAAGCACAAAAATCATGCATCATGTTCTTTTGCATGGGATTAGATGGCTGTCTTCTTTAGTCCTGCATACAGATATGTTTTTGGAGCATAATAGCGGCAGGGCAAGTCTTAATCTAGACGTCCCCACCCCCAGCTTTATCAAAGCAAAGTAGAATCAGCCTGGGCCGCTTGCCTCTGTCTGCTAAACACCAGTCTTTATTAATCCAGTTAAAAGTCAAACTTTTGCTTTGGAATGAAAGGTCTACATCTAGGGGAAGTGTCTGCCTGGGTGTACGACTTGCTTCATGGAGAACATTTAAGTTCCCTACATCCAACCTATTGTGCCAGTGCCCCCCTCCACTAGCCTTCTAAGTGGAACCTGTCAAAGTAGGTTATGCCAGCTTGATTTTTACAGCATTTTGCTCCAATTCCACACGTTTTTGCAACATCTAAAGGGATCATGGCAAAGTAGTTAGAAGTTGTGCAAATGGGGGTTGATGCAGATTACAAAAGATTAAAAGGGGATGGCAGCACCCCCAGCATGTGTGGCATCTATTTTCCTGGAAGGCAGTTGTCTTCTTTTTAGGAGCTTGCAAGCGCCATTTTCTGTGCATGGCAATAGAAGCTTGGCAGTGGGGTTTCAAAATGGCCGCCCCCAGAGGCAGAAAAATACAAAATGGCTGCCCGCAGAAGAAAGCATGAGGCTAGTTTGCATCCCACGGAACACTCTGCTTGTCACAGTGGTTTCCCTTGGAAACTGGGACCATGACATCATAAAGGGCCCTGTTCTGCTGGCAGCTGTGGCTGTCTCACTGCTCATTCCAGCTCTGCAGCTCTTCAAGGAGGCAGCGGGAGATGCTGTGCACTGGGGCAGTCATCTCTGGGTTCATGGAAACCCCAGGAGGGGTAATGGCCCGTGCCAAGCAAGTTGGGCTTAGGGAAGATTTAAAGCGCATAGCAGACCATAATGCTAAAAGCACAAAAATCATTCATCATGTTCTTTTGCATGGGATTAGATGGCTGTCTTCTTTAGTCCTGCATACAGATATGTTTTTGGAGCATAATAGCGGCAGGGCAAGTCTTAATCTAGACGTCCCCACCCCCAGCTTTATCAAAGCAAAGTAGAATCAGCCTGGGCCGCTTGCCTCTGTCTGCTAAACACCAGTCTTTATTAATCCAGTTAAAAGTCAAACTTTTGCTTTGGAATGAAAGGTCTACATCTAGGGGAAGTGTCTGCCTGGGTGTACGACTTGCTTCATGGAGAACATTTAAGTTCCCTACATCCAACCTATTGTGCCAGTGCCCCCCTCCACTAGCCTTCTAAGTGGAACCTGTCAAAGTAGGTTATGCCAGCTTGATTTTTACAGCATTTTGCTCCAATTCCACACGTTTTTGCAACATCTAAAGGGATCATGGCAAAGTAGTTAGAAGTTGTGCAAATGGGGGTTGATGCAGATTACAAAAGATTAAAAGGGGATGGCAGCACCCCCAGCATGTGTGGCATCTATTTTCCTGGAAGGCAGTTGTCTTCTTTTTAGGAGCTTGCAAGCGCCATTTTCTGTGCATGGCAATAGAAGCTTGGCAGTGGGGTTTCAAAATGGCCGCCCCCAGAGGCAGAAAAATACAAAATGGCTGCCCGCAGAAGAAAGCATGAGGCTAGTTTGCATCCCACGGAACACTGTGCTTGTCACAGTGGTTTCCCTTGGAAACTGGGACCATGACATCATAAAGGGCCCTGTTCTGCTGGCAGCTGTGGCTGTCTCACTGCTCATTCCAGCTCTGCAGCTCTTCAAGGAGGCAGCGGGAGATGCTGTGCACTGGGGCAGTCATCTCTGGGTTCATGGAAACCCCAGGAGGGGTAATGGCCCGTGCCAAGCAAGTTGGGCTTAGGGAAGATTTAAAGCGCATAGCAGACCATAATGCTAAAAGCACAAAAATCATGCATCATGTTCTTTTGCATGGGATTAGATGGCTGTCTTCTTTAGTCCTGCATACAGATATGTTTTTGGAGCATAATAGCGGCAGGGCAAGTCTTAATCTAGACGTCCCCACCCCCAGCTTTATCAAAGCAAAGTAGAATCAGCCTGGGCCGCTTGCCTCTGTCTGCTAAACACCAGTCTTTATTAATCCAGTTAAAAGTCAAACTTTTGCTTTGGAATGAAAGGTCCACATCTAGGGGAAGTGTCTGCCTGGGTGTACGACTTGCTTCATGGAGAACATTTAAGTTCCCTACATCCAACCTATTGTGCCAGTGCCCCCCTCCACTAGCCTTCTAAGTGGAACCTGTCAAAGTAGGTTATGCCAGCTTGATTTTTACAGCATTTTGCTCCAATTCCACACGTTTTTGCAACATCTAAAGGGATCATGGCAAAGTAGTTAGAAGTTGTGCAAATGGGGGTTGATGCAGATTACAAAAGACTAAAAGGGGATGGCAGCACCCCCAGCATGTGTGGCATCTATTTTCCTGGAAGGCAGTTGTCTTCTTTTTAGGAGCTTGCAAGCGCCATTTTCTGTGCATGGCAATAGAAGCTTGGCAGTGGGGTTTCAAAATGGCCGCCCCCAGAGGCAGAAAAATACAAAATGGCTGCCCGCAGAAGAAAGCATGAGGCTAGTTTGCATCCCAAGGAACACTGTGCTTGTCACAGTGGTTTCCCTTGGAAACTGGGACCATGACATCATAAAGGGCCCTGTTCTGCTGGCAGCTGTGGCTGTCTCACTGCTCATTCCAGCTCTGCAGCTCTTCAAGGAGGCAGCGGGAGATGCTGTGCACTGGGGCAGTCATCTCTGGGTTCATGGAAACCCCAGGAGGGGTAATGGCCCGTACCAAGCAAGTTGGGCTTAGGGAAGATTTAAAGGGCATAGCAGACCATAATGCTAAAAGCACAAAAATCATGCATCTGTTCTTTTGCATGGGATTAGATGGCTGTCTTCTTTAGTCCTGCATACAGATATGTTTTTGGAGCATAATAGCGGCAGGGCAAGTCTTAATCTAGACGTCCCCACCCCCAGCTTTATGAAAGCAAAGTAGAATCAGCCTGGGCCGCATGCCTCTGTCTGCTAAACACCAGTCTTTATTAATCCAGTTAAAAGTCAAACTTTTGCTTTGGAATGAAAGGTCTACATCTAGGGGAAGTGTCTGCCTGGGTGTACGACTTGCTTCATGGAGAACATTTAAGTTCCCTACATCCAACCTATTGTGCCAGTGCCCCCCTCCACTAGCCTTCTAAGTGGAACCTGTCAAAGTAGGTTATGCCAGCTTGATTTTTACAGCATTTTGCTCCAATTCCACACGTTTTTGCAACATCTAAAGGGATCATGGCAAAGTAGTTAGAAGTTGTGCAAATGGGGGTTGATGCAGATTACAAAAGATTAAAAGGGGATGGCAGCACCCCCAGCATGTTTGGCATCTATTTTCCTGGAAGGCAGTTGTCTTCTTTTTCTAAGCTTGCAAGCGCCATTTTCTGTGCATGGCAATAGAAGCTTGGCAGTGGGGTTTCAAAATGGCCGCCCCCAGAGGCAGAAAAATACAAAATGGCTGCCCGCAGAAGAAAGCATGAGGCTAGTTTGCATCCCACGGAACACTGTGCGTGTCACTGTGGTTTCCCTTGGAAACTGGGACCATGACATCATAAAGGGCCCTGTTCTGCTGGTAGCTGTGGCTGTCTCACTGCTCATTCCAGCTCTGCAGCTCTTCAAGGAGGCAGTGGGAGATGCTGTGCACTGGGGCAGTCATCTCTGGGTTCATGGAAACCCCAGGAGGGGTAATGGCCCGTGCCAAGCAAGTTGGGCTTAGGGAAGATTTAAAGCGCATAGCAGACCATAATGCTAAAAGCACAAAAATCATGCATCATGTTCTTTTGCATGGGATTAGATGGCTGTCTTCTTTAGTCCTGCATACAGATATGTTTTTGGAGCATAATAGCGGCAGGGCAAGTCTTAATCTAGACGTCCCCACCCCCAGCTTTATCAATGCAAAGTAGTATCAGCCTGGGCCGCTTGCCCCTGTCTGCTAAACACCAGTCTTTATTAATCCTGTTAAAAGTCAAACTTTTGCTTTGGAATGAAAGGTCTACATCTAGGGGAAGTGTCTACCTGGGTGTAAGACTTGCTTCATGGAGAACATTTAAGTTCCCTACATCCAACCTATTGTGCCAGTGCCCCCCTCCACTAGCCTTCTAAGTGGAACCTGTCAAAGTAGGTTATGCCAGCTTGATTTTTACAGCATTTTGCTCCAATTCCACATGTTTTTGCAACATCTAAAGGGATCATGGCAAAGTAGTTAGAAGTTGTGCAAATGGGGGTTGATGCAGATTACAAAAGATTAAAAGGTGATGGCAGCACCCCCAGCATGTGTGGCATCTATTTTCCTGGAAGGCAGGTGTCTTGATTTTAGGAGCTTGCAAGCGCCATTTTCTGTGCATGGCAATAGAAGCTTGGCAGTGGGGTTTCAAAATGGCCGCCCCCAGAGGCAGAAAAATACAAAATGGCTGCCCGCAGAAGAAAGCATGAGGCTAGTTTGCATCCCACGGAACACTGTGCATGTCACAGTGGGATCCCTTGGAAACTGGCACCATGACATCATAAAGGGCCCTGTTCTGCTGGCAGCTGTGGCTGTCTCACTGCTCATTCCAGCTCTGCAGCTCTTCCAGGAGGCAGCGGGAGATGTTGTGCACTGGGGCAGTCATCTCTGGGTTCATGGAAACCCCGGGAGGGGTAATGGCCCGTGCCAAGCAAGTTGGGCTTAGGGAACATTTAAAGCGCATAGCAGACCATAATGCTAAAAGCACAAAAATCATGCATCATATTCTTTTGCATGGGTTTAGATGGCGGTCTTCTTTAGTCCTGCATACAGATATGTTTTTGGAGCATAATAGCGGCAGGGCAAGTCTTAATCTAGACGTCCCCACCCCCAGCTTTATCAATGCAAAGTAGTGTCAGCCTGGGCCGCTTGCCCCTGTCTGCTAAACACCAGTCTTTATTAATCCTGTTAAAAGTCAAACTTTTGCTTTGGAATGAAAGGTCTACATCTAGGGGAAGTGTCTACCTGGGTGTAAGACTTGCTTCATGGAGAACATTTAAGTTCCCTACATCCAACCTATTGTGCCAGTGCCCCCCTCCACTAGCCTTCTAAGTGGAACCTGTCAAAGTAGGTTATGCCAGCTTGATTTTTACAGCATTTTGCTCCAATTCCACACGTTTTTGCAACATCTAAAGGGATCATGGCAAAGTAGTTAGAAGTTGTGCAAATGGGGGTTGATGCAGATTACAAAAGATTAAAAGGGGATGGCAGCACCCCCAGCATGTGTGGCATCTATTTTCCTGGAAGGCAGTTGTCTTCTTTTTAGGAGCTTGCAAGCGCCATTTTCTGTGCATGGCAATAGAAGCTTGGCCGTGGGGTTTCAAAATGGCCGCCCCCAGAGGCAGAAAAATACAAAATGGCTGCCCGCAGAAGAAAGCATGAGGCTAGTTTGCATCCCACGGAACACTGTGCTTGTCACAGTGGTTTCCCTTGGAAACTGGGACCATGACATCATAAAGGGCCCTGTTCTGCTGGCAGCTGTGGCTGTCTCACTGCTCATTCCAGCTCTGCAGCTCTTCAAGGAGGCAGCGGGAGATGCTGTGCACTGGGGCAGTCATCTCTGGGTTCATGGAAACCCCAGGAGGGGTAATGGCCCGTGCCAAGCAAGTTGGGCTTAGGGAAGATTTAAAGCGCATAGCAGACCATAATGCTGAAAGCACAAAAATCATGCATCATGTTCTTTTGCATGGATTAGATGGCTGTCTTCTTTAGTCCTGCATACAGATATGTTTTTGGAGCAAAATAGCGGCAGGGCAAGTCTTAATTTAGACGTCCCCACCCCCAGCTTTATCAAAGCAAAGTAGAATCAGCCTGGGCCGCTTGCCTCTGTCTGCTAAACACCAGTCTTTATTAATCCAGTTAAAAGTCAAACTTTTGCTTTGGAATGAAAGGTCTACATCTAGGGGAAGTGTCTGCCTGGGTGTACGACTTGCTTCATGAAGAACATTTAAGTTCCCTACATCCAACCTATTGTGCCAGTGCCCCCTCCACTAGCCTTCTAAGTGGAACCTGTCAAAGTAGGTTATGCCAGCTTGATTTTTACAGCATTTTGCTCCAATTCCACATGTTTTTGCAACATCTAAAGGGATCATGGCAAAGTAGTTAGAAGTTGTGCAAATGGGGGTTGATGCAGATTACAAAAGATTAAAAGGGGATGGCAGCACCCCCAGCATGTGTGGCATCTATTTTCCTGGAAGGCAGTTGTCTTCTTTTTCTAAGCTTGTAAGCGCCATTTTCTGTGCATGGCAATAGAAGCTTGGCAGTGGGGTTTCAAAATGGCCGCCCCCAGAGGCAGAAAAATACAAAATGGCTGCCCGCAGAAGAAAGCATGAGGCTAGTTTGCATCCCACGGAACACTGTGCGTGTCACTGTGGTTTCCCTTGGAAACTGGGACCATGACATCATAAAGGGCCCTGTTCTGCTGGTAGCTGTGGCTGTCTCACTGCTCATTCCAGCTCTGCAGCTCTTCAAGGAGGCAGCGGGAGATGCTGTGCACTGGGGCAGTCATCTCTGGGTTCATGGAAACCCCAGGAGGGATAATGGCCCGTGCCAAGCAAGTTGGGCTTAGGGAAGATTTAAAGCGCATAGCAGACCATAATGCTAAAAGCACAAAAATCATTCATCATGTTCTTTTGCATGGGATTAGATGGCTGTCTTCTTTAGTCCTGCATACAGATATGTTTTTGGAGCATAATAGCGGCAGGGCAAGTCTTAATCTAGACGTCCCCACCCCCAGCTTTATCAAAGCAAAGTAGAATCAGCCTGGGCCGCTTGCCTCTGTCTGCTAAACACCAGTCTTTAGTAATCCAGTTAAAAGTCAAACTTTTGCTTTGGAATGAAAGGTCTACATCTAGGGGAAATGTCTGCCTGGGTGTACGACTTGCTTCATGGAGAACATTTAAGTTCCCTACATCCAACCTATTGTGCCAGTGCCCCCTCCACTAGCCTTCTAAGTGGAACCTGTCAAAGTAGGTTATGCCAGCTTGATTTTTACAGCATTTTGCTCCAATTCCACACGTTTTTGCAACATCTAAAGGGATCATGTCAAAGTAGTTAGAAGTTGTGCAAATGGGGGTTGATGCAGATTACAAAAGATTAAAAGGGGATGGCAGCACCCCCAGCATGTGTGGCATCTATTTTCCTGGAAGGCAGTTGTCTTCTTTTTAGGAGCTTGCAAGCGCCATTTTCTGTGCATGGCAATAGAAGCTTGGCAGTGGGGTTTCAAAATGGCCGCCCCCAGAGGCAGAAAAATACAAAATGGCTGCCCGCAGAAGAAAGCATGAGGCTAGTTTGCATCCCACGGAACACTGTGCGTGTCACAGTGGTTTCCCTTGGAAACTGGGACCATGACATCATAAAGGGCCCTGTTCTGCTGGCAGCTGTGGCTGTCTCACTGCTCATTCCAGCTCTGCAGCTCTTCAAGGAGGCAGCGGGAGATGCTGTGCACTGGGGCAGTCATCTCTGGGTTCATGGAAACCCCAGGAGGGGTAATGGCCCGTACCAAGCAAGTTGGGCTTAGGGAAGATTTAAAGCGCATAGCAGACCATAATGCTAAAAGCACAAAAATCATGCATCATGTTCTTTTGCATGGGATTAGATGGCTGTCTTCTTTAGTCCTGCATACAGATATGTTTTTGGAGCAAAATAGCGGCAGGGCAAGTCTTAATTTAGACGTCCACACCCCAAGCTTTATCAAAGCAAAGTAGAATCAGCCTGGGCCGCTTTGCCTCTGTCTGCTAAACACCAGTCTTTATTAATCCAGTTAAAAGTCAAACTTTTGCTTTGGAATGAAAGGTCTACATCTAGGGGAAGTGTCTGCCTGGGTGTACGACTTGCTTCATGAAGAACATTTAAGTTCCCTACATCCAACCTATTGTGCCAGTGCCCCCCTCCACTAGCCTTCTAAGTGGAACCTGTCAAAGTAGGTTATGCCAGCTTGATTTTTACAGCATTTTGCTCCAATTCCACATGTTTTTGCAACATCTAAAGGGATCATGGCAAAGTAGTTAGAAGTTGTGCAAATGGGGGTTGATGCAGATTACAAAAGATTAAAAGGGGATGGCAGCACCCCCAGCATGTGTGGCATCTATTTTCCTGGAAGGCAGTTGTCTTCTTTTTCTAAGCTTGCAAGCGCCATTTTCTGTGCATGGCAATAGAAGCTTGGCAGTAGGGTTTCAAAATGGCCGCCCCCAAAGGCAGAAAAATACAAAATGGCTGCCCGCAGAAGAAAGCATGAGGCTAGTTTGCATCCCACGGAACACTGTGCGTGTCACAGTGGTTTCCCTTGGAAACTGGGACCATGACATCATAAAGGGCCCTGTTCTGCTGGTAGCTGTGGCTGTCTCACTGCTCATTCCAGCTCTGCAGCTCTTCAAGGAGGCAGCGGGAGATGCTGTGCACTGGGGCAGTCATCTCTGGGTTCATGGAAACCCCAGGAGGGGTAATGGCCCGTGCCAAGCAAGTTGGGCTTAGGGAAGATTTAAAGCGCATAGCAGACCATAATGCTAAAAGCACAAAAATCATGCATCATGTTCTTTTGCATGGGATTAGATGGCTGTCTTCTTTAGTCCTGCATACAGATATGTTTTTGGAGCATAATAGCGGCAGGGCAAGTCTTAATCTAGACGTCCCCACCCCCAGCTTTATCAAAGCAAAGTAGAATCAGCCTGGGCCGCTTGCCTCTGTCTGCTAAACACCAGTCTTTATTAATCCAGTTAAAAGTCAAACTTTTGCTTTGGAATGAAAGGTCTACATCTAGGGGAAGTGTCTGCCTGGGTGTACGACTTGCTTCATGGAGAACATTTAAGTTCCCTACATCCAACCTATTGTGCCAGTGCCCCCCTCCACTAGCCTTCTAAGTGGAACCTGTCAAAGTAGGTTATGCCAGCTTGATTTTTACAGCATTTTGCTCCAATTCCACACGTTTTTGCAACATCTAAAGGGATCATGGCAAAGTAGTTAGAAGTTGTGCAAATGGGGGTTGATGCAGATTACAAAAGATTAAAAGGGGATGGCAGCACCCCCAGCATGTGTGGCATCTATTTTCCTGGAAGGCAGTTGTCTTCTTTTTAGGAGCTTGCAAGCGCCATTTTCTGTGCATGGCAATAGAAGCTTGGCAGTGGGGTTTCAAAATGGCCGCCCCCAGAGGCAGAAAAATACAAAATGGCTGCCCGCAGAAGAAAGCATGAGGCTAGTTTGCATCCCACGGAACACTGTGCTTGTCACAGTGGTTTCCCTTGGAAACTGGGACCATGACATCATAAAGGGCCCTGTTCTGCTGGCAGCTGTGGCTGTCTCACTGCTCATTCCAGCTCTGCAGCTCTTCAAGGAGGCAGCGGGAGATGCTGTGCACTGGGGCAGTCATCTCTGGGTTCATGGAAACCCCAGGAGGGGTAATGGCCCGTGCCAAGCAAGTTGGGCTTAGGGAAGATTTAAAGCGCATAGCAGACCATAATGCTAAAAGCACAAAAATCATGCATCATGTTCTTTTGCATGGGATTAGATGGCTGTCTTCTTTAGTCCTGCATACAGATATGTTTTTGGAGCATAATAGCGGCAGGGCAAGTCTTAATCTAGACGTCCCCACCCCCAGCTTTATCAAAGCAAAGTAGAATCAGCCTGGGCCGCTTGCCTCTGTCTGCTAAACACCAGTCTTTATTAATCCAGTTAAAAGTCAAACTTTTGCTTTGGAATGAAAGGTCTACATCTAGGGGAAGTGTCTGCCTGGGTGTACGACTAGCTTCATGAAGAACATTTAAGTTCCCTACATCCAACCTATTGTGCCAGTGCCCCCCTCCACTAGCCTTCTAAGTGGAACCTGTCAAAGTAGGTTATGCCAGCTTGATTTTTACAGCATTTTGCTCCAATTCCACATGTTTTTGCAACATCTAAAGGGATCATGGCAAAGTAGTTAGAAGTTGTGCAAATGGGGGTTGATGCAGATTACAAAAGATTAAAAGGGGATGGCAGCACCCCCAGCATGTGTGGCATCTATTTTCCTGGAAGGCAGTTGTCTTCTTTTTAGGAGCTTGCAAGCGCCATTTTCTGTGCATGGCAATAGAAGCTTGGCAGTGGGGTTTCAAAATGGCCGCCCCCAGAGGCAGAAAAATACAAAATGGCTGCCCGCAGAAGAAAGCATGAGGCTAGTTTGCATCCCACGGAACACTGTGCGTGTCACAGTGGTTTCCCTTGGAAACTGGGACCATGACATCATAAAGGTCCCTGTTCTGCTGGTAGCTGTGGCTGTCTCACTGCTCATTCCAGCTCTGCAGCTCTTCAATGAGGCAGCGGGAGATGCTGTGCACTGGGGCTGTCATCTCTGGGTTCATGGAAACCCCAGGAGGGGCAATGGCCCGTGCCAAGCAAGTTGGGCTTAGGGAAGATTTAAAGTGCATAGCAGACTATAATGCTAAAAGCACAAAAATCATGCATCATGTTCTTTTGCATGGGATTAGATGGCTGTCTTCTTTAGTCCTGCATACAGATATGTTTTTGGAGCATAATAGCGGCAGGGCAAGTCTTAATCTAGACGTCCCCACCCCCAGCTTTATCAAAGCAAAGTAGAATCAGCCTGGGCCGCTTGCCTCTGTCTGCTAAACACCAGTCTTTATTAATCCAGTTAAAAGTCAAACTTTTGCTTTGGAATGAAAGGTCTACATCTAGGGGAAGTGTCTGCCTGGGTGTACGACTTGCTTCATGGAGAACATTTAAGTTCCCTACATCCAACCTATTGTGCCAGTGCCCCCCTCCACTAGCCTTCTAAGTGGAACCTGTCAAAGTAGGTTATGCCAGCTTGATTTTTACAGCATTTTGCTCCAATTCCACATGTTTTTGCAACATCTAAAGGGATCATGGCAAAGTAGTTAGAAGTTGTGCAAATGGGGGTTGATGCAGATTACAAAAGATTAAAAGGGGATGGCAGCACCCCCAGCATGTGTGGCATCTATTTTCCTGGAAGGCAGTTGTCTTCTTTTTAGGAGCTTGCAAGCGCCATTTTCTGTGCATGGCAATAGAAGCTTGGCAGTGGGGTTTCAAAATGGCCGCCCCCAGAGGCAGAAAAATACAAAATGGCTGCCCGCAGAAGAAAGCATGAGGCTAGTTTGCATCCCACGGAACACTCTGCTTGTCACAGTGGTTTCCCTTGGAAACTGGGACCATGACATCATAAAGGGCCCTGTTCTGCTGGCAGCTGTGGCTGTCTCACTGCTCATTCCAGCTCTGCAGCTCTTCAAGGAGGCAGCGGGAGATGCTGTGCACTGGGGCAGTCATCTCTGGGTTCATGGAAACCCCAGGAGGGGTAATGGCCCGTGCCAAGCAAGTTGGGCTTAGGGAAGATTTAAAGCGCATAGCAGACCATAATGCTAAAAGCACAAAAATCATTCATCATGTTCTTTTGCATGGGATTAGATGGCTGTCTTCTTTAGTCCTGCATACAGATATGTTTTTGGAGCATAATAGCGGCAGGGCAAGTCTTAATCTAGACGTCCCCACCCCCAGCTTTATCAAAGCAAAGTAGAATCAGCCTGGGCCGCTTTGCCTCTGTCTGCTAAACACCAGTCTTTATTAATCCAGTTAAAAGTCAAACTTTTGCTTTGGAATGAAAGGTCTACATCTAGGGGAAGTGTCTGCCTGGGTGTACGACTTGCTTCATGAAGAACATTTAAGTTCCCTACATCCAACCTATTGTGCCAGTGCCCCCCTCCACTAGCCTTCTAAGTGGAACCTGTCAAAATAGGTTATGCCAGCTTGATTTTTACAGCATTTTGCTCCAATTCCACATGTTTTTGCAACATCTAAAGGGATCATGGCAAAGTAGTTAGAAGTTGTGCAAATGGGGGTTGATGCAGATTACAAAAGATTAAAAGGGGATGGCAGCACCCCCAGCATGTGTGGCATCTATTTTCCTGGAAGGCAGTTGTCTTCTTTTTAGGAGCTTGCAAGCGCCATTTTCTGTGCATGGCAATAGAAGCTTGGCAGTGGGGTTTCAAAATGGCCGCCCCCAGAGGCAGAAAAATACAAAATGGCTGCCCGCAGAAGAAAGCATGAGGCTAGTTTGCATCCCACGGAACACTCTGCTTGTCACAGTGGTTTCCCTTGGAAACTGGGACCATGACATCATAAAGGGCCCTGTTCTGCTGGCAGCTGTGGCTGTCTCACTGCTCATTCCAGCTCTGCAGCTCTTCAAGGAGGCAGCGGGAGATGCTGTGCACTGGGGCAGTCATCTCTGGGTTCATGGAAACCCCAGGAGGGGTAATGGCCCGTGCCAAGCAAGTTGGGCTTAGGGAAGATTTAAAGCGCATAGCAGACCATAATGCTAAAAGCACAAAAATCATTCATCATGTTCTTTTGCATGGGATTAGATGGCTGTCTTCTTTAGTCCTGCATACAGATATGTTTTTGGAGCATAATAGCGGCAGGGCAAGTCTTAATCTAGACGTCCCCACCCCCAGCTTTATCAAAGCAAAGTAGAATCAGCCTGGGCCGCTTGCCTCTGTCTGCTAAACACCAGTCTTTATTAATCCAGTTAAAAGTCAAACTTTTGCTTTGGAATGAAAGGTCTACATCTAGGGGAAGTGTCTGCCTGGGTGTACGACTTGCTTCATGGAGAACATTTAAGTTCCCTACATCCAACCTATTGTGCCAGTGCCCCCCTCCACTAGCCTTCTAAGTGGAACCTGTCAAAGTAGGTTATGCCAGCTTGATTTTTACAGCATTTTGCTCCAATTCCACACGTTTTTGCAACATCTAAAGGGATCATGGCAAAGTAGTTAGAAGTTGTGCAAATGGGGGTTGATGCAGATTACAAAAAATTAAAAGGGGATGGCAGCACCCCCAGCATGTGTGGCATCTATTTTCCTGGAAGGCAGTTGTCTTCTTTTTAGGAGCTTGCAAGCGCCATTTTCTGTGCATGGCAATAGAAGCTTGGCAGTGGGGTTTCAAAATGGCCGCCCCCAGAGGCAGAAAAATACAAAATGGCTGCCCGCAGAAGAAAGCATGAGGCTAGTTTGCATCCCACGGAACACTGTGCTTGTCACAGTGGTTTCCCTTGGAAACTGGGACCATGACATCATAAAGGGCCCTGTTCTGCTGGCAGCTGTGGCTGTCTCACTGCTCCTTCCAGCTCTGCAGCTCTTCAAGGAGGCAGCGGGAGATGCTGTGCACTGGGGCAGTCATCTCTGGGTTCATGGAAACCCCAGGAGGGGTAATGGCCCGTGCCAAGCAAGTTGGGCTTAGGGAAGATTTAAAGCGCATAGCAGACCATAATGCTAAAAGCACAAAAATCATGCATCATGTTCTTTTGCATGGGATTAGATGGCTGTCTTCTTTAGTCCTGCATACAGATATGTTTTTGGAGCATAATAGCGGCAGGGCAAGTCTTAATCTAGACGTCCCCACCCCCAGCTTTATCAAAGCAAAGTAGAATCAGCCTGGGCCGCTTGCCTCTGTCTGCTAAACACCAGTCTTTATTAATCCAGTTAAAAGTCAAACTTTTGCTTTGGAATGAAAGGTCTACATCTAGGGGAAGTGTCTGCCTGGGTGTACGACTTGCTTCATGGAGAACATTTAAGTTCCCTACATCCAACCTATTGTGCCAGTGCCCCCCTCCACTAGCCTTCTAAGTGGAACCTGTCAAAGTAGGTTATGCCAGCTTGATTTTTACAGCATTTTGCTCCAATTCCACACGTTTTTGCAACATCTAAAGGGATCATGGCAAAGTAGTTAGAAGTTGTGCAAATGGGGGTTGATGCAGATTACAAAAGATTAAAAGGGGATGGCAGCACCCCCAGCATGTGTGGCATCTATTTTCCTGGAAGGCAGTTGTCTTCTTTTTAGGAGCTTGCAAGCGCCATTTTCTGTGCATGGCAATAGAAGCTTGGCAGTGGGGTTTCAAAATGGCCGCCCCCAGAGGCAGAAAAATACAAAATGGCTGCCCGCAGAAGAAAGCATGAGGCTAGTTTTTTTTTTTTTTTTTTTTTTTTTTTTGAAAAACTTTTCTTTATTCAATTCTCATAAACATGTACAATACCATTCCTCAAATAATACATATGTACCAATAAATAAATACCATATATAATATACAATATTGCACATAATACTAAAGTGCGATCTGAACTATGAAACCCGTACCACCACCCCCTACCCTACCCTCCCATCCCCACCCCCTCCCACCCTACCAGGAGGATGATGGAGAGACTCGAAGCTGACCATCCAAACCAAAACTAAGCATGAAAAAGAGAGAAAAAAGAGAGAAAGAAAAAGAAGAGAAAAAAAAAAAAAAAAAAAAAAGAAAAAACAAGATAAAATGTTGCCAGTAATAGAAATACTGTCTTACATACCCACGCCCCAGATCTTCCTCCACTTATCCATAGATCCACCTCTCTCTGCAGTAAGTTTCTCATAGCTCTTACATTTTTGTACCTCTGCCATAAATTCTCCGCAGGACGGGGATTCTGCACTACCCCACTTCCTGGCAATGATCAATCTAGCCAGGAACAGAAGTTTATGAACTATCAGCCTTTTCCTAGATTCATCTCTCCCTAAGTCTATAAGGCCCAGGAGCAGAACTTGGGCTGAGAAAGTAAGTCTCAAATTGTAGGTACTATTTATAAAGTCCAGTATCTCACTCCAGTAGTCCCTCAACTTCTGGCAACCGAAAGCTACATGAAAAAAGTCCGCATTCTCCAGGGGACACCTCCGACATCTAGAATCGGCCCTAAGTTTCATTTTAAATAAGCCCCTGGGGGTATAATATAACTGGTGAATAAAATTAAATTGGACCATCTTATGGTTCCAAGACCGAGAGGACAATCCGATACCTTTATAACACCATTTCCAGTGCTCTTCCGATATCTCCCCAACTTGCATATGCCATTTATTTCTCGAGGGATGAACCACCCCTTTCGCAAACCCGTGCATAATATATTTATACATCTGTGAAGTCACCTTCTTCCTAAGACTAGTGCTGATCAAAAATTCTATTCCTACATCTGTGCATAAGGTAAATCTATCTTTACCCCTCACTGCATTAAATGCGTGCTGCAACTGCATGAATCGAAAAAAACTCGAATCCAACCCTGTGAAGCGATTCCCAAACACCCTATAATCGCATAATTGAGACCCATCTAAAATCTGTGAGAAAAATCGAACCCCCTTCTTAAACCAGTGCTCACTATCTGGAATAGATTAAAATTCATCAAAGTGAAAGTTCTCCCATATTGGGGTAAACCAAAAAATACCCCTTATACCTTTTAGCTTTTTATATGTTCCCCAACATCTATCTAATAACTTCGCCATGTGAATATTCTTATAATTATTAAATCTAAATTCCCCACTTTCTAGCAGAGAAAAAATGGAATCCCTACTTCCCACACTAAACTCTATTAACCTACCATATGCGCTGCAGTTCTTTCTTATAACCAGAAAAGCAAGTTGGGAGGCCAGAAAGTAGCCAAAAAAATAGGGAACCCCCAACCCCCCATCCTCCAGAGGACAATAGAGAGAGGGCAACCCAATCCGGGCCCGCCTCTTCCCCCAAATCAAATCTCTGACCAAACCTTCAAGAGTTCTGAACAGCTTCCCGGAGAGCCAAATTGGGGACACCGCTAGAGGGTAAAGGAGCTGTGGGAGAAGGATCATTTTGACAATAGCTACCCTATCAGCTCTAGAAAAGGGCATTTTTATCCACCCCGAAATATTCCTTCTTAACTTATTAATGAGCGGGGTTATATTTAATTCCACAAACCTCCCAAAATCCCCGGAAACCCATATACCTAAGTATTTAAAGGAAGCACCCCTTTCTAACCGGGAAATAGGGAGGTCTTCCTCTCTTCCCCCCCGTCCAACGGTAAAAGGACTGATTTGCCCCAATTGATCTTTAATCCTGAGAAGAAACCGAATCCATCCACCAATTTTATGGCCTCCTGAACCGAATCATCTGAGGTCTGGATAGTCAACAGAATATCATCCGCGTAGAGCGAAATCTTGTCCCTCTCTCCCCCACTCCCCCAGCCCTTGATATGGTTGGAATCCCGGATCAGAATAGCCAACGGCTCAATAAATAGGGCAAAGAGGAGGGGGGAGAGCGGGCATCCCTGCCTTGTCCCCCTATACAATTGGAAAGGTTCGGAAAGCAAACCATTAACACACATCCTCGCCATGGGGGAATGATACATGATCTTAACCCACCTAGTGAAGTCCCCACCTAGCCCGAATCTATCCATCACCTTCCATAAGTAAGGCCACTCCACCCTGTCAAACGCTTTAACAGCGTCTAATGACAGGATGGAGCGGTCCCCCTTGCTTTCCAACTGCATATCTGAGAACAGCCTATGGAGATTGTGTCCCGTGCTCCTTGACGGGATAAACCCGTTTTGATCCGGGTGAACAATGACGGAGATTACCTTTTTTAATCTGGAGGAGAGGATTTTTGCTAAGATTTTTATGTCGGAATTCAATAAAGAAATTGGTCTATAAGAACTAGAGATGAGCGAGCACTAAAATGCTCGGGTACTCGTTATTCGAGACGAACTTTTCCCGATGCTCGAGTGCTCGTTTCGAGTAACGAGCCCCATTGAAGTCAATGGGAGACTCGAGCATTTTTCAAGGGGACCAAGGCTCTGCACAGGGAAGCTTGGCCAAACACCTGGGAACCTCAGAAAAGGATGGAAACACCACGGAAATGGACAGGAAACAGCAGGGGCAGCATGCATGGATGCCTCTGAGGCTGCCTAATCGCACCATTATGCCAAAATTATGGGCAACAGCATGGCCATGACAGAGTGACAGAATGAAGCTAGATAGCATCTAAAACATGCAATAATTGACCCTGACACTATAGGGGACGGCATGCAGAGGCAGCGGCAGCAGGCTAGAGAGTGGCATGGCGACATACCCTAAATGGACTCAGGCTTCAAACCAATGGGTAGCAGAGAGGAACCAAAGAAGGTGAGCAAGAAGCGCTCAAATAATATTGGTACATGATAAAAGTTTGCCAGTATATTTTGTGGATTACACAGCAGGGTGGCGACAAAGTTAACATGGAAGCCATGAAAACAATCCAAAATTCTGCCTGACACAGCTCGTTTGATAAGGGGACGATGTATGGAGGCAGTGAACTAGTAGTAGATTAAAGGTACTGCAGTTAAAACTATGTTAGTTGGTTCTTGGCATGGAGCTGGCGCTCCGCTGCCAGGCGAGCTTTCGCCAATCCAAGCCCCTGTCTCTAGGCTACTCCCCAAACAGCACTTCTAAGAACCTTTCGGATAAGATCAAGTGTAGTAGCGTTCTTATAAGTTTGGGATATGGCGGGTGAGGGGAATGTAAACATCTGCGCAAGAAGCGCTGAAATAATATCCGTAAATGAAAAAAGTTTTCCAGTATATTTTGTGGCTTACACAGCAGGGTGGCGACAAAGTTAACAAGTTTGATGTGGAATGCCCTGCAATAGCTCTTGGGCGGTGTGCCTTTTATCACCTAGGCTCAGCAGTTTGAGCACCGCCTGCTGTCGCTTAGCAACGGCACTGCTGCTGTGCCTAGAGCTACCGACTGATGGCGCCATGCCCACGGATGGTAATTCGGAGGAGGAGGAGGTGGAGGAGGGGTGGGAGGATTTGGAGGTATAGTAGGCCTTTGAGACCTGGACCGAGGTAGGCCCCGCAATCCTCTGCGTCGGCAGTATATGACCAGCCCCAGGGTCAGACTCGGTCCCAGCCTGCACCAAGTTAAGTGTAGTAGCGTTCTTATAAGTTTGGAATATGGCGGGTGAGGGGAATGTAAACAGATGCGCAAGAAGCGCATGATGCGCATGGAGCTGGCGCTCCGCTGCTAGGCGAGCTTTCGCCAATCCAAGCCCCTGTCTCTAGGCTACTCCCCAAACAGCACTTCTAAGAACCTTTTGTATAAGATCAAGTGTAGTAGCGTTCTTATAAGTTTAGGATATGGCGGGTGAGGGGAATGTAAACAGATGCGCAAGAAGCGCATGATGCGCATGGAGCTGGCGCTCCGCTGCTAGGCGAGCTTTCGCCAATCCAAGCCCCTGTCTCTAGGCTACTCCCCAAACAGCACTTCTAAGAACCTTTTGTATAAGATCAAGTGTAGTAGCGTTCTTATAAGTTTAGGATATGGCGGGTGAGGGGAGTGTAAACAGATGCGCAAGAAGCGCTGAAATAATATCCGTAAATGGTAAAAGTTTGCCAGTGTATTTTGTGGATAACACAGCAGGGTGGCGACAAAGTTAACAACTTTGATGTGGAATCCATGAAAACAACCCAAATTTCGGCCTGACAAACCTCGTTTGATAACGGGACGATGTATGGAGGCAGCTATATGGACGACTTTTGGAGGTAGCAATGGAGACAACGTGTGGAGGCTGCTATGGAGACAATTCAATTTGGATAGTGCCTGTATGTGGCAGTCCAAAAAATTTTTCAAACCAGAGGAGCAGGTAGGTGGCCCTCCAGAAAAATGGAATAGATTGAGTGCCTGTATGTGGCAGTCCAAAAAATTTTTCAAACCAGAGGAGCAGGTAGGTGGCCCTCCAGAAAAATGGAATAGATTGAGTGCCTGTATGTGGCAGTCCAAAAAAGTTTTCAAACCAGAGGAGCAGGTAGGTGGCCCTCCAGAAAAATGGAATAGATTGAGTGCCTGTATGTGGCAGTCCAAAAAAGTTTTCAAACCAGAGGAGCAAGTAGGTGGCCCTCCAGAAAAATGGAATAGATTGAGTGCCTGTATGTGGCAGTCCAAAAAATTTTTCAAACCAGAGGAGCAGGTAGGTGGCCCTCCAGAAAAATGGAATAGATTGAGTGCCTGTATGTGGCAGTCCAAAAAAGTTTTTAAACCAGAGGAGCAGGTAGGTGGCCCTCCAGAAAAATGGAATAGATTGAGTGCCTGTATGTGGCAGTCCAAAAAAGTTTTTAAACCAGAGGAGCAGGTAGGTGGCCCTCCAGAAAAATGGAATAGATTGAGTGCCTGTATGTGGCAGTCCCAAAAAATTGTTTAAAACAGAGGACCGGAAAGGTGGCCCTCCAGAAAAATTGAATAGATTGAGTGCCTGTATGTGGCACTCCCAAAAATTGTTTAAAACAGAGGACCGTGTCGGTGGCCCTCCAGAAAAATTAAATGCATAAAGTACTATACCTAGAGCCAGTGGGCCCTGTCAAAAAACAGCCAGTTTCCTCTGCTTTACTGTAGAAAGAGGAGGAGAAGGAGGAAAATGAGGAGGAGGAGGAGTGGATAAATTATTCAGGTTGAGCTTCCTTCACCTGCTGGAGATTTGAAATTAGGAGAAATCCATGCTTTATTCATCTTGATAAGCGTCAGCCTGTCAGCGCTGTCAGTCGACAGGCGTGTACGCTTATCGGTGATGATGCCACCAGCTGCACTGAAAACCCGCTCTGACAAGACGCTAGCGGCAGGGCAGGCAAGAACCTCCAAGGCGTAGAGCGCCAGTTCGTGCCACATGTCCAGCTTTGAAACCCAGTAGTTGTAGGGAGCTGTGTGATCATTTAGGACGATGGTATGGTCAGCTACGTACTCCCTCACCATCTTTCTGTAAAGATCAGCCCTACTCTGCCGAGACTGGGGACAGGTGACAGTGTCTTGCTGGGGTGACATAAAGCTGGCAAAAGCCTTGTAAAGCGTACCCTTGCCAGTGCTGGACAAGCTGCCTGCTCGCCTACTCTCCCTCGCTACTTGTCCCGCAGAACTACGCACTCTGCCGCTAGCGCTGTCAGAAGGGAAATACTGTTTCAGCTTGTGCACCAGGGCCTGCTGGTATTCATGCATTCTCACACTCCTTTCCTCTCCAGGGATGAGAGTGGAAAGATTTTGCTTGTACCGTGGGTCCAGGAGAGTGAACACCCAGTAATCGGTGCTGGAATAAATTCTTTGAACGCGAGGGTCACGGGATAGGCAGCCTAGCATGAAATCTGCCATATGCGCCAGAGTACCAACGCGTAAGAATTCACTCCCCTCACTGGCCTGACTGTCCATTTCCTCCTCCTCCAACTCCTCCAACTCCTCTTCTTCTGCCCATACACGCTCAACAGTGTAGGACTCAACAATGGTCCCCTCTTGTGTCTCGCCAACATTCTCCTCCTCTTCCTCCTCATCCTCCTCCACCTCCACCTCCTCCGATATGCGCTGAGAAACAGACCTAAGGGTGCTTTGGCTATCAACAAGGGAATCTTCTTCCCCTGTCTCTTGTGAGGAGCGCAAAGCTTCCGACTTCATGCTGACCAGAGAGTTTTTCAACAGGCCAAGCAGCGGAATGGTGAGGCTGATGATGGCGGCATCGCCACTGACCATCTGTGTTGACTCCTCAAAGTTACTCAGCACCTGACAGATATCAGACATCCACGTCCACTCCTCATTGTAGACTTGAGGAAGCTGACTGACCTGACTACCAGTTCTGGTGGAAGTTGACATCTGGCAGTCTACAATCGCTCGGCGCTGCTGGTAAACTCTGGATAACATGGTCAGTGTTGAATTCCACCTCGTGGGCACGTCGCACAACAGTCGGTGAGCGGGCAGTTGGAGGCGGCGCTGCGCTGCCCTGAGAGTGGCAGCATCTGTGCTGGACTTCCTGAAATGCGCACAGATGCGGCACACCTTCGTGAGCAAATCAGACAGATTGGGGTATGTCTTGAGGAAACGCTGAACTATCAGATTTAACACATGGGCCAGGCATGGCACATGTGTCAGTCTGCCGAGTTGCAGAGCCGCCACCAGGTTACGGCCGTTGTCACACACAACCATGCCTGGCTTCAGGTTCAGCGGTGCCAGCCACAGATCAGTCTGCGCCGTGATGCCCTGTAATAGTTCTTGGGCGGTGTGCCTTTTATCGCCTAGGCTCAGCAGTTTGAGCACCGCCTGCTGTCGCTTAGCGACGGCACTGCTGCTGTGCCTAGAGCTACCGACTGATGGCGCCATGCCCACGGATGGTCGTTCGGAGGAGGAGGTGGAGGAGGGGTGGGAGGAGGAGGAGGCATAGTAGGCCTCAAACACCTGGACCGAGGTAGGCCCCGCAATCCTCGGCGTCGGCAGTATATGACCAGCCGCAGGGTCACACTCGGTCCCAGCCTCCACCAAGTTAACCCAATGTGCCGTCAGGGATATATAGTGGCCCTGCCCGGCAGCACTCGTCCACGTGTCCGTGGTCAGGTGGACCTTGTCAGAAACGGCGTTGGTCAGGGCACGGATTATGTTGTCTGACACGTGCTGGTGCAGGGCTGGGACGGCACATCGGGAAAAGTAGTGGCGGCTGGGGACCGAATACCGAGGGGCGGCCGCCGCCATGAGGCTGCGAAAGGCCTCGGTCTCTACTAGCCTATAGGGCAGCATCTCCAGGCTTAGCAATCTGGAAATGTGCACATTAAGGGCTTGGGCGTGCGGGTGGGTTGCACTATATTTGCGTTTCCGCTCCAGCGTCTGGGGTATGGAGAGCTGAACGCTGGTGGATGCTGTGGAGGATCGTGGAGGTGACGATGGGGTTTTTGTGGCAGGGTCCTGGGCAGGGGGCTGACTATCAGCTGACACAGGGGAAGGAGCAGTGGTGTGCACGGCCGGAGGGGAACGCGCTTGTTGCCACTGAGTGGGGTGTTTAGCATTCATATGCCTGCGCATACTGGTGGTAGTTAAGCTAGTAGTGGTGGAACCCCTGCTGATCCTGGTTTGGCAAATGTGGCACACCACAGTCCGTCGGTCATCCGGTGTTTCCTTAAAGAACCTCCAGACTTCTGAAAATCTAGCCCTCGCCGCAGGAGCCCTCGCCACGGGAGCTTCACTAGTTGACACATTTGGCGCTGATGCACCAGCTCTGGCCCTGCCTCTCCGTCTGGCCCCACCACTGCCTCTTCCAACCTGTTCTGGTCGAGGACTCTCCTCCGTCTCAGAAGCACTGTGTTCACCCGGCCTCTCAACCCAGCTTGGGTCTGTCACCTCATCATCCTCCGATCCCTCAGTCTGCTCCCCCCTCGGACTTCCTGCCCTGACAACAACTTCCCCACTGTCTGACAACCGTGTCTCCTCATCGTCGGACACCTCTTTACACACTTCTTCCACTACGTCAACAAGGTCATCATCACCCACAGACTGCGACTGGTGGAAAACCTGGGCATCAGAAAATTGCTCATCAGCAACCGGACAAGTGGTTTGTGACTGTGGGAAGGGTCCAGAAAACAGTTCCTCAGAGTATGCCGGTTCAAATGGCAAATTTTGCTGGGAGGGGGCAGACTGGGGGGGAGGAGGCTGAGGTGCAGGAGCTGGAGGAGTGCCGATTTCGGTGACATGGGTGGACTGCGTGGAAGACTGACTGGTGGACAAATTGCTCGAAGCATTGTCGGCAATCCACGACATCACCTGTTCGCACTGTTCTGGCCTCAACAGTGCTCTACCACGAGTCCCAGTAACTTCAGACATGAACCTAGGGAGTGTAGCTCTGCGGCGTTCCCCTGCTCCCTCATAAGCAGGTGGTGTCTCACCCCGCCCAGGACCACGGCCTCTGACCCCTGCAGTAGTTGGACGCCCACGTCCCCGCCCTCGTCCTCTACCCCTAGCCCTCGGGTTAAACATTTTGAAAATGAGAGTTATAACTTGTATTTTTTTTTTAACTTTTTTTTTTTTTTTTTTTTTGTGTTTTTTAGTTTTTAAAACCAAACGATGCTATCCTATTGCTATGGCTATTTTCTAGCCAAGTATTACAGCACACTACTATGCCAGATGAGATGACGCTGAGTTATGAAAAAAATAAACGTAAAATAAAAAAGGAAATGGCAGACTGTGCCTAGTTGAAATACAACCCCGGGCCCTAATAAATTTTCCCACTTCGGTCTTTGCGATGGATATGTGCGTCACTAAAACACAGTGGTCGCAAGTCTGACTCCAAATTGCTCCCAATTTGATAGTAGATGCACTGCAGCAAGTACAGCCACCAGCAGATCAACCAGAAATCAAATATATATAACGCTACTGTAGGCGTAATTAAGACGTTTGTATTCTCCTATGGCTATTTTCTAGCCAAGTATTACAGCACACTACTATGCCAGATGAGATGACGCTGAGTTATGAAAAAAATAAACGTAAAATAAAAAGAAACTGGCAGACTGTGCCTAATTGAAATACAACCCCGGGCCCTAATAAATTTTCCCACTTCGGTCTTTGCGATGGATATGTGCGTCACTAAAACACAGTGGTCGCAAGTCTGACTCCAAATTGCTCCCAATTTGATAGTAGATGCACTGCAGCAAGTACAGCCACCAGCAGATCAACCAGAAATCAAATATATATAACGCTACTGTAGGCGTAATTAAGACGTTTGTATTCTCCTATGGCTATTTTCTAGCCAAGTATAACAGCACACTACTATGCCAGATGAGATGACGCTGAGTTATGAAAAAAATAAACGTAAAATAAAAAGAAACTGGCAGACTGTGCCTAATTGAAATACAACCCCGGGCCCTAATAAATTTTCCCACTTCGGTCTTTGCGATGGATATGTGCGTCACTAAAACACAGTGGTCGCAAGTCTGACTCCAAATTGCTCCCAATTTGATAGTAGATGCACTGCAGCAAGTACAGCCACCAGCAGATCAACCAGAAATCAAATATATATAACGCTACTGTAGGCGTAATTAAGACGTTTGTATTCTCCTATGGCTATTTTCTAGCCAAGTATAACAGCACACTACTATGCCAGATGAGATGACGCTGAGTTATGAAAAAAATAAACGTAAAATAAAAAAGGAAATGGCAGACTGTGCCTAGTTGAAATACAACCCCGGGCCCTAATAAATTTTCCCACTTCGGTCTTTGCGATGGATATGTGCGTCACTAAAACACAGTGGTCGCAAGTCTGACTCCAAATTGCTCCCAATTTGATAGTAGATGCACTGCAGCAAGTACAGCCACCAGCAGATCAACCAGAAATCAAATATATATAACGCTACTGTAGGCGTAATTAAGACGTTTGTATTCTCCTATGGCTATTTTCTAGCCAAGTATTACAGCACACTACTATGCCAGATGAGATGACGCTGAGTTATGAAAAAAATAAACGTAAAATAAAAAGAAACTGGCAGACTGTGCCTAATTGAAATACAACCCCGGGCCCTAATAAATTTTCCCACTTCGGTCTTTGCGATGGATATGTGCGTCACTAAAACACAGTGGTCGCAAGTCTGACTCCAAATTGCTCCCAATTTGATAGTAGATGCACTGCAGCAAGTACAGCCACCAGCAGATCAACCAGAAATCAAATATATATAACGCTACTGCAGGCGTAATTAAGACGTTTGTATTCTCCTATGGCTATTTTCTAGCCAAGTATTACAGCACACTACTATGCCAGATGAGATGACGCTGAGTTATGAAAAAAATAAACGTAAAATAAAAAGAAACTGGCAGACTGTGCCTAATTCTACTCAAACCCCTAATAAATTTTCCCACTTTGGTGTTTGAGGTGGATATGTGTGTCACTAACAGCTAAACACAACGGTAGCAAGTCCCCCTGCTAATTCCTCACAAAATGGTACTAGATGCAAATAAAAAAAAAAAAAGTAGAACGTTATTGTAGCCCTAAGAAGGGCTGTTGGGTTCTTTAAGAATCACTCCTGCCTAACAGTAAGCTAATAGAACACCCTAACGCTTTCCCTGAGCAGCAGCAGCTCTCTCCCTAGCGGCATCCAGACAGAGAATGATCCGAGCAGCGCGGGCAGCGGCTAGTCTATCCCAGGGTCACCTGATCTGGCCAGCCAACCACTGCTATCTACGTGTAAGGGTACCACGTCATGCTGGGTGGAGTGCAGAGTCTCCTGGCTTGTGATTGGCTCTGTTTCTGGCCGCCAAAAAGCAAAACGGCGGGAGCTGCCATTTTCTTGAGCGGGCGAAATACTCGTCCGAGCAACGAGCAGTTACGAGTACGCTAATGCTCGATCGAGCATCAAGCTCGGACGAGTATGTTCGCTCATCTCTAATAAGAACCCATCTCAGTTCCATCTTTATCCTTCTTAAGGATCAATACTATGGCGGCCTCCGTCATTGATCCCCGTATCGCCCCCTCTGCAAATGCTGCTGTAAACACCGATTCTAATATTGGAGACAAAACCTTTTGATATTTTCTATAGAAGGCAGAGGGCAGACCATCTAATCCGGGTGCTGAGTCTGATGTAGAAGTCCTAATGGCCTCCAGAATCTCTTCCACCCCTATAGGGTCATTCAAAGGGAGCCTCTCTTCTTCTGACAGACTAGGGGTAGGAATCGATTCCAGAAAGCCATTTAACTGACCATCCATGTACCTTACTTCGGATGCATAAAGCGCCTCATAAAAGAGCCTAAAGCTCTCCAGTATTGCTCCTTGATCTTGGACCAGTTTCCCAGTGTGGTCCAAAATAGCATGAACCCCTTGGTTGCTCTCTTTTTTTTTGAGAAAATTAGCCAAAAGTTTACCCGGTTTACCCCCCTCCGCATAGTTTCTATATCCCCTAAAAAATGCTCTATGTTGGGATTTCTCTGTCATGAAGGTGGTAAAAGCCAGTTGGGACTCCAGAAACTTATCTCTATCTGCTTCTGTAGAGGTAGCAGCCCAGGTTTTCTGGTTAAGGTCTAATTCTTTTTTTAAGTTTAAGCTCCCTCTGCCTGAATTCCTTTTTCTTCCAGTTAATCTCTGAAAAAAAGATACCACGCAGATAAGCTTTCAATGAGTCCCACACCCTCCATGGTTCCCCACTCCCCAAGTTACGAGACCAGAACTCTTGAATCAGTCTATTGATCTTCTCCTCATTATTCAGGATTGCGAGCCAGTGAGGGTTAAGTCTAAAAAAGCTTCCTCTTTCCAAACATGTTCCCTTCTGCAACCTCAATAAGAGGAATATCCCACCATGGTCAGAGACCGCTATAGGCTCATACTTCATTCTTGATATAAAGCCGAGGAAGGGGTCGTTAGCCAAACATAAGTCAATCCTAGAGAGAGATGAGTGGGTCCGACTAAAACAAGAGAACGCAGGTTTATCCAAATATTTAGTACGCCAGACATCCCTAAGTAACCAACTCTCGCAAAAAGTTCTTAAGCCCGAGGACCCCCTATCCCTATGCCTGGTAAAGCTACTCAGGCTACGTCTGTCCAAATCTCCATCGAAAACTGCGTTAAAATCCCCTAGGACCAGAACCGGAATGTCCTCTCTGTCTCTAGTAAACTGGGTTAATTCATTTAACACTTCCATTGAGAAGGGAGGCGGAATATATACGAAGGCCAAGACACAAAGGATTTTATATAATGCACAAAATAGGAAGATAAACCTCCCCCTTTTATCTGTCTTAACCGCTAAAATTTTAATATCCACCCTATTATGAATAAGAACGGATACTCCCCTGGAAAATGCGGACCCGCAAGAATGGAAAACAGAAGATGCCCATCTTCTATCTAACCAGGCCGTAGTGTCGGGAGTAAGGTGTGTCTCTATCAAACAAACAATACCGGGCAAATGTCGGGCCACTATATCATTTACAATACATCGCTTACGTCGGTCATTCAGGCCCCTGACATTCCACGCATATACCTGAGTAGACATAGATTAAAGAAAAAAAAAAAAAAAAAAAAAAATTTATCTCCTCTTCTCTCTTCCCCAGCTGACTCGGTATGTCTCTCCATCCCCCCATCCCTCCCGTCCCACCCGCTCCCAACCCACCCCTCCCCCCCTACCTTCTGACCTGCCACTAAGAGCAGGACTCAAAAACCTCCTAACTTCCATTCCGACCCCCCCCCTCCTCTCCACCCAAACCGCCCAAAATGATACATGATACAGCTTTATTACAAAATATCCACCAAGGTAAATCAACATTCTTAGAAGCCCTTTGACTCCAGCCAATTAGAGGCTTCAACAGAACTATCAAAGAAAACAGTGTGATCATTATACACCACCCTCAGCTTGGCTGGATATAGTAATGAAAACTTCATCCCTGCCTCCTTCATGCGCATTTTAACATCTTTAAACTTCACTCTCTTCTGCTGTGTTGCCAATGAAAAATCAGGAAAAATTGAAACCCTGCCCCCGTTATAAGTCAAGTCTTGTTTGGAACGTGAGAACCTTATAATCCTATCCCGGTCCTGAGAACACAAAATTTTAGCTAGAATGACCCTAGGGGGGGCACCTGGTATCGGGGGTTTGCCGAGGACCCGGTGGGCCCTCTCAATCATAAATAGAGTAGAGAGCTCATCGGGGCCCATTATTTCTTTGATCCACGCTTGAACCCATTCCGTTAGGGAATTTCCACCAACCTCCTCAGGGAGGCCAATTATGCGGATGTTGGAACGCCTAGAGCGGTCCTCTAAATCCGTCAATTTCTCCCTCAGGAGAGTCTGTATTTTCCCCAGACCCCCGACTTCCTTCTTTAGACTTTTGGTTTCCCCCTCCAGTGACCTTACTTGACTCGCTACATTAGAGACCTTGTCCCGGATCTTAACCACATCCTCCTTCACTAGACCTATTTCGGTTGATAGGGCCGAAACCTGTTTGTCCAACCCCTCCACCGTTATCCCTGTCTTCTGTACAGTTGTCAAAATTTCCACCCAGATTGGGTTAGTAGCATCTTCTATAGTCTCTATTATTCCCTCCGAGGTAGATTTAACAGGGCCTTCGCCCTGGAGGGGGGGAGAGGGGGTGTTACCACTTTTTGCATTTTGGCGGGTTTTTGTGATTGGAGAATTCCATATTTTTTCCAATTTTCCAGACGAGTCTGATTTCCCACCACTCCGATCCTTACCCTCCTTTGGGGACCCTCCACTCCCCCCCCCAGATTTTCTCCCTGTAGATTTTGGGGGCATTTTTCTTTTTCCTTTTATTCCCCTTTCCCTTTCCCCCTTTTCCCCTTAATCCCCTTTCTTACTCTCTGTTCCCGGCCCTCAAGATTAAGCCAAGTTGTATGTACACACTTATCAACACAATTAATTTACAACACTTCAGTTCAAATACAAAAAAAAAACAGAGAGAACAATTTTATAAACTACCATAGGGGGGGGACAATACCCAAAACCGCCTGAAGGAGCCCTACGGATGGAATAGACGGGGATGGAATGGGTGGAATAGGCGGGAAAGGCAGCCAGCGAGATGTTATCAGAATCCACTCCAACAAAAGAAAAAAAAAAAAAAAAAAAAAAACAGTCCAAAGAGGGGACAGAGTCCAACAGCACCCAGGGCTAAGCCCCTTTTCTTTGCCCCTTCCTCCCTTCTCCTTCTTCGCCACTAAGAGGGCAGAGTTAGTTAATAAGTGTAATTAGTAGGGAGAAGGCACTGACCAGGGATTTTCGGGCAGAAAACATTAATTAACCGTACAGTCAGAATAGTAGAGTTTTAGTAAACATCCAGCAAAAAGGAGAAGCAGTTATCTATCGTTAAAGAGGGCGCAAGCCAGCGACCAGGGTTTTTCGGGCAAATAGCGTTAATTAGCAGCACAGTCAGATTAGTAGAGTTTTAGTAAACAGCAAGCAAAAGAAGATCACGGTTATCTATAGTTAGAAAGGGCGCAAGCCAGCATAGGGAACCTCCACACAATAGGCCCCAAAGGGACCACAACTCCTGCGACACGAAGGTATCTCACCACCAGCTGTTCAGGCGACCCTTGAATCTCCGTTGGCCTCCGAATCCATACCGCGAGTCCGAGCGGGCGACGTCGTGTAGACCTCCAGGATAACAGCAGCGGGCCCTCCAGCCAAGCAGCCGCCTCTGGTCTGCCAAAAAGATCAATATTTCGGACCACACCAACTCTCACCTGGTGTATCCGGCTTGGGATAAGGCCCTCAGCTCCTGCTCCACTTGGGACACCCAGCTCTCACCTGGAGTATCCGACCTGCAATAGCGCACACGGCTCCTGCCCCACCTGGAACGCCCGATCTCCACTCGCTGTCGGCCGGCTTCAGCTCCAGCTCTCACCTGGAGCTGAGTCTATTTTCTCTCTGAGCACCAGAGAAGCCGACTCGGTGCAGCGCCACCCCGAACAACCAGGGCTCATTCGGAGCCGGCACCTGGATGAAGCAGCGGTTTGGCGGTGGGAACGAGGGAAGCTACCTCCGTAACGGCATCAGCTTGGCGGCATCAGCTTGGCGGCATCAGCGGGGCGGCTCGCGGTCAGAGCCGAGGAGAGGGGGCGGATCCGGACGTGCGTGCTCGCGTCACGTCATGCCGATCCGGAAGTCGTACCAAAATGCATGAGGCTAGTTTGCATCCCACGGAACACTGTGCTTGTCACAGTGGTTTCCCTTGGAAACTGGGACCATGACATCATAAAGGGCCCTGTTCTGCTGGCAGCTGTGGCTGTCTCACTGCTCATTCCAGCTCTGCAGCTCTTCAAGGAGGCAGCGGGAGATGCTGTGCACTGGGGCAGTCATCTCTGGGTTCATGGAAACCCCAGGAGGGGTAATGGCCCGTGCCAAGCAAGTTGGGCTTAGGGAAGATTTAAAGCGCATAGCAGACCATAATGCTAAAAGCACAAAAATCATGCATCATGTTCTTTTGCATGGGATTAGATGGCTGTCTTCTTTCTTGCTAAACACCAGTCTTTATTAATCCAGTTAAAAGTCAAACTTTTGCTTTGGAATGAAAGGTCTACATCTAGGGGAAGTGTCTGCCTGGGTGTACGACTTGCTTCATGGAGAACATTTAAGTTCCCTACATCCAACCTATTGTGCCAGTGCCCCCCTCCACTAGCCTTCTAAGTGGAACCTGTCAAAGTAGGTTATGCAAGCTTGATTTTTACAGCATTTTGCTCCAATTCCACACGTTTTTGCAACATCTAAAGGGATCATGGCAAAGTAGTTAGAAGTTGTGCAAATGGGGGTTGATGCAGATTACAAAAGATTAAAAGGGGATGGCAGCACCCCCAGCATGTGTGGCATCTATTTTCCTGGAAGGCAGTTGTCTTCTTTTTAGGAGCTTGCAAGCGCCATTTTCTGTGCATGGCAATAGAAGCTTGGCAGTGGGGTTTCAAAATGGCCGCCCCCAGAGGCAGAAAAATACAAAATGGCTGCCCGCAGAAGAAAGCATGAGGCTAGTTTGCATCCCACGGAACACTGTGCGTGTCACAGTGGTTTCCCTTGGAAACTGGGACCATGACATCATAAAGAGCCCTGTTCTGCTGGTAGCTGTGGCTGTCTCACTGCTCATTCCAGCTCTGCAGCTCTTCAAGGAGGCAGCGGGAGATGCTGTGCACTGGGGCAGTCATCTCTGGGTTCATGGAAACCCCAGGAGGGGTAATGGCCCGTGCCAAGCAAGTTGGGCTTAGGGAAGATTTAAAGCGCATAGCAGACCATAATGCTAAAAGCACAAAAATCATGCATCATGTTCTTTTGCATGGGATTAGATGGCTGTCTTCTTTAGTCCTGCATACAGATATGTTTTTGGAGCATAATAGCGGCAGGGCAAGTCTTAATCTAGACGTCCCCACCCCCAGCTTTATCAAAGCAAAGTAGAATCAGCCTGGGCCGCTTGCCTCTGTCTGCTAAACACCAGTCTTTATTAATCCAGTTAAAAGTCAAACTTTTGCTTTGGAATGAAAGGTCTACATCTAGGGGAAGTGTCTGCCTGGGTGTACGACTTGCTTCATGGAGAACATTTAAGTTCCCTACATCCAACCTATTGTGCCAGTGCCCCCCTCCACTAGCCTTCTAAGTGGAACCTGTCAAAGTAGGTTATGCCAGCTTGATTTTTACAGCATTTTGCTCCAATTCCACACGTTTTTGCAACATCTAAAGGGATCATGTCAAAGTAGTTAGAAGTTGTGCAAATGGGGGTTGATGCAGATTACAAAAGATTAAAAGGGGATGGCAGCACCCCCAGCATGTGTGGCATCTATTTTCCTGGAAGGCAGTTGTCTTCTTTTTAGGAGCTTGCAAGCGGCATTTTCTGTGCATGGCAATAGAAGCTTGGCAGGGGGGTTTCAAAATGGCCGCCCCCAGAGGCAGAAAAATACAAAATGGCTGCCTGCAGAAGAAAGCATGAGGCTAGTTTGCATCCCACGGAACACTGTGCTTGTCACAGTGGTTTCCCTTGGAAACTGGGACCATGACATCATAAAGGGCCCTGTTCTGCTGGCAGCTGTGGCTGTCTCACTGCTCATTCCAGCTCTGCAGCTCTTCAAGGAGGCAGCGGGAGATGCTGTGCACTGGGGCAGTCATCTCTGGGTTCATGGAAACCCCAGGAGGGGTAATGGCCCGTGCCAAGCAAGTTGGGCTTAGGGAAGATTTAAAGCGCATAGCAGACCATAATGCTAAAAGCACAAAAATCATGCATCATGTTCTTTTGCATGGGATTAGATGGCTGTCTTCTTTAGTCCTGCATACAGATATGTTTTTGGAGCATAATAGCGGCAGGGCAAGTCTTAATCTAGACGTCCCCACCCCCAGCTTTATCAAAGCAAAGTAGAATCAGCCTGGGCCGCTTGCCTCTGTCTGCTAAACACCAGTCTTTATTAATCCAGTTAAAAGTCAAACTTTTGCTTTGGAATGAAAGGTCTACATCTAGGGGAAGTGTCTGCCTGGGTGTACGACTTGCTTCATGGAGAACATTTAAGTTCCCTACATCCAACCTATTGTGCCAGTGCCCCCCTCCACTAGCCTTCTAAGTGGAACCTGTCAAAGTAGGTTATGCCAGCTTGATTTTTACAGCATTTTGCTCCAATTCCACACGTTTTTGCAACATCTAAAGGGATCATGGCAAAGTAGTTAAAAGTTGTGCAAATGGGGGTTGATGCAGATTACAAAAGATTAAAAGGGGATGGCAGCACCCCCAGCATGTGTGGCATCTATTTTCCTGGAAGGCAGTTGTCTTCTTTTTAGGAGCTTGCAAGCGCCATTTTCTGTGCATGGCAATAGAAGCTTGGCAGTGGGGTTTCAAAATGGCCGCCCCCAGAGGCAGAAAAATACAAAATGGCTGCCCGCAGAAGAAAGCATGAGGCTAGTTTGCATCCCACGGAACACTGTGCGTGTCACAGTGGTTTCCCTTGGAAACTGGGACCATGACATCATAAAGGGCCCTGTTCTGCTGGCAGCTGTGGCTGTCTCACTGCTCATTCCAGCTCTGCAGCTCTTCAAGGAGGCAGCGGGAGATGCTGTGCACTGGGGCAGTCATCTCTGGGTTCATGGAAACCCCAGGAGGGGTAATGGCCCGTGCCAAGCAAGTTGGGCTTAGGGAAGATTTAAAGCGCATAGCAGACCATAATGCTAAAAGCACAAAAATCATGCATCATGTTCTTTTGCATGGGATTAGATGGCTGTCTTCTTTAGTTCTGCATACAGATATGTTTTTGGAGCTTAATAGCGGCAGGGCAAGTCTTAATCTAGACGTCCCCACCCCCAGCTTTATCAATGCAAAGTAGAATCAGCCCGGGCCGCTTGCCTCTGTCTGCTAAACACCAGTCTTTATTAATCCAGTTAAAAGTCAAACTTTTGCTTTGGAATGAAAGGTCTACATCTAGGGGAAGTGTCTGCCTGGGTGTACGACTTGCTTCATGGAGAACATTTAAGTTCCCTACATCCAACCTATTGTGCCAGTGCCCCCCTCCACTAGCCTTCTAAGTGGAACCTGTCAAAGTAGGTTATGCCAGCTTGATTTTTACAGCATTTTGCTCCAATTCCACACGTTTTTGCAACATCTAAAGGGATCATGGCAAAGTAGTTAGAAGTTGTGCAAATGGGGGTTGATGCAGATTACAAAAGATTAAAAGGGGATGGCAGCACCCCCAGCATGTGTGGCATCTATTTTCCTGGAAGGCAGTTGTCTTCTTTTTAGGAGCTTGCAAGCGCCATTTTCTGTGCATGGCAATAGAAGCTTGGCAGTGGGGTTTCAAAATGGCCGCCCCCAGAGGCAGAAAAATACAAAATGGCTGCCCGCAGAAGAAAGCATGAGGCTGGTTTGCATCCCACGGAACACTGTGCGTGTCACAGTGGTTTCCCTTGGAAACTGGGACCATGACATCATAAAGGGCCCTGTTCTGCTGGCAGCTGTGGCTGTCTCACTGCTCATTCCAGCTCTGCAGCTCTTCAAGGAGGCAGCGGGAGATGCTGTGCACTGGGGCAGTCATCTCTGGGTTCATGGAAACCCCAGGAGGGGTAATGGCCCGTGCCAAGCAAGTTGGGCTTAGGGAAGATTTAAAGCGCATAGCAGACCATAATGCTAAAAGCACAAAAATCATGCATCATGTTCTTTTGCATGGGATTAGATGGCTGTCTTCTTTAGTCCTGCATACAGATATGTTTTTGGAGCATAATAGCGGCAGGGCAAGTCTTAATCTAGACGTCCCCACCCCCAGCTTTATCAAAGCAAAGTAGAATCAGCCTGGGCCGCTTTGCCTCTGTCTGCTAAACACCAGTCTTTATTAATCCAGTTAAAAGTCAAACTTTTGCTTTGGAATGAAAGGTCTACATCTAGGGGAAGTGTCTGCCTGGGTGTACGACTTGCTTCATGGAGAACATTTAAGTTCCCTACATCCAACCTATTGTGCCAGTGCCCCCCTCCACTAGCCTTCTAAGTGGAACCTGTCAAAGTAGGTTATGCCAGCTTGATTTTTACAGCATTTTGCTCCAATTCCACACGTTTTTGCAACATCTAAAGGGATCATGGCAAAGTAGTTAGAAGTTGTGCAAATGGGGGTTGATGCAGATTACAAAAGATTAAAAGGGGATGGCAGCACCCCCAGCATGTGTGGCATCTATTTTCCTGGAAGGCAGTTGTCTTCTTTTTAGGAGCTTGCAAGCGCCATTTTCTGTGCATGGCAATAGAAGCTTGGCAGTGGGGTTTCAAAATGGCCGCCCCCAGAGGCAGAAAAATACAAAATGGCTGCCCGCAGAAGAAAGCATGAGGCTAGTTTGCATCCCACGGAACACTGTGCGTGTCACTGTGGTTTCCCTTGGAAACTGGGACCATGACATCATAAAGGGCCCTGTTCTGCTGGTAGCTGTGGCTGTCTCACTGCTCATTCCAGCTCTGCAGCTCTTCAAGGAGGCAGCGGGAGATGCTGTGCACTGGGGCAGTCATCTCTGGGTTCATGGAAACCCCAGGAGGGGTAATGGCCCGTGCCAAGCAAGTTGGGCTTAGGGAAGATTTAAAGCGCATAGCAGACCATAATGCTAAAAGCACAAAAACCATGCATCATGTTCTTTTGCATGGGATTAGATGGCTGTCTTCTTTAGTCCTGCATACAGATATGTTTTTGGAGCATAATAGCGGCAGGGCAAGTCTTAATCTAGACGTCCCCACCCCCAGCTTTATCAAAGCAAAGTAGAATCAGCCTGGGCCGCTTTGCCTCTGTCTGCTAAACACCAGTCTTTATTAATCCAGTTAAAAGTCAAACTTTTGCTTTGGAATGAAAGGTCTACATCTAGGGGAAGTGTCTGCCTGGGTGTACGACTTGCTTCATGGAGAACATTTAAGTTCCCTACATCCAACCTATTGTGCCAGTGCCCCCCTCCACTAGCCTTCTAAGTGGAACCTGTCAAAGTAGGTTATGCCAGCTTGATTTTTACAGCATTTTGCTCCAATTCCACACGTTTTTGCAACATCTAAAGGGATCATGGCAAAGTAGTTAGAAGTTGTGCAAATGGGGGTTGATGCAGATTACAAAAGATTAAAAGGGGATGGCAGCACCCCCAGCATGTGTGGCATCTATTTTCCTGGAAGGCAGTTGTCTTCTTTTTAGGAGCTTGCAAGCGCCATTTTCTGTGCATGGCAATAGAAGCTTGGCAGTGGGGTTTCAAAATGGCCGCCCCCAGAGGCAGAAAAATA
The DNA here is from genome assembly GCF_040894005.1 of Engystomops pustulosus. Taxonomy (NCBI): domain Eukaryota; kingdom Metazoa; phylum Chordata; class Amphibia; order Anura; family Leptodactylidae; genus Engystomops; species Engystomops pustulosus. The sequence continues at coordinate 57,879,855 of NC_092421.1, read as the reverse complement.
CAAAATGGCTGCCCGCAGAAGAAAGCATGAGGCTAGTTTGCATCCCACGGAACACTGTGCGTGTCACTGTGGTTTCCCTTGGAAACTGGGACCATGACATCATAAAGGGCCCTGTTCTGCTGGTAGCTGTGGCTGTCTCACTGCTCATTCCAGCTCTGCAGCTCTTCAAGGAGGCAGCGGGAGATGCTGTGCACTGGGGCAGTCATCTCTGGGTTCATGGAAACCCCAGGAGGGGTAATGGCCCGTGCCAAGCAAGTTGGGCTTAGGGAAGATTTAAAGCGCATAGCAGACCATAATGCTAAAAGCACAAAAACCATGCATCATGTTCTTTTGCATGGGATTAGATGGCTGTCTTCTTTAGTCCTGCATACAGATATGTTTTTGGAGCAAAATAGCGGCAGGGCAAGTCTTAATTTAGACGTCCCCACCCCCAGCTTTATCAAAGCAAAGTAGAATCAGCCTGGGCCGCTTGCCTCTGTCTGCTAAACACCAGTCTTTATTAATCCAGTTAAAAGTCAAACTTTTGCTTTGGAATGAAAGGTCTACATCTAGGGGAAGTGTCTGCCTGGGTGTACGACTTGCTTCATGGAGAACATTTAAGTTCCCTACATCCAACCTATTGTGCCAGTGCCCCCCTCCACTAGCCTTCTAAGTGGAACCTGTCAAAGTAGGTTATGCCAGCTTGATTTTTACAGCATTTTGCTCCAATTCCACACGTTTTTGCAACATCTAAAGGGATCATGGCAAAGTAGTTAGAAGTTGTGCAAATGGGGGTTGATGCATATTACAAAAGATTAAAAGGGAATGGCAGCACCCCCAGCATGTGTGGCATCTATTTTCCTGGAAGGCAGTTGTCTTCTTTTTAGGAGCTTGCAAGCGCCATTTTCTGTGCATGGCAATAGAACCTTGGCAGTGGGGTTTCAAAATGGCCGCCCCCAGAGGCAGAAAAATACAAAATGGCTGCCCGCAGAAGAAAGCATGAGGCTAGTTTGCATCCCACGGAACAATGTGCGTGTCACAGTGGTTTCCCTTGGAAACTGGGACCATGACATCATAAAGGGCCCTGTTCTGCTGGCAGCTGTGGCTGTCTCACTGCTCATTCCAGCTCTGCAGCTCTTCAAGGAGGCAGCGGGAGATGCTGTGCACTGGGGCAGTCATCTCTGGGTTCATGGAAACCCCAGGAGGGGTAATGGCCCGTGCCAAGCAAGTTGGGCTTAGGGAAGATTTAAAGCGCATAGCAGACCATAATGCTAAAAGCACAAAAATCATGTATCATGTTCTTTTGCATGGGATTAGATGGCTGTCTTCTTTAGTCCTGCGTACAGATATGTTTTTGGAGCATAATAGCGGCAGGGCAAGTCTTAATCTAGACGTCCCCACCCCCAGCTTTATCAATGCAAAGTAGAATCAGCCTGGGCCGCTTGCCTCTGTCTGCTAAACACCAGTCTTTATTAATCCAGTTAAAAGTCAAACTTTTGCTTTGGAATGAAAGGTCTACATCTAGGGGAAGTGTCTGCCTGGGTGTACGACTTGCTTCATGGAGAACATTTAAGTTCCCTACATCCAACCTATTGTGCCAGTGCCCCCCTCCACTAGCCTTCTAAGTGGAACCTGTCAAAGTAGGTTATGCCAGCTTGATTTTTACAGCATTTTGCTCCAATTCCACACGTTTTTGCAACATCTAAAGGGATCATGGCAAAGTAGTTAGAAGTTGTGCAAATGGGGGTTGATGCAGATTACAAAAGATTAAAAGGGGATGGCAGCACCCCCAGCATGTGTGGCATCTATTTTCCTGGAAGGCAGTTGTCTTCTTTTTAGGAGCTTGCAAGCGCCATTTTCTGTGCATGCCAATAGAAGCTTGGCAGTGGGGTTTTAAAATGGCCGCCCCCAGAGGCAGAAAAATACAAAATGGCTGCCCGCAGAAGAAAGCATGAGGCTAGTTTGCATCCCACGGAACACTGTGCGTGTCACAGTGGTTTCCCTTGGAAACTGGGACCATGACATCATAAAGGGCCCTGTTCTGCTGGCAGCTGTGGCTGTCTCACTGCTCATTCCAGCTCTGCAGCTCTTCAAGGAGGCAGCGGGAGATGCTGTGCACTGGGGCAGTCATCTCTGGGTTCATGGAAACCCCAGGAGGGGTAATGGCCCGTGCCAAGCAAGTTGGGCTTAGGGAAGATTTAAAGCGCATAGCAGACCATAATGCTAAAAGCACAAAAATCATGCATCATGTTCTTTTGCATGGGATTAGATGGCTGTCTTCTTTAGTCCTGCATACAGATATGTTTTTGGAGCATAATAGCGGCAGGGCAAGTCTTAATCTAGACGTCCCCACCCCCAGCTTTATCAAAGCAAAGTAGAATCAGCCCGGGCCGCTTGCCTCTGTCTGCTAAACACCAGTCTTTATTAATCCAGTTAAAAGTCAAACTTTTGCTTTGGAATGAAAGGTCTACATCTAGGGGAAGTGTCTGCCTGGGTGTACGACTTGCTTCATGGAGAACATTTAAGTTCCCTACATCCAACCTATTGTGCCAGTGCCCCCCTCCACTAGCCTTCTAAGTGGAACCTGTCAAAGTAGGTTATGCCAGCTTGATTTTTACAGCATTTTGCTCCAATTCCACACGTTTTTGCAACATCTAAAGGGATCATGGCAAAGTAGTTAAAAGTTGTGCAAATGGGGGTTGATGCAGATTACAAAAGATTAAAAGGGGATGGCAGCACCCCCAGCATGTGTGGCATCTATTTTCCTGGAAGGCAGTTGTCTTCTTTTTAGGAGCTTGCAAGCGCCATTTTCTGTGCATGCAAATAGAAGCTTGGCAGTGGGGTTTCAAAATGGCCGCCCCCAGAGGCAGAAAAATACAAAATGGCTGCCCGCAGAAGAAAGCATGAGGCTAGTTTGCATCCCACGGAACACTGTGCGTGTCACAGTGGTTTCCCTTGGAAACTGGGACCATGACATCATAAAGGGCCCTGTTCTGCTGGCAGCTGTGGCTGTCTCACTGCTCATTCCAGCTCTGCAGCTCTTCAAGGAGGCAGCGGGAGATGCTGTGCACTGGGGCAGTCATCTCTGGGTTCATGGAAACCCCAGGATGGGTGATGGCCCGTGCCAAGCAAGTTGGGCTTAGGGAAGATTTAAAGCGCATAGCAGACCATAATGCTAAAAGCACAAAAATCATGCATCATGTTCTTTTGCATGGGATTAGATGGCTGTCTTCTTTAGTCCTGCATACAGATATGTTTTTGGAGCAAAATAGCGGCAGGGCAAGTCTTAATCTAGACGTCCCCACCCCCAGCTTTATCAAAGCAAAGTAGAATCAGCCCGGGCCGCTTGCCTCTGTCTGCTAAACACCAGTCTTTATTAATCCAGTTAAAAGTCAAACTTTTGCTTTGGAATGAAAGGTCTACATCTAGGAGAAGTGTCTGCCTGGGTGTACGACTTGCTTCATGGAGAACATTTAAGTTCCCTACATCCAACCTATTGTGCCAGTGCCCCCCTCCACTAGCCTTCTAAGTGGAGCCTTTCAAAGTAGGTTATGCCAGCTTGATTTTTACAGCAATTTGCTCCAATTCCACATGTTTTTGCAACATCTAAAGGGATCATGGCAAAGTAGTTAGAAGTTGTGCAAATGGGAGTTGATGCAGATTACAAAAGATTAAAAGGGGATGGCAGCACCCCCAGCATGTGTGGCATCTATTTTCCTGGAAGGCAGTTGTCTTCTTTTTAGGAGCTTGCAAGCACCATTTTCTGTGCATGGCAATAGAAGCTTGGCAGTGGGGTTTCAAAATGGCCGCCCCCAGAGGCAGAAAAATACAAAATGGCTGCCCGCAGAAGAAAGCATGAGGCTAGTTTGCATCCCACGGAACACTGTGCCTGTCACAGTGGTTTCCCTTGGAAACTGGGACCATGACATCATAAAGGGCCCTGTTCTGCTGGCAGCTGTGGCTGTCTCACTGCTCATTCCAGCTCTGCAGCTCTTCAAGGAGTTAGCGGGAGATGCTGTGCACTGGGGCAGTCATCTTTGGGTTCATGGAAACCCCAGGAGGGGTAATGGCCCGTGCCAAGCAAGTTGGGCTTAGGGAAGATTTAAAGCGCATAGCAGACCATAATGCTAAAAGCACAAAAATCATGCATCATGTTCTTTTGCATGGGATTAGATGGCTGTCTTCTTTAGTTCTGCATACAGATATGTTTTTGGAGCTTAATAGCGGCAGGGCAAGTCTTAATCTAGACGTCCCCACCCCCAGCTTTATCAATGCAAAGTAGAATCAGCCCGGGCCGCTTGCCTCTGTCTGCTAAACACCAGTCTTTATTAATCCAGTTAAAAGTCAAACTTTTGCTTTGGAATGAAAGGTCTACATCTAGGGGAAGTGTCTGCCTGGGTGTACGACTTGCTTCATGGAGAACATTTAAGTTCCCTACATCCAACCTATTGTGCCAGTTCCCCCATCCACTAGCCTTCTAAGTGGAACCTGTCAAAGTAGGTTATGCAAGCTTGATTTTTACAGCATTTTGCTCCAATTCCACACGTTTTTGCAACATCTAAAGGGATCATGGCAAAGTAGTTAGAAGTTGTGCAAATGGGGGTTGATGCAGATTACAAAAGATTAAAAGGGGATGGCAGCACCCCCAGCATGTGTGGCATCTATTTTCCTGGAAGGCAGTTGTCTTCTTTTTAGGAGCTTGCAAGCGCCATTTTCTGTGCATTGCAATAGAAGCTTGGCAGTGGGGTTTCAAAATGGCCGCCCCCAGAGGCAGAAAAATACAAAATGGCTGCCCGCAGAAGAAAGCATGAGGCTAGTTTGCATCCCACGGAACACTGTGCGTGTCACAGTGGTTTCCCTTGGAAACTGGGACCATGACATCATAAAGAGCCCTGTTCTGCTGGTAGCTGTGGCTGTCTCACTGCTCATTCCAGCTCTGCAGCTCTTCAAGGAGGCAGCGGGAGATGCTGTGCACTGGGGCAGTCATCTCTGGGTTCATGGAAACCCCAGGAGGGGTAATGGCCCGTGCCAAGCAAGTTGGGCTTAGGGAAGATTTAAAGCGCATAGCAGACCATAATGCTAAAAGCACAAAAATCATGCATCATGTTCTTTTGCATGGGATTAGATGGCTGTCTTCTTTAGTCCTGCATACAGATATGTTTTTGGAGCATAATAGCGGCAGGGCAAGTCTTAATCTAGACGTCCCCACCCCCAGCTTTATCAAAGCAAAGTAGAATCAGCCTGGGCCGCTTGCCTCTGTCTGCTAAACACCAGTCTTTATTAATCCAGTTAAAAGTCAAACTTTTGCTTTGGAATGAAAGGTCTACATCTAGGGGAAGTGTCTGCCTGGGTGTACGACTTGCTTCATGGAGAACATTTAAGTTCCCTACATCCAACCTATTGTGCCAGTGCCCCCCTCCACTAGCCTTCTAAGTGGAACCTGTCAAAGTAGGTTATGCCAGCTTGATTTTTACAGCATTTTGCTCCAATTCCACACGTTTTTGCAACATCTAAAGGGATCATGTCAAAGTAGTTAGAAGTTGTGCAAATGGGGGTTGATGCAGATTACAAAAGATTAAAAGGGGATGGCAGCACCCCCAGCATGTGTGGCATCTATTTTCCTGGAAGGCAGTTGTCTTCTTTTTAGGAGCTTGCAAGCGCCATTTTCTGTGCATGGCAATAGAAGCTTGGCAGGGGGGTTTCAAAATGGCCGCCCTCAGAGGCAGAAAAATACAAAATTGCTGCCTGCAGAAGAAAGCATGAGGCTAGTTTGCATCCCACGGAACACTGTGCTTGTCACAGTGGTTTCCCTTGGAAACTGGGACCATGACATCATAAAGGGCCCTGTTCTGCTGGTAGCTGTGGCTGTCTCACTGCTCATTCCAGCTCTGCAGCTCTTCAAGGAGGCAGCGGGAGATGCTGTGCACTGGGGCAGTCATCTCTGGGTTCATGGAAACCCCAGGAGGGGTAATGGCCCGTGCCAAGCAAGTTGGGCTTAGGGAAGATTTAAAGCGCATAGCAGACCATAATGCTAAAAGCACAAAAATCATGCATCATGTTCTTTTGCATGGGATTAGATGGCTGTCTTCTTTAGTCCTGCATACAGATATGTTTTTGGAGCATAATAGCGGCAGGGCAAGTCTTAATCTAGACGTCCCCACCCCCAGCTTTATCAAAGCAAAGTAGAATCAGCCTGGGCCGCTTGCCTCTGTCTGCTAAACACCAGTCTTTATTAATCCAGTTAAAAGTCAAACTTTTGCTTTGGAATGAAAGGTCTACATCTAGGGGAAGTGTCTGCCTGGGTGTACGACTTGCTTCATGGAGAACATTTAAGTTCCCTACATCCAACCTATTGTGCCAGTGCCCCCCTCCACTAGCCTTCTAAGTGGAACCTGTCAAAGTAGGTTATGCCAGCTTGATTTTTACAGCATTTTGCTCCAATTCCACACGTTTTTGCAACATCTAAAGGGATCATGGCAAAGTAGTTAGAAGTTGTGCAAATGGGGGTTGATGCAGATTACAAAAGATTAAAAGGGGATGGCAGCACCCCCAGCATGTGTGGCATCTATTTTCCTGGAAGGCAGTTGTCTTCTTTTTAGGAGCTTGCAAGCGCCATTTTCTGTGCATTGCAATAGAAGCTTGGCAGTGGGGTTTCAAAATGGACACCCCCAGAGGCAGAAAAATACAAAATGGCTGCCCGCAGAAGAAAGCATGAGGCTAGTTTGCATCCCACGGAACACTGTGCGTGTCACAGTGGTTTCCCTTGGAAACTGGGACCATGACATCATAAAGGGCCCTGTTCTGCTGGCAGCTGTGGCTGTCTCACTGCTCATTCCAGCTCTGCAGCTCTTCAAGGAGGCAGCGGGAGATGCTGTGCACTGGGGCAGTCATCTCTGGGTTCATGGAAATCCCAGGAGGGGTAATGGCCCGTGCCAAGCAAGTTGGGCTTAGGGAAGATTTAAAGCGCATAGCAGACCATAATGCTAAAAGCACAAAAATCATGCATCATGTTCTTTTGCATGGGATTAGATGGCTGTCTTCTTTAGTCCTGCATACAGATATGTTTTTGGAGCATAATAGCGGCAGGGCAAGTCTTAATCTAGACGTCCCCACCCCCAGCTTTATCAAAGCAAAGTAGAATCAGCCTGGGCCGCTTGCCTCTGTCTGCTAAACACCAGTCTTTATTAATCCAGTTAAAAGTCAAACTTTTGCTTTGGAATGAAAGGTCTACATCTAGGGGAAGTGTCTGCCTGGGTGTACGACTTGCTTCATGGAGAACATTTAAGTTCCCTACATCCAACCTATTGTGCCAGTGCCCCCCTCCACTAGCCTTCTAAGTGGAACCTGTCAAAGTAGGTTATGCCAGCTTGATTTTTACAGCATTTTGCTCCAATTCCACACGTTTTTGCAACATCTAAAGGGATCATGGCAAAGTAGTTAGAAGTTGTGCAAATGGGGGTTGATGCAGATTACAAAAGATTAAAAGGGAATGGCAGCACCCCCAGCATGTGTGGCATCTATTTTCCTGGAAGGCAGTTGTCTTCTTTTTAGGAGCTTGCAAGCGCCATTTTCTGTGCATGCAAATAGAAGCTTGGCAGTGGGGTTTCAAAATGGCCGCCCCCAGAGGCAGAAAAATACAAAATGGCTGCCCGCAGAAGAAAGCATGAGGCTAGTTTGCATCCCACGGAACACTGTGCGTGTCACAGTGGTTTCCCTTGGAAACTGGGACCATGACATCATAAAGGGCCCTGTTCTGCTGGCAGCTGTGGCTGTCTCACTGCTCATTCCAGCTCTGCAGCTCTTCAAGGAGGCAGCGGGAGATGCTGTGCACTGGGGCAGTCATCTCTGGGTTCATGGAAACCCCAGGATGGGTGATGGCCCGTGCCAAGCAAGTTGGGCTTAGGGAAGATTTAAAGCGCATAGCAGACCATAATGCTAAAAGCACAAAAATCATGCATCATGTTCTTTTGCATGGGATTAGATGGCTGTCTTCTTTAGTCCTGCATACAGATATGTTTTTGGAGCAAAATAGCGGCAGGGCAAGTCTTAATCTAGACGTCCCCACCCCCAGCTTTATCAAAGCAAAGTAGAATCAGCCCGGGCCGCTTGCCTCTGTCTGCTAAACACCAGTCTTTATTAATCCAGTTAAAAGTCAAACTTTTGCTTTGGAATGAAAGGTCTACATCTAGGAGAAGTGTCTGCCTGGGTGTACGACTTGCTTCATGGAGAACATTTAAGTTCCCTACATCCAACCTATTGTGCCAGTGCCCCCCTCCACTAGCCTTCTAAGTGGAGCCTGTCAAAGTAGGTTATGCCAGCTTGATTTTTACAGCAATTTGCTCCAATTCCACATGTTTTTGCAACATCTAAAGGGATCATGGCAAAGTAGTTAGAAGTTGTGCAAATGGGAGTTGATGCAGATTACAAAAGATTAAAAGGGGATGGCAGCACCCCCAGCATGTGTGGCATCTATTTTCCTGGAAGGCAGTTGTCTTCTTTTTAGGAGCTTGCAAGCGCCATTTTCTGTGCATGGCAATAGAAGCTTGGCAGTGGGGTTTCAAAATGGCCGCCCCCAGAGGCAGAAAAATACAAAATGGCTGCCCGCAGAAGAAAGCATGAGGCTGGTTTGCATCCCACGGAACACTGTGCTTGTCACAGTGGTTTCCCTTGGAAACTGGGACCATGACATCATAAAGGGCCCTGTTCTGCTGGCAGCTGTGGCTGTCTCACTGCTCATTCCAGCTCTGCAGCTCTTCAAGGAGTTAGCGGGAGATGCTGTGCACTGGGGCAGTCATCTTTGGGTTCATGGAAATCCCAGGAGGGGTAATGGCCCGTGCCAAGCAAGTTGGGCTTAGGGAAGATTTAAAGCGCATAGCAGACCATAATGCTAAAAGCATAGAAGCTTGGCAGTGGGGTTTCAAAATGGCCGCCCCCAGAGGCAGAAAAATACAAAATGGCTGCCCGCAGAAGAAAGCATGAGGCTGGTTTGCATCCCACGGAACACTGTGCGTGTCACAGTGGTTTCCCTTGGAAACTGGGACCATGACATCATAAAGGGCCCTGTTCTGCTGGCAGCTGTGGCTGCCTCACTGCTCATTCCAGCTCTGCAGCTCTTCAAGGAGGCAGCGGGAGATGCTGTGCACTGGGGCAGTCATCTCTGGGTTCATGGAAACCCCAGGAGGGGTAATGGCCCGTGCCAAGCAAGTTGGGCTTAGGGAAGATTTAAAGCGCATAGCAGACCATAATGCTAAAAGCACAAAAATCATGCATCATGTTCTTTTGCATGGGATTAGATGGCTGTCTTCTTTAGTCCTGCATACAGATATGTTTTTGGAGCATAATAGCGGCAGGGCAAGTCTTAATCTAGACGTCCCCACCCCCAGCTTTATCAAAGCAAAGTAGAATCAGCCTGGGCCGCTTTGCCTCTGTCTGCTAAACACCAGTCTTTATTAATCCAGTTAAAAGTCAAACTTTTGCTTTGGAATGAAAGGTCTACATCTAGGGGAAGTGTCTGCCTGGGTGTACGACTTGCTTCATGGAGAACATTTAAGTTCCCTACATCCAACCTATTGTGCCAGTGCCCCCCTCCACTAGTTTTCTAAGTGGAACCTGTCAAAGTAGGTTATGCCAGCTTGATTTTTACAGCATTTTGCTCCAATTCCACACGTTTTTGCAACATCTAAAGGGATCATGGCAAAGTAGTTAGAAGTTGTGCAAATGGGGGTTGATGCAGATTACAAAAGATTAAAAGGGGATGGCAGCACCCCCAGCATGTGTGGCATCTATTTTCCTGGAAGGCAGTTGTCTTCTTTTTAGGAGCTTGCAAGCGCCATTTTCTGTGCATGGCAATAGAAGCTTAGCAGTGGGGTTTCAAAATGGCCGCCCCCAGAGGCAGAAAAATACAAAATGGCTGCCCGCAGAAGAAAGCATGAGGCTAGTTTGCATCCCACGGAACACTGTGCTTGTCACAGTGGTTTCCCTTGGAAACTGGGACCATGACATCATAAAGGGCCCTGTTCTGCTGGTAGCTGTGGCTGTCTCACTGCTCATTCCAGCTCTGCAGCTCTTCAAGGAGGCAGCGGGAGATGCTGTGCACTGGGGCAGTCATCTCTGGGTTCATGGAAACCCCAGGAGGGGTAATGGCCCGTGCCAAGCAAGTTGGGCTTAGGGAAGATTTAAAGCGCATAGCAGACCATAATGCTAAAAGCACAAAAATCATTCATCATGTTCTTTTGCATGGGATTAGATGGCTGTCTTCTTTAGTCCTGCATACAGATATGTTTTTGGAGCATAATAGCGGCAGGGCAAGTCTTAATCTAGACGTCCCCACCCCCAGCTTTATCAATGCAAAGTAGAATCAGCCTGGGCCGCTTGCCTCTGTCTGCTAAACACCAGTCTTTATTAATCCAGTTAAAAGTCAAACTTTTGCTTTGGAATGAAAGGTCTACATCTAGGGGAAGTGTCTGCCTGGGTGTACGACTTGCTTCATGGAGAACATTTAAGTTCCCTACATCCAACCTATTGTGCCAGCGCCCCCCTCCACTAGCCTTCTAAGTGGAACCTGTCAAAGTAGGTTATGCCAGCTTGATTTTTACAGCATTTTGCTCCAATTCCACACGTTTTTGCAACATCTAAAGGGATCATGGCAAAGTAGTTAGAAGTTGTGCAAATGGGGGTTGATGCAGATTACAAAAGACTAAAAGGGGATGGCAGCACCCCCAGCATGTGTGGCATCTATTTTCCTGGAAGGCAGTTGTCTTCTTTTTAGGAGCTTGCAAGCGCCATTTTCTGTGCATTGCAATAGAAGTTGGCAGTGGGGTTTCAAAATGGCCGCCCCCAGAGGCAGAAAAATACAAAATGGCTGCCCGCAGAAGAAAGCATGAGGCTAGTTTGCATCACACGGAACACTGTGCTTGTCACAGTGGTTTCCCTTGGAATCTGGGACCATGACATCATAAAGGGCCCTGTTCTGCTGGCAGCTGTGGCTGTCTCACTGCTCATTCCAGCTCTGCAGCTCTTCAAGGAGGCAGCGGGAGATGCTGTGCACTGGGGCAGTCATCTCTGGGTTCATGGAAACCCCAGGAGGGGTAATGGCCCGTGCCAAGCAAGTTGGGCTTAGGGAAGATTTAAAGCGCATAGCAGACCATAATGCTAAAAGCACAAAAATCATGCATCATGTTCTTTTGCATGGGATTAGATGGCTGTCTTCTTTAGTTCTGCATACAGATATGTTTTTGGAGCATAATAGCGGCAGGGCAAGTCTTAATCTAGACGTCCCCACCCCCAGCTTTATCAATGCAAAGTAGAATCAGCCTGGGCCGCTTGCCTCTGTCTGCTAAACACCAGTCTTTATTAATCCAGTTAAAAGTCAAACTTTTGCTTTGGAATGAAAGGTCTACATCTAGGGGAAGTGTCTGCCTGGGTGTACGACTTGCTTTATGGAGAACATTTAAGTTCCCTACATCCAACCTATTGTGCCAGTGCCCCCCTCCACTAGCCTTCTAAGTGGAACCTGTCAAAGTAGGTTATGCCAGCTTGATTTTTACAGCATTTTGCTCCAATTCCACATGTTTTTGCAACATCTAAAGGGATCATGGCAAAGTAGTTAGAAGTTGTGCAAATGGGGGTTGATGCAGATTACAAAAGATTAAAAGGGGATGGCAGCACCCCCAGCATGTGTGGCATCTATTTTCCTGGAAGGCAGTTGTCTTCTTTTTAGGAGCTTGCAAGCGCCATTTTCTGTGCATGGCAATAGAAGTTGGCAGTGGGGTTTCAAAATGGCCGCCCCCAGAGGCAGAAAAATACAAAATGGCTGCCCGCAGAAGAAAGCATGAGGCTAGTTTGCATCCCACGGAACACTGTGCGTGTCACAGTGGTTTCCCTTGGAAACTGGGACCATGACATCATAAAGGGCCCTGTTCTGCTGGCAGCTGTGGCTGTCTCACTGCTCATTCCAGCTCTGCAGCTCTTCAAGGAGGCAGCGGGAGATGCTGTGCACTGGGGCAGTCATCTCTGGGTTCATGGAAACCCCAGGAGGGGTAATGGCCCGTGCCAAGCAAGTTGGGCTTAGGGAAGATTTAAAGCGCATAGCAGACCATAATGCTAAAAGCACAAAAATCATGCATCATGTTCTTTTGCATGGGATTAGATGGCTGTCTTCTTTAGTCCTGCATACAGATATGTTTTTGGAGCATAATAGCGGCAGGGCAAGTCTTAATCTAGACGTCCCCACCCCCAGCTTTATCAATGCAAAGTAGAATCAGCCTGGGTCGCTTGCCTCTGTCTGCTAAACACCAGTCTTTATTAATCCAGTTAAAAGTCAAACTTTTGCTTTGGAATGAAAGGTCTACATCTAGAGGAAGTGTCTGCCTGGGTGTACGACTTGCTTCATGGAGAACATTTAAGTTCCCTACATCCAACCTATTGTGCCAGTGCCCCCCTCCACTAGCCTTCTAAGTGGAACCTGTCAAAGTAGGTTATGCCAGCTTGATTTTTACAGCATTTTGCTCCAATTCCACACGTTTTTGCAACATCTAAAGGGATCATGGCAAAGTAGTTAGAAGTTGTGCAAATGGGGGTTGATGCAGATTACAAAAGATTAAAAGGGGATGGCAGCACCCCCAGCATGTGTGGCATCTATTTTCCTGGAAGGCAGTTGTCTTCTTTTTAGGAGTTTGCAAGCGCCATTTTCTGTGCATGCCAATAGAAGCTTAGCAGTGGGGTTTCAAAATGGCCGCCCCCAGAGGCAGAAAAATACAAAATGGCTGCCCGCAGAAGAAAGCATGAGGCTAGTTTGCATCCCACGGAACACTGTGCGTGTCACAGTGGTTTCCCTTGGAAACTGGGACCATGACATCATAAAGGGCCCTGTTCTGCTGGTAGCTGTGGCTGTCTCACTGCTCATTCCAGCTCTGCAGCTCTTCAAGGAGGCAGCGGGAGATGCTGTGCACTGGGGCAGTCATCTCTGGGTTCATGGAAACCCCAGGAGGGGTAATGGCCCGTGCCAAGCAAGTTGGGCTTAGGGAAGATTTAAAGCGCATAGCAGACCATAATGCTAAAAGCACAAAAATCATGCATCATGTTCTTTTGCATGGGATTAGATGGCTGTCTTCTTTAGTTCTGCATACAGATATGTTTTTGGAGCATAATAGCGGCAGGGCAAGTCTTAATCTAGACGTCCCCACCCCCAGCTTTATCAATGCAAAGTAGAATCAGCCTGGGTCGCTTGCCTCTGTCTGCTAAACACCAGTCTTTATTAATCCAGTTAAAAGTCAAACTTTTGCTTTGGAATGAAAGGTCTACATCTAGGGGAAGTGTCTGCCTGGGTGTACGACTTGCTTCATGGAGAACATTTAAGTTCCCTACATCCAACCTATTGTGCCAGTGCCCCCCTCCACTAGCCTTCTAAGTGGAACCTGTCAAAGTAGGTTATGCCAGCTTGATTTTTACAGCATTTTGCTCCAATTCCACACGTTTTTGCAACATCTAAAGGGATCATGGCAAAGTAGTTAGAAGTTGTGCAAATGGGGGTTGATGCAGATTACAAAAGATTAAAAGGGGATGGCAGCACCCCCAGCATGTGTGGCATCTATTTTCCTGGAAGGCAGTTATCTTCTTTTTAGGAGCTTGCAAGCGCCATGTTCTGTGCATGGCAATAGAAGCTTGGCAGTGGGGTTTCAAAATGGCCGCCCCCAGAGGCAGAAAAATACAAAATGGCTGCCAGCAGAAGAAAGCATGAGGCTAGTTTGCATCTCACGGAACACTGTGCGTGTCACAGTGGTTTCCCTTGGAAACTGGGACCATGACATCATAAAGGGCCCTGTTCTGCTGGCAGCTGTGGCTGTCTCACTGCTCATTCCAGCTCTGCAGCTCTTTGAGGAGGCAGCGGGAGATGCTGTGCACTGGGGCAGTCATCTCTGGGTTCATGGAAACCCCAGGAGGGGTAATGGCCCGTGCCAAGCAAGTTGGGCTTAGGGAAGATTTAAAGCGCATAGCAGACCATAATGCTAAAAGCACAAAAATCATGCATCATGTTCTTTTGCATGGGATTAGATGGCTGTCTTCTTTAGTCCTGCATACAGATATGTTTTTGGAGCATAATAGCGGCAGGGCAAGTCTTAATATAGACGTCCCCACCCCCAGCTTTATCAAAGCAAAGTAGAATCAGCCTGGGCCGCTTACCTCTGTCTGCTAAACACCAGTCTTTATTAATCCAGTTAAAAGTCAAACTTTTGCTTTGGAATGAAAGGTCTACATCTAGGGGAAGTGTCTGCCTGGGTGTACAACTTGCTTCATGGAGAACATTTAAGTTCCCTACATCCAACCTATTGTGCCAGTGCCCCCCTCCACTAGCCTTCTAAGTGGAACCTGTCAAAGTAGGTTATGCCAGCTTGATTTTTACAGCATTTTGCTCCAATTCCACACGTTTTTGCAACATCTAAAGGGATCATGGCAAAGTAGTTAGAAGTTGTGCAAATGGGGGTTGATGCAGATTACAAAAGATTAAAAGGGGATGGCAGCACCCCCAGCATGTGTGGCATCTATTTTCCTGGAAGGCAGTTGTCTTCTTTTTAGGAGCTTGCAAGCGCCATTTTCTGTGCATGGCAATAGAAGTTGGCAGTGGGGTTTCAAAATGGCCGCCCCCAGAGGCAGAAAAATACAAAATGGCTGCCCGCAGGAGAAAGCATGAGGCTAGTTTGCATCCCACGGAACACTGTGCGTGTCACAGTGGTTTCCCTTGGAAACTGGGACCATGACATCATAAAGGGCCCTGTTCTGCTGGCAGCTGTGGCTGTCTCACTGCTCATTCCAGGTCTGCAGCTCTTCAAGGAGGCAGCGGGAGATGCTGTGCACTGGGGCAGTCATCTCTGGGTTCATGGAAACCCCAGGAGGGGTAATGGCCCGTGCCAAGCAAGTTGGGCTTAGGGAAGATTTAAAGCGCATAGCAGACCATAATGCTAAAAGCACAAAAATCATGCATCATGTTCTTTTGCATGGGATTAGATGGCTGTCTTCTTTAGTCCTGCATACAGATATGTTTTTGGAGCAAAATAGCGGCAGGGCAAGTCTTAATCTAGACGTCCCCACCCCCAGCTTTATCAAAGCAAAGTAGAATCAGCCCGGGCCGCTTGCCTCTGTCTGCTAAACACCAGTCTTTATTAATCCAGTTAAAAGTCAAACTTTTGCTTTGGAATGAAAGGTCTACATCTAGGAGAAGTGTCTGCCTGGGTGTACGACTTGCTTCATGGAGAACATTTAAGTTCCCTACATCCAACCTATTGTGCCAGTGCCCCCCTCCACTAGCCTTCTAAGTGGAGCCTGTCAAAGTAGGTTATGCCAGCTTGATTTTTACAGCATTTTGATCCAATTCCACATGTTTTTGCAACATCTAAAGGGATCATAGCAAAGTAGTTAGAAGTTGTGCAAATGGGAGTTGATGCAGATTACAAAAGATTAAAAGGGGATGGCAGCACCCCCAGCATGTGTGGCATCTATTTTCCTGGAAGGCAGTTGTCTTCTTTTTAGGAGCTTGCAAGCGCCATTTTCTGTGCATGGCAATAGAAGCTTGGCAGTGGGGTTTCAAAATGGCCGCCCCCAGAGGCAGAAAAATACAAAATGGCTGCCCGCAGAAGAAAGCATGAGGCTAGTTTGCATCCCACGGAACACTGTGCTTGTCACAGTGGTTTCCCTTGGAAACTGGGACCATGACATCATAAAGGGCCCTGTTCTGCTGGCAGCTGTGGCTGTCTCACTGCTCATTCCAGCTCTGCAGCTCTTCAAGGAGTTAGCGGGAGATGCTGTGCACTGGGGCAGTCATCTTTGGGTTCATGGAAACCCCAGGAGGGGTAATGGCCCGTGCCAAGCAAGTTGGGCTTAGGGAAGATTTAAAGCGCATAGCAGACCATAATGCTAAAAGCACAAAAATCATGCATCATGTTCTTTTGCATGGGATTAGATGGCTGTCTTCTTTAGTCCTGCATACAGATATGTTTTTGGAGCATAATAGCGGCAGGGCAAGTCTTAATCTAGACGTCCCCACCCCCAGCTTTATCAAAGCAAAGTAGAATCAGCCTGGGCCGCTTTGCCTCTGTCTGCTAAACACCAGTCTTTATTAATCCAGTTAAAAGTCAAACTTTTGCTTTGGAATGAAAGGTCTACATCTAGGGGAAGTGTCTGCCTGGGTGTACGACTTGCTTCATGGAGAACATTTAAGTTCCCTACATCCAACCTATTGTGCCAGTGCCCCCCTCCACTAGCCTTCTAAGTGGAACCTGTCAAAGTAGGTTATGCCAGCTTGATTTTTACAGCATTTTGCTCCAATTCCACACGTTTTTGCAACATCTAAAGGGATCATGGCAAAGTAGTTAGAAGTTGTGCAAATGGGGGTTGATGCAGATTACAAAAGATTAAAAGGGGATGGCAGCACCCCCAGCATGTGTGGCATCTATTTTCCTGGAAGGCAGTTGTCTTCTTTTTAGGAGCTTGCAAGCGCCATTTTCTGTGCATGCCAATAGAAGCTTGGCAGTGGGGTTTCAAAATGGCCGCCCCCAGAGGCAGAAAAATACAAAATGGCTGCCCGCAGAAGAAAGCATGAGGCTAGTTTGCATCCTACGGAACACTGTGCGTGTCACTGGGGTTTCCCTTGGAAACTGGGACCATGACATCATAAAGAGCCCTGTTCTGCTGGTAGCTGTGGCTGTCTCACTGCTCATTCCAGCTCTGCAGCTCTTCAAGGAGGCAGCGGGAGATGCTGTGCACTGGGGCAGTCATCTCTGGGTTCATGGAAACCCCAGGAGGGGTAATGGCCCGTGCCAAGCAAGTTGGGCTTAGGGAAGATTTAAAGCGCATAGCAGACCATAATGCTAAAAGCACAAAAATCATGCATCATGTTCTTTTGCATGGGATTAGATGGCTGTCTTCTTTAGTCCTGCATACAGATATGTTTTTGGAGCATAATAGCGGCAGGGCAAGTCTTAATCTAGACGTCCCCACCCCCAGCTTTATCAAAGCAAAGTAGAATCAGCCTGGGCCGCTTGCCTCTGTCTGCTAAACACCAGTCTTTATTAATCCAGTTAAAAGTCAAACTTTTGCTTTGGAATGAAAGGTCTACATCTAGGGGAAGTGTCTGCCTGGGTGTACGACTTGCTTCATGGAGAACATTTAAGTTCCCTACATCCAACCTATTGTGCCAGTGCCCCCCTCCACTAGCCTTCTAAGTGGAACCTGTCAAAGTAGGTTATGCCAGCTTGATTTTTACAGCATTTTGCTCCAATTCCACACGTTTTTGCAACATCTAAAGGGATCATGGCAAAGTAGTTAGAAGTTGTGCAAATGGGGGTTGATGCAGATTACAAAAGATTAAAAGGGGATGGCAGCACCCCCAGCATGTGTGGCATCTATTTTCCTGGAAGGCAGTTGTCTTCTTTTTAGGAGCTTGCAAGCGCCATTTTCTGTGCATGCCAATAGAAGCTTGGCAGTGGGGTTTCAAAATGGCCGCCCCCAGAGGCAGAAAAATACAAAATGGCTGCCCGCAGAAGAAAGCAGGAGGCTAGTTTGCATCCCACGGAACACTGTGCGTGTCACAGTGGTTTCCCTTGGAAACTGGGACCATGACATCATAAAGGGCCCTGTTCTGCTGGCAGCTGTGGCTGTCTCACTGCTCATTCCAGCTCTGCAGCTCTTCAAGGAGGCAGCGAGAGATGCTGTGCACTGGGGCTGTCATCTCTGGGTTCATGGAAACCCCAGGAGGGGTAATGGCCCGTGCCAAGCAAGTTGGGCTTAGGGAAGATTTAAAGCGCATAGCAGACCATAATGCTAAAAGCACAAAAATCATGCATCATGTTCTTTTGCATGGGATTAGATGGCTGTCTTCTTTAGTCCTGCATACAGATATGTTTTTGGAGCATAATAGCGGCAGGGCAAGTCTTAATCTAGACGTCCCCACCCCCAGCTTTATCAAAGCAAAGTAGAATCAGCCTGGGCCGCTTGCCTCTGTCTGCTAAACACCAGTCTTTATTAATCCAGTTAAAAGTCAAACTTTTGCTTTGGAATGAAAGGTCTACATCTAGGGGAAGTGTCTGCCTGGGTGTACGACTTGCTTCATGGAGAACATTTAAGTTCCCTACATCCAACCTATTGTGCCAGTGCCCCCCTCCACTAGCCTTCTAAGTGGAACCTGTCAAAGTAGGTTATGCCAGCTTGATTTTTACAGCATTTTGCTCCAATTCCACACGTTTTTGCAACATCTAAAGGGATCATGGCAAAGTAGTTAGAAGTTGTGCAAATGGGGGTTGATGCAGATTACAAAAGATTAAAAGGGTATGGCAGCACCCCCAGCATGTGTGGCATCTATTTTCCTGGAAGGCAGTTGTCTTCTTTTTAGGAGCTTGCAAGCGCCATTTTCTGTGCATGCCAATAGAAGCTTGGCAGTGGGGTTTCAAAATGGCCGCCCCCAGAGGCAGAAAAATACAAAATGGCTGCCCGCAGAAGAAAGCATGAGGCTAGTTTGCATCCCACGGAACACTGTGCGTGTCACAGTGGTTTCCCTTGGAAACTGGGACCATGACATCATAAAGGGCCCTGTTCTGCTGGCAGCTGTGGCTGTCTCACTGCTCATTCCAGCTCTGCAGCTCTTCAAAGAGGCAGCGGGAGATGCTGTGCACTGGGGCAGTCATCTCTGGGTTCATGGAAACCCCAGGAGGGGTAATGGCCCGTGCCAAGCAAGTTGGGCTTAGGGAAGATTTAAAGCGCATAGCAGACCATAATGCTAAAAGCACAAAAATCATTCATCATGTTCTTTTGCATGGGATTAGATGGCTGTCTTCTTTAGTCCTGCATACAGATATGTTTTTGGAGCATAATAGCGGCAGGGCAAGTCTTAATCTAGACGTCCCCACCCCCAGCTTTATCAAAGCAAAGTAGAATCAGCCTGGGCCGCTTGCCTCTGTCTGCTAAACACCAGTCTTTATTAATCCAGTTAAAAGTCAAACTTTTGCTTTGGAATGAAAGGTCTACATCTAGGGGAAGTGTCTGCCTGGGTGTACGACTTGCTTCATGGAGAACATTTAAGTTCTCTACATCCAACCTATTGTGCCAGTGCCCCCCTCCACTAGCCTTCTAAGTGGAACCTGTCAAAGTAGGTTATGCCAGCTTGATTTTTACAGCATTTTGCTCCAATTCCACACGTTTTTGCAACATCTAAAGGGATCATGGCAAAGTAGTTAGAAGTTGTGCAAATAGGGGTTGATGCAGATTACAAAAGATTAAAAGGGGATGGCAGCACCCCCAGCATGTGTGGCATCTATTTTCCTGGAAGGCAGTTGTCTTCTTTTTAGGAGCTTGCAAGCGCCATTTTCTGTGCATGCCAATAGAAGCTTGGCAGTGGGGTTTCAAAATGGCCGCCCCCAGAGGCAGAAAAATACAAAATTGTTGCCCGCCGAAGAAAGCATGAGGCTAGTTTGAATCCCACGGAACACTGTGCATGTCACAGTGGTTTCCCTTGGAAACTGGGACCATGACATCATAAAGGGCCCTGTTCTGCTGGCAGCTGTGGCTGTCTCACTGCTCATTCCAGCTCTGCAGCTCTTCAAGGAGGCAGCGGGAGATGCTGTGCACTGGGGCTGTCATCTCTGGGTTCATGGAAACCCCAGGAGGGGTAATGGCTTGTGCCAAGCAAGTTGGGCTTAGGGAAGATTTAAAGCGCATAGCAGACCATAATGCTAAAAGCACAAAAATCATGCATCATGTTCTTTTGCATGGGATTAGATGGCTGTCTTCTTTAGTCCTGCGTATAGATATGTTTTTGGAGCATAATAGCGGCAGGGCAAGTCTTAATCTAGACGTCCCCACCCCCAGCTTTATCAATGCAAAGTAGAATCAGCCTGGGCCGCTTGCCTCTGTCTGCTAAACACCAGTCTTTATTAACCCAGTTAAAAGTCAAACTTTTGCTTTGGAATGAAAGGTCTACATCTAGGGGAAGTGTCTGCCTGGGTGTACGACTTGCTTCATGGAGAACATTTAAGTTCCCTACATCCAACCTATTGTGCCAGTGCCCCCCTCCACTAGCCTTCTAAGTGGAACCTGTCAAAGTAGGTTATGCCAGCTTGATTTTTACAGCATTTTGCTCCAATTCCACACGTTTTTGCAACATCTAAAGGGATCATGGCAAAGTAGTTAGAAGTTGTGCAAATCGGGGTTGATGCAGATTACAAAAGATTAAAAGGGGATGGCAGCACCCCCAGCATGTGTGGCATCTATTTTCCTGGAAGGCAGTTGTCTTCTTTTTAGGAGCTTGCAAGCGCCATTTTCTGTGCATGGCAATAGAAGCTTGGCAGTGGGGTTTCAAAATGGCCGCCCCCAGAGGCAGAAAAATACAAAATGGCTGCCCGCAGAAGAAAGCATGAGGCTAGTTTGCATCCAACGGAACACTGTGCGTGTCACAGTGGTTTCCCTTGGAAACTGGGACCATGACATCATAAAGGGCCCTGTTCTGCTGGCAGCTGTGGCTGTCTCACTGCTCATTCCAGCTCTGCAGCTCTTCAAAGAGGCAGCGGGAGATGCTGTGCACTGGGGCAGTCATCTCTGGGTTCATGGAAACCCCAGGAGGGGTAATGGCCCGTGCCAAGCAAGTTGGGCTTAGGGAAGATTTAAAGCGCATAGCAGACCATAATGCTAAAAGTACAAAAATCATTCATCATGTTCTTTTGCATGGGATTAGATGGCTGTCTTCTTTAGTCCTGCATACAGATATGTTTTTGGAGCATAATAGCGGCAGGGCAAGTCTTAATCTAGACGTCCCCACCCCCAGCTTTATCAAAGCAAAGTAGAATCAGCCTGGGCCGCTTGCCTCTGTCTGCTAAACACCAGTCTTTATTAATCCAGTTAAAAGTCAAACTTTTGCTTTGGAATGAAAGGTCTACATCTAGGGGAAGTGTCTGCCTGGGTGTACGACTTGCTTCATGGAGAACATTTAAGTTCCCTACATCCAACCTATTGTGCCAGTGCCCCCCTCCACTAGCCTTCTAAGTGGAACCTGTCAAAGTAGGTTATGCCAGCTTGATTTTTACAGCATTTTGCTCCAATTCCACACGTTTTTGCAACATCTAAAGGGATCATGGCAAAGTAGTTAGAAGTTGTGCAAATAGGGGTTGATGCAGATTACAAAAGATTAAAAGGGGATGGCAGCACCCCCAGCATGTGTGGCATCTATTTTCCTGGAAGGCAGTTGTCTTCTTTTTAGGAGCTTGCAAGCGCCATTTTCTGTGCATGCCAATAGAAGCTTGGCAGTGGGGTTTCAAAATGGCCGCCCCCAGAGGCAGAAAAATACAAAATGGCTGCCCGCAGAAGAAAGCATGAGGCTAGTTTGCATCCCACGGAACACTGTGCTTGTCACAGTGGTTTCCCTTGGAAACTGGTACCATGACATCATAAAGGGCCCTGTTCTGCTGGCAGCTGTGGCTGTCTCACTGCTCATTCCAGCTCTGCAGCTCTTCAAGGAGGCAGCGGGAGATGCTGTGCACTGGGGCTGTCATCTCTGGGTTCATGGAAACCCCAGGAGGGGTAATGGCCCGTGCCAAGCAAGTTGGGCTTAGGGAAGATTTAAAGCGCATAGCAGACCATAATGCTAAAAGCACAAAAATCATGCATCATGTTCTTTTGCATGGGATTAGATGGCTGTCTTCTTTAGTCCTGCGTACAGATATGTTTTTGGAGCATAATAGCGGCAGGGCAAGTCTTAATCTAGACGTCCCCACCCCCAGCTTTATCAATGCAAAGTAGAATCAGCCTGGGCCGCTTGCCTCTGTCTGCTAAACACCAGTCTTTATTAATCCAGTTAAAAGTCAAACTTTTGCTTTGGAATGAAAGGTCTACATCTAGGGGAAGTGTCTGCCTGGGTGTACGACTTGCTTCATGGAGAACATTTAAGTTCCCTACATCCAACCTATTGTGCCAGTGCCCCCCTCCACTAGCCTTCTAAGTGGAACCTGTCAAAGTAGGTTATGCCAGCTTGATTTTTACAGCATTTTGCTCCAATTCCACACGTTTTTGCAACATCTAAAGGGATCATGGCAAAGTAGTTAGAAGTTGTGCAAATCGGGGTTGATGCAGATTACAAAAGATTAAAAGGGGATGGCAGCACCCCCAGCATGTGTGGCATCTATTTTCCTGGAAGGCAGTTGTCTTCTTTTTAGGAGCTTGCAAGCGCCATTTTCTGTGCATGGCAATAGAAGCTTGGCAGTGGGGTTTCAAAATGGCCGCCCCCAGAGGCAGAAAAATACAAAATGGCTGCCCGCAGAAGAAAGCATGAGACTAGTTTGCATCCCACGGAACACTGTGCGTGTCACAGTGGTTTCCCTTGGAAACTGGGACCATGACATCATAAAGGGCCCTGTTCTGCTGGCAGCTGTGGCTGTCTCACTGCTCATTCCAGCTCTGCAGCTCTTCAAGGAGGCAGCGGGAGATGCTGTGCACTGGGGCAGTCATCTCTGGGTTCATGGAAACCCCAGGAGGGGTAATGGCCCGTGCCAAGCAAGTTGGGCTTAGGGAAGATTTAAAGCGCATAGCAGACCATAATGCTAAAAGCACAAAAATCATGCATCATGTTCTTTTGCATGGGATTAGATGGCTGTCTTCTTTAGTCCTGCATACAGATATGTTTTTGGAGCATAATAGCGGCAGGGCAAGTCTTAATCTAGACGTCCCCACCCCCAGCTTTATCAAAGCAAAGTAGAATCAGCCTGGGCCGCTTGCCTCTGTCTGCTAAACACCAGTCTTTATTAATCCAGTTAAAAGTCAAACTTTTGCTTTGGAATGAAAGGTCTACATCTAGGGGAAGTGTCTGCCTGGGTGTACGACTTGCTTCATGGAGAACATTTAAGTTCCCTACATCCAACCTATTGTGCCAGTGCCCCCCTCCACTAGCCTTCTAAGTGGAACCTGTCAAAGTAGGTTATGCCAGCTTGATTTTTACAGCATTTTGCTCCAATTCCACACGTTTTTGCAACATCTAAAGGGATCATGGCAAAGTAGTTAGAAGTTGTGCAAATGGGGGTTGATGCAGATTACAAAAGATTAAAAGGGGATGGCAGCACCCCCAGCATGTGTGGCATCTATTTTCCTGGAAGGCAGTTGTCTTCTTTTTAGGAGCTTGCAAGCGCCATTTTCTGTGCATGCCAATAGAAGCTTGGCAGTGGGGTTTCAAAATGGCCGCCCCCAGAGGCAGAAAAATACAAAATGGCTGCCCGCAGAAGAAAGCATGAGGCTAGTTTGCATCCCACGGAACACTGTGCGTGTCACAGTGGTTTCCCTTGGAAACTGGGACCATGACATCATAAAGGGCCCTGTTCTGCTGGCAGCTGTGGCTGTCTCACTGCTCATTCCAGCTCTGCAGCTCTTCAAGGAGGCAGCGAGAGATGCTGTGCACTGGGGCTGTCATCTCTGGGTTCATGGAAACCCCAGGAGGGGTAATGGCCCGTGCCAAGCAAGTTGGGCTTAGGGAAGATTTAAAGCGCATAGCAGACCATAATGCTAAAAGCACAAAAATCATGCATCATGTTCTTTTGCATGGGATTAGATGGCTGTCTTCTTTAGTCCTGCATACAGATATGTTTTTGGAGCATAATAGCGGCAGGGCAAGTCTTAATCTAGACGTCCCCACCCCCAGCTTTATCAAAGCAAAGTAGAATCAGCCTGGGCCGCTTGCCTCTGTCTGCTAAACACCAGTCTTTATTAATCCAGTTAAAAGTCAAACTTTTGCTTTGGAATGAAAGGTCTACATCTAGGGGAAGTGTCTGCCTGGGTGTACGACTTGCTTCATGGAGAACATTTAAGTTCCCTACATCCAACCTATTGTGCCAGTGCCCCCCTCCACTAGCCTTCTAAGTGGAACCTGTCAAAGTAGGTTATGCCAGCTTGATTTTTACAGCATTTTGCTCCAATTCCACACGTTTTTGCAACATCTAAAGGGATCATGGCAAAGTAGTTAGAAGTTGTGCAAATGGGGGTTGATGCAGATTACAAAAGATTAAAAGGGGATGGCAGCACCCCCAGCATGTGTGGCATCTATTTTCCTGGAAGGCAGTTGTCTTCTTTTTAGGAGCTTGCAAGCGCCATTTTCTGTGCATGCCAATAGAAGCTTGGCAGTGGGGTTTCAAAATGGCCGCCCCCAGAGGCAGAAAAATACAAAATGGCTGCCCGCAGAAGAAAGCATGAGGCTAGTTTGCATCCCACGGAACACTGTGCGTGTCACAGTGGTTTCCCTTGGAAACTGGGACCATGACATCATAAAGGGCCCTGTTCTGCTGGCAGCTGTGGCTGTCTCACTGCTCATTCCAGCTCTGCAGCTCTTCAAAGAGGCAGCGGGAGATGCTGTGCACTGGGGCAGTCATCTCTGGGTTCATGGAAACCCCAGGAGGGGTAATGGCCCGTGCCAAGCAAGTTGGGCTTAGGGAAGATTTAAAGCGCATAGCAGACCATAATGCTAAAAGCACAAAAATCATTCATCATGTTCTTTTGCATGGGATTAGATGGCTGTCTTCTTTAGTCCTGCGTATAGATATGTTTTTGGAGCATAATAGCGGCAGGGCAAGTCTTAATCTAGACGTCCCCACCCCCAGCTTTATCAATGCAAAGTAGAATCAGCCTGGGCCGCTTGCCTCTGTCTGCTAAACACCAGTCTTTATTAATCCAGTTAAAAGTCAAACTTTTGCTTTGGAATGAAAGGTCTACATCTAGGGGAAGTGTCTGCCTGGGTGTACGACTTGCTTCATGGAGAACATTTAAGTTCCCTACATCCAACCTATTGTGCCAGTGCCCCCCTCCACTAGCCTTCTAAGTGGAACCTGTCAAAGTAGGTTATGCCAGCTTGATTTTTACAGCATTTTGCTCCAATTCCACACGTTTTTGCAACATCTAAAGGGATCATGGCAAAGTAGTTAGAAGTTGTGCAAATCGGGGTTGATGCAGATTACAAAAGATTAAAAGGGGATGGCAGCACCCCCAGCATGTGTGGCATCTATTTTCCTGGAAGGCAGTTGTCTTCTTTTTAGGAGCTTGCAAGCGCCATTTTCTGTGCATGGCAATAGAAGCTTGGCAGTGGGGTTTCAAAATGGCCGCCCCCAGAGGCAGAAAAATACAAAATGGCTGCCCGCAGAAGAAAGCATGAGGCTAGTTTGCATCCCACGGAACACTGTGCGTGTCACAGTGGTTTCCCTTGGAAACTGGGACCATGACATCATAAAGAGCCCTGTTCTGCTGGTAGCTGTGGCTGTCTCACTGCTCATTCCAGCTCTGCAGCTCTTCAAAGAGGCAGCGGGAGATGCTGTGCACTGGGGCAGTCATCTCTGGGTTCATGGAAACCCCAGGAGGGGTAATGGCCCGTGCCAAGCAAGTTGGGCTTAGGGAAGATTTAAAGCGCATAGCAGACCATAATGCTAAAAGTACAAAAATCATTCATCATGTTCTTTTGCATGGGATTAGATGGCTGTCTTCTTTAGTCCTGCATACAGATATGTTTTTGGAGCATAATAGCGGCAGGGCAAGTCTTAATCTAGACGTCCCCACCCCCAGCTTTATCAAAGCAAAGTAGAATCAGCCTGGGCCGCTTGCCTCTGTCTGCTAAACACCAGTCTTTATTAATCCAGTTAAAAGTCAAACTTTTGCTTTGGAATGAAAGGTCTACATCTAGGGGAAGTGTCTGCCTGGGTGTACGACTTGCTTCATGGAGAACATTTAAGTTCCCTACATCCAACCTATTGTGCCAGTGCCCCCCTCCACTAGCCTTCTAAGTGGAACCTGTCAAAGTAGGTTATGCCAGCTTGATTTTTACAGCATTTTGCTCCAATTCCACACGTTTTTGCAACATCTAAAGGGATCATGGCAAAGTAGTTAGAAGTTGTGCAAATAGGGGTTGATGCAGATTACAAAAGATTAAAAGGGGATGGCAGCACCCCCAGCATGTGTGGCATCTATTTTCCTGGAAGGCAGTTGTCTTCTTTTTAGGAGCTTGCAAGCGCCATTTTCTGTGCATGCCAATAGAAGCTTGGCAGTGGGGTTTCAAAATGGCCGCCCCCAGAGGCAGAAAAATACAAAATGGCTGCCCGCAGAAGAAAGCATGAGGCTAGTTTGCATCCCACGGAACACTGTGCTTGTCACAGTGGTTTCCCTTGGAAACTGGGACCATGACATCATAAAGGGCCCTGTGCTGCTGGCAGCTGTGGCTGTCTCACTGCTCATTCCAGCTCTGCAGCTCTTCAAGGAGGCAGCGGGAGATGCTGTGCACTGGGGCTGTCATCTCTGGGTTCATGGAAACCCCAGGAGGGGTAATGGCCCGTGCCAAGCAAGTTGGGCTTAGGGAAGATTTAAAGCGCATAGCAGACCATAATGCTAAAAGCACAAAAATCATGCATCATGTTCTTTTGCATGGGATTAGATGGCTGTCTTCTTTAGTCCTGCGTACAGATATGTTTTTGGAGCATAATAGCGGCAGGGCAAGTCTTAATCTAGACGTCCCCACCCCCAGCTTTATCAATGCAAAGTAGAATCAGCCTGGGCCGCTTGCCTCTGTCTGCTAAACACCAGTCTTTATTAATCCAGTTAAAAGTCAAACTTTTGCTTTGGAATGAAAGGTCTACATCTAGGGGAAGTGTCTGCCTGGGTGTACGACTTGCTTCATGGAGAACATTTAAGTTCCCTACATCCAACCTATTGTGCCAGTGCCCCCCTCCACTAGCCTTCTAAGTGGAACCTGTCAAAGTAGGTTATGCCAGCTTGATTTTTACAGCATTTTGCTCCAATTCCACACGTTTTTGCAACATCTAAAGGGATCATGGCAAAGTAGTTAGAAGTTGTGCAAATCGGGGTTGATGCAGATTACAAAAGATTAAAAGGGGATGGCAGCACCCCCAGCATGTGTGGCATCTATTTTCCTGGAAGGCAGTTGTCTTCTTTTTAGGAGCTTGCAAGCGCCATTTTCTGTGCATGGCAATAGAAGCTTGGCAGTGGGGTTTCAAAATGGCCGCCCCCAGAGGCAGAAAAATACAAAATGGCTGCCCGCAGAAGAAAGCATGAGGCTAGTTTGCATCCCACGGAACACTGTGCGTGTCACAGTGGTTTCCCTTGGAAACTGGGACCATGACATCATAAAGGGCCCTGTTCTGCTGGCAGCTGTGGCTGTCTCACTGCTCATTCCAGCTCTGCAGCTCTTCAAGGAGGCAGCGGGAGATGCTGTGCACTGGGGCAGTCATCTCTGGGTTCATGGAAACCCCAGGAGGGGTAATGGCCCGTGCCAAGCAAGTTGGGCTTAGGGAAGATTTAAAGCGCATAGCAGACCATAATGCTAAAAGCACAAAAATCATGCATCATGTTCTTTTGCATGGGATTAGATGGCTGTCTTCTTTAGTCCTGCATACAGATATGTTTTTGGAGCATAATAGCGGCAGGGCAAGTCTTAATCTAGACGTCCCCACCCCCAGCTTTATCAAAGCAAAGTAGAATCAGCCTGGGCCGCTTGCCTCTCTCTGCTAAACACCAGTCTTTATTAATCCAGTTAAAAGTCAAACTTTTGCTTTGGAATGAAAGGTCTACATCTAGGGGAAGTGTCTGCCTGGGTGTACGACTTGCTTCATGGAGAACATTTAAGTTCCCTACATCCAACCTATTGTGCCAGTGCCCCCCTCCACTAGCCTTCTAAGTGGAACCTGTCAAAGTAGGTTATGCCAGCTTGATTTTTACAGCATTTTGCTCCAATTCCACACGTTTTTGCAACATCTAAAGGGATCATGGCAAAGTAGTTAGAAGTTGTGCAAATGGGGGTTGATGCAGATTACAAAAGATTAAAAGGGGATGGCAGCACCCCCAGCATGTGTGGCATCTATTTTCCTGGAAGGCAGTTGTCTTCTTTTTCGGAGCTTGCAAGCGCCATTTTCTGTGCATGGCAATAGAAGCTTGGCAGTGGGGTTTCAAAATGGCCGCCCCCAGAGGCAGAAAAATACAAAATGGCTGCCCGCAGAAGAAAGCATGAGGCTAGTTTGCATCCCACGGAACACTGTGCGTGTCACAGTGGTTTCCCTTGGAAAATGGGACCATGACATCATAAAGGGCCCTGTTCTGCTGGCAGCTGTGGCTGTCTCACTGCTCATTCCAGCTCTGCAGCTCTTCAAAGAGGCAGCGGGAGATGCTGTGCACTGGGGCAGTCATCTCTGGGTTCATGGAAACCCCAGGAGGGGTAATGGCCCGTGCCAAGCAAGTTGGGCTTAGGGAAGATTTAAAGCGCATAGCAGACCATAATGCTAAAAGCACAAAAATCATTCATCATGTTCTTTTGCATGGGATTAGATGGCTGTCTTCTTTAGTCCTGCATACAGATATGTTTTTGGAGCATAATAGCGGCAGGGCAAGTCTTAATCTAGACGTCCCCACCCCCAGCTTTATCAAAGCAAAGTAGAATCAGCCTAGGCCGCTTGCCTCTGTCTGCTAAACACCAGTCTTTATTAATCCAGTTAAAAGTCAAACTTTTGCTTTGGAATGAAAGGTCTACATCTAGGGGAAGTGTCTTCCTGGGTGTACGACTTGCTTCATGGAGAACATTTAAGTTCCCTACATCCAACCTATTGTGCCAGTGCCCCCCTCCACTAGCCTTCTAAGTGGAACCTGTCAAAGTAGGTTATGCCAGCTTGATTTTTACAGCATTTTGCTCCAATTCCACACGTTTTTGCAACATCTAAAGGGATCATGGCAAAGTAGTTAGAAGTTGTGCAAATAGGGGTTGATGCAGATTACAAAAGATTAAAAGGGGATGGCAGCACCCCCAGCATGTGTGGCATCTATTTTCCTGGAAGGCAGTTGTCTTCTTTTTAGGAGCTTGCAAGCGCCATTTTCTGTGCATGCCAATAGAAGCTTGGCAGTGGGGTTTCAAAATGGCCGCCCCCAGAGGCAGAAAAATACAAAATGGCTGCCCGCAGAAGAAAGCATGAGGCTAGTTTGCATCCCACGGAACACTGTGCTTGTCACAGTGGTTTCCCTTGGAAACTGGGACCATGACATCATAAAGGGCCCTGTTCTGCTGGCAGCTGTGGCTGTCTCACTGCTCATTCCAGCTCTGCAGCTCTTCAAGGAGGCAGCGGGAGATGCTGTGCACTGGGGCTGTCATCTCTGGGTTCATGGAAACCCCAGGAGGGGTAATGGCCCGTGCCAAGCAAGTTGGGCTTAGGGAAGATTTAAAGCGCATAGCAGACCATAATGCTAAAAGCACAAAAATCATGCATCATGTTCTTTTGCATGGGATTAGATGGCTGTCTTCTTTAGTCCTGCGTACAGATATGTTTTTGGAGCATAATAGCGGCAGGGCAAGTCTTAATCTAGACGTCCCCACCCCCAGCTTTATCAATGCAAAGTAGAATTAGCCTGGGCCGCTTGCCTCTGTCTGCTAAACACCAGTCTTTATTAATCCTGTTAAAAGTCAAACTTTTGCTTTGGAATGAAAGGTCTACATCTAGGGGAAGTGTCTGCCTGGGTGTACGACTTGCTTCATGGAGAACATTTAAGTTCCCTACATCCAACCTATTGTGCCAGTGCCCCCCTCCACTAGCCTTCTAAGTGGAACCTGTCAAAGTAGGTTATGCCAGCTTGATTTTTACAGCATTTTGCTCCAATTCCACACGTTTTTGCAACATCTAAAGGGATCATGGCAAAGTAGTTAGAAGTTGTGCAAATCGGGGTTGATGCAGATTACAAAAGATTAAAAGGGGATGGCAGCACCCCCAGCATGTGTGGCATCTATTTTCCTGGAAGGCAGTTGTCTTCTTTTTAGGAGCTTGCAAGCGCCATTTTCTGTGCATGCCAATAGAATCTTGGCAGTGGGGTTTCAAAATGGCCGCCCCCAGAGGCAGAAAAATACAAAATGGCTGCCCGCAGAAGAAAGCATGAGGCTAGTTTGCATCCCACGGAACACTGTGCTTGTCACAGTGGTTTCCCTTGGAAACTGGGACCATGACATCATAAAGGGCCCTGTGCTGCTGGCAGCTTTGGCTGTCTCACTGCTCATTCCAGCTCTGCAGCTCTTCAAGGAGGCAGCGGGAGATGCTGTGCACTGGGGCAGTCATCTCTGGGTTCATGGAAACCCCAGGAGGGGTAATGGCCCGTGCCAAGCAAGTTGGGCTTAGGGAAGATTTGAAGCGCATAGCAGACCATAATGCTAAAAGCACAAAAATCATGCATCATGTTCTTTTGAATGGGATTAGATGGCTGTCTTCTTTAGTCCTGCATACAGATATGTTTTTGGAGCATAATAGCGGCAGGGCAAGTCTTAATCTAGACGTCCCCACCCCCAGCTTTATCAAAGCAAAGTAGAATCAGCCTGGGCCGCTTGCCTCTGTCTGCTAAACACCAGTTAAAAGTCAAACTTTTGCTTTGGAATGAAAGGTCTACATCTAGGGGAAGTGTCTGCCTGGGTGTACGACTTGCTTCATGGAGAACATTTAAGTTCCCTACATCCAACCTATTGTGCCAGTGCCCCCCTCCACTAGCCTTCTAAGTGGAACCTGTCAAAGTAGGTTATGCCAGCTTGATTTTTACAGCATTTTGCTCCAATTCCACACGTTTTTGCAACATCTAAAGGGATCATGGCAAAGTAGTTAGAAGTTGTGCAAATGGGGGTTGATGCAGATTACAAAAGATTAAAAGGGGATGGCAGCAACCCCAGCATGTGTGGCATCTATTTTCCTGGAAGGCAGTTGTTTTCTTTTTAGGAGCTTGCAAGCGCCATTTTCTGTGCATGGCAATAGAAGCTTGGCAGTGGGGTTTCAAAATGGCCGCCCCCAGAGGCAGAAAAATACAAAATGGCTGCCCGCAGAACAAAGCATGAGGCTAGTTTGCATCCCACGGAACACTGTGCGTGTCACAGTGGTTTCCCTTGGAAACTGGGACCATGACATCATAAAGGGCCCTGTTCTGCTGGTAGCTGTGGCTGTCTCACTGCTCATTCCAGCTCTGCAGCTCTTCAAGGAGGCAGCAGGAGATGCTGTGCACTGGGGCAGTCATCTCTGGGTTCATGGAAACCCCAGGAGGGGTAATGGCCCGTGCCAAGCAAGTTGGGCTTAGGGAAGATTTAAAGCGCGTAGCAGACCATAATGCTAAAAGCACAAAAATCATGCATCATGTTCTTTTGCATGGGATTAGATGGCTGTCTTCTTTAGTCCTGCATACAGATATGTTTTTGGAGCAAAATAGCGGCAGGGCAAGTCTTAATTTAGACGTCCCCACCCCCAGCTTTATCAAAGCAAAGTAGAATCAGCCTGGGCCGCTTTGCCTCTGTCTGCTAAACACCAGTCTTTATTAATCCAGTTAAAAGTCAAACTTTTGCTTTGGAATGAAAGGTCTACATCTAGGGTAAGTGTCTGCCTGGGTGTACGACTTGCTTCATGAAGAACATTTAAGTTCCCTACATCCAACTTATTGTGCCAGTGCCCCCCTCCACTAGCCTTCTAAGTGGAACCTGTCAAAGTAGGTTATGCCAGCTTGATTTTTACAGCATTTTGCTCCAATTCCACATGTTTTTGCAACATCTAAAGGGATCATGGCAAAGTAGTTAGAAGTTGTGCAAATGGGGGTTGATGCAGATTACAAAAGATTAAAAGGGGATGGCAGCACCCCCAGCATGTGTGGCATCTATTTTCCTGGAAGGCAGTTGTCTTCTTTTTCTAAGCTTGCAAGCGCCATTTTCTGTGCATGGCAATAGAAGCTTGGCAGTGGGGTTTCAAAATGGCCGCCCCCAGAGGCAGAAAAATACAAAATGGCTGCCCGCAGAAGAAAGCATGAGGCTAGTTTGCATCCCACGGAACACTGTGCTTGTCACAGTGGTTTCCCTTGGAAACTGGGACCATGACATCATAAAGGGCCCTGTTCTGCTGGCAGCTGTGGCTGTCTCACTGCTCATTCCAGCTCTGCAGCTCTTCAAGGAGGCAGCGGGAGATGCTGTGCACTGGGGCAGTCATCTCTGGGTTCATGGAAACCCCAAGAGGGGTAATGGCCCGTGCCAAGCAAGTTGGGCTTAGGGAAGATTTAAAGCGCATGGCAGACCATAATGCTAAAAGCACAAAAATCATGCATCATGTTCTTTTGCATGGGATTAGATGGCTGTCTTCTTTAGTCCTGCATAAAGATATGTTTTTGGAGCATAATAGCGGCAGGACAAGTCTTAATCTAGACGTCCCCACCCCCAGCTTTATCAAAGCAAAGTAGAATCAGCCTGGGCCGCTTGCCTCTGTCTGCTAAACACCAGTCTTTATTAATCCAGTTAAAAGTCAAACTTTTGCTTTGGAATGAAAGGTCTACATCTAGGGGAAGTGTCTGCCTGGGTGTACGACTTGCTTCATGGAGAACATTTAAGTTCCCTACATCCAACCTATTGTGCCAGTGCCCCCCTCCACTAGCCTTCTAAGTGGAACCTGTCAAAGTAGGTTATGCCAGCTTGATTTTTACAGCATTTTGCTCCAATTCCACACGTTTTTGCAACATCTAAAGGGATCATGGCAAAGTAGTTAGAAGTTGTGCAAATGGGGGTTGATGCAGATTACAAAAGATTAAAAGGGGATGGCAGCACCCCCAGCATGTGTGGCATCTATTTTCCTGGAAGGCAGTTGTCTTCTTTTTAGGAGCTTGCAAGCGCCATTTTCTGTGCATGGCAATAGAAGCTTGGCAGTGGGGTTTCAAAATGGCCGCCCCCAGAGGCAGAAAAATACAAAATGGCTGCCCGCAGAAGAAAGCATGAGGCTAGTTTGCATCCCAAGGAACACTGTGCGTGTCACAGTGGTTTCCCTTGGAAACTGGGACCATGACATCATAAAGGGTCCTGTTCTGCTGGCAGCTGTGGCTGTCTCACTGCTCATTCCAGCTCTGCAGCTCTTCAAGGAGGCAGCAGGAGATGCTGTGCACTGGGGCAG
This sequence comes from Engystomops pustulosus, assembly GCF_040894005.1. Lineage (NCBI taxonomy): Eukaryota > Metazoa > Chordata > Amphibia > Anura > Leptodactylidae > Engystomops > Engystomops pustulosus. The sequence continues at coordinate 57,846,940 of NC_092421.1, read as the reverse complement.
TCATCTCTGGGTTCATGGAAACCCCAGGAGGGGTAATGGCCCGTGCCAAGCAAGTTGGGCTTAGGGAAGATTTAAAGCGCATAGCAGACCATAATGCTAAAAGCACAAAATCATTCATCATGTTCTTTTGCATGGGATTAGATGGCTGTCTTCTTTAGTCCTGCATACAGATATGTTTTTGGAGCATAATAGCGGCAGGGCAAGTCTTAATCTAGACGTCCCCACCCCCAGCTTTATCAAAGCAAAGTAGAATCAGCCCGGGCCGCTTGCCTCTGTCTGCTAAACACCAGTCTTTATTAATCCAGTTAAAAGTCAAACTTTTGCTTTGGAATGAAAGGTCTACATCTAGGGGAAGTGTCTGCCTGGGTATACGACTTGCTTCATGGAGAACATTTAAGTTCCCTACATCCAACCTATTGTGCCAGTGCCCCCCTCCACTAGCCTTCTAAGTGGAACCTGTCAAAGTAGGTTATGCCAGCTTGATTTTTACAGCATTTTGCTCCAATTCCACACGTTTTTGCAACATCTAAAGGGATCATGGCAAAGTAGTTAGAAGTTGTGCAAATGGGGGTTGATGCAGATTACAAAAGATTAAAAGGGGATGGCAGCACCCCCAGCATGTGTGGCATCTATTTTCCTGGAAGGCAGTTGTCTTCTTTTTAGGAGCTTGCAAGCGCCATTTTCTGTGCATGCCAATAGAATCTTGGCAGTGGGGTTTCAAAATGGCCGCCCCCAGAGGCAGAAAAATACAAAATGGCTGCCCGCAGAAGAAAGCATGAGGCTAGTTTGCATCCCACGGAACACTGTGCTTGTCACAGTGGTTTCCCTTGGAAACTGGGACCATGACATCATAAAGGGCCCTGTGCTGCTGGCAGCTTTGGCTGTCTCACTGCTCATTCCAGCTCTGCAGCTCTTCAAGGAGGCAGCGGGAGATGCTGTGCACTGGGGCAGTCATCTCTGGGTTCATGGAAACCCCAGGAGGGGTAATGGCCCGTGCCAAGCAAGTTGGGCTTAGGGAAGATTTAAAGCGCATAGCAGACCATAATGCTAAAAGCACAAAAATCATGCATCATGTTCTTTTGAATGGGATTAGATGGCTGTCTTCTTTAGTCCTGCATACAGATATGTTTTTGGAGCATAATAGCGGCAGGGCAAGTCTTAATCTAGACGTCCCCACCCCCAGCTTTATCAAAGCAAAGTAGAATCAGCCTGGGCCGCTTGCCTCTGTCTGCTAAACACCAGTTAAAAGTCAAACTTTTGCTTTGGAATGAAAGGTCTACATCTAGGGGAAGTGTCTGCCTGGGTGTACGACTTGCTTCATGGAGAACATTTAAGTTCCCTACATCCAACCTATTGTGCCAGTGCCCCCCTCCACTAGCCTTCTAAGTGGAACCTGTCAAAGTAGGTTATGCCAGCTTGATTTTTACAGCATTTTGCTCCAATTCCACACGTTTTTGCAACATCTAAAGGGATCATGGCAAAGTAGTTAGAAGTTGTGCAAATGGGGGTTGATGCAGATTACAAAAGATTAAAAGGGGATGGCAGCAACCCCAGCATGTGTGGCATCTATTTTCCTGGAAGGCAGTTGTTTTCTTTTTAGGAGCTTGCAAGCGCCATTTTCTGTGCATGGCAATAGAAGCTTGGCAGTGGGGTTTCAAAATGGCCGCCCCCAGAGGCAGAAAAATACAAAATGGCTGCCCGCAGAACAAAGCATGAGGCTAGTTTGCATCCCACGGAACACTGTGCGTGTCACAGTGGTTTCCCTTGGAAACTGGGACCATGACATCATAAAGGGCCCTGTTCTGCTGGTAGCTGTGGCTGTCTCACTGCTCATTCCAGCTCTGCAGCTCTTCAAGGAGGCAGCAGGAGATGCTGTGCACTGGGGCAGTCATCTCTGGGTTCATGGAAACCCCAGGAGGGGTAATGGCCCGTGCCAAGCAAGTTGGGCTTAGGGAAGATTTAAAGCGCGTAGCAGACCATAATGCTAAAAGCACAAAAATCATGCATCATGTTCTTTTGCATGGGATTAGATGGCTGTCTTCTTTAGTCCTGCATACAGATATGTTTTTGGAGCAAAATAGCGGCAGGGCAAGTCTTAATTTAGACGTCCCCACCCCCAGCTTTATCAAAGCAAAGTAGAATCAGCCTGGGCCGCTTTGCCTCTGTCTGCTAAACACCAGTCTTTATTAATCCAGTTAAAAGTCAAACTTTTGCTTTGGAATGAAAGGTCTACATCTAGGGTAAGTGTCTGCCTGGGTGTACGACTTGCTTCATGAAGAACATTTAAGTTCCCTACATCCAACTTATTGTGCCAGTGCCCCCCTCCACTAGCCTTCTAAGTGGAACCTGTCAAAGTAGGTTATGCCAGCTTGATTTTTACAGCATTTTGCTCCAATTCCACATGTTTTTGCAACATCTAAAGGGATCATGGCAAAGTAGTTAGAAGTTGTGCAAATGGGGGTTGATGCAGATTACAAAAGATTAAAAGGGGATGGCAGCACCCCCAGCATGTGTGGCATCTATTTTCCTGGAAGGCAGTTGTCTTCTTTTTCTAAGCTTGCAAGCGCCATTTTCTGTGCATGGCAATAGAAGCTTGGCAGTGGGGTTTCAAAATGGCCGCCCCCAGAGGCAGAAAAATACAAAATGGCTGCCCGCAGAAGAAAGCATGAGGCTAGTTTGCATCCCACGGAACACTGTGCTTGTCACAGTGGTTTCCCTTGGAAACTGGGACCATGACATCATAAAGGGCCCTGTTCTGCTGGCAGCTGTGGCTGTCTCACTGCTCATTCCAGCTCTGCAGCTCTTCAAGGAGGCAGCGGGAGATGCTGTGCACTGGGGCAGTCATCTCTGGGTTCATGGAAACCCCAAGAGGGGTAATGGCCCGTGCCAAGCAAGTTGGGCTTAGGGAAGATTTAAAGCGCATGGCAGACCATAATGCTAAAAGCACAAAAATCATGCATCATGTTCTTTTGCATGGGATTAGATGGCTGTCTTCTTTAGTCCTGCATACAGATATGTTTTTGGAGCATAATAGCGGCAGGGCAAGTCTTAATCTAGACGTCCCCACCCCCAGCTTTATCAAAGCAAAGTAGAATCAGCCTGGGCCGCTTTGCCTCTGTCTGCTAAACACCAGTCTTTATTAATCCAGTTAAAAGTCAAACTTTTGCTTTGGAATGAAAGGTCTACATCTAGGGGAAGTGTCTGCCTGGGTGTACGACTTGCTTCATGAAGAACATTTAAGTTCCCTACATCCAACGTATTGTGCCAGTGCCCCCCTCCACTTGCCTTCTAAGTGGAACCTGTCAAAGTAGGTTATGCCAGCTTGATTTTTACACCATTTTGCTCCAATTCCACATGTTTTTGCAACATCTAAAGGGATCATGGCAAAGTAGTTAGAAGTTGTGCAAATGGGGGTTGATGCAGATTACAAAAGATTAAAAGGGGATGGCAGCACCCCCAGCATGTGTGGCATCTATTTTCCTGGAAGGCAGTTGTCTTCTTTTTCTAAGCTTGCAAGCGCCATTTTCTGTGCATGGCAATAGAAGCTTGGCAGTGGGGTTTCAAAATGGCCGCCCCCAGAGGCAGAAAAATACAAAATGGCTGCCCGCAGAAGAAAGCATGAGGCTAGTTTGCATCCCACGGAACACTGTGCGTGTCACAGTGGTTTCCCTTGGAAACTGGGACCATGACATCATAAAGGGCCCTGTTCTGCTGGTAGCTGTGGCTGTCTCACTGCTCATTCCAGCTCTGCAGCTCTTCAAGGAGGCAGCGGGAGATGCTGTGCACTGGGGCAGTCATCTCTTTGTTCATGGAAACCCCAGGAGGGGTAATGGCCCGTGCCAAGCAAGTTGGGCTTAGGGAAGATTTAAAGCGCATGGCAGACCATAATGCTAAAAGCACAAAAATCATGCATCATGTTCTTTTGCATGGGATTAGATGGCTGTCTTCTTTAGTCCTGCATAAAGATATGTTTTTGGAGCATAATAGCGGCAGGACAAGTCTTAATCTAGACGTCCCCACCCCCAGCTTTATCAAAGCAAAGTAGAATCAGCCTGGGCCGCTTGCCTCTGTCTGCTAAACACCAGTCTTTATTAATCCAGTTAAAAGTCAAACTTTTGCTTTGGAATGAAAGGTCTACATCTAGGGGAAGTGTCTGCCTGGGTGTACGACTTGCTTCATGGAGAACATTTAAGTTCCCTACATCCAACCTATTGTGCCAGTGCCCCCCTCCACTAGCCTTCTAAGTGGAACCTGTCAAAGTAGGTTATGCCAGCTTGATTTTTACAGCATTTTGCTCCAATTCCACACGTTTTTGCAACATCTAAAGGGATCATGGCAAAGTAGTTAGAAGTTGTGCAAATGGGGGTTGATGCAGATTACAAAAGATTAAAAGGGGATGGCAGCACCCCCAGCATGTGTGGCATCTATTTTCCTGGAAGGCAGTTGTCTTCTTTTTAGGAGCTTGCAAGCGCCATTTTCTGTGCATGGCAATAGAAGCTTGGCAGTGGGGTTTCAAAATAGCCACCCCCAGAGGCAGAAAAATACAAAATGGCTGCCCGCAGAAGAAAGCATGAGGCTAGTTTGCATCCCAAGGAACACTGTGCGTGTCACAGTGGTTTCCCTTGGAAACTGGGACCATGACATCATAAAGGGTCCTGTTCTGCTGGCAGCTGTGGCTGTCTCACTGCTCATTCCAGCTCTGCAGCTCTTCAAGGAGGCAGCAGGAGATGCTGTGCACTGGGGCAGTCATCTCTGGGTTCATGGAAACCCCAGGAGGGGTAATGGCCCGTGCCAAGCAAGTTGGGCTTAGGGAAGATTTAAAGCGCATAGCAGACCATAATGCTAAAAGCACAAAATCATTCATCATGTTCTTTTGCATGGGATTAGATGGCTGTCTTCTTTAGTCCTGCATACAGATATGTTTTTGGAGCATAATAGCGGCAGGGCAAGTCTTAATCTAGACGTCCCCACCCCCAGCTTTATCAAAGCAAAGTAGAATCAGCCCGGGCCGCTTGCCTCTGTCTGCTAAACACCAGTCTTTATTAATCCAGTTAAAAGTCAAACTTTTGCTTTGGAATGAAAGGTCTACATCTAGGGGAAGTGTCTGCCTGGGTATACGACTTGCTTCATGGAGAACATTTAAGTTCCCTACATCCAACCTATTGTGCCAGTGCCCCCCTCCACTAGCCTTCTAAGTGGAACCTGTCAAAGTAGGTTATGCCAGCTTGATTTTTACAGCATTTTGCTCCAATTCCACACGTTTTTGCAACATCTAAAGGGATCATGGCAAAGTAGTTAGAAGTTGTGCAAATGGGGGTTGATGCAGATTACAAAAGATTAAAAGGGGATGGCAGCACCCCCAGCATGTGTGGCATCTATTTTCCTGAAAGGCAGTTGTCTTCTTTTTAGCAGCTTGCAAGCGCCATTTTCTGTGCATGCCAATAGAAGCTTGGCAGTGGGGTTTCAAAATGGCCGCCCCCAGAGGCAGAAAAATACAAAATGGTTGCCCGCAGAAGAAAGCATGAGGCTAGTTTGCATCCCACGGAACACTGTGCGTGTCACAGTGGTTTCCCTTGGAAACTGGGACCATGACATCATAAAGGGCCCTGTTCTGCTGGCAGCTGTGGCTGTCTCACTGCTCATTCCAGCTCTGCAGCTCTTCAAGGAGGCAGCGGGAGATGCTGTGCACTGGGGCAGTCATCTCTGGGTTCATGGAAACCCCAGGAGGGGTAATGGCCCGTGCCAAGCAAGTTGGGCTAAGGGAAGATTTAAAGCGCATAGCAGACCATAATGCTAAAAGCACAAAAATCATGCATCATGTTCTTTTGCATCGGATTAGATGGCTGTCTTCTTTAGTCCTGCATACAGATATGTTTTTGGAGCAAAATAGCGGCAGGGCAAGTCTTAATTTAGACGTCCCCACCCCCAGCTTTATCAAAGCAAAGTAGAATCAGCCTGGGCCGCTTTGCCTCTGTCTGCTAAACACCAGTCTTTATTAATCCAGTTAAAAGTCAAACTTTTGCTTTGGAATGAAAGGTCTACATCTAGGGGAAGTGTCTGCCTGGGTGTACGACTTGCTTCATGGAGAACATTTAAGTTCCCTACATCCAACCTATTGTGCCAGTGCCCCCCTCCACTAGCCTTCTAAGTGGAACCTGTCAAAGTAGGTTATGCCAGCTTGATTTTTACAGCATTTTGCTCCAATTCCACACGTTTTTGCAACATCTAAAGGGATCATGGCAAAGTAGTTAGAAGTTGTGCAAATGGGGGTTGATGCAGATTACAAAAGACTAAAAGGGGATGGCAGCACCCCCAGCATGTGTGGCATCTATTTTCCTGGAAGGCAGTTGTCTTCTTTTTAGGAGCTTGCAAGCGCCATTTTCTGCGCATGCCAATAGAAGCTTGGCAGTGGGGTTTCAAAATGGCCGCTCCCAGAGGCATAAAAATACAAAATGGCTGCCCGCAGAAGAAAGCATGAGGCTAGTTTGCATCCCACGGAACACTGTGCTTGTCACAGTGGTTTCCCTTGGAAACTGGGACCATGACATCATAAAGGGCCCTGTTCTGCTGGTAGCTGTGGCCGTCTCACTGCTCATTCCAGCTCTGCAGCTCTTCAAGGAGGCAGCGGGAGATGCTGTGCACTGGGGCAGTCATCTCTGGGTTCATGGAAACCCCAGGAGGGGTAATGGCCCGTGCCAAGCAAGTTGGGCTTAGGGAAGATTTAAAGCGCATAGCAGACCATAATGCTAAAAGCACAAAAATCATTCATCATGTTCTTTTGCATGGGATTAGATGGCTGTCTTCTTTAGTCCTGCATACAGATATGTTTTTGGAGCATAATAGCGGCAGGGCAAGTCTTAATCTAGACGTCCCCACCCCCAGCTTTATCAAAGCAAAGTAGAATCAGCCTAGGCCGCTTGCCTCTGTCTGCTAAACACCAGTCTTTATTAATCCAGTTAAAAGTCAAACTTTTGCTTTGGAATGAAAGGTCTACATCTAGGGGAAGTGTCTTCCTGGGTGTACGACTTGCTTCATGGAGAACATTTAAGTTCCCTACATCCAACCTATTGTGCCAGTGCCCCCCTCCACTAGCCTTCTAAGTGGAACCTGTCAAAGTAGGTTATGCCAGCTTGATTTTTACAGCATTTTGCTCCAATTCCACACGTTTTTGCAACATCTAAAGGGATCATGGCAAAGTAGTTAGAAGTTGTGCAAATAGGGGTTGATGCAGATTACAAAAGATTAAAAGGGGATGGCAGCACCCCCAGCATGTGTGGCATCTATTTTCCTGGAAGGCAGTTGTCTTCTTTTTAGGAGCTTGCAAGCGCCATTTTCTGTGCATGCCAATAGAAGCTTGGCAGTGGGGTTTCAAAATGGCCGCCCCCAGAGGCAGAAAAATACAAAATGGCTGCCCGCAGAAGAAAGCATGAGGCTAGTTTGCATCCCACGGAACACTGTGCTTGTCACAGTGGTTTCCCTTGGAAACTGGGACCATGACATCATAAAGGGCCCTGTTCTGCTGGCAGCTGTGGCTGTCTCACTGCTCATTCCAGCTCTGCAGCTCTTCAAGGAGGCAGCGGGAGATGCTGTGCACTGGGGCTGTCATCTCTGGGTTCATGGAAACCCCAGGAGGGGTAATGGCCCGTGCCAAGCAAGTTGGGCTTAGGGAAGATTTAAAGCGCATAGCAGACCATAATGCTAAAAGCACAAAAATCATGCATCATGTTCTTTTGCATGGGATTAGATGGCTGTCTTCTTTAGTCCTGCGTACAGATATGTTTTTGGAGCATAATAGCGGCAGGGCAAGTCTTAATCTAGACGTCCCCACCCCCAGCTTTATCAATGCAAAGTAGAATTAGCCTGGGCCGCTTGCCTCTGTCTGCTAAACACCAGTCTTTATTAATCCAGTTAAAAGTCAAACTTTTGCTTTGGAATGAAAGGTCTACATCTAGGGGAAGTGTCTGCCTGGGTGTACGACTTGCTTCATGGAGAACATGTAAGTTCCCTACATCCAACCTATTGTGCCAGTGCCCCCCTCCACTAGCCTTCTAAGTGGAACCTGTCAAAGTAGGTTATGCCAGCTTGATTTTTACAGCATTTTGCTCCAATTCCACACGTTTTTGCAACATCTAAAGGGATCATGGCAAAGTAGTTAGAAGTTGTGCAAATCGGGGTTGATGCAGATTACAAAAGATTAAAAGGGGATGGCAGCACCCCCAGCATGTGTGGCATCTATTTTCCTGGAAGGCAGTTGTCTTCTTTTTAGGAGCTTGCAAGCGCCATTTTCTGTGCATGCCAATAGAATCTTGGCAGTGGGGTTTCAAAATGGCCGCCCCCAGAGGCAGAAAAATACAAAATGGCTGCCCGCAGAAGAAAGCATGAGGCTAGTTTGCATCCCACGGAACACTGTGCTTGTCACAGTGGTTTCCCTTGGAAACTGGGACCATGACATCATAAAGGGCCCTGTGCTGCTGGCAGCTTTGGCTGTCTCACTGCTCATTCCAGCTCTGCAGCTCTTCAAGGAGGCAGCGGGAGATGCTGTGCACTGGGGCAGTCATCTCTGGGTTCATGGAAACCCCAGGAGGGGTAATGGCCCGTGCCAAGCAAGTTGGGCTTAGGGAAGATTTGAAGCGCATAGCAGACCATAATGCTAAAAGCACAAAAATCATGCATCATGTTCTTTTGAATGGGATTAGATGGCTGTCTTCTTTAGTCCTGCATACAGATATGTTTTTGGAGCATAATAGCGGCAGGGCAAGTCTTAATCTAGACGTCCCCACCCCCAGCTTTATCAAAGCAAAGTAGAATCAGCCTGGGCCGCTTGCCTCTGTCTGCTAAACACCAGTTAAAAGTCAAACTTTTGCTTTGGAATGAAAGGTCTACATCTAGGGGAAGTGTCTGCCTGGGTGTACGACTTGCTTCATGGAGAACATTTAAGTTCCCTACATCCAACCTATTGTGCCAGTGCCCCCCTCCACTAGCCTTCTAAGTGGAACCTGTCAAAGTAGGTTATGCCAGCTTGATTTTTACAGCATTTTGCTCCAATTCCACACGTTTTTGCAACATCTAAAGGGATCATGGCAAAGTAGTTAGAAGTTGTGCAAATGGGGGTTGATGCAGATTACAAAAGATTAAAAGGGGATGGCAGCAACCCCAGCATGTGTGGCATCTATTTTCCTGGAAGGCAGTTGTTTTCTTTTTAGGAGCTTGCAAGCGCCATTTTCTGTGCATGGCAATAGAAGCTTGGCAGTGGGGTTTCAAAATGGCCGCCCCCAGAGGCAGAAAAATACAAAATGGCTGCCCGCAGAACAAAGCATGAGGCTAGTTTGCATCCCACGGAACACTGTGCGTGTCACAGTGGTTTCCCTTGGAAACTGGGACCATGACATCATAAAGGGCCCTGTTCTGCTGGTAGCTGTGGCTGTCTCACTGCTCATTCCAGCTCTGCAGCTCTTCAAGGAGGCAGCAGGAGATGCTGTGCACTGGGGCAGTCATCTCTGGGTTCATGGAAACCCCAGGAGGGGTAATGGCCCGTGCCAAGCAAGTTGGGCTTAGGGAAGATTTAAAGCGCGTAGCAGACCATAATGCTAAAAGCACAAAAATCATGCATCATGTTCTTTTGCATGGGATTAGATGGCTGTCTTCTTTAGTCCTGCATACAGATATGTTTTTGGAGCAAAATAGCGGCAGGGCAAGTCTTAATTTAGACGTCCCCACCCCCAGCTTTATCAAAGCAAAGTAGAATCAGCCTGGGCCGCTTTGCCTCTGTCTGCTAAACACCAGTCTTTATTAATCCAGTTAAAAGTCAAACTTTTGCTTTGGAATGAAAGGTCTACATCTAGGGTAAGTGTCTGCCTGGGTGTACGACTTGCTTCATGAAGAACATTTAAGTTCCCTACATCCAACTTATTGTGCCAGTGCCCCCCTCCACTAGCCTTCTAAGTGGAACCTGTCAAAGTAGGTTATGCCAGCTTGATTTTTACAGCATTTTGCTCCAATTCCACATGTTTTTGCAACATCTAAAGGGATCATGGCAAAGTAGTTAGAAGTTGTGCAAATGGGGGTTGATGCAGATTACAAAAGATTAAAAGGGGATGGCAGCACCCCCAGCATGTGTGGCATCTATTTTCCTGGAAGGCAGTTGTCTTCTTTTTCTAAGCTTGCAAGCGCCATTTTCTGTGCATGGCAATAGAAGCTTGGCAGTGGGGTTTCAAAATGGCCGCCCCCAGAGGCAGAAAAATACAAAATGGCTGCCCGCAGAAGAAAGCATGAGGCTAGTTTGCATCCCACGGAACACTGTGCTTGTCACAGTGGTTTCCCTTGGAAACTGGGACCATGACATCATAAAGGGCCCTGTTCTGCTGGCAGCTGTGGCTGTCTCACTGCTCATTCCAGCTCTGCAGCTCTTCAAGGAGGCAGCGGGAGATGCTGTGCACTGGGGCAGTCATCTCTGGGTTCATGGAAACCCCAAGAGGGGTAATGGCCCGTGCCAAGCAAGTTGGGCTTAGGGAAGATTTAAAGCGCATGGCAGACCATAATGCTAAAAGCACAAAAATCATGCATCATGTTCTTTTGCATGGGATTAGATGGCTGTCTTCTTTAGTCCTGCATACAGATATGTTTTTGGAGCATAATAGCGGCAGGGCAAGTCTTAATCTAGACGTCCCCACCCCCAGCTTTATCAAAGCAAAGTAGAATCAGCCTGGGCCGCTTTGCCTCTGTCTGCTAAACACCAGTCTTTATTAATCCAGTTAAAAGTCAAACTTTTGCTTTGGAATGAAAGGTCTACATCTAGGGGAAGTGTCTGCCTGGGTGTACGACTTGCTTCATGAAGAACATTTAAGTTCCCTACATCCAACGTATTGTGCCAGTGCCCCCCTCCACTTGCCTTCTAAGTGGAACCTGTCAAAGTAGGTTATGCCAGCTTGATTTTTACACCATTTTGCTCCAATTCCACATGTTTTTGCAACATCTAAAGGGATCATGGCAAAGTAGTTAGAAGTTGTGCAAATGGGGGTTGATGCAGATTACAAAAGATTAAAAGGGGATGGCAGCACCCCCAGCATGTGTGGCATCTATTTTCCTGGAAGGCAGTTGTCTTCTTTTTCTAAGCTTGCAAGCGCCATTTTCTGTGCATGGCAATAGAAGCTTGGCAGTGGGGTTTCAAAATGGCCGCCCCCAGAGGCAGAAAAATACAAAATGGCTGCCCGCAGAAGAAAGCATGAGGCTAGTTTGCATCCCACGGAACACTGTGCGTGTCACAGTGGTTTCCCTTGGAAACTGGGACCATGACATCATAAAGGGCCCTGTTCTGCTGGTAGCTGTGGCTGTCTCACTGCTCATTCCAGCTCTGCAGCTCTTCAAGGAGGCAGCGGGAGATGCTGTGCACTGGGGCAGTCATCTCTTTGTTCATGGAAACCCCAGGAGGGGTAATGGCCCGTGCCAAGCAAGTTGGGCTTAGGGAAGATTTAAAGCGCATGGCAGACCATAATGCTAAAAGCACAAAAATCATGCATCATGTTCTTTTGCATGGGATTAGATGGCTGTCTTCTTTAGTCCTGCATAAAGATATGTTTTTGGAGCATAATAGCGGCAGGACAAGTCTTAATCTAGACGTCCCCACCCCCAGCTTTATCAAAGCAAAGTAGAATCAGCCTGGGCCGCTTGCCTCTGTCTGCTAAACACCAGTCTTTATTAATCCAGTTAAAAGTCAAACTTTTGCTTTGGAATGAAAGGTCTACATCTAGGGGAAGTGTCTGCCTGGGTGTACGACTTGCTTCATGGAGAACATTTAAGTTCCCTACATCCAACCTATTGTGCCAGTGCCCCCCTCCACTAGCCTTCTAAGTGGAACCTGTCAAAGTAGGTTATGCCAGCTTGATTTTTACAGCATTTTGCTCCAATTCCACACGTTTTTGCAACATCTAAAGGGATCATGGCAAAGTAGTTAGAAGTTGTGCAAATGGGGGTTGATGCAGATTACAAAAGATTAAAAGGGGATGGCAGCACCCCCAGCATGTGTGGCATCTATTTTCCTGGAAGGCAGTTGTCTTCTTTTTAGGAGCTTGCAAGCGCCATTTTCTGTGCATGGCAATAGAAGCTTGGCAGTGGGGTTTCAAAATGGCCGCCCCCAGAGGCAGAAAAATACAAAATGGCTGCCCGCAGAAGAAAGCATGAGGCTAGTTTGCATCCCAAGGAACACTGTGCGTGTCACAGTGGTTTCCCTTGGAAACTGGGACCATGACATCATAAAGGGTCCTGTTCTGCTGGCAGCTGTGGCTGTCTCACTGCTCATTCCAGCTCTGCAGCTCTTCAAGGAGGCAGCAGGAGATGCTGTGCACTGGGGCAGTCATCTCTGGGTTCATGGAAACCCCAGGAGGGGTAATGGCCCGTGCCAAGCAAGTTGGGCTTAGGGAAGATTTAAAGCGCATAGCAGACCATAATGCTAAAAGCACAAAATCATTCATCATGTTCTTTTGCATGGGATTAGATGGCTGTCTTCTTTAGTCCTGCATACAGATATGTTTTTGGAGCATAATAGCGGCAGGGCAAGTCTTAATCTAGACGTCCCCACCCCCAGCTTTATCAAAGCAAAGTAGAATCAGCCCGGGCCGCTTGCCTCTGTCTGCTAAACACCAGTCTTTATTAATCCAGTTAAAAGTCAAACTTTTGCTTTGGAATGAAAGGTCTACATCTAGGGGAAGTGTCTGCCTGGGTATACGACTTGCTTCATGGAGAACATTTAAGTTCCCTACATCCAACCTATTGTGCCAGTGCCCCCCTCCACTAGCCTTCTAAGTGGAACCTGTCAAAGTAGGTTATGCCAGCTTGATTTTTACAGCATTTTGCTCCAATTCCACACGTTTTTGCAACATCTAAAGGGATCATGGCAAAGTAGTTAGAAGTTGTGCAAATGGGGGTTGATGCAGATTACAAAAGATTAAAAGGGGATGGCAGCACCCCCAGCATGTGTGGCATCTATTTTCCTGAAAGGCAGTTGTCTTCTTTTTAGCAGCTTGCAAGCGCCATTTTCTGTGCATGCCAATAGAAGCTTGGCAGTGGGGTTTCAAAATGGCCGCCCCCAGAGGCAGAAAAATACAAAATGGTTGCCCGCAGAAGAAAGCATGAGGCTAGTTTGCATCCCACGGAACACTCTGCGTGTCACAGTGGTTTCCCTTGGAAACTGGGACCATGACATCATAAAGGGCCCTGTTCTGCTGGCAGCTGTGGCTGTCTCACTGCTCATTCCAGCTCTGCAGCTCTTCAAGGAGGCAGCGGGAGATGCTGTGCACTGGGGCAGTCATCTCTGGGTTCATGGAAACCCCAGGAGGGGTAATGGCCCGTGCCAAGCAAGTTGGGCTAAGGGAAGATTTAAAGCGCATAGCAGACCATAATGCTAAAAGCACAAAAATCATGCATCATGTTCTTTTGCATCGGATTAGATGGCTGTCTTCTTTAGTCCTGCATACAGATATGTTTTTGGAGCAAAATAGCGGCAGGGCAAGTCTTAATTTAGACGTCCCCACCCCCAGCTTTATCAAAGCAAAGTAGAATCAGCCTGGGCCGCTTTGCCTCTGTCTGCTAAACACCAGTCTTTATTAATCCAGTTAAAAGTCAAACTTTTGCTTTGGAATGAAAGGTCTACATCTAGGGGAAGTGTCTGCCTGGGTGTACGACTTGCTTCATGGAGAACATTTAAGTTCCCTACATCCAACCTATTGTGCCAGTGCCCCCCTCCACTAGCCTTCTAAGTGGAACCTGTCAAAGTAGGTTATGCCAGCTTGATTTTTACAGCATTTTGCTCCAATTCCACACGTTTTTGCAACATCTAAAGGGATCATGGCAAAGTAGTTAGAAGTTGTGCAAATGGGGGTTGATGCAGATTACAAAAGACTAAAAGGGGATGGCAGCACCCCCAGCATGTGTGGCATCTATTTTCCTGGAAGGCAGTTGTCTTCTTTTTAGGAGCTTGCAAGCGCCATTTTCTGCGCATGCCAATAGAAGCTTGGCAGTGGGGTTTCAAAATGGCCGCTCCCAGAGGCATAAAAATACAAAATGGCTGCCCGCAGAAGAAAGCATGAGGCTAGTTTGCATCCCACGGAACACTGTGCTTGTCACAGTGGTTTCCCTTGGAAACTGGGACCATGACATCATAAAGGGCCCTGTTCTGCTGGTAGCTGTGGCTGTCTCACTGCTCATTCCAGCTCTGCAGCTCTTCAAGGAGGCAGCGGGAGATGCTGTGCACTGGGGCAGTCATCTCTGGGTTCATGGAAACCCCAGGAGGGGTAATGGCCCGTGCCAAGCAAGTTGGGCTTAGGGAAGATTTAAAGCGCATAGCAGACCATAATGCTAAAAGCACAAAAATCATTCATCATGTTCTTTTGCATGGGATTAGATGGCTGTCTTCTTTAGTCCTGCATACAGATATGTTTTTGGAGCATAATAGCGGCAGGGCAAGTCTTAATCTAGACGTCCCCACCCCCAGCTTTATCAAAGCAAAGTAGAATCAGCCTGGGCCGCTTGCCTCTGTCTGCTAAACACCAGTCTTTATTAATCCAGTTAAAAGTCAAACTTTTGCTTTGGAATGAAAGGTCTACATCTAGGGGAAGTGCCTGCCTGGGTGTACGACTTGCTTCATGGAGAACATTTAAGTTCCCTACATCCAACCTATTGTGCCAGTGCCCCCCTCCACTAGCCTTCTAAGTGGAACCTGTCAAAGTAGGTTATGCCAGCTTGATTTTTACAGCATTTTGCTCCAATTCCACACGTTTTTGCAACATCTAAAGGGATCATGGCAAAGTAGTTAGAAGTTGTGCAAATGGGGGTTGATGCAGATTACAAAAGATTAAAAGGGGATGGCAGCACCCCCAGCATGTGTGGCATCTATTTTCCTGGAAGGCAGTTGTCTTCTTTTTAGGAGCTTGCAAGCGCCATTTTCTGTGCATGCCAATAGAAGCTTGGCAGTGGGGTTTCAAAATGGCCGCCCCCAGAGGCAGAAAAATACAAAATGGCTGCCCGCAGAAGAAAGCATGAGGCTAGTTTGCATCCCACGGAACACTGTGCTTGTCACAGTGGTTTCCCTTGGAAACTGGGACCATGACATCATAAAGGGCCCTGTTCTGCTGGCAGCTGTGGCTGTCTCACTGCTCATTCCAGCTCTGCAGCTCTTCAAGGAGGCAGCGGGAGATGC